>NC_091119.1:114261262-114969432 GCF_040183065.1 Periplaneta americana
TTCCTGAGTCCAAGGATCCACTTCACTATCCCTAAGAAGATGGTTATAAGGAAGAGGTGTAGCGACTCTATGGCACATTCACATCAATGGGAGACATATTTCTGTGGGTTTAGAATGTAACTTGCTCTTGAGGTTCCTGGGCATAACTACTGAGTTAAAACCAGTGGCGTATCCAGAATTCCCTAAAGGCTAACTTTTTTTTTTCGTACTATTGTCGCCACTCACCAGTTTTGGCCGGTGCTAGAATGAGTCCACTAGTTACAGTAGGCTACTATTCAAAGTGTTTACGCTCACTCCTAGGAAACGTTTTGGTAACGTACTGTACCTATGTAAGGAAGAAATGAAACTGTTGTGTTTAATTTCATCAAAGTAAAATAACTCCTTAAACTTTAACATAACTTTTGTCACTAAAATTGTATAAAGTTATGACCTTCTTTAACATTATAGTTGTGAAAATTTGGATGTTACACAGAAAGATTCTAGTAAAATACAAGCTGCTGAGATGGAATTTCTGCGCATTGCAAAAGGGGGTACAAGAATGGATAAGTAAAGTTCGAAATGAAGATATTAGACAAGAACAAGAAATAGATACATTCCCTCAGTAATAAAATAGAAGACTACAGACAGGATTGGAAAGAGCATGTGTACAAAATGGAAGACTCTAGACTTTTCAAAAAGTAATGAATTACTAGGCTAACTATATTAACCGAAAGGATGAAGAATTCAACGAGACCAACGAGACCTTTGGAAAGCCGGAACAGGCACTGGCCTATACCATAAAGTGAAGTTGATGATAATTGGTCCTCGCTGTTTTCGTTTTGACGTTACCCGGTGCTCCCTATTCTGTCGCCATGTCTACCGGGCGCCACCTCCCCACCCCCAAGGGTGGTGTGAATGAGAGGAGTACGTTCTTGATTTACACATGAGCACTACCACACTGGTTTCTTTTATATTGAGCATGTGGAATTCTAAATTTCGATTGCTGAGTGGAATACTGTAGCATCTCTCACCTTTTTTAGAAACTTCTTGTATCTTGTAATTTAACTTCTCTGCAATAAGAGCGTCAAAAGCTTCGAACGCGCTCGCGCTTCGTGGTCAAAGATGCGCAACAGGCAACCCTGACTTGAGACAGGTGCCTCAGGGGAGAGGGGCCTTCGCCATGTGGGTCACGTTTTATTGCAGGATGCAACAGCATCCCAGACGCCGCGACCACTGTGGCAACGAACATAACAATTCGTAACTGTTGAATAATTCTTATTGTTGCACAGATTTCAGTCCTGTTACACGGACTTCATCTGCGATCCTTAAGTTCTTCGAGGTAGTGAGACGGATCCTTGGACTAGGAAGACTAAAGTTGATGCAGGATTCAGAAGTTTAATTCGCCACTCTTTACAATCATAAGACAGCTTATAATTTAATTTTTAATTTGCAGAAACCCCACAAGTCACAGTTTTTCTCAAATTCAGTTTTTCATGTGGTTACAATATTCATACATAAGCCTTTCTAGTGGTGCAGAAATCCCACACGTGCAGTCAGTACTAAGTGTACATTTCAGAGCGAGAGTAAGTTACAGTGAATTGCAGGAACTCCACAAATCCTGGGCATGCGGAAATTTTCAGAAAATTGAAAAAAAAAAAAACTGTTTGGTTTCCTTTGTTTTTAAATGGATTAAAGGAATTTGGGGAATTAAATATGCTATTACCATAAAGTTGTATTTTTTATATTTGTGTACTTTTTTATTTTCTTGACTTAAACATACTTAAAGTTATTTATAAGATTGAAAAATCGCCCTTCGTCTTCTTAAGCAAGCAATTGTTTCAAATAAATAAACTGATTGTTATTAGGCGTGAATTGCAGAAACTTCACATGTCCAGGTAATTCAGATTTTTTCCGGAAAATAAGAAGTTTATATATGTCAAACACCAGAATTATTATTATTATTATTATTATTATTATTATTATTATTATTATTATTATTATTATTATTTAGTTTGCATTAATCTGCTCGGCAAAAATTATTAGATGCAATTTCAAATTGAAGGTAAGCACAGTTTATAATGTTTAGTAAAGACAAATTTTATCTAAGTTTGATAAACTAAGTAAAGTAATTCTCACACCATATTTATGAAGAAAACTTTGTATACTTCTGCGGCGGTTACCAAGGACAGGATGATATTGTCTTAATCTTTGGTTGATTGCTGCTCTTATTGTTTTTGCTGCTGTTTTTTATTTTCTCTGTGTATTATTTTATTGTTGTCTTCTAACAGTACCGATATATTAATAAAAAATTAACGTTTTTTAGTCCGTGAAATGACCCAATTCTTGATTTTTTTATTAACCGCTTTGTAACGATCCTAACGGATGGGTAATTTTGTCTCCCATATTGTTTTACTGGAAACGAATCTAAATCAACATGGGAAACATTGTGAAGTACTCTACATAAATATAGGCTGCTTCAAAAGTAATGGTACAAAATTTAGGGATGAGAAGTATGAAAGCTTTTGTCATACAGTCTGCTGTCAAAAAAGCCGAAAAATAGAATTTATAAAACAGTTATCTTACCGGTTGTTCTGTATGGTTGTGAAACTTACTTTGAGAGAGGAACAGAGGTTAAGAATGTTTGAGAATGAGGTGCTTACGAAAATATTTGGGGCTAAGAGGGATGAAATTACAGGAGAATAGAGAAAGTTACACAACGCAGAACTGCACGCATTGCATTCTTCACATGACATCATTAGGAATATTAAATCCAGACATTTGAGATGGGCAGAGCATGTAGCACGTATGGGCGAATACAGAAATGCATATAGAGTCTTAATTGGGAGGCCGGAGAGAAAAAGACCTTTGGGGAGGCCGAGATGTAGTTGGGAGGATAATATTAAAGTGGATTTGAGGGAGATCGGATATGACGGTAGAGACTGGATTAATCTTGGTCAGGATAGGAACCGATGGCGGGCTTATTTGAGGGCGGCAATGAACCTCCGGGTTTCTTAAAAGCCATGAGTAAGTAAGAAGTATGAAATGTATTATGATAATAGATGATTGAAAGAATTTTAGTTTTGTCCTTTAAAGGTGCAGAAATTTGAAGGACAAAACTAAAATTCGTTCAATCATTTATTATCATAATATTCTGATCTCTTAAATTTACTAAGCATATTGGGAATTAAATCAATGGGTTCCCAAAAACACTCTATGAAATGTTTAATAGAAAACTTTTTTATCTCGGAAAGGAAGCAAAACGAAGCAAAATTGTATTAAACTTTTTTTTTGAAATATTCCGAAGAATAACCCCCTGAAATTAATGACATTACTTACGATTCACCCTGTGTGTGTGTGTGTGTGTGTGTGTGTGTGTGTGTATATATATATATATAGACACATACACACATGATACGAGTTCTGTGATGATTTATTTGAAAACTGATTTCTAATTCATTTGTTACATTTCATTTTAGTAGTACGATAGTAATGGTAGTGTTAATAGAAGTGGTGTTGATAGTACTGGTGGTAGTGGTAGTGTTAGTAGTTGTAGAAGAAGAAGAAGAAGAAGAAGAAGAAGGGGAAGAAGAAGAAGAAGAAGAAGAAGAAGAAGAAGAAGAAGAAAAGGATTATTTTGCACCAAGAGTGGGAGAAATAACGACATTAAAATGCTGCAGTGTTACGAGACAGTTGAAGTTGTTATAAATTTACAACGGGTTTCCTCATTATTAAATGACCTTGCATGAGAATCAGAAATGGAATTCTATATTTAAAAAAAAAACTTCTCCATTGCTGAGCAGCACTCCATATTAGCTCGTTATTCCCCTTGGTTACGTCAACCTGACTGAAAAATTGAGTGCAGATTACCTGCTTAGCATCGATATTAACGTGCTTAAGAAACCGTTGTCTGTGCTATTTAAACAAAATGAAATTATATTTGTGTTAAAACATATTAATTACTTAAATACTCTTGGAATTTACTTGTATGGCAGGTCTGTGCTATAATCACTTTGCCCATTAAAAATCTCGCAGAATTCGTCGCGGTGATTGAATGTCGTACGTTAGCAACGTATCAACACTTTTTGCCTCTGACAGTTGCTGAAGCGAAATCTGACTTCAGTCCTCATTCAACTTCTTTTCACGCCAATTTGCTGTCATGTTCCTTCCGACAGGACATTATCCAAGGAGTTTATGCGTGGCTAATGAAATGGATGCATTCACCTTGCGTAGTTGATATGCCTGCGGGTCTACCGGAAGGAGTCTTCCTTCATAATCAGGTTGCAATTTTTTACTTTCATGTCAAGAAGATGAGTAGAAACGCTATAAAACTGATGCCGAATTGAATCGTTGACTGTTAAAAACGCACAGATAGGAATCTAATGCATGGCTTCAATGCACCGTATTTACAGCAACGCCAATCTTTTCTAGCTGATGGCCTCCAAGTTTCGCACATAGGACTCCATAACGAACACTTGACTCGTTTTTGTTTCTCACTCAACTAATAGCAGCTCTAAGCATGCAAAGCAAGTTCTTCTTATTCTCATTCTCCATTTCTTGTTCTTACTCTTCTTCAAATATCTATTCCGAGATTTTTCGCGAAAACAGGCCTAGGCCCTACACGTTTTCATCACTCTCGGTACTAAAAATTGGTTTTAGGCATACCGTCTGCTGTTCATTATAGCTGTTTATCCTAAACTGTTGGAACAAATGTTGTTCACATTCAGTACCTGAGAAATTATGCATTATAAAATGTAATAATTTTAATTAAATAATAGGTCTATAAAGGGAGCCATCAAGACCTAAAATGAAAAAAAATTGACATTATTTTTTAAAACTTTATGAAAGTGTGGTTCATTATGCTTACTTTGGTGTTTGGTTTATTAAATTATTCGAATATTTACTATTTTAAAAGTATTTTTAAAAATATTAGTGTAGGCCTAATTATGTTTTAGAAAAAAATTTACCACTTTTCACAATAAAAATTATCTCAGAAACTAATTGTCTTAGAAGATTGTGGTTTGGTTTGTTTTGTAGTAAAATTAAAGCTACTGATGACACGATCGCCAAATATCTGCGTAATGCTTTGCAGGGATAAAGATGTCGGATGGAGCGCCATCTTGCATGCAGGTTATGTTTTCCATATTGTGATTCCTCAGTCTAGGGATGACGAAGTTCTGTAACATCCTGTAGTAGCGCTCCCCGTTTACTGTAACAGTCTGTCTTATTCCATTGTTGTCCACACCTGTGGAGTAACTGTTAGCGCGTCTGGCCGGGAAATCAAGTGGCCCGGGTTCGATTCCCGGTCGGGACAAGTTACCTGGTTGTGGTTTTCTCCGGGGGTTTCCCTCAACCCAATATGAGCAAATGCTGGGTAACTTTTGGTGCTGGACCCCGGACTCATTCCACCGGCATTGTCACCTTCATCTCATTCAGACGCTAAATAATGTAAGATGTTGATAAAGTGTCGTAAAATAACCTACTAAAAATTAATGGTGGAGTTAACACACGTAATTGAGGTTCATTTTCCGACCAAAGTCATCAGTGGGCACTTTCCAACAATGTGGCCTCCGCGATCTCCAGATTTAAATCCGGCTGACTTTTGGTTGTGGGGTTACCTTAAAGAACGAGTTTTCTTGACACATTCAACAACTCTACTGCAACTGAAAGATGCTATCTCGCAAGAAGTTGCCAATCTTCCAAGACATTATCTACAAAATGCTGCGCATGATGTCGCAGATAGAATGCTGTACGTTGAACAAGAGAACGGCGGACATCTTCCTAATGTTTTGTAAACCCTGTTGTTTACCCAACATTGTGATGTTTTTGTTTTTTTCCCTGTCTAAAATATTATAATATTTATAGCGACTTAATGTTTGAACTGTCTTTTGAAATACCCTATATTACTATGACCACGATTGTGTTTTATGATAAAGATTATGAAAGAGAGAAATAAAAAATGTGATGTGTTCCTGGTGAACGGAAGAAAAGTTCGAGGTAGAAAAAGTTATAAGATTATAGATGATATTAAGATACAATATATGGATCATGTGCAGAGACTAAGGGGAAGGCAGAAAATAGTAAAGATTGGAGAATTATGGTTTTGAAGTGAAAGATCTATCTTTGGGCAGAAAACTATGAATGATGAATAACGTTCGTTTCTTGGTTTATGTTGATGTTCAATATTATTATGAAGCAGAGGAAGAAAAATATCATGGTTGTCTGTTCTTTTTTTGGTTAATGTAGATCTACTGTATTTATGTACTTCACGATCAGTAAGTTGGTTTTCGATTCGTTTCTTAATATTTTGTCTAATTATCTTAAAACTTTCAAGGACCATAGAAAAAAGTTAGAACAGAATTAACAACATTTCTTATCCATACCTTCTATTTAACTGAACTGTTTAGGTTTGTAAATTACTCGCAAATTAATCTGCCTATCGTACTATAATTACATTAATATTCACGTAAGATTACTACGTATTATTTTTATATATTCTTCACTTGATCCGTATCTGAAAGCTATAATCCTGATGCACTTATTAACATGAATGGAATAATGATTATTATATGATACGATATGACATGACATGACACGACACGACATGATATGTGATGTGATGTGATGTGATGTGATGTGATGTGATGTGATGTGATGTGATGTGATGTGATGTGATATCGACTGTGTTCAGGTAAATGGGCTTATCCCACAAAAGACACATTTTTTCAGAAACAGCTGTAATTAAATTTTAACACATTATTATTATTATTATTATTATTATTATTATTATTATTATTATTATTATTATTATTATTATTATTATTATTTCCTTTATTATTAGTTACTTTATATGAAGGAATGTAAACATAGTTCTCAGAAAATATATTTTCACGTTTTGTAATTAAATTTTAACTAATTACACTATGTAGGACAGCAAAGAAGTCACATTTAAAAATGAGAGTTAAGCCATTTAACCTAAACAACGTCGATATATGATATTATGTGATATATGATATGACATGACATGACATATGATATGACATATGATATGATATGATATGATATGATATGATATGATATGATATGATATGATATGATATGATATGATATGATGTGATATGATATGATATGATATGATATATGATATATGACATTGTATTATATTATATTATATTATATTATATTATATTATATTATATTATATTACATTATGTATGATGTGATGTTTATGTGATCTGATAAGATATACGGTATGATAGTTTAAATGTGATCTAATGTGATGTGAAGTGGTTTGATATAATTTTTGTATTTTATTTTCATTTTCCTTAAAATTTCTTTTAAAACATCTTGAGACAAGATAATGGGGGAAATAATCATATGTAGGACTAAGCACAGAAACATTTTTCGTCAGTATAATTATACAGTATGTTGCGTAATCCATTAAGATATTTTTCTACAATGTAGGTTACCATTCCAAGAGTCGTCGTATCTGCCTTTTTTATTATTTCTTGCAGCCAGAAAGTTTTTAATACTAACCGCCACTGAGTGCAGATAGTCGATTGTTTTTGGCACCGACAATATGTGTGATTGACGAAACATCTCAACACAGGTGTCTGGGAGGCCGCCGACCCCCTGTGCTTATGCTGTATTTCTGTCTTTGATGTTTTCCTTTTGCTACATCTAGCATCATGTCGCCGACAACCTGAACAAAGATGCCTTGTGAAACACTTAATAAGAGACGCGATTAGTGCAAAGCGTATGTATTTTAAGTTCTGATGCAGTCGCAAAGCTATCCGCACTGTCTGAGTCACCAAGAGTGAACTTCTACACGCCGAACAGGGACGAATCGTAGCCCTACTATTTTTTATGGTGTTGCCATGTTATAGGCATTCCCTCGACAGGTCGCAGGACTTAATTTGAAGAAATGCCTTTAAGGTTTTTCGCTGTGGTACGTTTCGTAGCGTTTCCATAACAAAACACGAAGTCAAGGTCTTGAAGTAAGACTGATTGCCAAACACGATTTAATTGAAATCATAGTACATGTTGGAAGTGTTTCTTTAATAGTATTTATTTATAGTTGGTTGTCTGCGTTTTCTTGTAATGACCGTATTTTACAATTGTTGTATATCTGCATTTTTTTCAGTCAAGTACGCATTATATCACTTTTACATTATTGATGGGAGTAGTCAGGTATATATTATAACACATTTACATTTTATATTACAACACTTTTACATGAGTAGTCAAGTACACATTACATCGTTTTTACATGTCATATGAGCAGTCAAGTACGCATTATATCACTTTTACATTATTGATGCGAGTAGTCAGGTATATATTACAACACCTTTACATTTTATATTACAACACTTTTGTATGAGTAGTCAAGTACATATTACATTGCTTTTACATTTCATATGAGCAGTCAAGTACGCATTTTATCACTTTTGCATTATTGATGCGAGTAGTCAGGTATATATTACAACACCTTTACATTTTATATTACAACACTTTTGTATGAGTAGTCAAGTACACATTACATCGCTTTTACATTTCATATGAGCAGTCAGGTACGCATTATATCACTTTTACATTATTGATGCGAGTAGTCAGGTATATATTACAACACCTTTACATTTTATATTACAACACTTTTGTATGAGTAGTCAAGTACATATTACATTGCTTTTACATTTCATATGAGCAGTCAAGTACGCATTATATCACTTTTGCATTATTGATGCGAGTAGTCAGGTATATATTACAACACCTTTACATTTTATATTACAACACTTTTGTATGAGTAGTCAAGTACATATTACATTGCTTTTACATTTCATATGAGCAGTCAAGTACGCATTATATCACTTTTGCATTATTGATGCGAGTAGTCAGGTATATATTACAACACCTTTACATTTTATATTACAACACTTTTGTATGAGTAGTCAAGTACATATTACATTGCTTTTACATTTCATATGAGCAGTCAAGTACGCATTATATCACTTTTGCATTATTGATGCGAGTAGTCAGGTATATATTACAACACCTTTACATTTTATATTACAACACTTTTGTATGAGTAGTCAAGTACACATTACATCGCTTTTACATTTCATATGAGCAGTCAGGTACGCATTATATCACTTTTACATTATTGATGCGAGTAGTCAGGTATATATTACAACACCTTTACATTTTATATTACAACACTTTTGTATGAGTAGTCAAGTACATATTACATTGCTTTTACATTTCATATGAGCAGTCAAGTACGCATTATATCACTTTTGCATTATTGATGCGAGTAGTCAGGTATATATTACAACACCTTTACATTTTATATTACAACACTTTTACATGAGTAGTCAAGTACACATTACATCGCTTTTACATTTCATATGAGCAGTCAGGTACGCATTATATCACTTTTACATTATTGATGCGAGTAGTCAGGTATATATTACAACACCTTTACATTTTATATTACAACACTTTTGTATGAGTAGTCAAGTACACATTACATTGCTTTTACATTTCATATGAGCAGTCAAGTACGCATTATATCACTTTTGCATTATTGATGCGAGTAGTCAGGTATATATTACAACACCTTTACATTTTATATTACAACACTTTTACATGAGTAGCCAAGTACACATTACATCACTTTTACATGTCATATGAGCAGTCAGGTACGCATTATATCACTTTTACATTATTGATGCGAGTAGTCAGGTATATGTTACAACACCTTTACATTTCATATTACAACACTTTTACATGAGTAGCCAAGTACACATTACATCACTTTTACATTTTATGTCAGTATTTAAGTACCGAAATACATCACAACACTTTTACATTTGATTTGAGTATTCATGTACACTTTACAACACTTTTTCATACAAGTTTATGGCTTTGAAAAGTGCAACTAATTTCCCTGTGTTTGATAGCTCAGAGGAGATATTTAAGAGTTTTCTCCAGTTGTTGTGAAGAATACACTCGGTGATGAGCTTGACGGTAAGAATGATATTGCATGCAGTACATCTTGGGAGACAATCTTTCAGCAGAAGTTATTGAGTCTATGACTATGTAGGCTACAATTTACGGTAAATGGGTTGTAATTTCGCAAGACCCGTCAGTGAGCTTCCGATGACAGAATCAATGGGTATACATAGCACAAGTACCCTATCCCAGAGGGCTCCAGGCATAATTTGTCGGCATTTCTAGCCCAGACGTTGAATAATCTTTTCAATTTAAAGTTTAAATAAATCCTATTATTACTCCTCAGAGACCTCGTGATTATATAGCATTAATGGAAAGGATCCTATAATGTTTGGGAAGGAGGTACGACGATGTAGTTCTTGTTGCTGTACCAGCGAGAAGAAATATTAAGAAAGATGGATAAATTATGAAGTAATGGCAAGGAAAAAGGGAGTAAACTCGCCTCGCCACTCTTTCTCTGCCACAAATTTCTCTTGACTTGCTGAGATTTCAAATTAAGTTCCAACGGATAACGGTGTATTAATACTGTCTTGAATTATAAAAATAAATGCCAAATTTTGTCGAAATCGCTTTATTCTCCAACTAAGAGTTTCACGCACGCACTTGGTGATCTTGATAGTTGCCAGTGGGGGGTCTTCTATTAAGGAAAGGAGCCGGAATCCGGTCGGTAAATCAGCCTGCACTCAGATCCGTTTCAGTCCGACCTTATTCTCAGGTTTCAAACAACGTAATAGCGTCCAGCGGTGCGTACGTCACTCAGAGGACGGGGCCCACCTGTCTGCCGGCCCGGCGTGGAGGCTTGGTTACACAGACTCCAAATTATCTATCTTCGTTGTGACCTAACGGAAATAGGAAACCAATGAAGGACACTAACTACAGTAAGTTCACAGTGACTTTGCACCGCATAAAGATTCCCTTCTTCTCTGTTTTCTTGTAATGTCTCACCCTTTTCCATTTTCGTGACGGTAGAACCCGCACACATCCCATGAGATCTATTGCCAACAAATGACTGTGGACAAATTTCTTCCTACAAATCTGGTTTCACCATTGCTCCATTTTTGCGGTATATTGTTCTCTTGGATATTGTAAGCTTCGACTATTGAGATCATCATATTATACGATTATTTTTGTTTATCTCTTGTGTATTCATAATAATAATTCTTAATTTTGTATAGACTACATACGCATGACAGTTTCATATCTCCAACAATGAATTTCACACTAATTTATTTTAATAATATCATGTATTTTCGTAAGTTACTCAATTTAAAATGATTTAATACACCACTGCTCCACTATCGTCGTAACATCATATCATCTCTGAATACCTAGAAAGAGAAGTATGTATCCAATGCCAAACCACTTCATTTGCGTGATTTGGGATTCCGCACATTGCGGATAGATGGCAGGACTGTGACCCATTTTCTAGTTCTCATCACTTCGGCAGGCTACGCTATGCATGATGTGTATCTGTGTGGAGAGTTTTGTCGTGTACCAGAGTGCCATGTATTTAGCGTTGCGTTAAGCTTATTTACACTCATCCCAATATTTTTACTCTTATTTCTCAATCCATTTTATTTCTCAATATGGCACACACAGGGCAATAAAAATTGGTTATTCAAATCCTGTCAAGATATATGCTTGTTCGTGGCCCTCTAAAATGACAGCTTTATTTATTTGTATTCTTGGTTTCTGTAATATAAACTGTTTACCGAAAAATATTATTTATTTATATACTTTAAAGCTTACTACAATCTACATTACTGAACAACAAGAATTTTGCTCCGACTTAAAACAATGTGTCCCTTATGGTTTGGCGCTGAATCCGAAAATGCATCTCTTTTTTCATATCAGCTGAGGTTTTTGAGATATACTATGATTCCACTTTTCGATAAGCTCTTCCCCAAGAAACATCTGGCGCGGTTTTGGGGTATAAGCCAAAACAAAAGCTAATGCATGTTATGTGTTTATGGCTTATTTCCGGTTTCTTATGGTTGTCGGTATGTTCTTTTGTACTTCTAATAAACAGATATTGGTCCCTTCTATTAAGTGTATTTCATAACTGTTCAAAGTGAGGTCTATGCAATGAACAAACAAGGTTGTGGTTTTCAGTATTTAAAGGAAAAGTTTCCCAGTTTGAGTGAAGACAAACTAAAAGAGGGCATTTTCATTGATCCACAAATTCACAAAGTTATGACTGACCATTTGCTTGAGGAAAAACTTTGCGTTACAGAAAGAATGGCATGGCGCGTTTTCAAAGACGTTTGCTTAAATTTCCTTGGAAATCCTAGGACAGAGAACTACATCATAGAACTTGTTGTGGAAACCATTTTAAGTGCATATGACAAAATGGGGTGTAATATGTTTCTCAAAATACACTTTTTAAATTCTCATTTGGATTTCTTTCCTCCTAATTTTGGAGCGGTAAGCGACGAGCATGGGGAAAGATTTCATCAGAAATATCTGAAATGGAAAGGCGATATAATAGAAGATGATCATCCAGCATGCTTACAGACTGTTGTTGGTGCCTTGTAAAATATAGTCCCGGGTCTATTTATAAACAGAAATCAACCAGAAACTTATTTTAAATGTAAGTTCAAATTTCGAGATTTTTCTCATTATACATATGAAATATTTTTATTGTTGTTGTGTTTTAAACTATGTAACATCATTTTTGTATCCAGTACACACTTTTCAAGTATTATGAGGATTTTTTAATCCCTAGTGTGTTGTAATTTTATCAGTAGCAGTGAAAAATTGAAAACAAATAAGTTTTGTCATAAAAAATTCAATTCATTTTCCCCAGAAAATGGTCCGTAATGGGACAATTTGGATTTTAAATTCAGATTTAGGGCACGCAGCACGCATATTAGTAATGTTCACCTATTTTTATTTTGGAGAAAGACAAATAGTAAAAATTTGTTGTTCGGTGAATTATACCATCAGTAGGTTTTGTTTCAATATAGACCTAATATAATTTCAAAATGCGAGTTATGTATCTGAGTCATTTTCGTTGCTTTTAGATTTCAAAAGTAGCCTAAATCTTTAAACAAGATCTTGAAACGTTCTCTTAAGAATACGTTATGTTGAAAGGGACTATTCTCTGGGTTCATAATAAACTTATAAGGGTAGATAATGCATGGCGTTAAATCCATATAACTCAATATAATTTCTTTTTTAAAGAGATTTCTTTACTGGTATCGAATCAAATCCATGACTTGTGACTTTGTAAACAGAAACACTAACACATGAACCACAGCGGCGATTGTTAGGTACTACACTGAGTTCTGTATTGATAACACTTTCATACGATTATTATCAACTAGGCCTAAGTATTAATGACAATTAACATAGTACACGTCATTTAATAGTTAAAGTATCATAGTTTCAAGTTATAAGTTTTGTAAAACATACTGCTGTTGCCATGAGAGACATTGTTTAAAATTGGCAGCTTTACAACATAAATCGTTTCGCATTCTGCAGCTTGCAAAAGAAATTTAGTAACAATGGTACAAAGGTTATTATGTAGACATTTCAGAATTTATCATCTACCACATCAGTGGATTGGGCGTACTATCACTGGCTAATCACCCTCGGCCTCCCAGGTCACCGGACTTGACTCACTGTGGCTCCCTTCTTTTGAGGGTATGTAGGATGCAGTATATGTGTCACCTCTACCCAAAGAACTTGAATAAGTAAGATAACAGATCATTGCTGCGATTACATCCATAAACTGAGATATTTTGGATAATATTGCAAGAATTTGACTATTGTGTTAATATGTGCCGTGTAACAAGGCGTTCTCCGTTGGGTTTCTATAACGTGAGAATGGAAATTTTGAGTGTTTCTTAAACAATAATTATATACATCAAGTTATAATATCACTAATACCTACTTACAGTAATAATAATCATATTATTATGAAATTTATTGTTATCATAATTTTAAACCACTGTGTATTGAAAATATTTCATAAAATTCGAATAGCTGTTATATGAAAAGAAGAGACAGAAAGATACAAAGAAAGAAAAAAGGAAGGAAAAAAGAAATAGATGAAGAAAAAAGAGAGGGATAAAAATAATGAGAGGGAGGAAGAAAGAATGAAAGAAATGCAGAAGAGATTAATGAAGGCTAATAAGAAAGGAAGGAACAAAGGAGAAATCGAAGAAATGTAGGAAAAAAAGGCAGTAAAAGAGAAAGGAGGGATGATAAAAGATATAAAAGCTTCATAAATATTCACTTAGCGAATGTAAATTGCTTCATACAAACGACAAATGAACTATGAAATAACATGACGAACCCATGAGATCTTTTTCGCTTGTTTTACCACATGTCTAATACACTTAAAATTCACTGTAATGGTCTCATCGTAACTACAAATTCTAATCATCTGAAGATGTTTCGACTATTTCCGCAGTGTTGTGAAGGAGCTCCGTGGTCGCGATAAGTCAAGTGGTAATTGAACAAAATTCTTGAACCTCGCCACGCGAGACTTTCTGGACCTGCCTGCAGTCTGTTGCTCTGTGCTGGGGTCAGATTCTCCTTAAATAACCGGACGCAATTTGGAGTGTGTTCAAATGCCGAGTAGCAGCTCCTTAATGAAATGTGCAGCTATACTGCTTGTTGGTTTTATTGACCGTGCATCGAGCGCTGATGATTCAGTCCCACACTGTATCTTTCACCTCTTCCAACAAATCTTTATTTTTCTAAGGTATTTAGCATTCGGAATGTCTACCAAGATTAATCAACTTGTTTTGTGAATGTTAGGCCTAATAGTAGTAATAACTAGTAATTACCAGAGGAACATGCCTCTCCTGTTACCCAGTTCTGCAGTGTAACTCTTCTAAGTGAGGGCCAAAACAAGAGTGAATTATTCAGAATAGGTATAAATTGTTTTTCTTATTGCGTAACGTTAGATTTTTGAAACAGAAATGTCTACTTACTAATTACCTAATTAATACAGTATAGGAAATTGTAAATTCATTCTATAATATTCAAGAATTTTTTTATGTTTCTATTGATATTATCTGTTAACCGCTCATTTTACTAATTTAATGTATATTTTTTTAGACGATTCCAAGGCGAGTACATGAGTTGCGGAGTCAGGGAAAAACCAGGGAGCAGTGGTGAAGGAATAAAGGTGAATAATAAAAAGAAACATTATGATTTAAGAAGTTAGTGTAGTGGGGAAGTAGTGAGGGAAAATACAAGAAAATAGTATGGGGGACAAGGATATCAATAGGAAGAGAAGTGAAGTGAGGAGAGGATATAAGTGTAGGGGTCAGTAGTGGAGAAGTGGGGAAATATAGATGGATAGGCCGGTGAACAAGAGGTTACAAGATACATTTAAAGAGAACATAAGTGGAAGAGAGAATGAAGTAAGTTATGACTTGCATAAATTGCTATGTAATAAGGTGGGATGGCACTGTATACAAAATATGTGAAGTGTCATCTCACCGGAAGTAAGTGGTTAACGACAAATATATATCATATTACATCATATCATATCATATCATATCATATCATATCATATCATATCATATCATATCATATCATATCATATCATATCATATCATATCATATCATATCATATCATATCATATCATATCATATATCGTATCATATCAATTTAATGTATATTTATTATACACCTGTTTTTGACTCGCCACATACTCTTCTCATCTAACCGCACACTACACTCACTATTTAGAATAGAAGAAGATTACGAATATTTAACAGGTTCACGAAATGTCTAATCAATTAAAACTATAATAATAATAATAATAATAATAATAATAATAATAATAATAATAACAACAATATTAATATTATTATCATGATCATTATCATAGCATAATGAGTTGGATTTCTCGATACTTCACATTGATACTTTTGGGAAAAGGAGTAGGTATTTTTTAGATATTATAGGGTTATATTTTTCATTTTATTTATTTATTTACCGGTATTTATTTATTTATTTACTTATTTACTTATTTATTTATTTATTTATTTATTTATTTATTTATTTATTTATTTATTTATTTATTTATTTATTTATTTATTTATTTATTTATTTCCGTTTCTTTGCGTTAGAATGATACTATATATTAAAGTATACGGGGTTACTGATATTCACGACCTCTACTGAACTTTAGACGTTGTGTATGTTGCTGCAGGAAGTTTTAAGTTCTAAAATTCTAAATGAACACTTATTATTTTCCGCAGTTATGTATAACATTTTGTTTTATACAATGTTCAATATAGTCCTCTTAATATAGGCCTGTAATTTTTTTGTTTCCATGTAGAAAATAAGTTTTGCCACCCATCTTAAAATGTTACGTTTAAGAACGTAAAAGTACTGGCCTTCCGTGCTCGAGGTTGCAGGTTCGATCTCGGCCCAGGTCGATGGCATTTAAATATGCTTAAATGCGACAGGCTTAAATTTACTGGCATGTAAAAGAACTCCTGCAGGACAAAATTCCGGCACACCGGCGACGCTGATATAACCTCGGCAGTTGCGAGCTCGTTAAATAAACCATAATTCTTTTAAGAACGTAGAATTTATCAACTATGTGAAAGTCTGCATTAAGAAACTAACCCAGAACTGAGCCAACATTATTCAGTGACGAAAGGTCAAACTTAGAAATATCTAACCTTTGCTCTTAAATGCCAAATTTTCATTTCAAGAATTTCATTAAAAATAATTCTGCGCTGTACCAGGGATACTCCAGCACGTAGAATACGTCACTCAGTTTTAAGAATGAAACTATAAGATGTGTTGGTTTGAATGTTTTATTTTTGTACCGGTTTCCATATGGAGAATATTCGTCTTTGATAAGAAGGTCATGCAATATACTCGTATTTTCTCTTCATATAAAGCGACATTCTGGAATTAGTCCTAGCTGGCAACAAAACTTTCACTATGCTTCACTCAAAGTGTACGGCACATGTCCATTATCACTTTGACATTGTAGAACCGGCGATTAAAAATCAAACGAGTGATGGCACAGGCCTCTCGTTGCTCTCTATGCCGAGATATTACTGAGAGAGTCCGCGCGACACGGCAAATATTATACTCAACTTCGGCGTCCTCATGTCCGTAACGAGAGAAAGTGGCTTCATTGGGTGTGGTCAAACAAGTTAAATTTGTGTATGGCCTACTAATAACATAGTTGTGGCTCATCGTCTTGTCACAAGTAAGCATTTGAAATTCTGCCACTTTTTATTTCACCACGGGTCCTGGAACGGGTGCCTATATTTTTTTCTAAAAAAAAAAAAACTTAAAATATTATGTACAGATAACAGACTTAGGACCTTCATGGTACTCTAAGCTACTACCACTTGACTACTTTCAGCAGTATCTTCATGATTCTTTGATTCACTTTAATACAACGTACAGACCGAGTATTTACTCCTGACAGCAACGCGAAAGAGGGAAAGACTGGGAGTAGTGGGGAGAGTTCCGCAGTAGAGATAAAGGTGAGAGGTCGGTAAAGAAATACAGTACAGCTTAACTGTATTGGAAATACAACGCTGTAGCCTACCGCACGCGTGACATCCGATCGCTCTGAATTCAAGCGACTGACTAATGCGAACACTCTTGGAGTGACGTAATGGACTCGCTTGACTCAGGCGCACATTGTCGGCGACTGTCAGGAGTAAATAATCGGACTGTAACATGCTTTACCGTCTGCTTTGGAACTCTCTGGCTGGCTTTCGAGGGCCGGAATCGGAACGGACCCACATTGCGTTGTAGGTCTATTTGCGGTTATTGTTCCAGTTCGACAGATTCTACAGGTGACAGTTGGGCCATCCTACCTTAGCCCTGGCATAGCCATGTTCCACTCTCAGATGAGTACTTGATAAACTCCGGGGTCCAGAGGCCCAAGTCCTTCTTATATTAGTTTCAGGAACCCGTTCTACCTCCAAGACTTCACCTCAGCCTATTTTAACTATTTCAGGTGATAGATAAAATGAGGTGAATGTGGAGTATTTTGATGGAGTGAAAGGAAAACCCTCTGTAACAATCGCTTTGTGCACCACAAATTCTAACATGACCTGGCCAGAGATGGAAGATTAGGGCTCCAGATTCGACAGGTTCTAATTAACCCTTTATCACGTCGGTTGTGCAGTTGAAATGTCTTCCTGGAAGTGGAAATATGTTAGAATTTTATGACAACAGATTAGTTTTGTTTCTGAGCTATGAGAAAACTAAATTTGCTTTTTTGTATTGAAGCATTTCATGGCAAAAATAACAAACTATAATAGATAAATGTTGTGCACATAATTATATTAACTTGTCAACATGTTAACTTCGTGCAACTGGTACGTTGAAATGTAGGATACAGTACTTATTAGATCCGTTTGAATTTTTCAGTTTTGTTTCAAAAACGTAACGAGAAAGAGAAAATAAAACATAATGAAGGAAAACATTCGAATTATCCCAAAAATAAAACAGAAGGAAATACTAAGAAAAATATCGTTATCAATAACTGAATATTTTAGGTAAAGAGAAAGCCCACCCCAAGGGATATCTCACGTTCGTGAAACACGCCCTCTATGTATAATTGTTCTGTATTCTGAACTTAATTTTCTTATCACTTTTATTAATGGATACAGATATTTAATGTGAAGAGTGATTCTTTTACTTTTATTGACATTGATTTTAATTGCGATTTTATCAATTCTAGTATTTTTGGGTTGGTTCTTTTCTGCAGATGGTTTCCCGTAATTTATACAATTTGCCTCGCCGCGCCGGCGGAAAATTAATACTCTTTGTAATTATATTTATAACACTTATTAATATCGACAATTTGGGTCTCTTCATACTCATGGCATTGGAGTGCACAATAACTTAATCAGTTATGTCGCCGGACAGGCGAGATATTTCTGCGCCGCTATTTCTGTCCGTCTGGCAGACCGGAGCGTTCCTGCCTCATTACCTACTCATAATACAGCACAGTACTTCACACTTGTCGAACGACATCTCTGCCGAATGAACAAAATTTACTCTACTAATGAAATCGCTATATTGTCTGTGTAACTGTTTTTCTACATGCTGCTCGTGTAGCGTTATAGAGTCCTTGATTCAATTTTATGCAATTTCGTAGAGATGTCATGTCATGAAGGTCATTTCGACGTCATATTTATTATTTCTGGGCCATTCGGCCCCAATGGTCTAGTAGTTGATGTTTACCATCTGATTCGAGATTCGCAGGTTCAAACCCGGCCGAAGACGATACAGATACTCAGCATGGCTTCCTTTGGTAGGAAAATAAATTTGAAAGTTCAGAAGATATTGACAATAACGGTTGTCATATCCGAAAATATCTTTAAAGTCCTTTGTATTGGTCTGACCATTCACCTGAGAATTCAGTAGATATCTTAAATAATGGGTATCCTATCCAAAAATATTTTTCTTGCAGTCCTTTGTATCAATCTGAAACCATTCACAGGATAATTCAGCAGATATCAACAACGAGTTACCTATACGAAACTATTATTCTTAAGTACTTCGTAGCCTATCAGTTTGAAACCGTTCACCAGAGAATTCAGTACATATCGTCAACAACGGGTATCCTATCCGAAAATATCCTTAAAGTCCTTTGTATTAGTCTGAAACCGTTCACCTGAGAATTCAGTAGACATCGTCAGTAACGAGGGTCCTATTCGAAAATATTCTTCTTGAAGTCCTTAGTAGCAGTCTGAAACCGTTCACCAGAATTCAGTACATATCGTCAGCAACAGATATCCTATCCGAAAATATCCTTAAAGTTCTTTGTATCAGTCTGAAATAGTTCACCCGAGAATCCGGTAGATATCGTCCTATCCGAAAAAAAATATCGTTAAAGTCCTTTGTATTAGTCTGAAACCGTCCACTTGAGAATTCAGTAGACATCGTCAGTAATGAGGGTCCTATTCGAAAATATTCTTCTTAAAGTCCTCTGTATCAGTCTGAAACCGTTCACCAGAGAATTCAGTACATGTCGTCAAAAAGGATGTTTTATTCAAAAGTATTATTTTTAAACTTCTTTGCATCAATCTGAAACCGTCCATCCGAGAAACATAGCATAGGCCTATAAATTTTTCTGAATTCAGAAACGCAAGACCAATCAGCCTATTACTTCGGCTATCGAAGCCAAAGAACACAGGGCTCCCAAAAAGATGAGTGCTCAAATTCTATTATTGAAGAACTGACAGAGATTGTTGTCACGACGGAAAGGACGGAAAAAATAAAATGTACTTAACAAGAATATGTGATTAACAATGTACTTTTTATGAACTGGTACTTTTGTTCATGTACTTTTTTTTAAATTGGTTATTTTACAACGCTTTGTCAACTGTTATGGTTATCTAGCATTTGAATGAGATGAAGGTGATAATGCCAGAGAAATTATACCGGGGTCCAGCACCGAAAAATATCCATCATGCTCTTATTGGGTTGAGGGAAGACCCCGAAAAAAACTGAATCCAGTAACTTGTTCCAACAGGATTTGAACCTGGACACGCTTGCTTCGCGGTCAGGCATGCTAAGCGTTACCCCACAGCGGTGGACCTGTTCATGTACTGTAGATCTTAGATTTGAATAAATGATCCCAGACTTATGGAACAAGCTGTATTTATCCCAACTTGCAAAACTGATTACAGCGCAGAAACACTATCCAGTGTTTAATTTTCATAATTCAGGGCGTGTTTTGCTGACAGGCCGCTATTATTCAGACACAGTGGGACCGGGGAGATTCGCCTGGAGTGTTGGCAATCCCTCCCAGCAGGAGTCCGCGCAATCATGAGGAACTTCCGTGCCCGCATTGTCTGCAGTTGGTCGACGTCTCTGTTACACTGGTTTACAATGTACCAGGCGCTTGTGGCTTAAGACGGTGTCTACTGGTTGCGAATCCATTGAGGGAAGCATTTTTAAATAGAATTTTCATACATTTAGATTATTAGGACATTTGAGTTTTCTCTTGTTAAGTAGCAGAACGATCTCAGTTTAGTGAAGTGGCAAAACGAATGGGACAACACAGGAAAAGGACAAATCACAAAAAAAAAAATTTTCCCAAATATAAACGTTCGGCTAAAACTAAAACTTAACATAACCCCAAACTTCACAACCATAATAACAGGAGACGGAAATATAAAATCTTATCTACATAAATATAAAATTATAGATAACCCATTATGTCCATGCAACAATGACGAACAAACGATAGATAATTTGTTATACAATTATTGTAAATTACTTCAGAGAGAAAGAGACATTCTGAAAAGGGCAGTTCTAAAGCCTGAAAACTGCCAGTGAATAAAGACAAACTAGTGCACAAATACCATAAGAACTTGATCAAATTTACTAACAATATACAATTTGACAAATTACAATGAAAGAAAAGTACAAAATTCATCCATCTATATCGGCTATAAAGTAATTATATGAACATAGTTTAAGACAAACCAATGCATGTAGTATTACTCCACAGTAATGGAGCATGCAGACTGTAAAAAAAAAAAAAAATCCTGTGTTTTTCAACTGGTGTTAGAAAACTGTCACATAGGCTACTTCTCTAAAGTTTGTTCATCTCTATAAACTGATGTGACACTAACATTAAATCTTCTGTAAGCCAATTAAGTAAGAAATTTTTCAACGAAAATTTCAACTAACCTGATTGGATATAAAACTTAAAGGTGAAATTAAACGAATATTAAAGTTTGGTAACGTCTGTGTTTTGACAGATAAATTTAATAATAATAATAATAATAATAATAATAATAATAATAATAATAATAATAATAATAATAATAACTTTGAGTGCAAAAGTAGCTACGACAATTGTAAAATGGTATAATTCAGGTGCAATAAATAATGGAGATTCATATTTCGGTAATTCATAGTTAGATTTAAGTAGCTATATTCAAATTCACATTTCAGTAATTCAGATTCATATTCAGACTTGGATTATTCTGAATTAAATTCAATACTTTACTTCACTACTCAGGTTTCATCTATTCAATTATCATTCCAGTAATTCATTATTACAAGGTTTAATAATCCAGATTAATGTTTCTGTAATCAGGTTCCAGGCTAAGATTACAGCTCTCCGTTTCATTAATTGAGAATTGGGGATTTGGGGAAACCGAGGAAGAAATGGACACTGCAACAGGCTAAATAGCCTAATCCTTGAAGAAAAGAAGAAGAAGAAGAAGAATTGGGAATTAGGTTCCAGTAATTCAGATCCACACGTCAATAATTGGATTGTCTGCAGTAATTCAGAGTATTGTTCCAGATGAATTCAAAATCAGGTGTCATGCAATTCAAATCCAGGTTTAAGTAATTCGAATTCAATTTTGAGTGATTCGAATTCAGATTTCAGTAAGTAATATTCAGGTTTCTGTAATTTAGTTTCCAATAATTCAGATTCTAGTAATTCAGTTAGGATGCAGGTATTTGATTCATTTTTTAGTCATTCAGATCTCAGAAACCATACCTAATTAACAAGAAGTTCACATTCATAGTCATACATAAGACACGCTTACAGATACAGGTACCCTATATAAGACTTTATTTCAGGATCAGCGCATTCCCATATTCTCCGCCATCCTCAATCACGGGGACGCGTAATTGCGAAACGGTTCAGTGCGAGTCTCGCAGGTGACAGAACTGGGAGTGTTAACATGTGCGCTTAGCACGCCAAGTGCTAATTCATGTGCGTGGGAGATGCTCCTCCCTGCTTTGCTCTGATACGGCTGAGTGGGGCCGCGACCTCTGCCTGCAACATTTATCACAAACGCTCAGCGAATGACATCGGAGGAGGTGGAGGAGATGGAATGAGCATTTGACACCAGGACGATTTAGTGGCGCGAGCGATGCTGAGGGTCTTCCCTGCACATATTGTGTTCAAGACATTCTTAATTAATTATACTGTTTATGCCTACGTTGGAGTTTTTAGTGTTTTCAAAGAAAGAAAATACTCAGTGACAGTAAATTAAATTCTCCTTGCGCGTATTTTTTGGTTTTTGAGTTTCAATTTCGTTTCGTGCAAGTTCCTTCCTTACCCACGTGATATTCCGTATTGTTTCCCATGAAGGCCTGACGTTACCGGAATTCCACTGTGTGTCAAGTCGTAGTAGGAACCTATGGGCTAAAGTCAAGGGATGTGAACATTATACAGTAGTAGTAGTAGTAGTAGTAGTAGTAGTAGTAGTAGTAGTAGTAGTAGTAGTAGTAATGGTGGTGGTGGTAGTGGTAATGGTAGTGGTGATGATGGTAGTGGTAGTGATAGTAAACGGTAATAGTAGGCTATACAGTGGTGCCAACTTTTGGAAAATATTGGGTGGGCTTAAACACTTGAGGTATAAGTTAAAATAAGTAAATCTCATTAATAATAATAATAATAATAATAATAATAATAATAATAATAATAATAATAATGACAAATTACTGGATAGGCTTGGGCCCCATCGGTCCATATGAGTTGGCCACTGAATTGTAAAACAGTAATATATTAGAAGTATTTATGATGGTAGTGTTACAGTAATAATTTTATTGTGGTAGTTGTGATGTACAGTGTTGTTGGTATTGATAATTTATTGTGGCAGAGTGGTGGTAGTAGTAATAATAGTACTAGTGGTAGTCGTAGTGGTAGTTGTAATAGTAGTAGTAGTAGTTATAGTGCTTGTAATAGTAATAATTGTAAATAGTAGTAGTAGTAGTAGTAGTAGTAGTAGTAGTAGTAGTAGTAGTAGTAGTAGTAGTAGTAGTACCGTCATTTCCCATAACTATGGTCCTGGAACACAACTATAGTCCACGACACAACTATTCAAAGAACATTGTCGAAGTAACATAGACCGTTCGTAGATAGCTGCAGTGACTTCAAACTATAGTACAGCAAAAATACAGATAAACGAGGTACTACGTTATGGAGTACAAAATTTGAATGGTTGTATCATGGACCATAGTTGTATTCCGGGACCATAGTTATGGGAAATGACGGTAGTAGTTATAGTTGTGCTAGTAGTGGTAATAGTAGCTGTAATTGTGGTTGTGGTAGTGGTAGTAGTAGTGATTGTTGTACTGTAGTAGTTGTTGTTGTAGTTACTCTATGAGAGTAGCTGATTTTATTTATTTTACGACGCTTCATCAACTGCTATGATTATGTAGTGTCTTAGTGAAATGAAGGTGCTAATGCCAGCGAAATGAGTCCAGAGTCCAGTGCCGTAAGTTAACAGCATTTGTTCTTAATGGACCGAGAGAAAACCTTCGGAAAAAACCTCAACCACGTAAATTAGTAGTAGTAGTAGTAGTAGTAGTAGTAGTAGTAGTAGTAGTAGTAGTAGTAGTAGTAGTAGTAGTAGGCCTAGTAATGGTGGTGGTATTAATAGTGGTGGTAGGAGTGATGCTGCAATGAATAATGTGGGGCGCAACAATCCTCATAGCATCAAGGCATGCCCACTTCTGACTTACTTCAGCAGAGGTAGAAGATCATTAGATCAGTACGGGATAACGTGTAGTCGGGTATTGTGATCCATGAGTAGGAATGAAATAATGCCAACTGATTCATTTGGCTATATCGTGCATTCACTTCTCGATGTCTAAGGAAGATAGAAAAATAAAATTATGAGTCATTTGAATTGAGTTGAGCCGGGCGTGTGGGACAGGAACACCAGTTACAATAGTCTAATTACTAGGAAAGGAAATTGCGAGATATTGTAGTCCATTATTTTGAACCGCTCATAACTTTAGCAATGAATTATACAAGAATATCATTATCTCCGGATCTGTTCTTGAGGAAGTTGTATGTACTAGCTCGGTATTATTATTATTATTATTATTATTATTATTATTATTATTATTATTATTACTACAACTACTTCTACTACTACTGTTTTGAGACCTGTCCAACAAGGATCACGCCTAATTGACCTTCGTTTCTTTATTTGCGTTAATTAATTAGATAATTCTTACGTGGGTTCATAACCCTGTGATAAGTTGTACTGTCAGTTGGCTGGCTCCCTACGCAGTTTTCTAGTTGTCATTCACACCCAAAAAGTCAATTTCTTTTGTGAAAATTGGCCACGTCCCAATACCATTTACGAACGTTACCCGTTCCACTCTTGACACGCAATGTTCAGGTTGAAATGCCACCCACATGTTTTCTTTTCTAATCATTCAGAACTAATTGCGCAGTATTTCTTGCAACACATTACGTATTCCATTCTTTTAACAATTGAACACCATGCTGCCATGACTGCTTGAATCGCATTCATTGTAAAATATTATTATTGTTCATTCTTAATTCAACATCTAGAAACATAAACAGTTCATTAAGTCTAGAAAGAAGGTGGAAAGGTAACATGAATAATGAGTATTGAAGAGGAACAAACAGAATATCTATATTGGAAAATAGAAGTAGTAGTTTAGTTACATTAGATTTAAAGAAATGGAGCATATTATGTGGGGACAGGATATATCGACCATCGTATAAGCCAAATATACGGTCTAATAATTGTGCTAACCAGAATTTGATTTCAACGTGGCCTAGAAATTTTGCCTGGAACCATTTTCTTTAGAAACACGGTCTTTTATATGTCTTAAATTTATGAGGTAGAGTCCCAGCTTTGTTTCCCCTCCAAAGATAGGCTGCTAAAGCTATTTAACTCTAATTATTCCATAATTACTTTTAGCAATAGATCTATACCATGTTATTATTAATAGATTTATTGCATTTTTACACATAACCCAATGCAAAAGGTAAACATTATACCATTTCCATTACAAGTCATGAAGGCGCACAGGATAGCGAGAAAGATTTCCTCCTGTACAAACAACCCATTAGGGATGTCAATCCCTAGGATATAACCCTGCTACTCATTTCTGTTAGAAGCTAAATAAATCCCAGGGTCACAATGTGGCCGAAAGGATTAGATTAATGGAGAAATCCTTGTCACACTGGGAATCGAATCCGCGACCTTCCTGCTAGTAGCGTTACACCTTAACCGCGACGCTGCGCGCGACCAATATGTCATTGTATGTATCTATTAAATATTTTAAATACGAAAATAATCAAGTTACATGAACAATAAAGAGGGATATTTCTCAAAATTATTATTTCATTTGCAATTTTAAAATACGGACATTTTGTATGCTATTTGTCACAGAATAAGTATTTGAAAGTACACTGCGTGGCAAAAGTCTCTCCGCAGTGAACTCAGAGACGGGTGGGAACGCTTAAGTTGGCAGCACTAAGATAAAGCGAGGGAGCAACGGTGCGGCCTTGTCTTAGAGCAGGTAGTAAGTGAATAGCATTCTACGTATGTATAGCTGAGTGTGGACGTTATGGTTGTAAGCGGAATTCGTTGCCAACGTAACTGAGTATAACTGAATGTGCTAGCGTATCGCCCTCCCTGCGGAGAAACTTATGCCACGCACTGTACAAAACTACTTTAAGTTTGAATTGGGCACACCCAAAATATACACCATGCCCGTAAATGATTCATAGATTACACTTTTAATTTGTTACACAGTTGTAACTAGTATCATTTGAGAGGCAATCTCTGAAAGTTGTGCTTAGTACTCTAAAGATGCTCCATGTGTGCTTGATTAGTGGCTCTACGTAGGCCTATATGCCCAGTCTATAATCCAGCTCACCCCAAACTTTTCCTAACATATTCCTGTTAATTATTGTCTCGATAACTGCAGTAATTCTCAACTTTTATTCATAAACAGTCAGCTGTTGAATTGGCACAGTCATTTAATTCTTCACATATCCCATGAAGAGAAATTGCATGGAGCTAGATCAAGGAAGCGAGGGAGCCACTTCATCCACTGTTCTTTGGCATCTCCAGCTTCCCAGTGCAACGGTTTGGTAGTATAGTATTCAGGAATTCGTGAATATTCTGCTTGAAAGACATGTTGTGTAAGCTGAGGCATCATTATATAAAGAAATCACAAGATCTTTAAGATTAGGCCTATTATATGCCACCAACACCTTTCCGTCCCAAAAGAAAGAATTCTGGAAATGGCATAGCCTTGCAATAAACAGAGGTAATATGGAGACATACTACCTACCATAAATGTCGAAATCTCTAAGAGTTCGATTTTCCACTGCTACAAATTATTTGTGGATATGCTCTGTAGTTTTTTATTTTATTTTATTTATTTGGCTGCAGTGCGTTACAATGTTGAATGACAGCATTGACCTCCGGTCATATAGCTACCACTCACTTATCAACATGCAATGCTTTCTCTCACATTTTTTCCCAAAAACCGTAGCGTATCAATAATTTACGGATGCTGAACACTCTTCCTAGGACAGCCACTGCGCAGCAACACAAATACAGTCGAACTTACCTAATTCGAACGTTTTAAATTCGAGATCGTGAATAATTCGGACTTTTCACGCGTTCCCTTGACATTTCTGTACAATGTAATGTTGAAAAAATAATCTGTAATTTGATTTTTTTATAATTCGAAATGAAGTCCAAAAAATTCAGTTCCGAAATTAGGAAAATCAGCCAGCAATATAGTGCGAGCAGACTATCGCCGTCTTCAGAAGAAGAAGAAGAAAGGCCGAAACATCCCAAGAAACAATTGCCTACAATAGCCAAAGCTATCAGCGTATTCCCAATCTCACCGGACCGGTGGACAACAATGACGTCAAGCTACAGCGAAATAGTAACAAAATTGCTGGAAGGATCGATGGCTGTCATGGCGACTGTATAAGTTGTCTGTGCTACGCTAGCAAAATTTTGCGAAATTTCCGTACTGCCATCTCGTTCAAAGAAAAGAGAACATAAACAATTTATTTATTGAACCGGTAGTAATAACTGGTCCGTTGACATGTTCGCTCATAAGCCATTAACATATTGTTTTTACATTGTGTTCATTACAAACAATACAGCAGAACTAAAGCAGAACACACCGCCATGACACAACAGTGCACGATGTCATTCGTCTGCTAATTCCCGCCCTATAGGCCCTACAAGAACCAATCAGATTCACTGATGGCGGCTGATGGAAACTGCCACCACCTCTGCAAGCGGATGGCATCGGTGCAGCAACGGTGGAGCGTCAGTGACGCCATCGGTGAAATTCGGAACACCGTGATGCCATCAGATTGCTCAGCGCTGAGATTCGGAATACGCTCGATGTTAAAGCGCAACAAACGTAAGAGAAACAATTTTCCAATCGTTCAATGAACTCGAAGAATTTTTGTATTAATAAAAAATTAAATGTCAAAAACAAACAAAATTATCAAGCCTTTTAAAAAAGTTTGAATGTCATGTATTTTGACATTTTCATTCATTCGTAGCTTCCTGCCCAAGGGCAGGTCTTTCACCCAGTATTCTCCAATCTTTCCTATTTTTTGCCTTCCTTTTTGTCTCCACATATGATCCATATAGCCTATCTTAATGTCAGCTACCATCTGATATCTTCTTCTGTACCGAACTTTTCTCCCGTTCACCATTCCTTCCACTACATCCTTCAGTAGCTGTTTCTTCTCCGCCAGTGACCCAGCTAGTTTCTTTTCCTCTTCCTGATCAGTTTCAGCATCATTCTTTCTTCATCCACTCTTTCCAACACAGCTTCATTTCTTACTCTGTCCATTTCACGCGCTCCATTCTTGTCCATGTCCACATTTCAAATGCTTCTATTCACTTCTCTTCACTTTGTCGTAAAGCCCATGTTTCTGCTTCATACAATGCCACACTCAACACAAAGCATTTCACTAGTTTCTTTTCCAGAAGTCCGCAGACAATGTTCCTTTTTCTATGAAAAGCTTCTTTTGCCATTGCTATCCTCCTTTTGACTTCTTGACAGCAGCTCATGTTATTGCTTATAGTACACCCCAAATATTTGAAGCTGTCCATTTGTTCTACTACCTCATTTAGAATTGGCAATTTTACCTTCTTTAATTTTCTTCCTATGACCATGGTTCTTGTCTTATTTGCCTTTATCTTCATCCCATACTGCTCACAGCTGTAATTTAGCTCCAGTAGCATATCCCTTAGTATCATCTCCTCTTCTGCTAACAACGCCTTATCGTCAGCAAATCTTACGTACTTTTTTCTCCTGCCTCATACTATCAACCCTCCGATGTTGTGAAAACAGTGTATTTTGACAATGGTGTACAAAATCTTTAATAAATAGTTTTGTTCTTGATTTATTGCATTGATTTTTTTATACATGAGTTTCCGAATAATTTCCAAGGGATCTCCATAAATTTAGTGGTGGTTCGGACCGTTTCTCTGGAAAAACGTTGATGTACTTCAATCAAAATGCCTTTGGAGTAAAAAGTAAGAAAACAATTGAAAGTTATCTAACTCTAAATCTAGAATAATTTGTTCTTTATAATTGCCCTTGCAACTTCGAATTAATCAAGTTCGGCTGTAATGTAGAAATTGACATGACTGCCATGATGCTTAAAGTTGCCTTAAACAGTAATTCACGAAGAAGAAAATTCTCATTATCCAAGAACAACTTTGATTTTTATTATTTCGCGCCTTAATTTTATTTCAATTATTTTGAATGTCAATGAAGTTATACAAAATCTCTCCCATTTTGTAAACAATAGAGGCAATTTTTTAATACTTAGTCCCATGTCCGAGAGGGGCGCTGACAGTGCGGTCGTATTGTTTCGCCGCCTGCACGCGCTTCTTTTGTTTTTCTTGTAACAAATAAATTCGTCGTCGCGTGCGGCCCGATCCACCAATAAATATAAGGCAGAACCATCCAATTCGAATGCATTAAATATCACTTTGCCTAATTGACGCACGAGGGAGTGGAGTGGATTTATGTAGCCTGCAACTGGCTTGCCTAATTGAAGGAAACCAAAACTATTTATACGTTTCACGCAGGATTTATGTCCCGTGTCGGGATGTAAACAGTGCGTCTGATGCCACGACGAGTGTTTTTATACACCCCCACAAGGCCTTGCGTCTCAATCCGTGAGACTTGAATCCCGTATTGTTATTGTTATTATATCCGATCTTTCGTCATTTGTGTGGGGATATTTATTTATCTGCTGGATTAATAAATATTTTATCCCGATTTCCAAAAATAAATCAAGTCGTGTGTGTCTGTAAGTATATCATAATATCTGTATCTATGAAACTATTTTTTTTTCCAATCTTATATAGTCGTCGTTAAGCGGTTGCACAAGCAACCCCTCAACAGACTTGCATACTCGCCCCTTTTGTATTTCCAACATCCTTTATATTTAAGTAACATCAAATTACCTGCATACAACTTTTAACTATATATTTTACATATGAGGCGTTTAGAGCTAAAGTAGATCAAGTCACAAATTTTCATAAATTGAGTTTAATTCATTTTCTGATTATCTGAAGTTGAATCTTTTCCGAGCAGTAATGGATGAAGTCTCAATTCAAAGTATTCGCCGGTAGGTGACACCAAGTCACTTTCGGCTCAGATTATTTGTTGACGATGTTCTGAGCCATAGTGAATCAAGTCACCAAACCGTTGCATCGGTTAACATCACAACAGTTTATATTTTATAAATCTAGAATTTGAGAATGGAGCAATAAAATGATTACTAGTGAAATTACATAATCCACTAGAGCAAGTTAACTTTAAGTCCTATTATGCCTATCTCAAAACTACGTCTCGTGGACTTGATCCACTTTACCTCTGAACGCTCATAATAATTAGTAATTATAAAGTTGTTTTCAAATTAGAGAAAAAGATACTAGAACATCTAAAATAAAGTATTTTTCTATAAATGTATTACTCATTTTTCTTTCAGTTGTATGACAACGGATAATTAGTTTATAGCTGTTGTTATTACTGTTTTCAAATACATTTTGAGAAGCATTTAACAGCATATTTTATTTGTTGTATATCGTGCCAAGTATCTTAATTTTCTCATTGGAAATATGCGACGACACAGAATGAGACTTTATTCACCAAACTGGAAAGGGCAGTAACAGTGAATTATCGGCAAGTGTTCGTATTCTTAAGGCCACAGCCTGTCGCCACCTCACAAATCTGGGATTTTGTGTAAACGGCGACAGTGCAGTTACAGGAAAAAACATTTACCTTGTAGGTAATAGTAAGCAATAGGGAATTACACTCCTTCTCTGTAGCTTCTAAAGATTTCACTAGTCATGTATCGCATATTAGTGAAATCACGTATTATCTATTCAGCATAAGAATGACACACAATAGCATAGTGATTTCTGTATCTCTTCTTGTCTACGGTCATGATTGGTACCCCGTCTCCCTCTCAACTAGATTTGTTTAGCCTTGCTGTGACGAAGGTGTGTTATTTTTAATATCATCATCATCATCATCATCATCATCATCTTCTTCTTCTTCTTCTTCTTCTCCTCCTTCTTTGCTTATCAGCCTGTTCCACCAGATAGGGAATCGCTCCATCTCTTTTTAGGTCTTCCAGGGCTTCTCCTCCCTCTTGGCACTCCATCTCTTACTCTTCTTACTAGTCGACTCAGTGGTATGCGTTCAACATGCTTATTCCATTCATCTCTTCTTCTAGCAGTCCACTCCTCAATAGACTGAATATTGCAGATATTTCTAATTTCTGTATTTCGTACTCTATCCAATTTGGTTTTACCTGTTATATTTCTTAAAACTTTCATTTCTGTCACATTCATAATTTGTTTTTGTTGTGTCTGATCTAGTTTCCACAGCATAAGTCAAGATTGGCCACACCACTGTTTTATATATATTCTGGTTTTCGTTTCTCTTCTCAAATATTTATTTTTCCAGATGTAACTATTAAGATATCCTGAAACAGCTGCTGCCTTATTAACTTGACCCCTCACTTCTTCCTTTAAACATCCATCACTTGTTATCTTTGCTCCTAGATAGTTAAAATTCATAACCTGTTCTAGCACATGTTGATTTAATTGTAGTTTACATCTTAACGGATACTTATTTTCTGTTAAAACCTTTGATTTTGATGCATTTATACTCATTCCATATTTGTCACAAGTCAGAAAAACAGTGTAATAAAATTTGTAAGTTATTTTCTGAATTGCTTGCAATTCTTCGTCAGTAATAATGGAATAAATTTTTAGATGTATTATAAATTACAATACTGTTATTAATAATAATTAATAATTATACATTTGCATAGATAACATTTTTTCAAACCTACTGGCTAAATTGTCGTAATTACGAATGGAACATGGTCCTTCTCTTAAATTGTTAAGTGTTCTAAATTTTCTCTTACCTTGAGAAAGACTCTTTCTTATTGCTTTCATAATAGCATTGTATCAACTGTATCCTAACATGTAATGATAGAACCATGGCTTGAAACTTCAAAATTCTTGTTGCAGTACCAATAATGTAATTAATGTTTTAATTGCTAAATGGTCGCTATAAAAATGCAAGAAATAACGAATGGAAAAATTCAAACTAAGTGATGGTTTGCTTCTTTTTTATCTTAAATAATATAAAATATATAAGATTTTAAAATTTCAAGTAACTTTTGGATGACCTTATACTTGTATATTTTCTTCGTCTGAAGGGGTGCTATTCATAGATATTTCGCAGCACGCGCTACGAGCGTACTAAGCTAGCCCCGGCTATCCACTGGTTACTTGTACAGAATTCAAATCATATCCTATCGCTAACACTGGTTTATGAATATGAAAAACGCTGATCATCCACCGGAAACCCGCGCTAAAAATGTCTATGAATACGGCCCAAGAAGATTAACTACAGACACTAATGCCATCCAATTCTGTTTTGATTACTCTATCTTAGCTATATTGTAATATAAATATGCAAGTCCAAAAAAAATCACACCAGTTAACCACCTATTTTATTCCCACCATCTTAGCTCGTTTTATACCATAAACAGCTCTAAATTCATTTATGAATGGATAAATAATCTTATAATTTGCCATAGGACAGAGTAATCTTGAGCTTCTACAAACGTTTTTGACGCATTTCTCATATTTATGAACATAATAAATATTTATCCACTCTTGTGAAAACCGGCCATTGGTCTCTTAAGGAAAAAGCGAGGATCGTGGTGCAAAATTTCCATCACCTTTCGCCATTACCATTTAATCATCTCATAGAAGTTAATGACCTTTGTGGAAGTTATAGGAGAGACGTAAAAAAGAAGAAACGAAAAAGTAGAGGATCAATTTTATACCTAAATTCCTGCCACGATCCGGAGTCTATAAATCACTCTTAGAGACATCGCAGCCTCCTCTCTGGATATTCGATACTTTATCGAGTTGTGACAGGCTCCATATCTTGTGCTTGTTTACAGTTTGGCGACGTCAAAGAGGTGATAGGATACTCTAGGTCTAGGTGATCCGTCGGTCTCTGGGGTCGAACTCCAGTACCAAGCAACAGTGGAGGGATAAGAAAAACGGCTCATAACTCATTAATTGAAACGAAATATATAAAGTAAGTTTACATTTTGTGGCAAATAACCATAATGCCGAAGACCCGGGCACAAATCCCGGCGAAACCAAATATAAATTAAGTTAGACAAAGACACAGGCCTAGTGTGGGTAGGATTTTCGGGCAGTGCTCTTGTTTTATCTCTCATAATTTCACTTTTTCTATTAGTGGTCAAGTTGGTTTAGTGTAGATTTGTCTCTATGACCGCGAACATAATACAAAACGGCAAAATTGCCTAGATCTTCGTGCCCAGTCGCATGAGTTAAGATGACCAGACACAAAAGAAATAGCATCAATATAGACTATTCATCTTTCATCTAGTTTTCATGATCGCATTTTGTTTCTTTTTGAATTAATTACTTTAATCTTCCTATTCCTCAAGCCATTGTCTCTTCAACCCGTTGCATCAATCTTTTCGCTGGTCGACCGATGCTTCTTTTACCAATCGGTAAATAACGGCAATAATATTAGGCTGTGTGTCTTGATCCATGCGATGTACGTGCTTTCATCAATTAAGCTGATAATCAACAATGTCTAGCATGCTGACTCCTAAGTTATTTATAATGTTCTCCTTTCTGAAGTGGTCTAATTGGGTCACTACAGTCACGCTTCGTAGAAATCGCATTTATGCTGCCTGCAATCGACTTCTGTCTTTCTCCTTCACGGCCCAAGTCTCACTCCCTGCTGGTACGTATTGTCATAAATTTGTGCACTATGATCCGTGTGTCTTTCTAATTTTCTTAAGGAGTGTTCTTCTAATACGAAGACAGAAAACCTAAAACCTAGGCAGCTTCTGGAAATTCGACTATAGAGGAAAATGGTAGAATGGGAGGAATATGTGGGGAAGTTAGCAGGGAAAGGGGAAAGAACATCCAAGAGTGAAAAAACTAGCACACTGGAAAAGACTGAAAAGAATAGGCCTACAGAAGATGGTTACTGACACCCGACGTCTGAAAGGGCTAAAGAAGAAGGAGAGTTGAATTGGTTATTTCAGAAACAACACATGTTACATTTTTCTTATTTCGAGAAAATTATAAAAAAACTACCTATTCCATTACACCATTTTTACAAAGCTGAACAAAATGTAGGCCTATGTGCTAAATGAGATATATCTTCATTCTGACATAATTTTATTTTACCCATAATTCATTTTTGAACTTCAAAATACATTTTAAAAACTTTGCACATGTGTTGTTTCTGCACTAAATGACTTTTAAAAAACAAATTATTTCCTTTTTCCTTTTCTTTATACAAGAATTAAGAATTAAGAAGAATTAGCCACGAAATTCCGTGAAGGGCAAGGGCCTCCTGACTACGCAGCGTGGGTTGTCAAGCAGTTCCCGGTTAGCCACTCCGGGAATGATGGTCACTTTTGTAATGTAACAGTTTGGGTTACTGTCTGGGTTAACACTGAAGGGTCCACTGTTCACCATCACTGTTTGGTTGCAAGTCACTTTGTGATGCGCTTCCATTGTTGTCGGTCTTTCGCTGTTCTTGACCATAGATGGCCGAATGTTGATCTAAGTTCGTCTGCCCACCTTGTCTTCTGTCTTGCAGCGTTGCGTTTGCCAATCCTTGGGTCCCATGTCGTAAGGATGAGTGTACACCGGTTCGCGTTGAGTCGCATCACGTATTCTGCCCATTTCTTCTTCAGCTTGTCGGCCGTTTCTGCTGCGTCTTTGAGATTTGTTTGAGTCCTTATGTCTTCGTTACGTAGTCTGTATCTGAGTGTGATCTTTATACAAGAATACAGCAATTAGATATACTTTCATTATAGAATTAAAGATCTGGTACAAAAATATAGCAGTCACATTTCTAATCTTCATCTGCAACATCAAAGGGAATGTGACATTTTTAGCGGTTTTGAGTTAGGTTTGGATTCGTAGAGAGTGTAGCACGACGAATCGTTTGGTGCGGAAATAAGTCACGTTCTCCATCTGTAAATTTGTTTTTAAAAGCTTTGAAAATTTTATTTAGTGCAGAAACAACATATGTGAAGCACATAGGTTCTTTCTGCAGTAAATGGAAACTATTGTTCTTTCTAGGCTACGCTGCCCTGTGAAATAATTGCGCTTATCAAACTTACATTTTAACAGTCGATATCTTCACTTTTAATACTTCGTTGACAAGGAAAAGTAGGCTTCTTTGCAAGCTTTATTAGTAATTGAAGTATTTTATTGATTTCTGTTTGAAAGATTTCAATAAGTTGACATATACTTTCTCACTATATTTTTACGTGTTCCACTACAATTCAATTTCTACACAATGTTGCGAAAGTTATTATGGTTTATACTGTATTTTCTTGAAATATTAATCAAAAAACATAACTAAACGAAAATATTTAATATGCACCACCAAAATAAAAATAGGATATACGCTTTTATTCTATGTATTAAACAGAAATAATGGCAATTTATAATTATAATCTCAAAATTAAGACATTTGACTTCATTGATAAATTGTACAGTTTAAATACAGAACTGAAACTACTCTTCACAGATTTGTATAAAATAGTCCAGACCTGTGGAATAACGGTCAGTGCGTCTGACCGCGAAACCAGGTGACCCGGGTTCAAATCCTGGTCGGGGCAAGTTATCTGATTGAGGTTTTTTCCCGAGTTTTCCCTCAACCCAATACGAGAAAATTCTGGGTAACTTTCGATGCTGGACTCCGGACTCGTTTCACCGGCATTATCACCATCACCTTCATTTCATTCAGACGCTAAATAACCTGAGATGTTGATACAGCGTCGTAAAATAACCCAATAAATGAAAAAAGAAAAAAGAAAATAGTTCTATGTATATTGTAATCACTTCTACCATTATTGTATAAGACGTTATAGATCTATATGAAAACCAGCATTTAAAAGTAACACGACCGTTAAAACGTATTACACTTTGTTTAGATTCAGACATGAGTAACAAATTCGTTTATGACGAGGGTTAATAACCCCATAAAAATTATATGATCTTTACTAAGGATAACGGCTGAATAATATGTTGTTCTGCTTTATAATATTTAAAATGAAAAGTGAAAATAATTCTACGTTTATGACATATTTAATTTCTCCGAAACCTTAGGATCAGGTAACATACTGGGCAGCTCAATTTATTTGCTCCTTCGTCTTAGGCAAGAAACAAAATTAAAATAAATCATTAGAATATATTTCGAATTCACCAGCGTTTTGTGGTTTTGATTTTGAAGAAAGATCTATTACTTTGTCACTAGAATGATATTTTACATTCGTCATTTCTGGATAAAATTACTCAGAGTTACTAAATATGAACAAAATTCGCCCTGTAGTTCAGGAGAAATCATTGTACACGAACAGACAGACAAACTGCATACCTGAAACCACTTTTCGGAAAAGGTAGTCTATGTAGACAATTCGGATTTCAGCGAATAATGGTTCATTACTTTTATTAACGCCAAAATAAATTCTTGAATGAGAAAAAGCATTCTTGATATGAAGGGTTCAGAACCATAGTGGGCCAAGCGCCATTTACTAAAACCGTAGAAAACAAGGGTTAAAATGAAATTATTACCATAATTCAATGGAAACATATACTAAGTAATATAAAGTATACACATTAAAACTAAATTATATGTCAATCTTCATTAAACTATGACATTCACTTAACTTTAGCCCTCGCTTTTTCCGTTTTTAATAAATGGCGTTTGGCCCACTATGGCTCTGAACCCTTCACATGTTTCTACTGTTTGTTATTCGAAAACTACTGTACCTAAGTACTGAAGTTTGTTTCAGTTGCATGAAAACAATATTAATGTAGCTACGTAGTGAGCCTGTATGTCTGTCAGGAACGATATCTGTATTGTCAGCATCATCAAGGAAAGCGGACTTACATGTAGAAATTAGTCTGATATGTTCTTGCCAAACTCTCACACTCTCGTCTTTGTCACTTGCAACCTGTTAAAAACTCTGAGAACTCCATGCTGCACACTCACTCGTTACCGAACGGCACCAACTGAAGTCTCAACTCCATGGCAACATCCGTAACGTCAAATACTGTAAAACACTTGTGATTCTCTGATATTTTCACATTTAACAATCAGCTTTTGCTGAATTACTTGCATAGAAGTTTGATAAGGAGTCTTATCTACATAAAAGCGCCTCTGCTACCAACCGAAGCACGAAAGATTCTCTGGAAATGTATTTTTCCTCGTGTCTTTATAACTCACCTCTCTTGATTTATAAACAAACTCCGGCGAGGTGTTCTGTTTATTCCAGTTTTAAAACATGTTCATGCCATATTATTTATACTCGTCAATTCTGTCTGCGAGGTTAAGAAATATTGAAACCACTGCATACATTCTGCGCTAAAAATACTCCCGGTGTCCATGCCCGGGGCCCTTCTTGTTGCGTCATCCAGACTGGCGGCAAGCCCTCAAAGTTGGGAGACCGCTGTCACAGCTCGCACAGATAACAGTGCGTTATCTAATGCAGAACTTGATCCAGTATAACAGCAGCACAGTAGTTCCAAAACATGCTTCGCATACGCGAGATATAATTTATAGAGAGAGTCAAATCTAAGTTACCGCAGTCTTACTGAACCGCAAGCTTGCAGTGTAGCAGGCAGTGCGTTGGGTTTTCCCAGCATTTTGTTTGCTTTAAGCGCCGTGGAGGACCAGTGATATCATAAGCGTACATCTTACCTTTTTATGATCCAAAATGAAATTAAATAAAGCCGAAGCGCACTCATAAACAAAACAACAGCGCACATTAAAAACAATCTGGAGCTCGCAACATTTGCCTTCCTGCTTCACCAGACTTAGGACTGGCTGCGGAATACGTACAGTATATGACAGGTAGGAGAAAGTAGGGTGAAAGTACGCATTTTATGGATTTTGAGATCTAGTTGCTTAGTGGTTTAGTTAACACATGTGAAATTTTTATATAAAATAGAGTTATGTTTACAAAATAATGGACATTGTAAAAATCTTAAAATAATATTAAATTCTTCTTCAATTAATTAATTACATTAGTTGCTGAAAATACGAACTCTTAGATGACATATGGTATAAGAGCACGCGGGAGTAAAGTTCAAGAGTACGCATATACTATATTTATTTTAACTGTTATCTGTATATCATCATTTTATTTCTTCTGTCAATAGAGATGAATTCAAACGTTATGGTTAATTAAATCACTTTGCTGATGGCAGATTTTAGCAACAAGAACGAAAAGTAAACACACAAAGACACAAAGATCACAAATAACTTTAACAAATCAATTTTATTCACAGTCATGATAAACAGTGCTCATGCCACCAATTATTACATTGGTCACATTTTATCCAGTCGCAATCAGGAGGTTCCGTATACTCTTCAGAACACAGAGGACAAGCAAAGATGTTCGCATCGTTTATATTAAAAACCTATGCAATGGATCTTTTGCTCTCACCTTTAGCGAGTCTTTCCTTTATCTACTCCACCATTAGGTCTACTTCCGTAAAAACCAACTTTCTACGTGATTTCCTTTTATATTTCCCCGTTGTCTCCTAATTCTTGCAACTCCACTGAAAAAAAACATCTAGGATTCAAATAAATAGAACATAATTAAATAAAATGTTAAAATACAATAATCATTTTAACTAATGTAAAATAAATAAATGTAAGTTAAAACATCAACTCTATAAAACTGAGTCGTACTGTAGCTGCTTTCGAGTGGAAGAGTACATCTTGGAGTGGTAGTTCATTCTTTATTAACAACAGTACCCAGCCGTACACACAAGTTCCAGTAAAGTCATGTTGACATTCTTCTTCGGTTCTAGGGGTCCTCTGCTTGTTGAATTTCTCGAGCATGGGGCCCACAATCAATGCACAGCAATATGAAGAAACTTTACAGAAACTGAAATACGACATTAAGCCAAAACGCCCTGGAATGATATCGGATGGCGTTATCCATCTTCATGATAATGCCCGCCTACATACTGCCAACTCCGTGAGGAATACAATTCAGAGATTTGGTTGCGAAACGCTTGAACCTCCCCCCCCCCCCTACAGCCCAGATCTCACCCCATGCGATTTTCACATTTTTTTAGAGTTGAAAAAAGACATTCGTGGACTTCGGTTTGCATCGTACGAAGACATGTGTGACTGGGTAAAGAATTGGTTCGGTAGACAGCCCACAAGCTTTTTCAAGAATGGGATTGATCGTCTTTTCTTGCAGTGGGATAAATGTATAAAGAGTTTTGGAGATTAGTTTTGAGGTAATAAATGATCTATTATACTTTTTGGCATCTAACCCGTTTTCATTTGACTGCCCCTCATATATATTTTACTTTTGAAGTCATCACACTATTTGAGCAATTATATATGTTTCTGATTTGTACTAGAATAATGCAGGCGATAGTGAATTATAGAGGATACTCACATTTAAGGATTTTTATAAAATGATAGTTTTTGCTAAGTGACTAATCACTATACCAGTATCTTATCTTAAAATTTGCTTGAAATTAAGCCCTTGATGACTTCAGGAATTGCAGAGCATGCTGTAGATAAATTAAAACAATCTATTGGAAATATATTACGTTTGCAAATATACCATAATTCCAAAAAAAAAAAAAAAAAAAACACGTATTTGGAGAGATTTTGCCATAAATGTTTGTGCTAGAGCACGAGATTCTACTTTTTGGGCTGCAATGCCTAATGTAGTGATGACCTAATGTGTTAAATAAGTAAATTTGAACTTGAATTTTGAAAACAAATCTGTATGCTTTAATGATTCCTCACAGAAGTGCTAAATAATCAGATTTTTGCAGTTTATATCATATATTTAAATTAGTTTCCATTCCTAATATCCCTTTAGGAACGGAGACCTTTGACCTAAGTCTTTCGCATTTTCATGACGATTAAGAACGAACGAATGGACGAACAACCGTTGCTTCAGACAATTTGACACGAAGAAAGTAAAGAATAAGTACCCAGTCCGTATGGAAGGGAGTATCTAACTTAAATATCCTACAATTGCTATCACAATATTATGCTACCTAAATACGTTTTGCTTATTTTAAAGTTTGAACAGTTGTCCACTGTACTTCCGTCCTTTCCTTCATATTGAAATGATACAGTAGATACATCCCACAGATGCTACTTAAAATGTAATGAGATCAACGGATCAGACGCTAAACTGTTCTGAACGTGAATAAGAAATAGAATTGACTGAAATGGGTCAGAGAGTTTGGTGAAAGAGAGGGAGAAGCTTTTGTTGAGACGCTATTGACATTCCCGGCATGCGTTGTCGATCCTCATTCTTCTCTGTTTTTGAAATTCGCCGCGCGCTCTTTTCGTTTGTCTCTCGCAAAAAGCGAGACCCGGTGCTTGCATTATGCAGGCAGCTTGTGATTTGGAATTCAGCAAAACAAATTATTCAGGAACTTCAAATTTCCTTGCTGGCTCCTCACCGCTGCGTTCTTTTTATGTAGCAGCCATCGATAGCGCTCAAAAGCGCCGCATTCCTCCACTGACATGCGGGCTGGCTGGTCTGCACAAAGCCAGTCGCGGAACACACCGACATCGGCTGCTCTCTGCGACAGATGAGCATCAGCATCGTCGCGTGCTCTGTGCTATGGACAGGCGAGATTTGTCGCTTGTCATAAAGCATCAGCGCAGCCAAGACGTCGAATCGGAGATCGCCTTTAGCCCAATACTTTGGGTATCAGCTATCTGTAAGGTGCCAGAGAGGCTGCCACAGTGAGTCAGTGTTGGATCGCTGGTTGGGCTTGACGTAGGGGTCGGAGATGTACAGAGTGTAACAAAAATGTATGTCAAAACTTAGGGACTCATTCCTCACAAGTAGAGGATGAAATATGTTACAGGAACATGGGTTGGGAAACGCTTTATTTCCTTGTTAGCGCTCCTTTTCTACAACTCTGCTTACATTGTAGGCCCAAGATGCGCAAAGTAGTGTGAAATGTCGTCATAGCTGTCGTGTAGCAACAAGCCCACACTAGAATAATCTGTTAGACTCTCTTATTTACCTCTGGTTAGAATGTCATTATTACAAAAGAGGTGAGGCTCAGGTGGGCGTGATGTACACTTGGTCAAAATGAAACTGGCCGGCCTCTTGAGCAGTTAAAATTTTCCAAGTCCCTTCGGGTGAGCGCGCAGTTCACTACCGTAAACCTCTGTGCGCCGCTTTACTTAACTCCATAATACAAGGCGCTGATTTGGGCTACGTCCACAGTGTGCTTCGAATCTCCGTAGAGAATTTTTTGTTCTGTCCTTTCTCTTATTTTTTACAACTCGTCTTAGTGTAATATAGTCATATAATTTTGCTTATTTTACTTCATATTAGTTACAGATAATTACAAAATTGGTGAAACTTTGTGGTTATAATTCCAGAAAATCAGGATATATTTTGTCATCAGAATTAAGGGTTTTCTTCTTGTTTACAATTACTACGTTTAACCTCTCATGATCACGGATTTAGGATAGCATAATAATCATATTCCCTGTAGCACAACTTGCAAATTAATTATTGTCAATTATCTAACCATCAACATATTTACTGAATGTTCCTTAGGCAATAGAGTGTAAAGCAGCAGCAGCAGCATTAACACAGCATTTTAATATGAAAGCCCCTAATTGTCGTCTTGAGTGTTACTTCCATCTAGCGTCAAAAGTTTCTATTAACACGAAAAAAATAATAAAGTGAAAAATCTTCTAAGGATAAAGAAAAGACGAAATCCTGTTACATTTTCACTGATTCATTTAAAAGGCAAAAAAAAAAAAAAAAAAGTTTAGTAGCTTCACGAAGATCTGAACTTGCAACCTCACGAACAAATAGCTAACGCTCTATCACTACGCTATAAGTAGTAGTGCAGTAAGAACGGCATTGTAACGAGAAATGGTCACACTCCACTTGACAACCTGTTATACAGTATATACTGTTTGTTACAATATTCACTGTTTTAAATCTCATTATATGAATTATTTTCACGGAAAAGTTTAGTGATTAATAGTTGTGTTCCCCATTATAACTACTAGAAGAATATACGCAATTTTTTTAACAAAGTCTGGCTCTCCCGAGCGCTCACGGAAACACCCGATTCGAACTTTATCTCTCAGACGCCGGCCAGTTCCATTTTGACCAAGTGTACTGTACATTTCCTTTCTGTGCGTTTCCCACAGTTCTGGTTTGGGGTGTAATGTACACAGTAGCTGTGATTGCATTCCACACAAAAACAAAATAGCTTGCGCTTCATATAATGTAAGCAAAGTTTATAAAACGAGCCCTAAGAAAGAAATAAAGCTTTATAACATATTTTCATTCTTTACATGTGAGAAATGTGTCCCTAAAGTTTTGACATATTTTTTGTTTACACCCTGTATATACACTGTTGTTTAGTCAAGTGTCCGAAGACAGGTCTGAACCAAGAAGACAGGCAATTAGGCTAGGAGATAATGGGATAGGGTGGCCAGTTCCTTTCCCCCACCATTGCATACATCATCGACTAGCTACATTACACTAGTGAGACTTCAAGTATATGCACTATAAAGTGGTATTGCTACGTCATATATACAGGATGATTCACGAGGATTTACCGTCCTTTACGGAGCTTATTTCCGAAGACATTCTGAGCAAAAAATGTCATATAAATATGGGTCCTATTCTCAATATTTACAGAGTTACGTTTCGTTATTGGAACGCATTGCTGTGAACGCGTGATCCTAGTCAGCATGCTGTCAGCAGCCAGCGCGAGCGCTACGGAAATCAAAGACAGCCGTATGCAGTTACGTAAAGCGACGAGTGCCGTTCACAAGCGTGCGGCCAAGTGTACTCATGCGGATGGCGACATTTTTTAAAATATGTCGTAAACTCTCCAAGATTGTAAATTAGGATGCAAAATTGAACTGCAAATAATTAAACCGGTGGAAGTGGTGTGATTTGTAACAATTTTTGTGATAAGTGCGTAAGAATAATGTAGTTTTCTAGTTAAAAATAGAAAAAGATGTCTGTACGAAGCAACTAAGGAGTTCACAGCTTCATAATACTTGCCAATTAAAGAAATGATACTTCTGAATGGTTCATTCTTTATGTGTATTATTCTTTTACCTTCAAACTAAAGAAAAAACGTATTTTACAAACAAATTTAAATTAGTGTAACTCTGAAAATATTGAGAATAGGAACTATGTTTATATGACATTTTTTGCTCAAAATGTCTTCAGAAATAGCTCCGTAAAAGACGGTAAATCTTGGTGAATCACTCTGTATAACATAGCCTAACATTATACTACATAACATAACATTATATTATATTATATTATATTATATTATATTATATTATATTATATTATATTATATTATATTATATTATATTACATTATATTATATAAAAAGTACGAGTAATTAATATCCTTCTTCGAGTAGGGAGAACAAAGAATCAAATGACATTAAAATCTTATACTCGTGGCGAACAAAGCTCTAGGTCAGATTTGCACTGATTACTTCATTCACCGTCCGAAGATTTTAGCTATTTGAGCTCCGAAAGAGTCGCTTATTACAGGAAGTATTTAATGCAATTGTTAGTCCTAAAAATTTTTTAACTTCCGTCTCCGGGAAACAAGGAGATTATAACACCCTTTAATAATACTATTCTAATAATATGTCAATCTGTTTCTGCTACTCGAGTAGTATTGTGACGTTGATAATGACTTCAGTAAACACTCCTTTCTATTTACACCATGGATCCATACCACTTACTCGATTCTGAAAATGCTACGAAGTTTAAGGAAACTGTTAATGAAGGCTTACGTGTTGAATCTAGTACTTAACTGAATATGCCTACGTTTATTTAAGGACTGTGTGAAAATGTCAACTAACCAAAAATAAAAAGAAATCATCGCTACTTTAGGCCTAACAAATTCCTTGATTCTGGAATTATAAGAGATCCCAGATGTCGTAATTCAGATATTTAGTTTCAGCATGTTAACATACAGTATTTTAGTCCTTGAGATGAGGACAAAATGGAGGACAAAAGATGTGTTGTGGTTTATTTAACGACGCTCGCAACTGCAGAGGTTATATCAGCGTCGCCGGATGTGCCGGAATTTTGTCCCGCAGGAGTTCTTTTACATGCTAGTAAATCTACTGACATGAGCCTGTCGCATTTAAGCACACTTAAATGCCATCGACCTGGCCCGGGATCGAACCCGCAACCTTCGGCATAGAAGGCCAGCGCTATACCAACTCGCCAACCAGGTCGACTGGACAAAAGAATTTCATACAAAAAATACCTCTTTATTCGAACATCAAGAGATTCTGCCAATAAAATACTCCCCTGCAGAAATCAATGGCTGGTATCAGCTTTGACAACCACATTTAGCCACGAGTCTGAAAATACTTCTCAAATTGCTTTTTTCTCGACACCAAAGAACACAACTTGTAATCTCGGCATGTTGGATGATCATACTTTCACGTTCAGCTTTTTGTTGCGTTTCTCTATTGCCATGCTAGGAGAAAAAATCTGAAGTTCATGTTAAGCGTTGGTCTTTTGTTGACGCTGCCAGCTGTTCGCCATTGTGTTGCATGCAGACTGAGAATCTCCTCAGAGTCTTCAGCGTAGTTGTAATAGAGTCGCCATATTAGGAGATCCTGATAATAACGAGATGGCTTCACTTTGTGTTAGTTATGCTATTATGTCGTATTTTTCACAGCATTCGCCGCGGTTAATCTCTTTCACACTTTAGTGTACAAAATAAACAATTCATGTGAACTTGACTTGTTAGAGGAATCATTTTTCAAAGGTAAACGTTCTGTTACATACTTTGTATTCTATAAATGTTCGCGTGGGGGCCATTTTATGATAATTTCTAAAACTTTGACTTTAAATTTTGTCACATGTAACTATGTATTGTAGTCTTAATTAAAACATTCATATTTTAAGCGATTGTAAGGGTTGAACTTTTCCCTCCAGTCTTCGGTGGCCTAGTGGTTAGAGAACCATGCTTAACATTAGATCCGACTTTCACATGTTTAAACCCCGGTAACTATTTATTTTAATACAATAAAATCATTAGTATTCGTATTATGTCCTGGAAGAAAGAATTCTGTCTTTCAGCAAGTAAACTCCAAGCATAATGTCTAAATTGAACTATTCTCGTCACTGTCACCACCTATCACCATATCTCTATCTCAAAATAGAATATTATTAATAATGTTAAGAGTGGGAGAACGCAGAAACGTCTTCATCAACCAGGTATAGAAGAGTTAAAAACCCAGTCACAACAATTTTAATATAAAAATGGAATTAAAAATCAGTAATTTCCTGCTTTTAAATGTTATGCAGATCAGTCTAAACACACAGATGAGAATCTCTCTTACTCTCTTTCTCCTTCAGAAACAGTATATTAACATAAACTGTTACCACATGTAAACTACTGTTTAAATATTTTAGTCCAGTAATGAAATGGTCTAATCTTAGCAATTCACTGCGTGTCCATGCTTATGATAATTATTATGAATATAATAATAATAATAATAATAATAATAATAATAATAATGCCTGAATAATTACGTAATATATAAAATACATCATATGGAGTTATTAAATATTTCCACACAACAGTATGTTTTATTCAATCAAGTACAATCATAAGCATTCACAGTAACTTCAGGTGTACCCCAAGGATCCAATCTTGGTCCCTTGTTCTATTTACTTTATATCAATGTCTTGCCTAAATAGAGTTTACACTCCAAATATGTATTATATGCCGATAATGTTAAATGATAATTGCCAAACAACAATACGGTATTGATCTGCAAGAAGATTTCGACAGACTATATAGATTGCGTATTTTTTATGTTAAATCCTAATAAATGGTGTTTGATGACGTATTATAGAAATAAGATAATTATTTCTTGTTGTTGTTTAGTCAACTGTCCGAAAACAGGTCTGAACCTCGCAAGTGATACCAAGAAGGCACCACTTATGTGGCAACTAGGGTAGGAGATAATGGGATAGGGTGGCCAGTTCCTTTCCCCCTCCATTGCATACATCGCCGACTACCTACATTTTACACTAGTCAGACTTCACCTGTATACAAACAAATTGTTCTTCCTCTGACACATATCGTCGAGTGAGATGTACTGCCTGATAATAGATGTACATATCAGCCAGAACCTCAATCAGAGGATGGTAATTAGTTAATATTCGTATTAAATTAATAATGTGAAACTATATATTGTAGGATCATTTCAGGATCTGGGTATTTACTTCAAATATAACTTATGTTTTAGAACGCACTTAAATCACATGATAAATTATGAGTATAGAAAATTAAGATTTATAAACAGAAACTTCAAAGAATTTATAAATACTATAGATACCTTATATCAGCGATCATCAGCACAATGCACTCTCGGGCTAACGTCTCTTATCCGCAGGTCTCTTACTGCACCAGCGAGCATCTGTGGCTGTTGGCGGGGATGCTTTCTCCCGCACGACGACGGTGCATATTGCGAGACACTGCTTACCCGTTACCCATTTCAACGAATGCTAACGACCACTGCCTTATATAAAACTCTAGTTAGAAGTAAACTTGAGTATACTTCTGTAATATGGTCACCTCAGTTCCATTCACATCAGATGCATGTACAGAAAGGATACAGAAACGATTTTTACGTTACCTACTCGTATAAAAAAACATGTGTCGGCTTACTAAAAGTAAATGTCCCGCAATCATTTTTTAAATTTAATTATAAAACTTTGAAATTAAGACGATTAATAAATTGCCAAATTTTACTATATAAGATTGTTAATGGTATACTGAATAACTGTGATTTGCTTAAATTCTTTCAGTTCAATGTAGAAAGAACGGAATTACTCATCGTTTTGTTATTTCAGTTTCTAGAATTCTTTCCTTCAAGAATTCTCTATTGTTTGTTATGCAGTAGGCTACTTACAATTCACTAGTTTTAGATTGTAATTCTCAACTAGATTTCATTTTGTCAATAAAAAAATCCATATAATTTTAAAAACAATTATACTTCCTTAACTACTTAAATTATGAACAAGTGTATTATAATTCTCGTTTAAGTAATTTTAAAATAACTTTATATTATTGTGTTGATTATCGGCAATAATAGAAGATATTCCAATAGACTATCTATTATATATTTCTCTTTCCTATAATTGGAAGCTTGCTTCTGTTTGTCGTGAAGTTTATATAAATAAATAAACAAATAAATACGTAAGTAAATAAATAAATATGTGTATAAGTAAATCAGTAAATAAATAATCTCCACCCTTCATTGCTTCATTTTCTCTTCCCCCCCCCTCTCTCTCTCTCTCTCTCAAAGGAATAAGCCCTATAATGAGAAATTATCACTGTTCGACAAATTGGTAGAGACTATAGGGCTCCAATTATTCATAAATTATGAAAAAAATTAGCTAACTAACCTGAAAATAAGTTTATTTAGATATGTCTTTCTATAAGTGGATGATAGTAAGTGGTGCCCATTAGAATGATTTCGAAATTTCGTATTCTCTTATTTGAATATATTTAGAGCCTATACCTAGAGAAATTTCATGTTATATGTATAATTCATTATAAATGTCATCGTCATTATCATTATCTGTACGGTTTTGACTATTTGGCCTTTTTCTTCTTCAGGATTTGCTGAGTGTAAGTGTCAGTGTTTCTTGGGACGTCCTGTTAGAAGATTTCCGACTCTGAGTCTGGAAATTTATTTTATTTCCTATTTTATTCCAATTAATGTAATGTTCAAATTGCTTTGTGTAGGTTTTAAGCGAAGTATACTTCATTTTTTTAAATAATGAATAATGAGCTCAGATCTACTCGGATTCTTTTTTCTTTCTTGATTTTGTTGATAATATTTTCTGCGGTGTGTTGTTCATAGAAATTAAGTTATCAAAATATCAGTGTATGTCAGCATTTGCTGACAAGGTATAAAAGCAACGTAATAGAGGTTTTCTACGAACGACAGTACTGGGTAATGGATCTAAAAGTTCTTAGAAATGGAATTGCTATGCTCAATAAAGGAATGTTCAAGAATGGATCACATAAAAATGAAGAGACGAACTAAGTTAGAGTGTTTTAAAGAAATATTCTAAATATGAAAATAAATTGAGCTTGTATCTACTCTTAGGAAAAATGAAGTTGATCGCCTACTAAAATTGGCATTTCTGCATAAACATTCTTATCACTGATGCAGTAACAGCAGGAAACTAGATGTATCACACTATTTTTCCCTATGAGAACATCTTCGTTGGATCATACAAGTACGTAGCATTCTATGAAGCATTCGAGCAAAATAATCACGATATCCCTGGGTGTAATGTCGTAAAATTAGGTAAGCAAGTGGAATTTGATAAAGACGAAGTAACGAAGAATCATGTGTTTGAAGGAAACTGATAAAGAAAGAAGACTCTAAGGCGATTCAGATTATCCAAAAGCGTCAGTGAACACATCCCATCTAAGTGCACATTGTTCATAAACTTCGCAGGAATTATTTTATTTATTTTTCTTATTTTAGACTAAAGATCACTTTGGCACTTCGGTGTCAGAGGTGAGGAAGTTTTGGAGAGGAAATTACTATAGTATAGAATTCTTTAGTTGGCAGAGAAATTTAGACAGAGAATGATATAGTTCTTACCTCTCACTCACTCCGTGGCTGACCGGTCTTCTGCGGGGGGGGGGATGATGGCAAGAGACAGAAACCCTCCATGAAATTATTTGTATATCCAGTGGCGGATTCTTCTACTTTCATGTTGTCACTATCAGAGTCCAAACTTATTACGAAACGATCCACCTCCTTGTCAATCATTCCATCCCTTTCCCAATAAAAATCTTCTTCCCTTTTAACATGTTCACACGCATTTTTCCAATTCTCTGGCGTGATCTTGGACAACGCTTCTTAACTAATTTTATAACTTCACTGGATTTGAAAGATACATTGTGTTTAGCGACATCATTTTTCACTTGTGCCCAGATGAACTCAATGACATTAAAATTGCAGTGGTATGGTGGCAGTCGTACTACGGTATGTCGGTGTGGTTCACTTTGAGCTAAGGTATCCAGTTCGTACCTTACCATTTAATTTTATTATGTCGTACAGTACGATTTTTGTCGCCTTTGGGTCGTACTCTATGTTGTTCTGACGTAACCAAGACTGCATGTCTGATTTAGAAGATGCAGAAGTGGGAGTTTTATTTAACTGTACAGAATGGTAAGAGGCGTTGTCCATTACTATGATGCTGTTTTGTGGAATGTTCGGAAGGAGTTTGTTTTCGAACCAATGTTTGGAATTAACGGCGTTCATTTCCTTATAGGGATCGTTGGTAGATTTTGACTTAAAACTGTGATAGGCTCCTGGTATAAATTCAGAGGAAGATCCAGCATGCACAATAATAAATAGTCCCCCTTTTCCTAAGGGCACGTTCAGAGGAATGTCACTATCGTCACAAACCCAAATTTTGCTCTTCGTGTAATTAATGTTTATCCATGTTTCGTCCAGGTAAACTATACGGCGGCCGTTATTCTTAAGTCGCGCATCCTCCTTAAGAAATGGAATCGCTTAGCAATTATGTCGGGTTTCTCTAGCAGAAGCTTCCGTCCGAATTTATTCTTAGCGTAACGGAAATTAAGTTTTTTTGTAATTCCCATACCGACCATTTGCTGCCAGAAAATAACCCAGACTTATCGAGAGCATCACGAATATCTTCCACACTCGGAATGAAATCAGCTTTATACAAGGAGTAAATCTGCCTCTTGATGGCGGCCGCAGTGAACGAGTCTGTATTGGTTTTCGTGGGAGTTCTTTGCGGCCGCTTTTTGCTCGGAGTTGACACTTTTCATCCTGATTCATCTGCTTCTCTCTTTTCATTTAGGATACGGTAAACAGTGCGTTCAGATACTCCACACGCAGCAGCAGTTCGCTACGCTTATTGTAGGATTTCCGGCTTTCAAGGCATCATACTCCTCTACGAAAAACTTATGTACATTGTACACTATTTCCCTGGCGTCAGACTGCAGTTTCTTTCCTCTTGTTCATAGACCAAGAATCACAAACACTAGGACAAGTAGACCTAATATAAAGCACAACACTTCTAACATTTTAATTATAAAATGATTATAGGCACCTTCTCAAACTACACTGAAAAATGTCGCTAACACATAGTTGTAATAACATCCACCACTGACAACCTTTCCAGATGTGCTGGTGAGGGAGAGGGAGGAAAGAAAGAGGAAGTGCTGTTATACAAGTGTCTGTGTCATAGGATTAGTTCAACTCACCCTCCCTGACCCTTCCCAAGACATCAGGTAGCTCTGCCAACATAGACCTTCCCAAGTATAGTAATTTTAACCCTCTTATTTAGAGTCAGAATTCTTTCACTTTCCGAAAGTCTGTGGCTCCGAAGAGGCTGAATTTTACCTTCTGAAGAAAATCGCTCTAAGGATTATTTCTTTCCTTAAAAATTCAACTTCCTCGGCCGGGTTTGAACCGCTGACTTCGAATCTAATGAAAGGCATTGTAATGTCCAGACATTGTACGAGAACTGTTGAAAGAAAGTCTAGCAGTTAACTACTCGGAGATTGGCCTGTAGTGGATGATTGTAGTCACGGAATGTTACGCCAAGTCATCGAACTGAAGTTTCATTATCTCCGTAATGAGTTGCCTTGTGAACCGGCAGTCTTCATTATTTGCATGTCCGCGGCGGAAGCAATAAAACCGACTCTGAATAAATTCTTACGAATATATTACTTTCAGAATAGATTGCTCTAAACAGGGCTACCGTCTTGGCTACAGGACAAGCAAAGGAGGAGCAGTTTAATAATTTCCAGTTCGTTTTGAGCCTTTTTTTTTTTGTTATTGTAGGCCTATACTGCTTCCACGCCAACGAGTAAAATAATGATCCCCAAAAATTACGGATTCACTGACAAGACACTATACTCTTACGAAACGCATGCACAGATTGGGACTTTGTGATGTAAATCCCAGTGAGAACTAGAATAAGATATTGCTTGTCATATAATCGATGAAGGTGATTCATTAAGGCAAAAACTATAGCCTACCAAATTGTTTGGGTTTATGATTCGAGATCAAAAAATACCACTCAAATGATTTGAGTAAGCTTCTTAAACCGATAGAATTTCAAGATTGTTTGACTCTATCCTTTTGATTTAAAAGTAAGAAATGCACTCGGACCATTGCGACTGAACCGTCTCTGGTTGTTATATTCCATCAGTCTAACAATAGTTTACACATCTTGATTACACACCTTTTAACACTATATATCGAACATATTCCGAATTAATATTTTAGTTTGCTTAGGCTAAATTATAATAAATGTTGTTTTATTCGACGCCGTTACCTTTGTAAAGACAAGCTTAAGTCAGGAGTGAAGTCGTGTCAGAGCACACGAGAGCGCCGCCCCGATACTTTTTTCTACAAGCTTGGAGGTCTCTGTTTCTTTATTTTTACGTTTTATAATAATAATTTGGCTTACTTGTTTCTTAGTGAACTTTGTATTTTATAAGTATAGATTAGTAGTAGACCTATGTAGGCTGTAATAACAACGGCATTACTAATAATAAGGTAATAATACAAGTAATAATAATAATAATAATAATAATAACAATACAATATTTACCTGGGCACTTAAGCTTACATACTTACAAAAACCCCATTTTCCCTACACCCTTTTTCTCGAAGACTTTCGTCAGTCGGCCGTTAATTCTGGAAATATTGTAATGAATTACATACCAGGAAACAACTGTAAAATACTTTTTTTTTTAGAAAGAATTAAGTACCGGTACTGTAAATTCTTTGGGGTAATACTGTAAGTAGTATAGTATTACCCCATTATGTAATGTGTAATAATATAATTCGATAAGAAAATTATAATAGATACTGTATATAAGCCAAAATTAGAATAATCGTCTAATACGCAGTCCCTGTAAATGCGCAATTTACACGCCGTTCCTTCAAGAGCGCCTTGTCGGTGTTTTACCATAATAATAATAATAATAATAATAATAATAATAATAATAATAATAATACGCCTAATAATAATAATAAATAATGATAAACTTTTCGCGAAACATCCTGATACTCACGACTACACCCCTGGCTTAAGCAAATATTTTCAGTGTTATTTAAGCATTGTTTTTATTATTTGTGGCAGCGACTTTAATGTATTTCACTTTGGTTAAAATACATGAAAATAACAACATTTAGACTAACGTAAACTGTTAACAGAAACTGTCTAAAACAACGCGAAGTACAGTTGAGTTGTAAGACATTCATGATCCATGCAATGACGTAGCTGGAAAATACATTACTGAACAGTTGTACAGTGATGCTATGAGGATATTAACTGTTAGTTATTTGTAATTTTTGGGTGTTGCAGAGGAACTTCAGCGGCGACTGCGTGTTCAACGAGACGTTCGAGCAGCACCGTTACAACAAGTATTCTTCCAGCAAGTACTCCAACGAGAGGCGTACACTGTACATTGCTCTCAACAAGCGAGGCTCTTCCCGCAAGGTGCAGGTTCCGAGCCACGCTCCTCTGGGCAAGCTGTCGAGCTACGCCATGGTACTGCTGCACCCGGTCGGCGAGGAACGCGTCAGGGACCTGGCTGACCGTATTCTGCGCGTGCGCGAGCATCTGCGTAAGGACAAGGACGTGGGAATTCTGGCCGGCATGGCGCTGGCACAGCACCCGTTGCGCCACCACGGCTACCATCATCTGTGTCCGCAGTTGCACCCGACCCGCCTGGCGCAGGGCGCCGCAGCGGAGTCCGAGGACACCGACGAGACCGGCCGAGACCGCTTCCGCTGTCGGCGTCGCAAGAAGAGGAAGAAGAAGAAGCGCAGATGCAGAGAGGGAGAACAGGAGGGCGAGCAGTGTCAAGGGGTTAAGGTGGGGGGTAAGCGCAAGAAGAAGTGCCATCAGGGGGAGGGAGAGAAGGAGTGCCAACAGAGGCTAGAGGCCGCTAAGAGGAGGCGGAAGTCGAGAAACGGCAATAAGAAACTCAGAGACGATAAAAATCAGAATAAGAAAAAACAGAAAAAGAAAAAGAAGTTCGGTAGTGGTGGTGACCCGGACAATGCACGAACTGAGAACCAAAGAGATATGGTAGCCATGACAACGACAGGAGAGGCAGCATCCTCCGCTCGGGCGACGCCGAAGTCGTCAAACTCAACGATATCGACAACGAATCCTATCTCGTCAGCCACATCGTCTTCGACAATAATCCCGTGCTGGACGAACACTTCGACAACATCAGGCGTTGTCGAATCGCGGTCAATGACGGTGTCTGATATCGTTGCAATAAACAGGCCTGGCTCCTCGACAGTGTTGAGCATCGGCGCAGGAGACAGGTCTCATTCCTCGGCAATATCAGATATTTCTGAAGGAAACAGAACTCATTCCTCTGCAATATTAGGCATTGTGAAAGGAAACAGTCCTTTTTCCTCCTCTATATCAGATGTTGTTACAGAAGAAAAACCTCCTTCTTCGACAACGCCAGTCATTGTTGAAGAAGATAGACGTCGTTCCTCAATAATGTCACACCTTGTCGCAGGAGATATGTCACGTTCCTCGACAATTTCAGACAGTGTTGCAGGAGAAAAACTTATCTCTTCGACAATGTCTGACAGTGTCACAGAAGGCAAATCTCCTTCCTCGACAATGCTAGACAATGTTTCAGGAGATAAACCTCACTTCTCGACAATATCAGACATTGTCGCAGGAGATGAACCTCGTTCCTCAACAATGTCGGACGATGTTTCAAAAGATAAACCTCGCTCCTCGACAATATCAGACATTGTTATAGGAGACACACCTCGTTCCTCGACAATGTCAGACAATGTTGCAGGAGACAGGCCACGTTCCTCGACACTGTTGAACATTATTGCAGGAGACAGGCTTCGTTCCTCGACACTGTCAGACATTGTCGCAACTGATAGGCCTCGTTCTTCGACAACGTCGGACATTGTTGAAGCTCTCGAATCGCGTTCGTCTACAGCTGCACATATTAACGTCAAGTCTGGTTCATCGACGTTGACATGGAGGGACGCCAGGGCCTCAGAATCTTCGTCGACGACAATAGGGACGTCCAAGTGACTATTGCTGGTCGCGGTGGCCCGCGTCCTGAGTTCATACTTAAGTTACTAATTTATAGCGTTGCAAGCGAGGACGATATTTTTGTACGGCGCAGTCGCACTACTTAACTGGTTGTACATAGTGTACATAGAGAAGAGTGGTCGACGGGCGAGATAGTTCTCATCACAAATATTTATTGAATCTTATTTATTTTGCTCGTTCGAAGGATAAAATTTCGTCTCTCTGTTGACACTGCCAGATGCTGGTGGCAAGTAGACTAGTATCAAAAGAAACTTTTTTTATTTTTTAAAGATGATGAAATCTGTATTAGTATTGTGATGCGCTGCTTGCTCCAAGTGGTGACGACGAATCAACTGCTTCTTCTCATTGTGGTTTCAGTATTTTCGACATAAAGAGTTACCTTGACTTTTTTCCTAGCGTCTGCGGAGCCTCGAGTCCAAGATGTCTGTGAAGAAGAATGTCAGCGATATATACAGACCTCAACTCCAACTCCTCCCCCCTCTCTCTCTCTCACACGCTCCTCTCACAATATTTGGGATGAGGGGATAGAGAGAGAGCAACTTACAGACTAATAAGCAATTTTGAAGACTGATGTGGCTGTATAGGAAAGACTTAGTCAGTGGTTTAAAAATATTTCCGGCTGAAAAAGTTATCATGTGTAATTGTTTCTCTTTTGAGGAAGCTGGTAGACCACTTTCACCGCTGAATGCATCTTGTACACACTGTTATTTTCTCCACTATTAATATTTTTTATTATCTGTAACTTTGTAACTTAAATTTATAATAAAAGACACGTAATCGAAGAAAGATGCTGTCAGGGAGAATTTGGCCTACCTGTGACTCGCACTTGATGACGTCATGTAGTGGGAGAAGCATTCGGAGTGTGCGCGGGTTGTAAACCGTGGTCATACCTATTAGAAGTAGTGAATGAAACGTGGAATCATTGTTGCATTTAGAATATAGTAGATCATTTTTCCAAATAAGTAATTATAGTAAGTAACAAAACCAACTCAAGTAGTAAAGTACAATATATTCCTCTGTAAATCGATGCAGTGTGTTCTTTCAAGTCTCTGACCTTATGAAATGAGATGGCTGATTTGTACGACATAACTATAGTATGGCCTTTTAACTCCAGATTCTGGAGAAGTGTAGAGCATAATTAAAAATATTCTAAGAGGTATAAAGTTAAACCGGTAATGGTAATGTTATAATTCATTTAATTAAAATGCTTAGGACTGAGATCTCAAAAGAGGTAAATCGGAGGATAACCAGTTCAGTGACTGACTCCATTCTCTTGTTTTCCAAAAGGGAAAACAGGAGTAAGTTCGAATATCTTCATATGACATTATTCGGTGCTAGATTAGTCATGAGTCATGACTCGTGTAATTTTGTTTTATAATTTCAAAGAAAAAATTGTTCCGGGGTCGGGTATCGATCTCAGGACAAAATTGAGACTATGTCGGGTGAAGTTCCTGGGTAGCTCAGTCGGTAGAGCGTTGGCGCGCTCAAAAGTCCCGGGAACACAATTTTTCTCTTGAAATATTCAACTATGCTTCACAGGGAGCTTTACCTCAAAGGTAGATTTGCATAGTTATGTTTTATTTCAAAACTTTATCATACCAAAATAACTCTCTTCCACATTGTAGTCTCACAATCAAACTTATTAGCTCTTCTTGTTCCCAAATTATTTGCCAATGCGTTACAACCTATAAACTAACCAGGAATAGCAAAACTAATCTCTCCGTTGTGTTTCGTTCGCCTCTCTTTCTTCAGCTATGTGTCTGCTGCAGCTCTATTCTGTGTAGGATTACGAATTGAGACCAATGTCTTGGAACCTGGAGTGTCTTAAAACCTAGTGGTGGTATTTACCGATGACAAAATAAGACAGAAATATCGCAGAAACATACCAAGGTAATTTTTGATTGAGTCTTCGTTAAGACAAACTCCCTTTGAGGGAAAAATTGTAATATTTCGAGAGGCAACTGTATTCACTTCTTACTTCAATAATTTGTACAAATCTTTTTCATAATTTGAAGGCCTCAACATAAAAGGTTGACTTGACTTGGCTTTTCGATAGCCGCACCCGGTACGGATCCATAAATTTAACACTTATTGGTCCATTGTATGCCCTATAAATGCGACGAACGTCCAAGTTCAGCAGGTGACTTGGGTGGCATTCGTAAATCCGATGCTGGCAAGTGTCACATACTGCCTCTGCCTTATCCCCAAACAAGTATCTGATAAGCCCCAGGGTCCGGAGCTCCAGTCCCTTCCTATATCATCGAAAATCTTTAAAACTAGCAAAACTTCACCCCAATCTATTTTTAACTGTTTCAAATGATCGAGATGAGATGATATGATATAATATGATATGATATGATATGATATGATATGATATGATATGATATGATATGATATGATATGATATGATATGATATGATGTGATGTGATGTGATATGATATGATATGATATGATATGATATGATATGATATGATATGATATGATATGATATGATATGATATATGGGATGGGATGGGATGGGATGAGATGAGATGAGATGAGATGAGATGAGATGAGATGAGATGAGATGAGATGAGATGAGATGAGATGAGATGAGATGAGATGAGATGAGATGAGATGAGATGAGATGAGATGAGATGAGATGAGATGAGAAGTGGATACTGTCGATAGAATGGACGAGGTAAATGGGTGTATTCCAATAAAAATACTCTGCAACATCTGTTTGTCCACCACAAATTCCGTTACGACCTGACGGGAGATCGAACCCGAACCACATGGATAGATACCAACGCGCTAGTGTTGTCACAGACGCAACTGTTATTACCCGCACTGCAACCATTGCTGATTCAGTGTGCTAATTCCTTTACCTAGATATATTCCACATCAGCTGACTACACTGAAGATCGCTGAGTATCCAAGTTTCGTGCAGGTAGTCCCTAGATCAGATCCCTAAGCTTGTCGCCTGCCGGTGAATGGGGAATGCTATGGAATGATGGAATAAAAATATCAAGGAATTATGTTGATTAGTAACTCAGGGAAACGGGAGAATCCCCAGAAAAACGGGTCCACAGTTGTGGCTGAGGGTTAGCGAGACTAACTCCGAACCCAGCGGGCCCGGGTTCGATTCCCGGTCGGAACGAGTTGCCTGGGTGAGGTTTTTTTTCGGGTTTTTCCCTCACTCCTATGGATGAATATCAGGTAACTTTATCAGGCGATTGGAACCCCAATCATCTTCGCCACTTCTTTTCCTCCCCTATCATCCTTTCATTCATCATCCCGTTACTTCGTCTGGTTTTCAGATCGCTCTACAGGCGGCCATTCGAAGCTGCTGGCTCTTTCGACCGGTCTCCGTGGATTGTATTCATGCGATGATGGATAGCGTCTGCAACGGAACCCGGGGCAGACCTTCTCGGGGGAGGACTTCCGTCTCGGACCGTTAAGGGAGCCTTGGGGGGAGGGGTTTCCGAAGCAGGAGTGGTGCATGGACTCTGTTGGCAGTAGGTACCGGTCATTAAGGGGGTCAAGTCGTTAGGTCGGTGCGCGTAGAGGATCGGTGGGCACGCAACTCATCCCATATAGGGGAGTGCACAGTAGACCTCAAGTCGTAGTGCGTTTCCTCGCTTCTAACAAGAAAAAAAGGCCCAAACGGGGGCTCGAATCGGGGTCGTCTGTGTGACAAGCTTATGGTCTAGACCATGCAGCCATTTCAAAGACTTGGTTTAGGCCTATATAATATATTATTTACTGAAAGGTAGGCCTACTCCTGTTCTCCCTAACATCGCTATAAATCATACAAGCAAGGAAGTGTTCGGCCGTACCAGCCAGTACAACATATTCTCAGACAAAAAGTAGGGGCTTCATATCTGCCTAAGAACAAATTACAAATAGGAAAGCAATTTGATATTATTTTATTCGTTTGTGAACCTCAATATCAATGCTAAGTAACAATTATGTTAGTTTTTCAACTGGTTAATTGCAGTTAGGTGGACTTACTTCTGAGAAATATTGTTCTCCCTTTTGCGTCACAACTTCTATCAGTTTTATAAGTCAATAGTATAATCATTATGTATTCACCACGAGGGTCGTGTTCATCGTGTGTTGTAAATAGAGTGCGTTGGCAAAAAAATTAGATAATCCGTTTAAAAACTTCCACGACTTTATTAGATTATTACGTAAATCTGTGACAGTAAAACTTGCCTTTTTAAAATATATGTATCTTGTAAATTATGTTTTATTTAACGATGCTCGCAACTGCCGAGGTTATATCAGCGTCGCCGGTGTGCCGGAATTTTGTCCCGCAGGAGTTCTTTTACATGCCAGTAAATCTACTGACATTTGAGACTGTCCCATTTAAGCACACTGAAATGCCATCGACCTGGGCCGGGATTGAACCCGCAACCTCGGACAGAAAAGGCCAACACTCTACCGACTGCACCACCTAGACCGACATATGTATCTTACTTTAATAGTAAGTTGTATGGTAAGCCTGACATATCTTGTTCTGCCCCTTAGTAATGAAAATGCTTTGGGCATTCTAAATAAAGTCAAAGTTTTTCAGTTTTTCTGACAGAATGCATGAGCCATTACACGTACAAATCAGCCTTCATAAGCCTTTGAAAAAATGTCACATTAGTAGTGAATCGTTATACAGTCATTTTCAGAGGAAATTTATTTCGATTCCAGCTGGTGACAATTTTTCGCTCTATCATGAAATCCTTTCCACTTTCCAAAATACTTTTACAGTAAGTATTACAAAACGAGGAGAACATTCTAGAAAGTGATAACAATAAATTAACCCGTAATTATCGTAATAGAAATATTTTGAAAATATGTTGGATGTAAATCTTTTGTAAATGGTAGATTCCGAATTTGTAAATGCGTCTATAGAAATCCAGTTCCCATTCCACTAACTTCAAATTTTAGATGATAACGATTTGTATTGCATAATCTAACTCTTTCTATACTGTCCCTTTATTAGTTAGAATGGAGTCAAACTACGGTATTTCTTTGATTTCGTTCGAGTAAATTTTTAGTGAACGCTTAAAAGTTGTATAAATTTTTTATTATTTTTAGTAAGTTTCACAATGTGGACAGTCATAGTTTAATATGTACCGCTTATAAATAGCAACTTATAATGATGAAGTTCTTGTACAATTTCCAGACTATTTATGTGTAGTCAAAAATAATGCTCACAGTTAATGAAAGGCAAAAAGCATTTATGTGTCAAGTGAGTCCAAAATTTACACAACAGTTTAGCCAATGTGAAATGTGGTAAGTACTGTATTGTATTTGTATCAATATGTAAAAATTAAGCTGTGATTTTTATTAAAATTCTAAATGAAATGTACTGCGTATGGCTTTAGTAGAAATAAAATATTTACGATATCAGAGTGTTATTGTGTTACACAAATCCGAAGGCCACGCTCAAGGTCAGTCGTGATTGCTTATTAACTGCTAACAAAAAGAGAGGAAGGCACTCCTGGTTTGGTTGCGATGAAGAGGAGTCTGATGCCATTGAGAGGGTCGATTGTAATATGCGGCGCCTTCAAATAGCCTGGCAGGAGAGCTGTGCCCAGCGTCTTGGCGCGACGGTCATGCTTTATTCCTGTCGGTCGGTACAGCCGCTTGCATGAAAATGCCTGCAAACCTTATCACACCTATCTCCAATCACGTAAGTAGCTTTATCTTTAAGACACAGTTTTAAAGTTGTTTTATGGTTTATATGGATAGATTTATTCAGCAATATTATACATACAGATACACTACACTATCAGAATTTTCTCTTAAATCCAACGCACGGGTCTTTTGACCGTACGTGCTGTTGGTTTATATAGTTATGTAGAGTACTGTACTTTCTTATAAATGACAATACATGATAATACGAATAAAAACTGATTTAATTGGCGAAATGCAAGCATAAATAATTCAAGACATAAGATTTGGGTCCTATATCATCACAAAACTTTGCAACATTTTATTTTTTGCTTTGCAATACAGTTTCTGTTCTACTATCACTTTTTACTTTTAGTTTTCCAAGTGAAAATAGAGGAATCTGTTTGAATAAAATATTGACAGTGTCATCATCATAATCAATTTATCCAACTATTGAAAAGTAAGTATAATATTTGAAAGTAGTAGTGATTGTTTTTGAAATTCGAAAAATGTCTACAGGGCTATTAAATAAAATTCAGGGAATAGTTTAGATTGAATAAGAAATAAGAAGGAAACATTATTTATCAATGAATCATCTGACGAAAGAACATAACAGAAGTTATAGGCTGGCTATAATTTATTTTCAGAACCTGATAGCTCTCCCAGTGTGTGGTATAGCAATTGAATGGTTTGTTTCAAAAACCTGCTATTTTGCTTAAAAACTGATTTTGACTCTATAACATAAACGTATTTATTACACTCTGAATCCAATGGTAAAGTTATTTTTGCCATTTCCTGCTATTTTTCGCCGAAAATGATACTTGAAAGCATGAGTTTTCTTCCCAAACCTTATATTTTATATTACTATGATGTACCGAAGTTGATATGATAATTACGTGCAGGAATTCTGCATTACCATAATGTTTTTCAGTCCACAAATCTACTATCATACATTTTATTTAGTAATTGTAGGCAAATTGTGAAGAATTCTAGTACATTAAGTACTGTACATAGAATGTTATGAAATAACTGTAACATAAGAATAAACGCGTATTTCTCAAAATTGACTCTTATATTTGAGCCCTTCAGAGCAAAAGTGGTGTAAGTCAAAATTGGAGAATGAGGTTTAAAGTCAAAATTCTGTAAAATACAGCGCAAATTAGCAATTAATATGTCGTTCTTGCTATCCACTGATTACTAATAGTATAAAGTGAATATTAATTGCTACTTTGCGCTGTATTTTACAGAATGTTTACTTCAACCCTCATTACTAGACTTCGTTGAATTGCCACACGCAGCGTGCAATCAGGTTGCCGATGTACGGTAGTATAGAGGAGGTGAGCGACCGCCCGGTCTCGTAGTATAAGCAGTTCATGTTAAAAGTTGTTACCGGTCCAAATAGATAGAGCAGCTACAGCTAATTTATAGACTACCTATGTAAGAACTCGTTTTTGCATTACTGTGGTCGGAATAGTCAAAGCTTAACATTTGTTCAGTGCAGACAAGAATTCAATCAAACATACTACAATGAGATTGTTGCTGTTCCAAACAATTGCCTCTGGAACACCCTTACCCCCGCAGCCAGTCTTGTCCCGTTGAAAAACGTGATTGGATGCTGTTAATTATTATTCAGAATATTACGGCAAAATAATGGAGGTAATTGATGCATTAGATAGCACAGACAATTCCGCTGTTGCAGCTGTAAAATCATTGCCTTCTGAACAGCTATTGGAAGATATTCTGTTCATTGATTCTAATTTTAAAATCGTGTCCAAAAGCATCACCTGTTAGAATCGTCTAAACTACAACTCTCAAAAGCCCTTAATATAGTGGATAAAGTATCACAAATCGTTAACCAAAATATCACTAATTTCAGAAAAAGTGAAATGTAAGTTCAGAAACATTATTGCTAAAAATCCTGCCTATTCACAACTTCGTACTATAAATGATGTACTATCACGTCACGACAAGACGTGTGAAGTTGGTGTGCTAAAAAGTAGTGACTTCCCGTTCTTCAAATATGCACCTATTACATCGTGAGATGTTGAACGTACATTTTCCCAAAATAAAAACTGTTTAAATGACCATCGGAGGAGGTTACTTTGCAGTCGCTCAAAATGTACGTAACTCTTCACTGCAATGCACATATTCAAGGATGATGTGAGTATATTACATTAAATTTTAAGAGTTAATATATCTCACTACAAAATAATTGTGTATTTACATGTTTAGACGTTTCCTACTTCAATGATCATTCATTACATTTCTTGACTGCAGGATACAGGTTTTATTGAAACCGCAGTATACTGCTGACTGTTTACATCAGAGGCATACTCGATCCGTTGCACCTCCCCTTCTCATACAGTCTATACCGCGAGCATAGTAAACCTTACGATTCTCGTGCCAATTCCACGAAGTCTACTCATTCCCCATTCTTGACTTACACCACTTCTGCTCTGAACGGCTCATTTTAAATCTAGTATTTTTTCTTCTTCCTGCAAAAATAACTAAAAGTGAAATAACAGGTTTTGAAAACTGAAGAGTGTGATCCAAAAACGCGCCGAGTCCATTTGGCAATTTTATAAGTTTTTTTTACCTCTATCATTATATTTTATTAAGCTTCTTTTCTTCCAAACAACGCCAATCCTTGTCTAAAAGTTTGTTATTGTGCATGTCACTAGAAAACTCGCTCAGTCCGTAAACCGGTGGATAAAAAAAATTAGCCCAGTCCTTCCATAAAAATGGACTTAACGCGTTTTGGGGTCACACTCTTGTTTTATTATTGGAAATGTAAAACAATTTTAAAATGAACATAAAACAGATCATGAAAAAATTTAAAATAAACAACAAACAGCAATAAAATAAGTAAATAAATACAGTAGAATGTTACTAATTCGAACTAATTTGGGGGAATATGCAATCTGACTTAGTGAAAGTCCGATTTATAGAGAATTTAATGGAATAGGATTATTTCGACAATTGAAAAAGAAAAGATTGTTATAGTTGTTTAATTACTAGTTTAGTGTTTAATCATTCTATTTTATATACATATGGAATATAAAACATTAATTTTAAAAAGAATGAGTAGAGATAAGTGTTGTCTGCGTCTGTCTGCGCTGTTCTTGATGTGCATCTTAACGCATCTCTTAGTAAGATAAACTTTCCGATAGACTAGTTTGGTTAAAATCTACAAATTCAATTAATGTAGGCTATCTGAATTAATCTTATGTTTGGTAATTTGGATATACCAGCACATTTTCACTCTATGTATTCACTCACACACTCTTTGACACAAAAATGGTCGCTTTCTTGTAGCGTGACTTTGTCTAAGTGCCGGTCGAGTTGACGCGAGATTCACACGGAGAAATATTAAGCATCGAAATCCGAGGATGAAATCAAGTCCACAACAGCGACGTATCTGTATGTCACGAGACGACATATTCCCTACGAAGCCTTTATGGCTTAACGATAGAGAACTTTCTTCTCGTTACAAGGACCGCATTTCGAATCTCTCTACGTAAAACGCACGCGTGTAAACACAGCGCACACGGAGATTCCCGAGCTATTCCGAGGTGGGACTTAGGCCGGGTACACACAGAATCAGACGTGGCGCGGCGCGACACGACACGACATTTTGTCTGTTGGTACTTGTCTCCCATTGATTCCTTATGAATCACACGCGGCGCGATGGTCGCGTGCAGACACGAGGAGACACGGAGAGACAACATCGAATGACTGCTTGAAGTTCGTCGCGAGGAGACTGTCTGATAGCTGCAGTGGACTGCGCATGCGTTAGTAGTGGCTATGATTGCACGCTTTCACCAAATACCTTAAGTAAGGTATTATCTACGAATACTATTGTTTATTGCACATTATTCATAATGGAGCTCGATGCGGATAAATTAGTTGTTTTAGTACAGAAAATATACGTTTTATACAATCTTTGAAACAATATCACGACAGCAATGTGGTTTCTAAAAACATATGTAAGAAATTGCAAATGAGATGAAAGCACCAGGTGAATAATAATAATAATAATAATAATAATAATAATAATAATAATAATAATAATAATAATAATAATTTGTAGTAAACCTAATTCTCTGCTCTATATTATCACTCATTATTGATTTAATATATTATTTTACTTTATTGTGAGTCGTGAAGTAGTCATAAACATACAAAATGACGTTTGTGGAGTACATTAGTAGTATTTAATTTTAAGACTCTTTCAATCGTATAGATTTTTAGGCGTATTAAGCGTCCTTAGAAAATAATAACCAAGTACGATAGAATTTGTCACATAGACATCCTCTTTCATTGACGCCATTTTCTAGCCTAGGGTAGTTTTCTAAACCCACACAGCCAGCAAATCAGTTGCCGCGAGAAGACAGTTTTAAGGTGTCGCGATTCGCTGTAAAGCAAAACGTAGCGTCGTGTCTGATTCTGTGTGCACCCGGCCTTAGTCTCTGAACAGCGACCAATTTCCGTGTCAAATGTGTGGAATATTTTTATCTCCAAGTGTGTTGTGAAAAAAAAAATCGCTAATTCCGAATTAGTGAAGTCGAATTAGCGGACTTTCACTGTGCATCAGTATCTCTAAGCATTGTTTGTACTTGGACGATAGACTATAGCAGTTTTCTGGCATGATTCGACAGTATGGTATGATATCAGTAGTTTGTTAAGGAAGTGAGAATACTACAAGACAGCTTCCTCTTTAGCCCAGACTGCGGATTCATTCTTTTCCTGTGTCTGATGTTTAAAATTCTGTATGTCCTTTATTAGTTGATTTACGTGATTTAAACTCTTACGTTGGGACTCTAAAAATGTAATTATCTTTGTTATAAAGATATATGCATATAAACATCATTTACTAATGTACTAAGTCTACAATCTCACTCACTTCTTCAAAAGATAAGTCGTGAAATTGTATTAAGGTACAAGGTACTTAAGGTGATAGGTACTTTTTCACTGAAGTATCTGTGGATGAATGCACAATCCGTCATGCGGGGGTAGTTCCAAAATTTTATTCGGCCCCACTACGTATTTTTCTGTCCAGACTGGAAGTCAATTTCCTGTCACCATGACAATAACAGCGCCCTATCTGCGCGGATGGACAGTTCCGGCATCCAAGGCGCCACCGTATCGGAGGCCGCTACCCTAACACTTTGATTCCAAGTCTTGGATATCAGCCAAGGGGTCTGATGGTCTGCCTGGCTAAATTATTATATTTCCTGTCAAATGGGGGACCTCTACTCTTTTATATCCTTAGGAATAAGTAGATTTTATTCTAAATCGATATCACAATGATCATTATCCGTTTCCAGAAACAGTCTTCGCTCTTTTCCCTTTTCACTTCCTTAACATTGTCTGATAATGCTGCCTGCTCGTGACACAGCACCTAGGCAACCGACACAGCTTAGCGGCAGCGCTTTCTCCCACTGATTAAAAGCTGCGCTTGGGGTTGGGTTTGAATCTCCCTTCGGCTGTTTATCTGGTTGAGATTTCTGTTTCCCCAACTGCAAGACGAAAGTCAGGTAACAAAATGGCGAATCCTTGGTTTCATGTCACCAGACAATAACTCGCTATCACGAATTCCATAAAGGGTAAATAACTTCGCATTTGATACATCGTCGTTAAATAACCGATTAAAATGATAGAGCTCCTCTTGAAACAATAGAGAAAATTATGACGCGGGAGTTGACTCAATTAAAGATAATATTAATATTTCTGGTCGGTCAGCGATTTCACGTGATGGTTCTGTTCTTTTAGAGTGATTTATTAATACTGATGTAATATGCATTATACTGGGCTGATGTATAAGTTCGTAACGTTTCTTCATTGCAACAAAACATTTTATTTGAGATGAATAGAAGAGAGAAATTAATGCGTACATTATCCATGACTCTGCAAACATTCGCGTACTTATTCGATTCTGCTTTACAAGAAATGTGCTTGTTTGGAGTTAAACAAGTCGTCAAGCGAAGTTATTAAAGCATCTTCATTATAAAAGTAGCTTAGAACGGGCACAACAAGTTAATGGGGAATAGTGTAGATAGAGCTTAGAACGGACATAATACGTTAACGGGGTAAGCGTAGAAAGAGCTTAGAACGGACACAACAAGTTAACGGGGTAAGTGTAGATGGAGCTTAGAACGAGCACAATAAGTTAACGGGGTATAGTGTAGATGAAGATTATGACGGACACATAAAGTTAACAGTATAGTTGGAGTTTAGAATGGACACAATAAGTTAATGGGGTGTAGCGTAGCTCGAGCTTAGAACGGGCACAACAAGTTGATGGGGTGTAGTGTAGATAAATCTTAGAATGGGCACAATAAGTTAACGGGGTCTAGTGTAGCCGAGCTTAGAACGGTCACAAAAAGTTAACGGCGTGTAGTGTAGCGGGAGCGTAGAATGGGCACAATAGATTAACGGATGTAGTGTGGATAAAGCTTAGAACGGTCACAATAAGTTAACGGCGTGTAGTTTAGCCGGAGCTCAGAATGGGCACAATAAGTTAACGGCGTGTAGTGTAGCCGGAGCTTAGAACAGTCACAATAAGTTAACGGAGAGAAGTGTTGCCGGAGCTTGGAATGGGCACAATAGGTTAACGGATGTAGTGTAGATGGAGCTTAGGACGGGCACATTAAGTTAACGGTTGTAGTTTAGATGGAGCTTAGGACGGGCACAATAAGTTAACGGGTGTAGTGTTTGAAGGAATTTGTTGTAAGTATACATATTCTGATATTCTTCAAGCATGAAAAATATTCTAACAAATTACGGCAAAACTCTCGAGACATAATGAAGTGTTTTCGCACAATAACGCTAATCTTTAACGTTATGTTGACGTCAGTAATGACATATCGTGATGTATGTTAACGATGCCTTTAAATAAATAAAATATATATTTTTTTTTTACCAAACACGAAAATGTGTCATAAAATGTAATATTCGCTCTTATTTCGCAGCAAATACATTTTGCAATTTATATTCAACATCATATTTTATGGCGGATTAGAAAACTATATTCTAATAATATACTTAACATGTTTTTAAACATAAAATAATTTATTTTGACAGCATTTGGGCACATTTCCCATTTATCGTTATTGCGAAAATCTACCATCTCGTCCACACCTGTGGAGTAACGGTCACCGCGTCTGGCTGCGAAACCAGGTGGCCCGGGTTCGAATCCCGGTCGGGGCAAGTTACGTGGTTGAGGTTTTTCCGGGGTTTTCCCTCAACCCAATACGAGCAAATGCTGGGTAACTTTCGGTGCTGAACCCCGGACTCATTTCACCGGCATTATCATCTTCATATCATTCAGACGCTAAATAACCTATACGTTGATATAGCGTCGTAAAATAACCCAAACAAAAAATCTATCATCTCTACTGATCGCTATAACGTGGATGTTTTCATGTCGGTGGTGTTCGCGGAGTAGACGGGGACGAAAAAACTAGTATAGTCGGAGGCACCGATTTTGGCAGATGACCTCGATGACATTTCCAGTAGGCGAGCCAATATTGTTTGTGTAAGCTGCGAGAATGAGATGCGATAACATTTTGAGTCTTTCATATTTTCATAACAGCAGCTCGTATCAATTATCCATATTATGAAACACACCACGGTACAGTCCTACTCAAAGACTACCTTTAGTAAATGTAAATGACTTCCGTTCGCAATGATTTTACAATACGTCTCCTACATTTTCTGAATTAAATTAATTCTTAATTAAAAGGAAAATCCTACCCTTACCAGATCAATATACAAGATTTGTCCAGTAATGATCTAGGGATCGTCTACTGGTGGTGCGACAATTCAAGTTAATAAAATTACGATTCTTCTTAATAATCAAAATATAATTTGGTTAATTGGGTAAAATTGCATGCTGCGGAAGTCAGATTTATATAAGAGTATAATAAATAGGATTGTAATGGATATTACAAGGGCAATAATTTCTTCACACGCACATTGTGAATAGAACAGAGAAGAAAGCATTTTAAAATATTCGAAATCGTACAAAATATCGGAGAAACCAATTTTCCCTGCACAAATTGCACCAATTGAAAAATATAATTACCATTCACAATAAATACTGTATTTTATGGATTCTAAAAAGTTTATTAATCTAGAGGTATTGGCTGATGACTATATTAAATTCCAGCACAACATTTATTCAGAATATGTAGAAATTACACTTTGGATTTTACTAAATATATAGGCCTACTATCAAAAGATGTTACATACCCCCTTAAATACTGTACATGTGTTACCTGTGCGATATCCGATGTTTAATTTTTTTAAATATAATTCATAGTACTGAAACTGCCATATTGAATTCGCACAAATTGTATTATTCGTAATTTTCGTCTCGAAAACCCCTAAGATATCTAATTTAATTTTTCACCCATTTTTGTCCCACTCCACCACTTTAGGGACAAAGTCGGACTAAATAATACCTTATTCGTATTCTGTGATCACAAAGATCCCCAGATATCGACTTTCATCGAGATCGGATGACATGAGATTTCTCACTCCCTTCTGCCTTTTCATCAGTACCTTAGGATAGGGTATTTAAAAAATCTAAGAATGTTTAACCAATATTGTAGAGAGTAACCTTCATTTTAAATTTTACGTCTCTAGTTAAATATAGTTTAGTGAATTTTTAAAATCGTCGACTTATTTCTCTCTCCTCTCTGCTCGGAAGTTAAAAAAATTATTTCAAGGGAGTAGCCTACATGAAATTGAATTTTTTTACTTTCCTTATACATTTTAGAAACAATTCTGAGATGAGATGAATAGTCTAACCTAGTTTTAAATTTAAAGGCTGCACGTCTGCTGGTTAAACAAAATAAATCGGTATAATTATTTTGATCATTACTGCCTCCCATTTTCCGTCACTTAATGTTCGCATTTCGTAAAACTCAGTCTTATCTATTGACTAAGGATTAACATATTTCCATGTACATATATATTTCCATATATATAACAGATTATATTTCCATTTCGTACAATATTCTGGTCACGAGACATAATCATATACTTTGTCTTTTCGGGATTTACTACCAAACCTATCGCTTTATTTGCTTCAAGTAAAATTTCCGTGTTTTCCCTAATCGTTTGTGGAGTTTTTCCTAACATATTCACGTCATCCGCATAGACAAAAAGCTGATGTAACCCGTTCAATTCCAAACCCTCTGTGTTATCCTGAACTTTCCTAATGGCATATTCTAGAGCGAAGTTAAAAAGTAAAGGTGATAGTGCATCTCCTTGCTTTAGCCCGCAGTGAATTGGAAAAGCATCAGATAGAAATTGTCCTATACGGACTCTGCTGTAAGTTTCATTGAGACACATTTTAATTAATCGAACAAGTTTCTTGGGAATACCAAAGACACATATAGACTACTGTAATATTTGTTTAGTTTTTGGAGGTGACTGTCCAGAGTGCACAAATACTCGGGCGTGCATGTTTATTCTTATGTCCTACCCATTCCACTGCGACAGAGATAACAGCCGATCTTGCAGCGGTAAGAACTCGCTCTCCAGTACACATTAAGAAAATCCATCTGCCAAAATCCCTGGCGCGACCTATATCAATGTATTACCTTGTCATCAAAGAACAAGAAAGCTACCGATTTTTGTGGTAGTGCTTTGTTAGATGATATTGAGGGGAAGAAGAGAAAGAAAAGAATAAAGTGTTGCAAGGACAGGTTGTTAAAAATAAATATGTACTCTCATATGAATTTACTATGAGAGTTACGTGAAAATGAACATGTTGATTAGAAAAATTATTCAATAATGGATAGTAAAACATTCTACGCTTTATTGCACTTGGTAAGAGACAAAATTACCAAGCAAAATCTGATAATGAGGGATTTAATAACTGTAGAGCAGGCCTGCAGAACTCGCAAAGTAAGGGAACTATGACGTCAGCCTCACTGCACTTCTTTTCGGGATGATCGACTTCCGCCCCGAGAATGAATGTTGATGCAGCCGAGCGTAACTAGAACGCCGTGACCGCACAGGTAGAAAAGGTGGGTGGGGTAAGAAAGGGGAGGAAAGCAGTCGCTCTCGAGAGCTACAGTTCTGCAGGCCTGCTGTAGAGGGAAGGTTATCTGTCACCCTAAGGTATTTAGTAATAGGAAATTCATAGACCTATGAATGTAATCTGATTTCACATCCCACTAGCAACTATTTTGTTTATATAATTCTATAAATTCTTCCAAAACTTTTCTTTTGAGTTCATGACGAATATAGTCTATTAATTATACAAAAAGCAATCGCAGCACCTGGCATAAGAGATGTGCAATTGTAGGCCAACTAAAAATATTATTATCGATCGTAACAACCTCTACCCGTTGCAATCTATCGTTAGATAGGCTATGCCGGTAGTAGCCTACGACAGATTTTATGGAAGCTCCTTACTGCCATCCAATTCGACCGCCACACACGTTACAATTATCGTTCAAACCATCGAACTAAGTACAATAATTTTATTTTACGACGGATTGTAGAACCGATCGCTGCGTGGGCCGTTTTAAGTGCAAGGATCCGTCCACGGTCCATACCTCTGAAAGACAAGCCAACACAGGACATCACTTAAGCAATTGATAAACATCTCGATGTTGAAGCTGCGACTTAATGGGCCATAAGAATAAAACTGAAGGATTTCCTTCGAAGCAAGAGGTTGAAGTATAAGGATGTGCTCCGAAGCAAGAGGTTGAAGTATAAGCATATGCTTCGAATTGTAAGAATAACCTCTACCTTATCCTTCGACCTTATGCTTCTAAGACAGGAGCATGTGCTCACGAATGTTGTTGTGTCGTTTCATGTTGCAGTACTGTGTATTTGTCGGCGCTCTTTGTCAGCTGAGTGCGGGTGTTCGGTTTCATAAAGAAATGAGATAAGCAGCCATGGTAGGCATCCCAGTGACATAGCAAGTTTCCTTCTGATGCTAATAAACCACACTCATTTCAATCACAGTCCCGCACCGTGGCGTCGTGGTCTAAGGTATCTTGCCTAGGACTCGCGTTACGGAATGCACGCTGGTTCGAGTCCTCGTGAGGGAAGAAATTTTCTCATAAAATTTCGGCCAGTGTATGGGTCCGGTACCCACCCAGCATCGTGATGCACTTGGGGAGCTACGATAGGTAGCGAAAATCCGGTTTCGCAAACCAGTTATGACGGCTGGGGGGATCATCGTGCTAACCACACGATACCTCCATTCTGGTTGGGTGATCGTCCACCTCTACTTCGGCATGTGAACGTGAGGCCAGCAGCCGGCTGGTCGGTCTTGGCCCTTCAGGGCTGTTAAGCCATGGATTTACTTTTACTTTACATTTCAATCACAACTGAATAAGGATTCCACGTGATTAAAACTGCATCTTCCGATTCAGACAGCGGTAGCTTTGTGCCCCTTGAAAGTACAATTATATTTTTAGCTACACATCCTGGAATATTAGAAAAAAGTGACAAGTTCCAGAAGTGAAAAAAAAAAAAAGAGGTAGCATTTCAGAAAATGATAAAAATTATTGTAAGAAAATTCGGCATACTAATAAATTCCTCTTAACATGCGTCTTTGAAGTACCCATAACAGCATTATTAAATATTATAATTAAGCCTACTATAAGAAATACTGATAGTTAATTAAAGTTTCTACGTTAATCTGTGTGCATCAATAAAATACGAGTAGTAAAATTATACCAATGCAGTGACGTGAATGTATTTGAAGTCCTTCTAGTGGCAGGTTCCTCTTGCTCTTCAGTATTTTTATCTTCATTTAAATCCTATATATTGTCTGTAAAGTCATAATTATGATCATATAGGTACTTCGCTAGCTTACATTGTGCAACACAAAGCAACAAACAATATGACTGTTGGGATGTTTGAGGCAGCATTGTACAGGCGTATTGTAGAATGGGAAACCTGCTTCATAGTTGGCCAAAGGAACGTTCTGTTATAAATAACTGTCTCTTTATTTAAAAATCCGATTTCGATATGATACCATGAGCCATGGTTCGAAGCCGTCACTCAATAGGACAAGTATTTTTAAATCCACTGAACACATCACGAACTGATGAATTTTTCCTTATTCTACAGTCAAGAACGGACCCTGGCCAACTGCAACACTAGTAAAGCATTCTTTTGCTTTGCATGTAGCTTGCAACATACTCCTAATTTTATCACTCGGAAAATTTAATTTCTATAACCATTCAGGTTTGTATCTTGTAATGATGGTGACAACTTGAGCCATTTGTTCGCTTTTTCCGTTATATTTAAATACATTAATAATAGTTTTACTCATAGTGGTCCAATGTATACCCATCTCTTCTGCAATACCGGAGCTCCAAGCCCTTCCTATATCAGCATCGGAAACCCGTACTACTCCCAAGAATTCACTCTAACCTATTTTTACTATTGCAGATAATAGATGAAATGGAATGTTGCAGGGAAACGGGAGTATCCCGAGAAAACTCTTTGCAACGTCTGATTTGTCTACCACAAATTCCAACATGACCTGGCCAAGGATCGAATCCGGGCCTCCGGGATTGTAGACAGCACGCTAGCACTTGGGCCCCTCCTCTTATCTCCTGTATTTCCTCCAGAAAATGTGATGTAATCCATTGGATATTTTCTTCATTAAGTGTATATAAACTATTATACTGCTCCCTAACAGTACACCAACGTAATTTGTAGTATTTTTCACGACGTAATGAGACTAGTAATTCAACCAGATCAGTAAACTACAGAGATGAGTCTGCTCCTGACCAGACTTCACTTTTTAGAAGGATATGCTTCGGAATCGAAGGATATGCTTCACTTTATTCATACATTTTTTCTAATTCTGAAGCAAAAGGTTGTGCTCCAAGCAAATGCTTCTTCCTGTGAAGCAAGTGCTCTTTTCCTACTGCGTCATCAAGAGCAGAAGGTTTTGCTCTGCATTTTATTATTAAAATCTGAAGCACATCCTTCAAAATAGTAGAGTAAAAGGATATGCTCAACTTTATTCTTACGGCCCAATGCTTGCAAATACCGCAGTCAACGCTTAGAAAGGATACATTACATTCCGAAGTGCCTCTCCCTCACATTTGATCCAATAACCTACCAGTAATAAATGAGTGAAAATCCAGTGATTTGAAGGCGTCAGTGTGCAGTCACAGTCCCACGCCCAACTTCCTGGCAACGGGAGAGCGTTCTCACGAACAGAACAAAATGAACACCAGGAATCACGTTAATTAGAGCTGGTTATTCCACTCGAAACCTTCGATCTGATTGACATCTTCACCGGTTCTGAGGGCGACCTTCGTCGCTTCTCCCACTGGGTCAGTAATTAATTACAGCTGTCAGAAATCTTTCTACCGGCTGCCCTACACGTGGCTCGCCCATTTGCACTCTTATTTATAGATCGTTCAACTACTTGACTTAAAAATCCCCCGCTGACGTATTTTGCTGTGTGTACCTCCAAAATCAAGTGCCGCCATTAATCTCTGCACCATGAGAGCGTCGTGCTTGTTCAGTAATCCTAAACTCAGAACGTGCACATAAAGTCAAATATATATATATATATATATATATATATATATTTTATTTGTTTGTTTTATTTATTTATTTATTTATTTATTTATTTATTTATTTATTTATTTATTTATTTATTTATTCCTGATATATACTATTTCAATCCAAGCAGCTGATCAGATGTAGTATTTTTCCTACGTGCCGGGAGACATGTTGTCTTAGCTGTAAAGAAAGGGCATAGGCTAATAATTTATATTTATTTCTTATCTTTATGGCTTTAGATTTGCATCGGCAAATCTTCTGTTGAGGAAGGAATAGATTCAAACTTGCAGTTTGAGCTGGTGTAGCCACGTAAAGTAAACTTATAGATAAGCTTGACGTAATCTTCAAACAGTGTTCTTTAGCTCGGTATACTCATATTGTCGTAAATATGTGCGCTGGGCACTGTTCGCAAATAGAATCGTAACATGTTCAGTCTTCAAATAATGCATACCTAAACATGTCTTTATTTATTAGTTTGTTATAGATTAATAGAACTTGCTTGAGACATTGCAGTAGGCTTGCATTATTCTGAACGCATAATGCTCACACTGATTACTATTATGGTTTATTACGTGATTCGCTTAAACCAATGGAAGCTCAATCAGCCTATATCATCACTGATATCCTCACTAAAATCTGATTTACACCTCACTGAAACACACTGGATGGGAGGGGATTAAATAGGTCCTTTTGAGAAGTGCATCAGAGAGGGGAGTTAAACATAAAAATTCCATATCATTGTGACCATTTTTGAACGATTTCTGAGATAATCATACAAATGAAAGCGAACAGATTTCAACATTGCATCATGCTTTTACGTAACAATAGCAGTTAAGTCGCAAGACAACACATCATAATTATGTACGTAACTGCACAGTAAACTAACGCATCACAGAGGGACATTGGTGGCTGTGCATTTACTACTTTCCACTCTAGTCTTGCTTCCGACTTGGTTCTACCGTTACAGACTGCAAAAGTGTAACATCTTCCTGTCACACACTTTGTCACCGATTTTCAATGAAATTACAGACAAAGCGTTAACTTTACTCAACAAACCAGTAAGTACACATTTGTTGGTATTTGCGCTACAATATTCCCTAACATAACCTCTCCATTGTCTCGTGTTTTCCTGGAATACGCATTCCAAAATTCAACTAGCAATGCTGTTTTTTTTTTATGAAAGACCACAAGATAGTACATCTTTTATTTAGTTCATTGTACTGCTTATCAGTCTCTCAAAATGACCTCATTTAATCCCCTTCCATCTTGTGAATACAAGGTGTCTCAGGAGGAATGTTACTGTAAATATTTCAGGATAATCTAGTTTGGGTTAACCTACGTCGAATTAACCTGATATACCAATATCCGAAGTCTAACCGTTTGGGAGAAATTAAAGGGAGAAATACTGAATAGTCTTGCGGTTCCGTGTACTATACTTGGCGTGTTAAGTCAAATTTTTTTAACACGACAGCATCAGAGCACTGCAATACCTGTGCAACACACGCAAGTGAATACACGTTCACTAGATATTTAATTTGTGTATTCGCATAGTGAATATGCAGACATACTTTTCATTTAAGGATTTTGTGATGGCAATGCATTGGCTGCTGTTGAGTAATACAGACGACGTTATCCCAATCGAAGGTTTACATTTAGCTGTGTGCTTTCCCGTGTTTACCGGATGTTATCTGAAACTCGCAAGTTACCAAACGATTCACTGAGATCAGAAAGACAAGCGGTACCGGTACCTGATATGAATTTACAATTCATGGAAACCATACGAAGGGCAACCTTAGTAACTTGTCTTGTGTAATTAATTTTTTTTTTCCTTACTGAGTTTGTAGTTAATTATGAAATAAACTTATTGGAACAACGCAAGATGCAGTATTTTCTATAATGTATCACATAACAATGTTCTAAAATGTAGAAATACGTCTATAATGCCTCTCTCCATTTAAAAGTTCACCCAGTAATAACTTCCGAACCGTTGCATTTCGTACATAGGTTTGTAGGTTAAAGCGATGTAGGTTAACCCAAACTACACTATCCTGAAATAGTTCATATATTTTCTTCTGAGACACCATGTATGTATGTATGTATGTACGTATGTATGTACGTATGTACGTATGTATGTATGTATGTATGTATGTATGTATGTATGTATGTATGTATGTATGTATGTATGTATGTATGTATGTATGTATGTATGTATGTAGGCCTATGTATGTATGTATGTATGAAGACTAATTATTGGGATTATTAATTATTGGGCCTATGTATGTATGTATGTATGTATGTAGACTAATTATTGGGATTTACATGATCGGAATAATATTATGTAGAAATCCGGATGATTGTATCAGAAGTGAAAATCACTTTAGCAACATATTATAAAAGTGCAATACTGAACTTATTAAAAGAAGAGAAGTTACAATAAATTTCTGAACACAAAAAATATGTTTAAAATAAGAACTGTACATACAATGAAACATAAAAAGAAACTTCTCGTATTGCGAGAGTGAATACGTTCTGCGACATATTGCGCAGTCTTTTGGAATAAAGGAAACTCTTTTCAGGCACTGAATAAATAAGTTCTAAATTTTCTGAAAATCGATCCGGAGAATTGGCGATCCGGATATATGGTGTTCGGATAATTCTTGTTCTACTTAATGTCTATTTTACACCTTACCGCTAAACGAAACTTTCACTGTCTAGAGCTGCGCCACTAACTTCCATGGATTTCTCCATGCGACCTGAAATATAGTCGCAAAGGTATCTTTTCGATGGTTATTAATCATTACCACTAATTTATTGTTACTATAAAAAATAAAACACTTAGCTTAATTTTAAAACCTTCTACATAAGTATAATATCGTTTAGGATGTCCTGTGTGAAAAGATGTCTCTTCTTACGATTTCTGTTATGTACGTTACGCTTTCAATATCTTTTGTGCGAGATCGTGCGTATTTGCTTGTTTTCCGCACAGAACCAATACGCGGTAAGTGTGAAATACCACATTCAGTATTCCCAACGTAACACACATAACAATTTCCCTCTTCTTACCGCTTAAGCGCGACATTCATTTTACTGCTTTAGGCTTTTAACATATTATTTTTAGAGACGTTTAACATAGTAATAATTATAAATTGGAAACTTACCACTGCAATTTCACCTAAATTGCAATGTTAATTATTGTTTTTAAATATTTGCAAAAATTAAGTAAAGTCTACTACTCCACGAAACTTATTGCATTCCTGATACAAGTAACATTAAGGAAGCCGTGAAAAAATCAACGAGATTCCAGATGCCGATGTTATTACTGCGATATGTTATATAAATAATATTGTTAAAATATTAAAATGAAAAATAAATCATTACATAACCTTATCGTTTGTTTTAAGTTCGCATTTATAGACTGGGGGGAAAAAAAGACAGACGTATATCACGGCCTGCTGGAGTATAGTAAACACAGAAAACATTTTACAGCAACAATGTTGAAGAAAGATATTTTGGTGTTCCGAAGTTGGCGTCATTAAACAGAAACCAACATGGAGATTTCATTGCAACTAATTAGAAATTCGTCTTTCAGGTATGTAATAAACGATCTTCGCACAAAATAATGTACAATACACGAGCGGTATGTTCGCTTTTTCAATCTTTTCCTCGAACATGAAAACGTCAACATACCGCTCTTGTAACGTATATTACTATTAATTTTCTAATAAGATTATACATTGTAGGACAGCCAAGTACTTTGGTTCCTGTAAATTTCTCTGTAAACCATTATAATGGATTAAAGAAGAGAAAAAAGAACCTATTAAAGTCGCGAAACAAAGTAATATTTTAATCATATACTATAAACATAAATCATAGGATCTATATCTACAGGCAACTTCATTGACCTGTAGGAGCTGCCATCTATGTTACATATATGATCATTGAATGAGCAGGCAGTATAAGCAGCCTTCGGATGCATGGATGCGTTCTATCAGGCGGTGGCATCAACATAATATTTTACGTTTAAAGTAAATTAGTTTAATGGGAAAAAAATGGAATCTTAAATATTTGAAATGTGTCCCGTATGGACGGAATAGTCATATCGGCCTATCATGATGATGATGATGATGATGATGATGATAATAATAATAATAATAAATATGTGAAAAGTTAAGAATTTTTGTCGTTGATAGTTTAAATAAAATGCTACGAGAAAGTGACTCGGAAACGCAATTTCATTGGTGTAACATCGTAACTTATTTTACAACAGCTGTTACTGGGTCAAACGGAGTGAATCTTTCATATGCTTGAGTTTTTATTCATGCCAGTTGCTTGTTCGACATCAGTTGCAAAAAATTTTCTCTTGAAAAAAAAAAACTTAGATGTTTCATATTGGCCAATGCAATGTGCAAAACACATCTCTCTCGTCATCTGTGCTGAGAACACGTTTTGTTCTTCACAATATTTAGGATTTCACGCTTGACTTCCACATATCCAACAGCACCATCTCCATTATTTCATCTGCAAACACTGTTTGTTATTGAATGGAATCATTAATTTAAAAGTAAATCTCATAACATATCAGTAAGCAGTGCTTAACTTGTGTCTCGGATTTCGGCATTCACGAAAGTAAATCTACACACGAGATTATCTGATTGTTCCCTTCCTGAATCCTTCATCAACGCTCTCTTAATTTCCGGGCATATGATTAATGAACAATTTCCTCGCAGAGAGCGCGAGCTAATGGCTTTCCCTGTACAAGCATGTGCCTTCCCCTCTCATAATTACGGATCATAGAATCTATTTGAAATATATGAATCGGGGATTGCAGAAACAGCACATGTAATGAAAACTAAATTTTTCAGTAGACACAAAAAACGGTATTACTGGTGGTAGACCACATCATTGGTTATAGTACTGGCTTCTTCAGACAGAAGCCTAATAGATGTGTCGTTTTATACCAAATTTATTGGAATCTAATGAATTGTTAATAAAATAAATCAATATATATTACCTTGACATGTGCTGTTTCTGCAAGGAATCAAAATTGTAGTATAATAATATCAGTTCAACTAAAGCTTATTTGTCAAATTAGGGATATAATATATTGCATAGGTCTTCTGTGTACTTAATACATAAGTTCAGCATATAAATGAACTTATTTTTCAACAATAGACCACTGAAGGATATTATTGTAAAATTCTTGATATTCATGTGGTATGTAACGCATTAGTTTGCGTATATCGTCAAGCTTCTCTCTTTGAATTGGCACGATTTTGTTTGGATATGCCAATAAAGAAGGTAAATATGATATTCTCCTTTGTACTTACAAGTAAACATTCTCATGGAGGGAGATAAAGAAATTAATATTTTTTCTTCCATCATTTTAATAATGTCAAAAGAAGTTGCTTACACAAATTTTGGCCACTCGAGCGCAATTACGAAGGGGCCGTAAAAAAGTAAGTTTCCCTGGGGCCGTTTACAGAAAGAGAACAAAATTTCATGGAAAGTTTTATTAGAACAGATATAGCAATTGTTGAGTTATTTTTCAACACATTCACCACCAAAATTGAGACATTTGTCATTCAGTGGGATCAATTTTTATGTCGTTATGTCGTAGACGTCTGCCGTCTGGAATCGGAACCAATGTGTCGGCACATGTCTTTGACATGAGTTGTTTCTGGGCGCTTCCAGGATTTCACAGGTCTCCAAATGTGAGACAGCTATACTGACATATGTGGTTTCTGCATGGAATGATAGCTCTATATCAACAATCCATGAAACTCGAATAAAGTCATTTCGCCACAAATACAGTAGTGACATGTGCTGTTTCTACAATTCCTGATTTTTATATATATATATATATATATATATATATATATATATATATATATATACACACACGCACACACACTCAGTGGTTCTTCGATTATCGTCACTAACCGTCATTAGTCATTTAATACCATAAAGGACATGAGTACTTGATTAGCTGTATACATAGCAACAGTAATGTTTGTGAACGCCAAAGGGAATTTCTCTTTACATCCTGAAAAATGCAGGCGGAGGAAGTCGTGGGATTATCCTGTGATGCACTTACAAAATACAGACTCACCGAATGTTAGTAGAACAGCTGTTTCGCAGTATGTATACAGCTAAGTGTAATGTCTGGCTGGTTTTTTGAGGACTGGACTCGGGATGGATCCATGTCTTAGCTCGCATTGCACGACCCGTATGCGATGATTAGAGCGGTGCAGACGGAGCACATGACAGACGGAATGGCATCATAGGAAAGGTTCCGACGTTACTCGGCGTGTTCCCTGTGTACAAGCGACGGTCATGTACACGATGTGTTGACGTACAGACGACATAATAGAAATGACACAGTTCCCTAACGTTTCTGCAATTAATTTTCTACAGATACTTTAATAAGATTTCAAAATTACAAAACTAATTAACCATTTCATCCTGAACAAATAATATATATTTTACATGTATGATTTCATACATAACGCAAACAAAATCACTGTTTATTTGTAACGGGTTCATGATATTCTATTCGCAAAAGCACTTGAACAATTGTTTTTTGTCTTTTTCGTTTCTTTGCAATGAGTGTGAGTTATTAATGCACATGTTATACGTTATCACTTTTCTTCCAAATATTGTTACAGTGCACAACAAATGACATTTGTAAGTTATTAACAGAAAACGATTATCGTCTATCTGATAGCATGGCCTTATATGTGGAGAAGCTTCTTTCTACGTCTGTTGAAACAACTCAGGCATACGTAAAATCCTGTACAATTTTTTTTTTTTTTTTCAATTTCTGTTAGTTCTTCAAAGGAATCTTTATCTCCAGAAATACTGTCACTAACCTTGCAAACTTTATAATATCCACCATTTTTTTCAACATATTTGTTATTTTCGCAGATATTATTTTAGAAATTTTATCGTCTACTTGAGTTACTTTCTTCCAGATATTTCGCAATAGGGAAATCTGATCAACCAGTTTTGTACCAGAATTTTCTAAAGCTGTTTCACAATCGGGAATAAACCCGTAATTCGATTCAATGTATTCCAATAGTTGTTTTATGCTTGAATCAACCAACAGATGTTGGGCTATTGGTATTGCAAATGCATCTTTCACATCAAATGATTGAATAACATTCTGGACCTGGTCGAAATATTTACAGTAATAAATGCAGGCCTTCAACCAGAAACCCATCGAGTAAGTATAGGAGAAGGAGGAAGAGATACACCAGGGCATATCTTCTTGAATGCTTAAGAAAACGCATCACACATTTCTTCATGGAACACGGATGAAGAACTGTGACCCTGCTCACATGTTTCGCCTTTCTTTTTTCAACTTCATGAGAACACGTTTGTGTACATCCCTATTTACATGTCTTCGAACATTATATGCTCTAGTTACTGAAACTGATATTTTACACAATTTACAGAATAGTTTATCTTCGTTGCAACAAAAAAAAAATATCACCATATTCGGAAAGAAATCTCTTAGGGTCATATTCATAGACATTCTTAGCGCGGGCTTTCGGTGGATGATCAGCAAACTAACGTTTTTCGTATTCATAAATCAGTGTCAGCGATATGATATGATATGATATGAATCCTGTTTAGCACGCTCGTAGCGCGGGCTAGCGAATGTCTATGACTAGCACCCTTAAACGCATTTTCTCCCCCTTAGGCATCGTAACACTAGAACCGAATTGTTCTTATCTTTCTTCAGTACTGACGTTTCCTTTACCAAGCTGTACCTACTGCTTGCAGCTATCCTGTGTACCGCAGAGTCAGACCTCTGCGGGTACACAAGGTGAATTTACAACCCTTGCCCTGTTGCCGGTGTGTCGAATAACTGCTCCCTTTGCACTGCTCTAGCGATGATTGTCCTAATGCAACAGGTGGCCTGGGCAGCATTTTCAACCTCATATGCTGGATTTTCTTTAGCCATTGCTTGTTTTCTCCCTAGAAAGGACTAAATTACCATATGAGGAGACAAAGAGGAAGGCAGAAAATAGGAAAGACTAGTGAAAGACCTTCCCTTGGGCAGAACACTATGAACGAATGAATTATGATTGTCTAAAGCTCATGTTGAAGCTCCAGTGTCGGGTTCAATAATTTTTGCTATTGCATTATTGAAGCTTGGTGGATATTTATTTATTTATTTATTTATTTATTTATTTATTTATTTATTTATTTATTTATTTATTTATTTATTTATTTATTTATTTTATTGCTTGTAAGTTTGAAATGAATACAAGTTAATACAATGCAAGATAAACTAGCCCACTCCTGAATGAGTAAGACTCGTGCTCAGGAGGGAATTCCAATACAGACAAAATAAAATTAAAATTGAGAGTGAATACAGATTAAAAAGTGTTTAATGTGTTTAAACCAAAACTATAAATCCAATGCAATTTTTTTTATTAATTTGGAGGGGATTCGTGGTTAAAATAATATTAGAATAACATTTGTTTAATAATCTGGGACCTTGAATCATGCTATGATAAAAATCTACATTGGCTTTACATTTAGGTTCAGACGAACGCAGAGAATTCGTATTTTTAGTTCTATATTTTTGTATATACCTTTCAAAGTTATTAAGTTTTCTGTGAAAATATTTTAATTAAATAAAATAATAAATTTGTTTAATGTTGAAAACTTTGAAATTTTTGAACAACAATATGTATTATTATTATTATTATTATTATTATTATTATTATTATTATTATTATTATTATTAGTATTATTTCCCGGGGGTAAAAGGCGGTCAGAGCGTGGTGCCGACCACACCACCTCATTCTAGTGCCGAGGTCATGGAAAGCATGGGGCTCTACCTCCATGCCCCCCAAGTGCCTTCATGGCATGTTACGGGGATACCTTTACCTTTTTACCTTTATTATTAGTATTATTATTATTACGTATATTTATAATTTATTTGATGATTATTTTATTAACTTTGTGTTTCATCATATTTGAGTTTATGTTAGATTAGTTGGCGACGTTATTGTAAGTTTAATTTTTCCTGCCTTAGCCCTGATAGAGCCAAGTTCCCAGCCCAGACGAGTATCTATAAATTCCAGGGCACGAAACCTCAGCCCTTAAATCTTGTACAAACATCGGAGACCCATACATCCCCCAAGACTTCGTCTACTATTGAACTACTGTAGAAGATAGATGAAATGAAGGTCGGTGGAGAGTGTTGGTGGAATGAGAGAGGTAAACTCTACCACAAATTCCATCACGAGTAGGCTGGGGATCGAATCCGGTCCCCCTGGATGGAAGACAAGCGCCCTAGTGCTGAACACACACGTGCTGTAATGAGAAACTGAAAAGTGTTGGCAACGGAATGTTCAAGAGGTCAGGCACTGAGCGAAGTTGTCTCACTCGACCAGCTGCGCGCACCCCGGGAACGCGAGCGACGTGCACGACACAGCAGCAACAAGTGTATCAAGGTCGCGGCGCGCTCGTGGAGGGGAAGGTCAGGGAGGGGGCAATTTGCGAATTGAATGGCAAACATGACCGGGATCACGTAGCGCTGCGTTGTGACGTCACGCCCGCAGTCACCTGACGGGACGGCGCTGCCTCGCGCGCCTCTATTCTCACTTTCATTTTCGCACTTCCGGATGCCGGAGTGCGTGGGTCATGACCTCGTGCCGCGCTGCGCCGGCCCGAGATGTAGCCCGTGAACGATGCCGTCGCAGGTTTAGCGTTTCATTTTACGGCGCCACCAGCTCAGTCGTAAGTTTTCCTACTTCAGTTGCCTGTGTCGTATATGGTTCGAGGCAAATGAGGCAATAGGAATAATTTCCTCTTGTAGCTGCGTCTACTTGAACAGAAGGTCAGATCTTAAGACATTTGAGACCGACTAGGCACCTGTGAGGAAGATTCTCTTCACTTCTTGAGTACAATTACGAGCAGAGTTACCAACTCGTCAAATCAATTGTCACCAAATAATAGTAAAAAAATCATCAGAAATTCACCAAAATATGAATTTTATTAATTTTACTTATATCTGAACATTTGTGTTAAAATACAAATAAAAGATGCCCCTTTATTCATAAATTATAATTTTACCTTACGGCTTAGAACATATCCTCTTCTCCCACCCCTTGAAAATAAACATCCTCTCGAGAAGTTGACGTTGCAGTTGTAGTCTACATGACTGTAAGCCTAGGCTGTAAGGTACCAATATCCTTAACTAAATATTTTGGTAAACTATAGCTCTGAAAGCATTTGTTGATTTTCTTTTCAAATCGAATTTATTGCACATAATAACATGAAACATTTCAATGGTTATTAATGGTTATCGTCGATTCAGAAGGAAGTTGGCTTTGGAGATTTACCAATGATCAAAGCTGTTGTCTGATTCTGTGAATACTCCTTTAAATTGCTTATTTAATGAGGTCAACTACGCAGTTATCTAAGCATCAATGAAATTGGTAATAGCAAAATAAGACCGAAAATTCGTCATAACATTACCACACATTCGTCTTGCAGTTAGAGAAAACTCCGTTAAAACTCAACCAGGTAATCGTTCCAAATTGTATTCAAACCCACACCCGAGCGCAATTTCTGATCACACGAGACCATTCCGTTGGCTTATTGACACTTGAGTCTACCTTCGTCATCAGAAGAAAAAAAGGAAACATTTTACACTATATTGTGACCAAAGAAAACATTATCTCATTATTTTCATTTTGTTGCACTCATTTTGAAGTAAATCTGAAGCCTATAGGTCCCAACAGTCAGTGACCAGTTTCTTAAAACGACTACCTCGAGTAGTGACAAGGAAAACAGGTGACAAGTAGCTACTTGTCAGACTTTTATGTTTCTTAAGGGGTTATGTGCAGCTTACAGCAGTAAAATTTTGGAAATATTCAACATTTTTTTCTTCCATTACTGTATCTTATGCAATAATGAAAATTAGTATGTGTAAAACACTGTCCTTCTGCTATAAGAAAAAATATTTTTAAGATCAAAAAAATATTTACATTTTTTCTTTCAAAATTTAGTTCACTGTGAAGTGATGAAGCATTTCCCACATAACTCAAAAACTATCCAACATTCTGTGATGAAATTTTTTGTGTGTATTTATGCATGTCTAATCTACAATATGATCCAGGCGCGGCTCCTAAGGTTGTAGCAAGTTTGCGCTACACCTAAAAATATTTATGGATATTTTGGTTTAAAATAAAAGTTAAATTATTGTGATAAGTACACGATTAGTATGATCAGCTGTAGTAAGTTTTTCATCCAACTATAATCGTTTGTAGGAGCCTCATCGTTGACTTGCCAAAGTAAACGACCGTACTTCTTATGGAGACTGACTTGATCTTGGGTATCTCTTCGGGGCGAGGGGATGAGAGGGGTGTTGTCCAGCGTGGATTTTGAGTTGTTGATAAACGAACAGGGAGGTAAACGAGCTTTGAAATTGGAAACAGATGGCAGTAGCTACTGATGAGTGACAATGAATGAGTCGGAGACAGAACATGCCCACCCTGCGACTGCAGTTAGGCGCGAAAACAAGTTTTTTTGGGGTAAAGGGTGAGCTTGTATTTTATTGGTGTGCATGCTTTCCGTTTCACTGCAGTTACTCGAATCGAGTTGGTTAGAGCACGTGTTGGCGTGTAAGAAGCTGTTTTAATAAACTGTGTTGTTTGTGTTATTCTACTATATTAAATAGACCCTAGTTAAGATGAATACAATTCAGTCTTTAATAGAACTTCCAATTTCATCGCGCAGCTTAGAAGAGAAGTGTGAGATTTCTTGGTAGGTCGACCCCGAACCTTGAAATTTCGCTTTGCGTGAAAACCAAAACCAATTCATTTAACAGAAAATTCAATTCTGACGCGTACGAGAAGTTTCAGTGGTTATGTGGCTGTGAAATAAGAAAGTCTTTGTCCTGTTTTCTTTGTGTTTTGTTCGGAGGAGAGTAGGAAAACACTTTTCAGCCTCTGAAGTCGTCATAGGGATTGTTAGTAAAATTTCTAGTAATTCTGTACACTCGCCGAAGGTTGAACATAAATTGTTGTCTCTGAAAAATTCCATTAGAGACACACAGCCTGAAATCTTTCTGAACTCGTCAGTACCATAAATAACTGAAAGATCAGTGCGAATATTCCTTTCATTTATGAACGGATACGCTCTAACGACACTACGAAGTGATTCTTCTGGGAAAACATTGTGGAAATAAATAGGTGAATTTTGCAAATTTTTACGACTGTAGCATGATAGGCCTAATATTTTGTAGTAAAAAAGTAAGCGAACAAAATTTTGAAGCACCAGCCGTCACTGATATGATCCAAGATCACTTCTCTACCTCTGATAGATTGTCTGATAAAAATTAAATTAATTTTTAAAAATGGTAAAATATCAGTATTTTCTTCTAACACATAATAAAAAAAAAATATTTATTAAGAAATGTAGTTGAAAGAGCATGATATTGTAAACATGAATTTCAGCAATAAAATAAAAGAGAGATAACATGAAAAAGTTAACAAGTGTATGAGTTATGAGAGAAACGCTTCATCACTGCACACTGAACTGTCACCATTTTGAATTTTGAAAAAAATAAATAATGTTTTTTTAAATCGTAAAAATATTTTTTTCATATAGCAGGACAGTGTTTTACACATACCAATTTTCATTATTGTACAAGATACAGTAATGGAAGAAAAAAATGTTGAATATTTAAAAAAAAAAAAAAAATACATGTGTCGAGGTACAAGTGACAAGCAAATTAGAAGCAAATTTTACTATTCTGAGCAATGCAGTGCTCTGTTTCTGAGGAAATTTACTTGCATAATTTGATTATTACTTTTATGTTATTTGCTAAGTCCAAGACATATGGTCAAACTTACATCATTCTGTAAGTCTATACTTTCGGAGCAGTGAAAAATGAAATAATAATAACCAAGAAATGCGGTCAAGTGGCTCAGAAAGGGAAATTACAATACAAATATCTAAAAGGAAAAATAATATAATAATATAGTACAGAAAAAGAGTTCTTTATCCTGATATAGAAAATACACATGAATTTAATAAGTGATTCAGATTAACCTCAACGAAAACAGAAGGGCTTTTAACTGTAATTGCAGATGAACTTAGACGAAACACTGGTCGAATTACTGTTCTATCGACCAACTGGGGAATTTCCTTCCACTTCATTTTTTCATTTTTCATCATTTCTAGTGAAAATGCGCCAAAAATATATTTTTCTTCTCTGATTTTATGAAGCATTGCTATATTTTAATCTGCCATCTTACTTGACTAACAAACTTGTCAACATTTGAGTCACTTGACAAGCTTTATAATTGTTAAGAAACTTGTCACTTCTCTCTGATTTCCTTGTCAGCTTGTCAACCGTCAAAATGGTTGTTTTAAGAAACAAGCCCCAGACCTCACAAATACGAATTCTTTGTATATTCATTCATCCTAAATTATTGGCTTGCAGGATTGTTGCAAGAGTGAATCAAGTGGAGAAAGAAATTTAGAGACCGGAGACTTCAAAGAGGTTTAATTTGATTGTGCAACACGGTGAGTTGAGCATTTCAATGAGGTTGAATTATGCCTCCACCCAGAGTGTGATCTGCTCAACCGGGTTCGTTGTAAGAATAATTAAGTAAATAGAACGAATATATTGTAGACACGCCTATATGAATGAATGAGATAGGTATAAAAGAAACACATTAGATAGATGAGCCAAAATCAGCTCGGAAATGTTCAAAGAGCTACTGGGTGGCAACAACATCTTTATACAAACAAGACAATTCAAAGCCGGTGATATGACTTGTAACAGAACATTAACAAAAATTATTACAATTAATTCTAATACAAGAGGACTGTAAAAACATCGCTGAGTATCTGGCCGGTGCTGGAAAAGCAGAAAATGTTCATGACTTCGGAAAGTGATGTAAATGGAGAATTCTGACACAAGAAGAATTTTGCAACCAATTAATCTCTTAAACATTAGGCCTACTCTCACCATTCAAATTTTTAGGTATAGGCCTAGTGAAATGAGAAAGCAGAGGAACCGGGTTACTTGGAGCATACTTACTTCACCACAACCAACAAGATTTTCCAGTTATCGATCTATGATCTCTCTGAGAAAAAAATCGTCTGATGCGTTAGGCTAGTACCTAATGGTTTAATAAGAACAGCAAGGAAATATTTACTCAAAGAAAAATATTTTTTATTGTAGCTTACTTGTGTTGGAGTTCCCTGCTGAGGATGTAGGCCTAATCCTGAGTCATGAAATGAAGGTATCCGGTGTGGCTTAGTGGCTTAGTGGATAAAGCATCAGCACGTAGAGCTGAAAATTCGGGTTCAAATCCCGGCGCCGGAGAGAATTTTTCTCCGTTCCATTACTCTTTCATCGTATGATGACGCAGAATATCTGCATGGAAATATCATATGTACTTCGGTACATTAAATCATATATATGATATGCGTAAATCACTTCGTGATTTAAGACGGCGCTTATTCCGTCGGATCCCGGCCAACTAGTCACTCATAATGAGTGCACCTCAGCACATGTGTGGACTTCAGTCCTACGTTCATAGACATCTATGACGTAGTGCAGAGGGCGGCCACTAGAGGGAACCCAAGAGTTGGAAGTTAATCTGAGACGATTCTGTCCGACGCCGGGGTGGGTATCCGGTGTGGCTTAGTGGATAAAGCATCAGCACATAGAACACAAATCCCGGCGCCGGAGAGAATTTTTCTCCGTTCCATTACTCTTTCATCGTATGATTACGCAGAATATCTGCATGGAAATATCATATGTCCTTCGATAGGCCTACATTACGTAATATATATGAAATGAAGGGCTTATATCTGTACGACATACGGGCTCGGCTTTGACTGCCTGAAGACTTAGTAATTTTAAATTGATTGTGATAAACATTTAAAGGCTGGTTCACAATAAACCGGGAACGTAAACGACAACGAGAACGAGAACGGAAATATTGTTAAAATAAGTGTATTTAAATGTGAGTATTCACAATTAGCGAGAAGCTTGCCGGAGCCCGGGAACGGGAACGTGAAATTTAATTGTGAATGCTCACATTTAAATCCATTTATTTTAATAATAATTCCGTTCTCGTTTCCATTTCCGTTTCCGTTTATTGTGGACCAGCTTTAAGTATTGCTTTAGGATAGTTAACGCATGTTATATTTGCTTCCAAAATAATATAATTGTTTTTGTTTAGATACAAGACAGTAAGAGAGCATAATGTTTAAGAGACCGCAAGAATAGGCTATTAATAGGACCGGATGTTCCTAATGTCACCCCGGCGTGACCTAGGACTTCGCGAACACGACTCAGATCAAGCGTGGTTTGAATTCCGGATGGGATGATTAACCGACTTTTTTTTTCGAGTTCTTTAGCAACTGTAAAGCGAATATGAGATAATTTCATGAGTATCAGTAGTAATAATATTTTATTTAACGACATTTCCCACTGCAGATATTATTCAGTGTCGAAATTCTGTGACAGAGAAATAGCCGACAAATTTTGCCTGGACCCTACTATTACGGACAATATAGTTGAATGTATTGCAGTGTTGCTACCGCCTGGCGTTCTGTTTTGTAAATTAGATACCCAATAGATAATAATAGACTATTTCTGGAACAAACATTTTTGAAACATACAGTTTATATTGTTTAACTTGTAACTTTATCTTCTGCAAGAGAGAAAATCAAGATGGAAATCGTTAAAGTCGATTTCGGGTTAATTGCTATGTTTTTTAATTGCTGATAGTTACAATTTTAATATATAACAGTATAGTTACGGTATCTATGAAGATCACGATTGTGATATTTGTACGTGATATGAATGTTTTTTTTAATTTTATTTTATTTTAGAAATCTCATTAATAAACCTGTTATAGCCTATGAAACACGCTACTTTGTGTTACTTTTAATTTTCGAATTCAATTATGTTAATGAATTTATTACATTTCATGTGCATTATTCTCAGACGAATTGACTTGTAGACATTGAAAATGAATAAGATTAGTTCACCTATTTACATAGACAGATAAACAGATATGACAAACAAGAACCTATTTTTCTTTATCAGGAATGTCTAAAACAGAGAAGGAGATATTTACAGGGGCACAATACTTAAGGCTGGTCCAAAATAAACCAGGAATGGAAACGACAACGAGGACGAGAACGGAAATATTGTTAAAATAAATGTATTTAAATGTGAGCATTCACAATTAACGAGAAGCTTACCGGAGCCCGGGAACAGGAACGTGAAAGTTAACTGTGAATGCTCACATTTAAATACATTTACTTTAACAATATTTCCGTCTCGTTCCCGTTGACGTTTCCGTTCTCGGTTTATTGTGGACCAGTCTTTACACTTTACTCTTTTAATTTAGGGTAAAAATTTTTCTGCGTACCACTCGAGAAAAACTGTAACAAAATTAGATTATCCTTTATAGGAATTGTGTCGATGCCACCCGCAACACGTTCATTAGTTTCATTTGTTAATTCATGGCCCAGGTTATGCTTCTACTGCAACATTGATCAAATGGAATGTGCAACTTTACTTATTATGTTAACGGATCCATTCTCATGTGTTTTCATATTTTATAAGGTTATGAGGATCGCAGCATTTCCTGAAAGGAACCACCTAGACATTCGGAATGTCGTCTTTTTAAATAAATAATTGCAATAATAACCATGACGTAGGCCTATTAGTTAATAAATGAATAATGTATTTTGATGCTTCTTTGTTTCAGTGTTTTATACCTTTATACAGGGTGTTTAAAAAATACGGGGCATAATTTCAGGTATGTATTTCCCACATGTAGACAATCAAAATAGTTCATTACAACATGTGTCCGGAAATGCTTTATTTCTCAGTTATGACCTTCACAACATTGAAATTCACCGGAACGTTTTTCTTTCCGCAGGTCGTTGCCGTCAAAGGAGACATTAAGAGGGCACTCTGACAGTTCATTTCGAGGCGAAGGTTACATTCAGTGTTGTGTAGGCGTTAGACTGTGCGACATGTATTCAAATCAAGAGCTGGTAGAGATACACTTCATGTACGGTAAGGCGGACGGCAATGCTGCGCTGGCTCGTCGTTTGTACCAGGAGAGGTACCCACAGCGAGAATGTCCAGATCGGAAGACATTTGTACGTCTCCATTACCGTCTGTGCGAGTATGGAAAATTTAACTCTCCTGGTTTGGGAAGGGGACGACCAAGATCTACAACTCCAGAAGTACAGGAGGAGATTCTGGAGGCTGTGAACATGACTCCTTCCATCAGCACACGAAGGGTAGCGTTGCAAGTCAGTGTTCCTCATACGACTGTCTGGAGACTGTTGAAAGAGTATCAATTGTATCCTTATCATTTGCAACGTGTACAGGCCCTGTCACCAGCCCAGCAGATTACCCTGCACGAGTTAGGTTCTGTCAGTGGTTCTTGCAGCAGTGTGGTGTAAATCCGAACTTTCCTGCCTTAGTATTATTTACAGATGAAGCACAGTTCACACGAGATGGCATAACAAATTTCCACAATCAGCATGTATGGGCGTATGAAAACCCACGTGCAACTGTTCCATCTCATCACCAGGTGCGGTTCTCCCTCAACATGTGGGCCGGTATCATTGGTGATCGATTAGTTGGACCCCATGTACTTGTAAACAGACTTACGGGGCAGGCGTACACAAACTTCCTGGAAAACACCATACCTCATGTTTTAGAAGACACTCCACTGATCAATCGTCAACACATTCATGATGGCGCTCCTGCACACTTCAGTCGTACGGCTCGCCGGTACTTGGATCGAAGGTTTCCTGATCGATGGATAGGTAGAGGTGGCCCAATTGCTTCGCCTCCACGCTCACCTGATCTGAACCCTGTCGATTTCTACTTGTGGGGCCATTTAAAATAATTGGTTTATTCGTCTCCGGTGCCTGATTTGGAATCCCTTCGGAATCGAATTGTGGCATGTTCTGAGGACATACGCAATAGTCCTGGAGTTTGGGATCGTGTTCGCAGGTCAATGAGACATCGATGTGAGGTCTGTATTGAAGAAGGAGGTGGACATTTTGAACATCTTTTGTAATGACAACGACCTGCGGAAAGAAAAACGTTCCGGTGAATTTCAATGTTGTGAAGGCCATAACTCGGAAATGAAGCATTTCCGGACACATGTTGTAATGAACTATTTTGATTGTCTACATGTGGGAAATACATACCTGAAATTATGCCCCGTATTTTTTAAACACCCTGTATAAGGGGGGCATGTTAAAACAGTTGGTGTAGATCTGTGATTTCAGTGCCAGATGGACTTGGAAAAATTTCTCTTGAAATGTATTTATTTCTCTTAACATAGACCCAAACTAACTGCTCTCCAACAAACGAAATCAGATGAAACACAGTAATTGCATTGTAAATATCTGTACAGATATATTGTAGGCTATACAGTATATTCAGTAACGAAACAAAGGAAAAATAATCATTAATAATACAACACATAAAATGCATTAAATATATTTATTCACATTCCTTATAAATAACAACGAATTCCTTAAAAATCTAAGTAACACAATAACACCCAACCGAGAACATAAACATTTCACCTATGAATCCCCTCCTACATTTTTTTATTATGAGAAAGTGAAAAGACAAAACTAAAGACATTTATTAAGGAGAATATTTCGGTTCATTAAAAATCATGATTAATCAAGAAAGGAGAATTCGGAAATATGACGAAGTTTCAAATTATGCAGGCAATAATAAATTACATAATAATTAGCTGGATCATTGGCTAAGAAAAAACTGTCTATTGAAGGATACACTGGAAGGAATGGTGAATGGAAGAAAATTCGAGGCAGAAGAAGCTGTCAGATGATAGACAACATTAAGATACAATTGGATAATATTCAGAGATTAGGAAGAGTGGAGAATGCTGGGTTTGTAGTGAAAGATCTTCTCTTGGGCAGAACACTATGAATGAATGAATGAATGAATGAATGAATGAATGAATGAATGAATGAATGAATGAATGACATGTTCTGTTTAAATTAAGGGATTGAAAATATAAGAACACCACAAGAAACGAAAAATTAAGGCATTCGTGGAATAAAGATCTAGAATGAAAAGACCGCGGGGAAGGCCATCAATATTAAATTTTATATGTAGACCTACTCGTATGGCTGCCCGTCATCTGATCTGACAGTCCGTTTCCGGGTCAGTAGTGTTAAGGCTGGTTCACAATAAACCGGAAACGGAAGCGACAACGAGAACGAGAACGGAAATATTGTTAAAATAAATGTATTTAAACGTGAGCATTCACAATTAACTATTGTGAATGCTCACATTTAAATGCATCTATTTTAACATTATTTCCGTTCTCGTTCTCGTGACTTTCGTTCTCGGTTTATTGTGAACCAGCCTTTACTGTTATAGTGGCAAGGTAAGCTGAGCTTTTCGTAAACATTTTCGAAGAAGGGACAAGATCAATTTAGAATTTAGTTAATTAAAAACAGGAGCGCTTCCGCGTTTCCTTTACCTTTTAGCGATGTAAAGCACGGCCTAGATCACCATGCCTTCAACCTAGCTTACCCAAAAATTGTGTCACGCTTCGCTGATAGTATTAATGAATAAAATTAATATCACTACTACTACTACTACTACTACTACTAATAATAATAATAATAATAATAATAATAATAATAATGATGATGATGATGATGATGATGAATATCTTTTAATCCCATCTTCAAGAATGTGCAATGGACTATAGAGCTTCTACTTAATGTCAACGAATTAAACTTATTCCGCCATCTTGTGACATTTCCAGCGAACTATCAATGCAGCTGCCTCATCAATTAGATTGTAAGTCGCTATGACGATGCAGACAAGTGAAGGCTCGCCGTGTCGTTTGTTACAGTAATGAGCCACACGACGCGACGCGCAACGCTCTTTGTGAGGCAGAGCGCAACAATGACGCTGGCACACGCCCCCGCCAACTCAAATATTTATTCCTCTCTTTGAGCACCGCTCCATTTAGCATTCCGCCGCGTACAAGTGGCTTGTTATCTAGCGCATTTACTTTTCTGTGGAGTAGTTTCGAGGAAATTTATTACTATTGTTAAAAATAAGGCAACTGAGTACTCATTCACAAAGCGATCTGAAAGTGCACATGCTTTGTCGTTAAGCATTTTAAACAGTTATCAGGACTATTTTGCAGTCAGGACATCAGAGTGGTGTCTTTACCTAGAATGGAGTTTCGTCGTCTTGTATTGAAGAGAGAAGAAAGGATATGGCGAGTTGGATACATACTGCAAGCCATACTACTCGCATTAGAATTTTCTTGATTGAAATTGCGTTTAACAGAGTGAAAACTCAGACACTCTTGTTCTAATATTATACTTAAAATATTAAGCAGCCTAATTCTATGGTGTTTGGGTAAAGGGAGATAAGTCATAAAAATGAGTTCGGAGATAAATGAAAATTAAACTTAGAACCCTTATTACAAATAATTTTCTACACAAATAAAACACTTCAACTGCTTGTATTCTTTGATTTTTGCACACCCACTTGTATAATTTAACTTGTGTATTCATCTGGGGAACAAAATTCCACCTGGACAAAAAAATGACTTATACCCCTTTACGCGAACACCACAGAATTAAGCCATACTTGCATCATAATTTCACAATATGGTATTCTTCTTTCATAAAATGTACAATTGGTCGTTATCTTAATTCCATATCGAGTTAAGTAGGCTATGTCGAACAACAAAATTATTCAATAAGAACGGTAAGGATGATAATGATGATAATAATAATAATAATAATAATAATAATAATAATAATAATAATAATAATAATAATAATAATAATATCAGTAACAGACTTGGAAGTATTTAGAAACGATTATGTAATATACAAATACGACAGTGTAGGAAAAGGGGGAGGGATTTTTATACAAACATGGACAAAAATATTCGTACAGAGGAGTTGAAATAATCTTTTGTATATTTGTAGAAACACGTTTAAGATTACACAAATTGCCGCAAACAAAATTATAGTCTTTACATCAATGTATAGTATATACTAAAAATTTTAATGAAAATACACAATAATACAAAATAAAAATTCATATTCTCACTGCACGACAATATCGATCGTCCAGTTCAAAAGCGCGACAACTCAAAAATTGCCATTTTTTAGTTATTTACACTACTGAAACCCCCTTTCGGAGCCCTTTCCGATTCAGTATTGAGATAAGTCATATTTACAACCAAAAAGAAAAAAAAAACTAAATAAACTGCTTTATAAATAATTATAACTATGGACTTTACTAATTCATTATTAGTACATTTCGAAATGCATTAATAATGAACTGGAAGATTGTGATAAACTCCTCCTGAATAATGACTCATTTCTAATTGTCGTGGTTATGAACCAGAACTCTGTTCCTTTCTGAGTCATTTATTTGAAACTTTCAACTGAAGATATCTCAAAACTTGTTTTTTTGAGTTGTCGCACTTTTGAACTAGACGATCGATATATGGCTGGACGTAAGTATTCATACACCTTCAATAATAAGAGAAAAATAGTATTGTTGCATTGGATTTAATAGCGAGTTTGCATGTCTTTCCTGTATGTAATTTTTCTTAACCTATTTGGCACAGAATGAACCAGCTTTTGTGTTGTTTTGATCCAATGTTTCTCCATTCCTGCTGCAGAAGGTTTTTCATTTGCGACTTGCTTGTTACATGATGTTTTCTCATCCTGGACTCTTAATTCACTCCACAGATACTCTATAGGATTTGTATCCGGAGACTGTGGAGGTGTTTTCAATGTGTGAGCAGTTTTGTAAAGGAACCACAGACGAACAATGCCCGCCGTATGTTTGGGGTCATTGTCTTGAAAGTAGGAATCGTTACCAAAATTAAGTTTTTATGTGCTTTTTAAGATTTTCTTTTAAGATGTTGAAATACTGCAATTTATACATATTTTCCTTCTATGAAAACCACCTCCTCTACACCTGAAACGGCCGTACACCCCCATACAATAACACCATCACCCCCATTCTTCATAGTAGTTAGGAGGTTCTTCTCATTGTAGTCCATGTTAGGTTGGTTCAAGCCAAAAATATGTCCGTCATTGTGAAAAATATTAAATTTGCTTTAATAGGTAAATGTTATCTTCTCCTAAACTTATTATTTTTTCCTACATATTCTTTTGCAAATTGTTGTCCCTTGTTTCTGTTATGTGGTTTCTTTCTTTATACCCTAATTTTGTAGCCAGCGCGATGTAGAACTCGTTTTATTGATCGTGAAGTTACTGCATTTTTTAAATATTCATCTACTTGAGGGTTGCTAAAAGGTAGTGATGTGCATTCAATCTACAACCTCTCCTACCCAAATCCCATCCTCACCTTCCCGTGGTGCAACCCGTTTTGAACGAACGAGGCTCTGGGGACCGAGTATCAGCGGTATAACTGAAATGGCATATGCAGAGGAAATGCTGTATAGGTGGGAACCCCACCAATTGCACCTCTTTGGGCTAGCAACCCATTGAGCGTCATTTTTACATTGCTTTCAAGTCTCAACAGAAGCCTCGGATGACAAGGATGGATTATAACGATGACGACTCAGGCAAGAACAAGGACAAGACATGGAAAAAAGAAAATATTTTAAAATTTGGAACTTGGAATGTACAGGGCATTTCACACAAAGAAGATCAATTAGATAATATTTTAGCCAAAAATAATATATCAATAGCAGTAATTTCGGAAACTAAAAAGAAATTGAAAGGATGTAAAGAAACTGAAAACTACCTTCAGTTCTATTCTGGAGTTGACAGCAAGAGTAGGGCCAGAGCTGGTATCATGGTAATGATACATAAACGTTTCAGGCATGTTGTAGATAATTATTATTACTGGAATGAACGATTGATTCAATTACGATTAAAATTGCAAAGAGGTTATCTTACAGTTATTGGCATCTATGCTCCAGTAGAAGGGAAAGACGAAGAAAATGAAGAATTTTATACTACCTTACAAAAAATTGTCAGTAAAGTTAACAAATCAGATATGCTTTTAATCATGGGAGATTTTAATGCCAGAGTAGGAAATATAAAAATTGAACAATTTGTAGGTACTCATGGTGAAGAAACATGTAATAATAATGGTAATAGATTAATTGATTTTGTGATGTATAATCAACTCAAAATCATGAATACAATGTTCGAACATAAAGAAAGTCATAAATATACATGGGAAGCCAGGAATTCAAAATCTATCATCGATTATATCATATGTAATTTTCGTTTATCAGACATGGTTATGGATGCCCGAGTTTTTAGAGGCCAGGAATTAGAAACAGATCATTATCTACTAATTAGCTCAGTACGTTTAAAACCAAGATGGTTGAGAAAGAAAACGCATATGAAAAATGATAATTTACTCTTCAAAGTCAGTTTACTTAGAGATTTTAGTATTGCTAATCTCTACCGAAATAGAATGGATATTCTTGTAGATCAATTACCCCTTCTTGATAATGTTGAAGATGAATGGTTGAATATGAAACAAATTTTAACACAAGCCGCCAAAGAAAGTTTGGGACAAAAAAAGGCGTGGTTTAGAAAGAAAGGTTTGCGACAGTGGGATGATGACATAAGTAAGATAATTGCAGATAAAAGACAAGCATTCAATAAGCATATCTCAACCAAGAAAGAAGAAGATCAAATTGATTATCGTAAGAAACGGGCAATCGCAAAGAGAGAAGTTCGAAAAAAACATAGACAGAATTGGATAAACTTTGTGGCATACTTAGAAAATGATATTACTCGGCCTCAACCACAGACTTATAAAATTCTTAAGAAATTAAATTGTGAAGTAAAAGATAATCTAAGAATAAATGTTATTTCTCAGGACAATTGGTTACAGTATTTTCAACAACTATGGTCTACATCAACACAATCTCTCACGCTTCCATTTTCAACTAATCCTTTATTGGAGTCAATTTCTATGGATGAACTACAAAGAGTCTTGGCTAAATTGAAAAACAATAAATCTCCAGGAGAAGATTTAATAAATAGTGAATTATTTAAATATGCTAGCCATAAATTTCTACAAAGATTTTTGAGATTTTTAAATTTGATTTGGGAGGGACAAGGATTTCCCGAAAGCTGGACTAAATATATTGTAATTCCTATACATAAGAGAGGAGATTTGAAAATTACGGATAATTATAGAGGAATAAGTTTATTGAACGCAGGATATAAAATTTATGCAAATATTTTGAAAAACAAACTCAATAAGCATTACGACAATATTATCAGTGAGGAACAAAATGGTTTTCGTCGAGGAAGATCCTGTTGTGATGGATATTTCGCATTGAAATTACTGGTTCAGAAACATAGAGAATTTAATTTAGAAACGCATATGGCATTCATTGACTTTAAAAAGGCTTTTGATAAAGTCAATCGGAATAAATTACTTCAGATTTTGGCAGATGATCAAGTACCTCAACAGATTATACAAAATATTTACAATATATATAAAACAACCATCATAGCAATTCGAAGCAACAATAAACTTTCACAGTGGCGACCCATTTATAGTGGAGTACGACAAGGCTGTGGCCTTTCGCCACTTCTGTTTATTATATATATAAATAGAATCATTCAAGATTGGCGACAGACACGACATGGATTTATTCCAATTAATCGAAATTTGCAGCTTGATGCTTTACTTTTCGCTGATGATTTAGTTCTCATGGCATCAACTGAAGATGATTTACAATATTCAGTACACAATTTAAATAAGGTCAGTGAAAAATATAACATGGAAATTAATATTGAAAAATCTAAAATCATGTCATTTTGTGGGAAATTCCCTGTACCAAGCAAAATCTGTTTGAATAATAAAATAATAGAAAGAGTAAATACCTTCACTTATCTTGGCTATACACTATCACCTTATGATGAAGTAGATATTGCTGAAAAAATATGTAAATATAATAAAACAATGGGGATCATTAATAAAATCATGAAACCCTCACTAGTACAAAGACACACAAGAATAGGCTTGTATAAAACCTTAGCACAGCCAGTATTAAGCTATGGTAGTGAAGCGTGGACTGTGAAGAATAAAGATGTCAGTAGAATAACAGCAAGTGAGATGAGGTTTATGAGAGCAACAGCTGGATATACCCGCTGGGATCATAAAAAAAATGAGGACCTAATGCAAGAACTTCAAATAGAACCCATTATGCAGTTCATCAGCAAATATCAACTTCAGTGGAAGGATCATCTCGAACGAATGAATCGATGCAGAATTCCAAAAGCACTGCTTCATTACCATCCATATGGCAAAAGATCTCTAGGCCGTCCAAAGAAGAGATGGACTGAAAATTCTAGTTTGAGACCGTAACAGGCCACTTGGCCTAATACTTGTTAGGAAGATGATGATGATGATGATCATCTACTTGAGCTGCTATTTCAGATGAAGTTGTTCTAGGATGTTTCTTAATTAAGTTTATTACATACCTCTCTTCTTTTGTAGAAAGTTTCTCTGGACGTCCACTTCTTCGACTGCTTACTAACACTGTTTCACCTTTGAACTTATTTATTATGCTTTGGAGAGCAGATCGGCACCTTCCAACTGTTTTTGCTGTATCGGAATTTGATTTTCTTCATTTTGAAGTGAGAGAATTATTCGTCTCTCTTCAACAGACGTTTCTTACTTTTTACCCTCATTTCAACGGAGCAGTCTCTCTCCAGACAATAAGACCTTGTCTATGAGCATGTAGTACTCAATTGAGTCGGAGTGGTTATTGTTCACAAGTTCATTTATCCCTTTCAACACGCACTGTACGAATAATTCTGTTCTGTCAAAAATCGTTGTAAACAAATACAAGTTCGTCTTATAACTTTATCGTGTAATGTAGAAAAAGTATTGTATTATATTTATATAATACATACTATGATATCGTATTTTACTATAACACTGATCACTAATAAACATGATTATGTGAGATAATAGTATTATACTTGAATCATGATTGTGTATGAATACTTTTGTCTATGTCTGTATGTATAAAAGAGTGTCTGCAGAGCGCTGAAAATTTTAAAGACTCAGAGTTCAAAATATTGGGTGTAGACATAGTGGATGATTATTCGCGAAACATATTTCACATCATCGGTTTATACAGGGCTCCGAAAGAAGGCTTGAACGTAATGTTTAATATAAGAGATATGTTGGAAAATAGACACATTCGCGGTCAATATGTTATCGTCGCGGGAGACCTAATTTTTCCCTGCCTAAACTGGCAGGGTACAATAGAGGAAGGGATGGGTTAGTCCCAGTCATGAGTAAACACACTCATCTGGAAACATAACTTAATTCAAGTAACAAATAGGGCAGAACTGCACATTATATTCTTCACCTGACATAATTAGGAACATTAAATCCAGACGTTTGAGATAGGCAGGGCATGTAGCATGTATGGGCGATTCCAGAAATGCATATAGAGTGTTAGTTGGGAGACCGGAGGGAAAAAGACCTATGGTTAGGCCGAGACGTAGATGGGAGGATAATATTAAAATGGATTTGAGGGAGGTGGGATATGATGGTAGAGACTGGATTAATCTTGCACAGGATAGGGACCGATGGCGGGCTTATGTGAGGACGGCAATGAACCTGCGGGTTCCTTAAAAGCCATTTGTAAGTAAGTTAATAACAAATAGGGCAACAAGAGGAGATTCCTTACTAGACATATTTCTTTTAAGACCTTCAGAAATAGTCGCAGGTATTGAAGTGTTTCTAGGTAAGTTATTAGTGGCCACGACGCAGTAATTCTTGAAATATTATGGAACGCTAAGTACAAGTCCAGATCACATACACACAAGCAAAACGGAACAAAGATCAAGAATATCTTGCAATATAACAAAGCGGACAGAAAAGGCTTCCAAAATTATCTTAGAGAAAAGTACTCATTATGGGTAGTAAAGGGCAGTAGTGTAGAAGAATGCTGGGTGGAGTTCAAGCAGATTATATTAACAGGAATACAGAAATGTATCCCGGTTAAACGTTTATCAAACAATCCCGATCCGGAATATTATAATAAATACATACGGAAACTGAAAAGAAAACTAAGGAAATCCTACAGTCATCGCAAGGAAAGCGTTGTAACACAAAATTCACACAACTATTGCTTAATGCGAAAAAGATAGCGCAGGAAAATTACCTATATAAACTTTTCAAAGGTAAACAAAACAGGTGGGAGGAATTTCATAAATATGTGAAGAGACGACGCAAGGAAAACTATTCGAGCCTCCCTCTAAAAAATGACCTTAATCAATTTATTGTACAGGACAGCGAAAAAGCAGAAAAGCTAAATTCCTATTATGCCACTGTTTTTGGGATGAGAACAATAATACGTAACTTAGATTCTGTGGAAAATAGGGTCAGTTTTGTATCAAGCCTAGGGACATAAAGAGAAGGATCTCTAAATTGAAAACTCATAAATCAGTAGGACCTGATGGTATCGCCGGAGACGTACTAAAATTGGGAGGGGAAGCCATGATTCCCTATCTAGTGCGTATATTTGAAATATCAATTAACAATGGTACTGTCCCGCGAGATTGGAAAGATGCAATAGTGGTGCCAGTTTATAAGTCAGGGTCTCGCTCAGAGACAAAAAATTACAGACCAGTCAGCCTCACCTCTGTGGTCTGTAAACAGATGGAAAACTTGATTTCAGCATAGCCTATATAAGGCAGCATTGGAAGAATTCAAATTGGTTACATAATTTATTATTACCTGCATAATTTGAAACTTCGTCATATTCCGAATTCTCCATTCTTGATTAATAATGTTTTTTTTTTTTTTTGACTGAAATATTCTTCTTAATAAATGTCTTTAGTTTTGTCTTTTCACTTTCTCATAATAAAAAAGTAGGAGGGAGATTCATAGGTGAAATGTTTGTTTGTAGTTTAACCAACAATATGTTGTGTGGTACTACATCGAATGCGCGCGATAAGTCAAGAGTGTGTAGAGGAAGAAGAAAGTTACAGTTAATCAAATCATAATCTGGTTATTCTGGGCACGTCATAGAAGAAGGTGATCACTGTCTGAAAACATAGTTCTTCTTAAAATTATAGTAATAATAATAATAATAATAACAATAACAATAATAATAATAATCATCATAAAATAATAATAACTTTTGTGACTATTACATTAAAAATTGCTTTGAATAATACATAATTTGGACGAGTTCCTATTTTTACAAATTTGGAATACCGTATACGTTCTAACCATATTATAGTCTAATAATGGAATACGTTTACAGTCTTACTGTTAAAAACTCTATATACAGACGTTTAACTGTCTTATACAATGAGTAGCTCGTTTATAAGTCGTGTGCGAATTCCTTACTATAAAATAATATACTATATTACTATACAGTAATAATCACTACATAGGTCATATATACCAGTACAACTGTTACACAGCTACGTCATAGTTTCGTCATTACTTCATTACGAGAGGTAATAGAATCACGGTCGACTTGATGCTCGCTTTGCTTCTTCCTTACAAAAAAGCGAAGGGAACATCAAGTCGGCCGTGATAGAATATCTGAGGTTCTCTATTGTATCCAGTAGAGCGCTCTAGTGTGCCGTGTTAAGTATCGATAGTACAACTGGTTCTGATCGATTATCGCACTATATTTTGGTCAAAGAGTACAAGCTGCAGCAATATTATTCTAATTATTCTGTGCTCTTTGGTTTGTTCTTCTGTGGTTACAAAGCAACCATCATCATTAAATGGCAGTCGATACAAACAGCTTTTAGAGGGGCTGCCATTTTTTCTCTATATACAACGCTTAAACAAGGGGTTTCGTGTATATAACTCGTTGCTTAATCTCGTAACTACTGCAACAAAGCAATTCCCGTTGTATAGTTACAGACTGTTTATATGTTCATCGCTTATACATGGCTTATTAGTAACGTTTTCTGTCTCAACTGTGCATAAGTCTCGTATAAAAACTACACGGTTTATTAGTAAGACCTTTAATAAATTTCAGTTGCCTTGTGGCAATCAATAATAGCATATCCGGGAATGTAAGAAGTAACACACTACTCTAGAACTTCATAAAACATATTCTAAAATTCAGAATGTAAGATTCTAACTAATCAGAGAAATCAGAGGTGGATCAAATTTTTCTATTCGTTAAATAAAAATCATATTTGACAATTAAAATGACACATTCACACGAAGAGAATGGATTCTGGAAGAATCCCCAATTTTTTTATCAGTACAAATATACAGGGATAAAGTCAAGAAGACTGATATTAAAAGAGCTCAACGGTTTCAGAGGTTTTCCTGGGAGAAGAAATGTTCTTTCAACACAGAACTTTGAAATTCATGATGATGACGATGATGATGATGATGATGATGATTATGATGATGATGATGGATGATGATGGTGGTAGTGGTAATATATGTAGTTTATTGGTAGGTAGAGGCTGTGTCTCACTTCATTAAAAGATATAGGAAGATACCCAGACACAGTGACCTCCCAGGACTACATCTCCGCAGGAAGGACAGTATGAGAGCACCACGCGATGTATTTCCAATGCAGAGTCCGTAAAACGCTTATCGTGTACGAATGAGGCAAGACACACTATCGTGCGAGGTGTGCCCTGTGTAACCGAGACACAAATTATACTTCCACGATGTAGCCGTCAAAACGAGACGCCAATCAATCATGAGGGGAAGGAAAATTCAATCAGTCACAACTCACTAAACATCCCTTTGTTCAAGTCAGGGATGTCGCATCTTGTTCTGATAAACTACTACAGATTTTTTCAATTAATTCTCTTTTGGGTACAGGGCGTAACAACTACCATTTGTTGTAACGACCCGTTACGTATCAATTAAGTCATATTGCATCATGAAAACCAAGTAAGAACTCACTGGTATCTAAGAGTAATTAAAATAATCTCTACAACGTGGTAAAAGTAATCGGTGTCTTGTAAATGACACAAAGTATCACATTGTATTTTTACGCGTTTCGTAATAAATTAGTTCTTTCCCCTTATAGTTAACTGTATTTAATCATCATTTAGAAGATATACGGAAATAAACTCATTCACTGTGCACCCAAATAAAAAATACAATTCTGAAAGCATATTTTCTGTAGTCACAGAAAGTAAGATATCTGACTTCAATATAAGTTGTGTGATTGGAGTAGATGTAAGTACATACTATTATTTTTACACTATTTAACATTATATAGCAATTCACCTTTGTAATCATTTATAATATTAATTGGATATTTTAAAAAATTCGCACTTAAAATGTATGTGTTTGTGAAAGCATTAGCTGATTAAATGAGCTTCTGATTGTATTTTGCCTGTCAAGTAATGAGCAGCACTATAAAAACAAACAAACCATTAAAGAGGAAAATATAATATGTTTTGTATACCAGAATTATAAACAATTTCTATCGTAAGTCAAAATCATGCACAGTATGCCACATTATGCTACCTGTCAGTGCTGTACAATATTACCATGCCATCTAAAACTTAATGACTTCTATTACGGCGGCATAATTCGTGCCATAAAATTAATATTATGAAAGATTTTCCGTGCAATAATATTCCATACATCACTGTTGTCATGGCCACTCATTCTTCATAGACCATGATATCAAATTATCCATTATTATAAATTTGATATGTTATTTCTTTATTAATAATTGTTATATAATGCTGCCATACAAAAATAAAAGTATATGAAACACGTTTATAATGTTATACAGTTGTTGCAATTGTCAAAATAAGTCGCTCGTTTCATAAACATTGACTCATGTAATACAATAAAACATTATAAACTACAGAGTCCGGTCGAAGAACGGGCGATTTTAAGAAGTGTAGCCTATATCTCTCACAGTACAATAGAGGTGCGCACATTCTGTTGCCAATGCAATGCCATCTAGTCATCCTGGAAAGGTGGACCGGTGCACATTGTGCTTTTGCAATTAAAAGCTTGACTCTACTAGGCGTGAACCCTGAGATTTTAATTTATTAATTTAATAATTAATACATATATAATGAAAACCAAATGAATTTCGGATAAGTTGTGGAATGGTGGTGAGGGAAAAGAGAGCACATCGAGAAAACCTACTCCAACAGATTCTTTGTAAACCATATAGGTCTATTCCACTCGAATTCGCCGGAATTTGATGTAAGATCTCCAATGTGAAAACCCGGCTGTTTTTCCCTTCCACTAACGGTGCGCCTCGTAAGAGATTGCGTGCCTTAAATGCAAAAGGAGCAACTGGAAGGTTGTTTCCTAGAGTCATGGAGCAAGACAGGAGACAGACAAGAGAGTCGGATGGATGGATGGACACCTCGCATTACTCGGTCCTTACATCTGAAATAGATCGCAAGACAATACTCATTGTATCGCTGGCCTCAGATGTCTTCAAAACATACACGAAAGAATGTCGTTTTCTTGTACAGGCGCTTCCAAAAGTAAGCGAGTAGGTCTACAACCGCAAGACTGTGCGATAGCTTTTCTGTTCTCTCCACCAACAACAAAACTGAGTTTTTGGGGACAATGTAATCTCCCTTACAGGTTGAACCAGCTTTCGATATAATTATTAATGCGTCGGAATCTCAAGTTCAAATCCTGGACAGTGGAATTTGAAGTTTTCATATATAATGTTGCTGAGTGCTGGAAGACATTTTCTCGTGGTACACCCATTTTAACTGTCATAATCCAATCCTTTCTGTATAAGTTGTAAAATAAACGGCCCAATATCAACGAATAATTGAATAGCCGCCCAGAACAAAATTGTAAAAAACAAATACAAATTCTTCAAAAATGGGGAAAAACTCATTGTACTATATATACTTTTAATTTTTAGAGCAAGGTTGACAATCAGACATGTGTGCTGATTTTAATACGAGTGCAACCATTACACATAGCGCATCATTAACAACCATTATTCACGAAAAAGTCAATTTATGAGAAATGAGAGTTACAACCTTGTTCTGGGCTATTATTCAATCTGCAGTGTATCGTCCGTTGAACACATAGCACTAATATTCTACGGAAAATATATAGGCCTATGCCATGCTTTATCTCTGCTGGTAAGATACATCACTGCTTGAGCAGTTAGTGAGTGGTGACTGCTTTTATGCCAAATACATTATACCGTTCACTTAAATCCTTATATACCACGTGAATAGCACTACTAGCGGAGGCGATGTCTCTGCAATGTTCGAACAGTTAGGTTTTAGTAGTGCGCAGACTCATAACTAAAGACCGTTTTCTTAGTCCCACAACATTGGAATCGGTATAAGTCACGTGCCGTAATGTATACACCGCGCGGGGTATACATTATGGCACGTGACTTTCAAAGAGACTCTACTCACAATCACGCTCGCACTACAGGGTCACTCTACAACAGGTTTCTTACTCCTAAATAAGTACAGTATGCTTCAATTTAGCAATGTTTATAATATCATGCACTATTAGTTGAAACAAAAGTGCTTAAAACAAGTGTAGGAAACTGCAGAAGCGAGTAGAGAAATTCGGAAGACAGTATGTCTGTGTAAGTGGCAACATAATTGTGTGTAATTTATGTAAGACTGACATAAAATATTCTTAAAGATAGTGAACTATTTAAAGCAGCACTGTAAATAAAAAGACAAACTATTTGAAATTGATAAAAAGAAGTGAGTTTGACGATCTACTTCCAACTAGTAATTCAGTGTCAGCGGACGAATTTAGCAGAGATCTGTATGAAATGATGGTGCAGGCAATATTAGGCCTACTTTCAACAAAGTTGAGGACAAGCACTTTAAAAATTTTGTTGGAAACTACATTCTTACACAAAGGCGTTATCTGTGTTATAGTAGTACCGGTATTTTAAGTTAAATTTTACAGCAAATATTATTGTAATAGGCCTATAGGCTTAAACATTTCGTCTAGGGCATTACATCTGTTAAAGTTGTACCGGTACTTTAAGTTAAAGCTTTACAATAAAGAGTATCGCAATATGGGCTTAATCATTACATTAAAAGCGGTACCTGTGAGATAGTTACAATTTAAGTTAAAATTTTACATCGAAGATTATTGTAATATAGGCTTATATATGTTAAGGGTAGTGCCTCTGATAGTAACAGTTGCATGGTGGCTAAAATTGTTGGTTATAACGAGCTAGATATCAAGTACAAAGATCGTGGCATCGGTGAGTGAAACAAGCAGGCCACTTTTCAGTCGCAGTACTTTCAACAAACTTTATTATCCATCACTAGAAAAACAATGAAATTAATCGTGCATTGTCGAGCTCGCTTGTCCCTTATTGACTGATACAAATCCATTACTTACCCACACTCTTGTGATGTGCGGCAAGCAATATGTCGATAGTTAAACTCGATAAGGACGCATTATTTTTATCCCCCATTAACCCGAGCATTGTTCCTGCCTCACCCACCCCTTCGAGCACCCTCGCCGCCCACCCAAAATTGAAGAACCCCTTCACGCACTCAAGTTTTTGTGGTTGTGCGTCCGTCTCATTCGATTTACATACAATGGAGCTTCCTCCTTTGTCCACCAGAGCGCCAGGAGGCACATCTCTTTCTTATGACTTTTGAAGGGACTTTAATTCTTTTCCTTTTTCTCCGAAAGAAATCTATCCTCGAGGGGAAGTTTGTAGCTGCACATTCGATGCAGACGTTTTCAGATGTCGATAGGACTGGAATGCGTGAAATATTGGGGCGTGGATACATCAGATTCAAAAATGTCGCGTTAGGCGCCAGTCAACTGTTTGTTGCATTTGCCGTCGTTTTGAACACAATGCCGCCATAATTTGCATTGTTCCATACTTAAATTAGACATTCTGCCACATGCGTCACGACTTGCCATGAAATATCACGATAAGTTGAATATAAATTCTGTATTAATAATTTTATGATGGCTTTCTAATTGTATAGTGAAAATAATTCCTTTGAACTAACACTTATTTTCGTCTCTAGGACAAAATAATCATTCTCAATATTCGTAGGTATATGCCTCGTATTTTACAGAAACTGTTTATTTGTTTAAATTCCACCTCGTTTCCCGAACATTCAGAACAATTTTCACCAGGAGTAATGCCAATATTTGGGAACATTTATAGGTGCAAACAGTTTTTTTTTCACAAATGATTATCAATAAAACCAGGCTAAGACCACGTTTGACAGATTCTCACATGGAGTCCATTATAAGGATAGTTTCCAGAAAGACTGACATTAGAAGAATTATCTCTAGAAAACATAAACAAATTTGGAAAACAAACTTTCACGAATAAGGACAAACCCGGATAGGTCTATGTGTGTAAAAGAAAAGAGATTTGAATTATTTTAGCTTTATTTTGGAAAATTCGTCAGTATATAATAATTTTGATAAGGTATCAGAGTAGACTGCACATTTATTAATGAATGGATAATGTCAATCACAACATAGAATACATTTAAGATTTCAAATGTTTGTATTGTAATGTGAAATAATTTTTATTAACAATAATTCATTCATTCATTCATTCATTCATTCATCCATTCATCCATCCATTCATTCATTCATTCATTCATAGTGTTCTGCCCATGGATAGACCCTAACCCGGAAGTAAGTTCCTACAGTACGGTAATGTATATTTACCGTAAATTAATAATAGGCTATACATAGCCCTATTAGGATAATTTATTTAGGAAATTTATGTTTCAATAATCATGTTAAATAATATATATTTGCAGATATACTACACAATAATTTATGGAGAAGAATGAAACGTGTGAAGTGGACAGACAGAATAAGAAATGAAGCTGTATTGGAAAGAGTGGGTAAAGAAAGAATAATACTGAAACTGATCAGGAAAAGGAATTGGTTGTGTCACTGGCTGAAAAGAAACTGCCTGCTGAAAGATGCACTGGAAAGAATAGTGAACGGGAGAAGAGTTCGTCACAGTTAAAGACCTTACTTACTTACTTACTTTTAAAGAACCCGGAGGTTCATTGCCGCCCTCACATAAGCCCGCCATTGGTCCCTATCCTGAGCAAGATTAATCCAGTCTCTACCATCATATCCCACCTCCCTCAAATCCATTTCAATATTATCCTCCCATCTACGTCTCGGCCTCCCCAAAGGTCATTTCTCTCCGGCCTCCCAATTAAGTTAAACCCAGAAAAACCCCAACTGCGACCTTGTCCTCCACAAGTGTCACTATGGATTGAAAAATCCCAGATCTGACTGGGACTCAAACCCGAGCCGCCTGCGTGACAGGTTAGAGGTCTGACCACTCAACCACCGCAGGAGTAACCCTAACCGAAAATAAACAACCACACTCACTACGTCTCTTATAGTCTCCCATTACAAATTCATTAATTAATGTTAAGCAGAACGAAATATTATAATACATTCATTTTTATTTCTGTTCTTATTTGTCTTAATTTCTATCATGGACTGGAATCGAACTACAGAATTAGGTACTGTACCTTATATGAGTAGTTTTGTTTCGTATATTTTTCATAAACCCACTTGGTATAACAATTTCTCATTGATCAGGTCAGGGAAGCTAATTTAACGAAATATCACTAAGTGTGATAAAACTATCATTATCTAAAATTGCATGTAAATTGTTTAGAAGCAAGATGTTGTTAATTGTCGTAAGAATTTTCAAAAAGAAAGTACCAGATTTACTGTTACATGTAAAAGTAAGAGGCAACTGATTGTATATGTAATGATAGTTGGAAAGAGAGCGGTTGGCTACCCTGTCTAGTGACTACAGAATCAGCTGTAATCAGTTCAATATGGCTACATTGGGTAGGGTTTGTAGTAGAATTTTGCAATTTAAAGTAAAATCCCCTGTTCCTAAACAGAGTTTTGTTACATTTAGAGATGCTAAAACAGTGCGTGTAATATCTACGACGTGCGTGTGTGTCGCTGGAGGTGGATTATTGCTGTTTGCTGCTCATAGACTTGGAAAACTGAACGCGGTACATGCCTTCAAACCTAAAAAGGTAAGTTGTTCGACGTAATACTATTGTATTTACATCCTGAATGTTTATCAGAAATAAACTGCGTTATTAGCTTAAGCTAAGTTATATAATGTAAGTGAACCTTTATTGTTTCATTTTAGGCAGCTGAAATGTACATTTCTTTATTGTCCATAATTGTTGACAAACTAAGTAAATAGTAGGCCGATATTGTTTAAATGTAGAAATTACGACAGTGCATTTCATACCGTTATCTTATTTCACATATAACTATGTGGTGCTCCATATTGATATTTGTGTTGAAATCTTGGTAGGCCTAATTCTTTTGTCAGGAATTTTCAAATCACAATTTTATTAGTGTGTACATATGTATATGTGTTAAGCACGAGAAACGCTTAAATCAATCCCAAAGCTACCAATTCTGAAGACATATTATACAATCTACTGGGAATCGAACTCGGCTTCTTCGCTGTCAGCTAAGTGGGATATTTAAATATTGTCAGTCGTTTGAGTAGGAATTTTAACAAGACCCCAAAATGTAATATTAGGCCTAGACCTATATTTACGGTATGATTTCAATCTTGTGATTTTTTTTTCAAGTCTGTCTGTTACGTCTTTTGAAAGTTGCTCCTTTTAAAAATGGGGTAACCTCTATGTCAGGCTTTGAAATATCTTGCATTGTTTCTTCCCTACCTACAAGCTCAATAAGATTTCGACGTATTGTTCAGTGTTATTGCAGGTCTCAACACTGCTATGAACGCTAAATTATTGGACATTAAAGGAGAAGTCGATAGCAAGATGGTAACAATAGATTTTAACCTTGCCCTGAAGAGATTCAGATTTAGGGATGTAGCCCCTTTCATCGAAAGACACTGGAATACGATTTCCAATGTAGCCTAGCCTATGCTTTTAAATCTCTTAGGCTAGATTTATTTCGAATACCTGATTTCATCAGTCATTTCTTCAATATCGTCATTTTATTTTTTTACAGATCTGAATAGCCTATGTAAATTTGTATAGGCTATCTTTACATAAACATCAGTACGTCGCTATTAAAAATTCGTGTACATTTAAACAAGCGAAATTCACACAGTAATCGACCTTTTCCGTTATGCATATAGATCCGCACAAGTGTGGGCGTTATGTTGACTACATTAAGTATTGTAATGCTTTGTTAAAGAGAAAAATTTCTGTACGAGACGGGCACGTGGTGTTATTGGATGAAAAAAAGTCTAAAAAAAATGAGCATGATATTTAAAATATGAGGATTTATAGAACATATACTTTTGTTTCACTTACTACAATAAGTCGAAAAATTTGAAAAAGTAACAATGCCATATAACCTATATCTCACTTAGCTATTTCCTCATATAACCCTCGCTTACTTTGTCACAATTCTCGGCCTGCTGATACTTAGCTCCATTCTTATAACCCATCCTATTAACCTAGTCACAGTCTTCGACCTCCTGTCACTGAGTTATCCCCTCATTTAATCCACGTAAAATTTCTCACAGTCCTCTGCCTTTTGTCACTTAGCTATCCCTTCACCTAACCCACTCAGAATTTGTCACAGCCCTCAGCCTCCTGTCGCTAGTTATCTCCTCATTTGACTCACTCAAAATTTGTCACAGTCCTCAGCCTTCTGTCACTTAGCTATCTCCTCATATAACCCACTTCTGACCTTATCACAGTCCTCGACCCCCTGTCACTTAGTTATCCTCTCATCTAACCTAATTAAAAATTGTCACAGTTTTCAGCCTCCTGTCACTTAGTTGTCCCCTGATCTCCCCAACTCTAACCTTGTGACAGTCCCTGGGACCCTGTCACTTACCTATTCCTTCATCTAACCCACTCAAAATGTCACAGTCGTCCGTCTTATATCACTTATCTATCCCCTCATATAACCCACTCTGACCTATCACAGTCATCGACCCCCTGTCACTTAGTAGTTACTTGCTCATCTAACCAACTTAAAAGTTATTGCAGTCTTCAGCCTCCGGTGACTTAGTTGTCCTCTCATCTAACCAACTCTAAACTTGTGGCAGTCCTCAGGACCCTGTCATTTAACTATCCCTTCATCTAATCCACTCAAAATTTATCACAGTTCTTAGTCTCCTGTCATTTAGTTGTCCCCTCATCTAAACAACTCTAAATTTGTGATAGTCCTCGGAACCCTGTCATTTAACTATCCCTTCATCTAACCCACTCAATTTGTCATAGTCCTTAGTCTCCTGTCATTTAGTTGTCCCCTCATCTAACCAACTTCAAACTTGTGACAGTCCTCTGGATCTTGTCATTTAACTATCCCTTCATCTAACCCACTCAATTTGTCACAGTCCTTAGTCTCCTGTCATTTAGTTGTCCCCTCATCTAACCAACTTCAAACTTGTGACAGTCCTCTGGATCTTGTCATTTAACTATCCCTTCATCTAACCCACTCAATTTGTCACAGTCCTTAGTCTCCTGTCATTTAGTTGTCCCCTCATCTGACCAACTTCAAACTTGTGACATTACCCACTCAATTTGTCACAGTCCTTAGTCTCCTGTCATTTAGTTGTCCCCTCATCTGACCAACTTCAAACTTGTGACATTCCTCTGGATCTTGTCATTTAACTATCCCTTCATCTAACCCACTCAATTTGTCACAGTCCTTAGTCTCCTGTCATTTAGTTGTCCCCTCATCTAACCAACTTCAAACTTGTGACAGTCCTCTGGATCTTGTCATTTAACTATCCCTTCATCTAAACCACTCAAAATTTGTCACGGTCCTTAGTTTCCTGTCATTTAGTTGTCCCCTCATCTAATCAACCCCAAACTTGTGATAGTCCTCTGGATCTTGTCATTTAACTATCCCTTCATCTAACCCACTCAAAATTTGTCACAGTCCTTAGTTTCCTGTCATTTAGTTGTCCCCTCATCTAATCAACCCCAAACTTGTGATAGTCCTCTGGATCTTGTCATTTAACTATCCCTTCATCTAACCCACTCAAAATTTGTCACAGTCCTTAGTTTCCTGTCATTTAGTTGTCCTCTCATCTAATCAACTCCAAACTTGTGACAGTCCTCTGGAACTTGTCATTTAACTACCCCTTCATCTAACCTACTCAAAATTTGTCACAGACCTTAGTTTCCTGTCATTTAGTTGTCCCCTCATCTAATCAACTCCAAACTTGTGACAGTCCTCTAGATCTTGTCATTTAACTATCCCTTCATCTAACCCACTCAAAATTTGTCACAGTCCTTAGTTTCCTGTCATTTAGTTGTCCCCTCATCTGACCAACTCCAAACTTGTGACAGTCCTCTGGATCTTGTCATTTAACTATCCCTTCATCTAACCCACTCAAAATTTGTCACAGTCCTTAGTTTCCTGTCATTTAGTTGTCCCCTCATCTAACCAACTCCAAACTTGTGACAGTCCTCTGGATCTTGTCATTTAACTATCCCTTCATCTAACCCACTCAATTTGTCACAGTCCTTAGTCTCCTGTCATTCAGTTGTCCCCTCATCTAACTCATCCTAACCCTGTGACAGTCTTCGGCATCCTGTCACTTAGCTATCCCTTCATCTAACCCATTAAAAATTTATCACAGTCTTTAGTCTTCTGTCACTTAGTTTCCCCACATCCAACTCACGCAAAATTTGCCACAGACCACTCAAAATTTGTCACAGTCCTCCGTCTTCTGTCACTTAGCTATCCCCTCATATCACTCACTCTGACCATATCACAATCACCGACCCCCGGTCACTTAGTTCTCCCTTTAGCTAACCCACTAAAAATTTATCACAGTCTTCAACATCCTGTCACTTATAGTTGTTCCCTCTTCTAACCCACTCTAATCTTGTCAAAACTAGTCACAATACTCACTCTATTGTCACTCATCTATCGCCTTATCCAACCACTCTAACCTTGTCACAGTCCTCGACCTTTTTTTAGTTCCCTCATCTAACCCATTCGAAATTTGTCAGAGTCCTCAACCTCCATATATTAATTTCTCCTCTCATCTAACCTTATCACAGTTTTAGAGCTCCTGTTGCTTAGCTATCGGCGCATGTGCCCACTACGTGCAGAATATCTAGGGAATGTAAGATTATTCTCATTGCTTTTCTTTTCCTGAGGTATATAGCAATGCTTTAAAAACAAACGAATATGAATTTATGCAGTTGGATGACTTACTCGTGTAAGTCATGACATCTTGTAATAATTCGCAACGGCAAGTTAATAATAATAATAATAATAATAATAATAATAATAATAATAATAATAATAATAATAATAATAATAATAATAATGATGATAATAATAATAATAATAATAATAATAATAATAATAATAATAATAATAATAATAATAATAATAATAAAAATAAAGCTTTATAAAAATTAGGCCATGTTAAATCGATAGCAAAGTCATTCCAGCAATTCTATCCTTCAAGATCCAAAAACTTTTAGAAATTAAAGAAAGTTTTTATTTTTACCTATATAACTAAACAGATAGACAAGATAGTGACGAGGCAATTTTATGAAAATTAATGTCTTTATAGTAGATATTGTCACTACCGGAACTGTATAGTAACTGCTGATATGCGCAGGCAGGGTGATCCCAAATCCTATGCTAATCATTCCCAATTGTAGCTGTAACGACGTCACATCGCCCGATGAAGGGCATTGCACTGTCACTCAACTCCACTTACCTATAGTAATGTAACTATCAAACTGTTGGGATTGGGGGAGGGAGGAGATGGTGGAACAAGCACTTTGATTCTCAAGGAGGAAATAGGGACTTAGAGAGATAATGCGGCTTCTGCATTTTATCATGTGTATGAAGTATTTTGAAATCAAACTTTGTGCATGTGATGTACCATTAGATTAACTGCCTCTTTGACTCTCAAGATATATTTTCTTGATACTTTCGTCGACGTCTTGTAAGTGATTTTGATATATTCTTGGAAGATAATGAAATGTTAATTTAGATTCTAGTGAGGAACAAGCTTTATACATCCACAATTCGGAGAAGTCAGAAATAACTATAGATATAGAACATAAAATTTAACCAATAATTTGTAAGTCATCATTAAGTGTTCCTTTACAAACGAAGAGGTTTTTTTTAAAGTGGTGAGATGACACAACTAAGGCAGAGTTAAAAGAATACTAAATAAAACCAAAGTATTAACAGAAATCCTACCTTATAGCTAATTTTCTAATCATAACTATTATAGAATAAGATATGAATCAATCCGCAGTCGATTTTAACTGAGGAATTGTCAAGTGTCAGAGCTATGATTGGGCCGTAGAAAAGAAAAAGAGGAAACAGAAGCAGATATTTGACAACAGGAGATTGTTAATTGATAGTTTTATAATTAATATCGATGAAGAGAAAATTCAGAGATGATGAAGGCCAATATAAGAGAAATTATATTTAACTAGTGGCTTGTGCAGCTAACGCTGCAAACTAAGTTCATTAGACTTTCAAATAAAAGTTTTCCAGATTTATTTTCAGTGAAGAATACCAGATATTTTGAAAGTTATTTGCTTCCATAATGATGAAACATACTTCCTCTGAATGGTTTTTTTTTATGCCAAATACTTACTTTTTCTTGAACATATCCACCTTCAGTTTTTGAGTTTTAACGTCAGGACGATCAGTGGATTTTTCATGTGGGAGTAAGGCAGTAGCTATTTCAGGTCATTGTGGATTGTAGGTGAAAGTTAAAATAAAGTCAGGTTTGCTATATTTTCGAACAATAGACATAGCGTCTTGGTATAGCTGCTGCATGTAGAGCTTGAAATGTAGAGGATAAAATCATTTTATCCTGCTCAGACATCTTGCTGGAATGATCCGGAGACTACAAAATTTTGTAGGCCTCTTATTTTATCAGTAAATAATACCTTTTGGTCTCTCCTTAGGAACTGTAATTTTTGCATTCTATCGAGCCAATATTGAAGAGAGTGACGCATATAAATATTTACACCACACCGCCATTAAGTATATGAAAAAAGACCCAACCCCACTTGATTAATAACTATAAAAATATTTGATTTTTAATAACAATATTATTATGTTACGTAAGTTTTGTAGTTGTATATCAAAATTACTATTGGATCAGAACATACCGAATGGAGACCGATAAACTGTGGAGTTCGTCAAGGATGCCCCCTCTCACCACTTTTATTCAATATATACATCAACTCCATCATCAGACATTGGCGACTAACAATTCATGGAAACATCCCACTCTTCCGAAATTGTACTCTAGATACATTATTATATGCAGACGATCAGGTAGGTTCTTTTTCCTACAAATGAAGACGAGCTGCAATACTCAATACATCACCTGAATATAATAGCACAAAATTTCAATATGAAAATTTCCCCAAACAAAACAAAAATTATGGCGTTCCAAGAGAAACAGCCAGTTAGGAGTAAAATTTGCATTGGAACCCATATGTTAGAACAGGTAAACTCATTTAAATATTTAGGTTATAATTTGACATATTTACCTATTACTGATATATCTGAAAATATTCAACATTTTAATGGAGCCTTAAGAACCATCAACCAGGTTTTCACAACCACGAAAACCCAAAAACATACCAGGTTAAAAGCATATAAAGTTCTAGCAAGACCTGTCCTCATGTATGGTAGTGAGGCCTGGACTGTCCGAAACTCAGATGCTCAACGCCTAACAACTGCGGAAATGAGATTTCTATGGAGAACTGCCGGCAACAGCTTGCTTGATCACAAAAGGAATGAACTAATTACAAAAGAATTGAAAATTACACCTATTTATGAACATCTCAACCACTGTAGACAATAGAATGGACCGTTCCAGACTCCCAAGACAAATTCTCCACTATATACCACATAGAAGATGATCTTTGGGACACCCCCTGAAAAGATGGACGGAGACCGTAACAGGCCACTAGGCCTAATACCTGCAAGGACGATGATGATGATGATGATGATGATGGTGATGATTATGATGATGATGATGATGATGATGATAATAGCCGCCACTCAGTAAATTATAGAAATGAAGATCTAATTTAAGATATTCTCTACATCTTCTTATATAACCCCAAAATGTTTCACTTTCATATCGCCAATATAGCATTAATATGTATAATTAATGAAAAATAGTCACATCATGGCATTAACTATAATAATATTTCATTTCTGCTGGTAATAATGTCATCAAACCAACTCAAGTTTTGTAGATTTTAATATCCAATACACAGCTGTACTTAGAAAATTACACACCGCAGAATCAGATCTGTAAATTAATTTTAATAAGTCTTGAAGTTTTTAATAACCAATTGAATTTGAACTCTAAATATGTCAGCAATCCTGCAGGTCATGGCCTTCGTGTAATAGCCTATTGTTTATTGTAGTGTGTGTTTTGTTTTATTCTGAAATGCAATTAGTTCTCAAAACTGACGAAAATTATGTAGGAAAACTAACACTTCACTGAAAGTTATTATTTTTCTGAAAATCCTCGGATGCCAAGCTTCAAAATGACGGGTCATTCATTAAAATCCGTTCAGCTGTTTTCCCGTAATTTCCATTACCAGTTCAAATTATACATACATACATACATACATACATACATACATACATACATACATACATACATACATACATACATACATACATACATACATACATACATACATACATTAGATGGTCTTTTCAACTGGAGAGGATATTAGAGTTAAGATAATGACAATCAGTAATAGAAAAAAAAAGTTAGTTCTCCTTTTCATTGGAGAGAATATTCACACACAAGATTAGTATGAACATAGCCAATAATAGAGAAATTACATTTAATTTCCTTTTAAACTTTAGAGGATATTCACATATAAGAGTATGACAGCCAGTAATAAAACATTAATGAAGTTAACTGGAGAGAATATTCACAGATAAGATTATGATAACCAATAATAGAGAAATTATATTTAGTTCTCTTTTGAACTGGAGGGGATATTCGCAGATAAGTTCATGGTAGAAGAATAGGGAAACAATATTTAATGCTCTTTTCTACTGAAGAGACTATTCACAGATATGATGATAGCCAGTAATAGAGAAATTGTACTTAGTTTGACCTAGAAAGGACATTCACAGATAAGATTATGATAGCCAATAATAGAGAAGTTATATATAGCTCCCTTTCCATATGGAGAGAAATTCACAGATGGGATTATAATAGCCAATATCAGAAAATTATATTTACTGTCCTTTTCAACTGAAAGGATAAGATTATGATAGCTTATAACAGAGAAATAATATAATTTCCTTTTCAACTAGGGAGGGTTTTAACAGATTAGATTATACAATATCTCTCAAAAGTCTCCATACATAAGGGATATCAGTTCAAAATAGGAATGTCACAATGTGCTCAATATAACGGCTTTCGAGAGTCAGGCACAGGTCTGTGAATATGTTTCAACCTGTTCCAATACAAAAGCTGAAATATGTCCGTCGTCACATGACAGGCATCGACGATAAGGGCTCGCAGATGAAGGGTGTTGGAGAAAATCAAGAAATGTACATTTTTAGTGATTTTATGGTATGCAGTGCATTCTATAAATGGCAACTGGGACTACAGAACTGTCCAATCACAAAAAAAAAGTGAAAGTGTTCGTGTAAGGCAATGTTGGATATTTAGTACACTGATTAAAAACCAGGAATGTTTTGGTATTAACCCTAAAATTCGCAAAGTATCCTATGGGACACAACAGGTTAATAGGCTATATGCTATAATTTTAATAGATCAATAGAAAAATGGTAGGAAAATTAAAATTTCACATTACTATAATATTGTGCAACGTATAAACTATGGACATTGCGGTAGTTGTTTTCTTTACAGTCCGACACGGTTTAATAACCTGGTGTAAGAAATGAAGTTTTGCCAATTTAAGAGTTAAAACTTGTTTTTTTCGATAATGATGCTTCGTGACATTCCCTGTTTTTTCTCGACACCTTGCAGATGTTGAGAATCCCAGAATTTCTCCTGGTAGACCTACGACTTAAGATGACCCCAGAGATAAAAATCAAGGGTGTGAGATCTGGGGAGCGGGTTGGCCACATTGAGAACATTATGTGATATTTTTATTTTGAACTTAAATTTTCTATGTATGAAGACTTTTGGGACATTCTGTAGTAGCCAATAATTGATAAATTATATTTGGTTCCCTTTTCAACTGGCGATTATATTAATTTATAGATGATATTATGATAGCCAGTCCCGCGCCGTGACGTCGTGGTCTAAGGCATACTGCCTAGGACTCGCGTTACGGAATGCGCGCTGGTTCGAGTCCTCATGGGGGAAGAAATTTTCTCATGAAATTTCGGCCAGTATATGGGACCGGTGCCCACCCAGCATCGTGATGCACTTGGGGAGCTACGATAGGTAGCGGTTGCGAATGCTAGCTATAACGGCTGGGGGGATCATCGTGCTAACCACACGATATCTCCATTCTGGTTGGATGATCGTCCACCTCTGCTTCGGCATGTGGGCGTGAGGCCAGCAGCCGGCTGGTCGGTCTAGGCCCTTCACGGGCTGTAGCGCGACGGATTATTATTATTATTATTATTATTATTATTATTATTATTATTATTATTATTATTATAGCCAATAATAGGGAAATTATATTAATGCCATTCAGCTGGAAAGGATATTCCCAAATAGGATTATGATAGCCAACAATAGAGAAACAATATTTAATGCCCTTTTCTGTTGGAGAATGAGATGAGATTATGATACCCAATATCAGAGAAATTATCTTTAATGCCCCTTTGAACTGCAGGACATATTCACAGATCAAATTATGATGGCCAATAACAGATGAATTAATCTAGTGCCCTTTTCAAGTGAAAAGGATATTCACAGATAGATTGTGATAACAACAGTAGAGAAATATACAAATTTATTGTTAGAATCGTTAGAACTTATCTTATATAATTGTGGTTAAGTACACAGATGTTATTTGCACATATTAAAATATAAACGTTATTTTCATTAGCATTTGTGTACTTAACCATAATTGTATAAGTTCTGACAGTTCTAACAAATTTGTATATTGAGGTTCAAAATGATTTTCAAACAATAGAGAAATTATATTGAATGCCCTTTTCAATTGGAGAGGGCATTCATAGATAAAATTGTAATTGCCAATTACTGTACAGATGAATAATATTTAGTGTCCTTTTCAACTGCAAAGGAAATTCATAGATGATAGTCAATAATAAAGAAATTATATGTAGTGCTCTTTTCAACTGAACGGGATATTCACAGATCGGATTATGATATCCAGTAACAGAGAATTGATATTGAATGGTCCTTCCAACAGTAAAGGATATTTACAGTTGAGACAATTGAGCCGTTCAGAGCAGAGAAGTCAATTTTGACTTACACCACTTTTGCTCTGAACGTCTCAAATAAATAATATACAAAATACAATTCCTACGTTCTCTTTGTTTTTTTTTCTCTCTCAATCTCTCTGTTCTTCGTATATACATTTACAGGCAAAATATATATTCATGTCATTTAAATTTGTATAATAACGACCGAATCATTAGCCTAGTTTATACGAGCCGGCTCAATTATACTATGCAGTACTAGAGAAATTATGTTTAGTTCTATTTTCATCTGGAGAGGATATTCACAGATATAACTATAATAGTAAAAAATAGATAAATTATATTTGATGGCCGTTTTCTACTAAGAAGATATTTGCGGATAAGGTTATGACAGACTGTGTCAAGAGAAATTGTAATATTATTTAATGCTCTTCTTAACTGGAGATATATTTATAGTTGGGATAGTGATAGCCAGTAATAGAGAAATATTATTTAATGGTCCAACATGATAGGGTATTCACAGTTGGCTTAAAAATACATAATAATGGTGAAAAGAGAATGAAGGAAAATGTATTCTGAGAAGACCTGCTTCTCAGCCGTTTTGTATATCACAAACTTTATAGAATTGATTGGGATTGGAGCCTGTTCCTTTCTATGGCAGTAGATTTAAGTATGGCTGAGATGCAGAAGATGTGGATATTTAAGGAGAATAGGGAAATCATCCAGAATATGGTTGGAATCAAACCCACTCCCTGTTTTGTGAGATTGTCTGAATGGCTGACCGATAAACAGGGCCTGCAAACGAACTCCCTTCTATAACAAGTAGCCAGCAGAATAATATTCATACCTTCTTTCACTCAGAAGGCTTCTCCTTCCATACTATAATTTCTGGAAACACACTTCAATTTTGACCTGTGTTGAAGATGGCGGCATTTTCAATGTTATTAAAAGTTGTCCCCTCCCCTGGTACTGTCACGAATTCCTGAGCAAGTAGGGTCGTTATGAATCACGGGAGTTATTGCGATGGGGGTGGTGCGTAACACATTTTTGTGCCGAGAGGGTGAGATTTATTTATCTACCTGCCTTATCAGTTGCCATGTTGTGTCCCACTTTCCGGGCCACATAAATACTGCGGACGATCTGATTAATGCTGCCCTTTCGTCACATTAATTTACTTTTTTATTACTTTTATGAATGAAAATGTCTCCAGTTTTTATGTTAGTGTGTTCTGAAATACAATTTTATTTGTATTCTTTGATACTTGAAATGTACGCTGCAGAATCATGCTTTAATGCAATTAAAAATCTATGCTAGTTTTGGTGTAGCGTAAAGGTTGGTGAAAATGTGATACCAATAATATTATGATAGTTCTTTTTGAGAATTTATTACAATTTTACTGAACAAGAGGAAGATCGTTTTTTTTTTTTTTTTTTTTGCGTAAACATATTAAGTGGACAAGTTTCTGCACAAAACCGGACCTTCTCTCGCTCAGTAAAATTGTAAAAAAATTCTCAAAAAGAACTATCACAATATTACCAACCTTTACCCTATGCTTTATATTCGAATGCTGAGACGTTGACTTCAACTACAGGCATTTCCACAGTTAGACTACTCTTTTCGTAGAACGTTAGTCGTATGAATCTCATGGAATAGATCTCCTGTAGAAAATGATTGGATGCTATGCTATGGTTTTCCGTTTCCATTGGACCAATGATAATTATTGGGAAAGTTTGGAAAAATAGTGAGAAAAATACCGGAGAAAATTGTTCTAATACTGAATTTACACATATTCACCATTAGTTTCATTTGTATTCACCGGGTTTTCAATTCGATTTACGTTGTGAACAGTCTTGCATCTCTCCTAATGGTGGGCCTAAAATAATTAAACACAAAGTTTTTGATAACAAAGAAATGAATATTGAATATAATACGACATACAGTAAATATTATAAAGAGTGTTCGGAAAATGCCGTCCAAGAGTAGCTCTGCAGGTTAGAGGTCATAATGTATAGTCTATTAATTTTAAGTATAAGGACCAACACTGCATGACCACTCAATGTCATTACTGAGGTAGTCGTGGTTAGTACCTATCAGTTAAACGAAGTATATTGTCGAAACACGCAAAAAGTGTTAATAAGTTAATACATGCTATTGCTTGTCTAATGAGCAAAGACAGAAACAAAAACTAACCAAGTAGCGGAGAAAATGGAGGTGGTCTGTTAATGTAGCAGTGAGGAAAATAATACGTACATCATATTCGTTAATTTGCATTGTTACTATAATATTGTGCAAACCACCAGCTGCTTGCTGTGTTTGTGTAACTTCTAAATAATACGTAATTATGTTTTTAACATCACGGAAGCGAGTTTGAAAGCTCAATCCACTCCGTTCTGGGTATGTATGTACAATATTAAATAGACTGAATATTAAGACTATGGTAGCTGCCATGGTAGCCCTATTGACGGAGCACTGGCTTACGATGACTGTGGACCCGGTTCGAATCCCGGTGAAGGTGGAATCGTATTTTTAAATTATTGTTTATTTGACGACGCTCGCAACTGCCGAGGTTATATCAGCGCCGTCGGTGTGTCGGAATTTTGTCCCGCAGGAGTTCTTTTACATGCCAGTAGATCTACGGATATGAGCCTGTCCCATTTAAACACACTTAAATGCCACCAACCTGGGCCGAGATCGAACCCCAACCTCGAGCACTGAAGACCAGTGCTATACCGACTACGCTACTCAGGTCGACCCGTATTTGTGGTGGAGGCTCCTGAGAGGTTTTCTCGGCCTTCTCTCGTTTCTCTCTGTTATTCCACCCCCACTTTCCATTATCATTATTACAATAGCATTAGCTATCCAAAACAGTGCGGCGTGATGTAGTATTGTGACCGGCGTATAGATGGCATCAGCTTCAGGAGACCTAGTACACTTTGAGGGAAAGGTGGAGGGCATTGTAGTGGGACTGTATCGTAACTGTAGGACGTACAAGCTGAATCCACAGATTGCACCACGCAGCTGAGTCACGATGTCTACAAGAGCGCGACCTTTCGGATTTCAACACCATTTATAGGAAAGAAGTAAGGCACAATCAGCCTAATGGAGACTGCAGTGCTAGCCTTGGGTCCCTATTTTATAACAACAAGAAAAAAACTACTGTGACATACTGAAATATGTTGTTAATTTGAATTTTGGATAACAATTTCATGTTAGGTGTAAGTTTGTATCCTGATTTTACAGGTCTTGATCCCCTCTATCACGCTTTGTGCTTCTTGGATGACGTTTTCTCAACATCCTGCGTAATTTAAAATTGCCCGAACTTTCTTCTGTATATTTTACAGTGTAACTCTGGAACTGTACTTTAATAAGTTAACTACGAGATTATGTAGCGCCGATGAAATTAGTAACAGCAAGATGGTATTTTGCGAAATTGATCCGAGGATTAGCCATGTATTACCTGACATTCACCTTATAGTTGAGGAAAACTTCTAAAAAAATCCCAACTGGGTTATCAGTTCAAACTTGATTCAAGCCCATGACCGGGCACAGCCTCAGATCGACAGGCAAATGCGCTATCGTTTGAGCTACGCTGGTGGCCTGAGGTTCAGTTATATGTCTTTCTTTAGGGTAAAAGGCAGTCGGAGTGTAGTTTAACTCTAATGATGCAAGGTGTATCCTTATAGGAGTTCCTTAGTTTGCCATTTTGTGCTTTATGGGCGGAATGTGCTAGCTACGTTCCGATGGTACTACTACTACTACTACTACTACTACTACTACTACTACGACCACCACCACCACCACCACCACGACCACCAAATAATCATATTGGTGGTATAATGGATAGGCTACCTGTAATACCAATTGGCTGTGTAACATGAATAAAATTGTACTTTCTATTTTTGCGACCACTTGCTGCAACTTTCGCTTATAAATTTCAATAGCCTCTTGAAAATATAGCTACAGTGAGTTGGAGGTATTTCTGTGTTACTTGCCTATGGTGCTGACCACCACCTCATTCTAGTGTCGAGCTCTGCCTACATCTCCATTCTTCCAAGCTCCAACAACTTCACGGCATGTAAAGGGGATACCTACGTTTTACTACTAAATCATCTTGTTTATGCATTGTAGACATATTTTTGTGTACAAGTTCGGCAATTCTATTCTACTGAACCAGTAAAAAATCCGATGTAGGAAGAAATTGGTAAAGTTACGGTTAAACACTATTCTATTGCAACTACTAGTGACAGTATATCTCATTCGTTTATACAAACATAATAACAAGACATTTTCCTAATTTCTGTAGTTACTATCCCGTTTAATGTAACAATATGAACCAGCCTTGAACTCTACATACAGTTTTCATACAGGTTATTACTTCTATGACTTCTTTGCAAGGACTCTAGAATCGCGCATGTTTTAGATTGCTTTCCTTACCCCCTCCTTACCTCCATCCATCCATCCATCCGCCTATATAGAGTAAATTGGATGTAAAAATGTGTATCGCGCAAACATCGTTGTTATAAAAGGAGTTCGTCTTTCTTTTTATGTTTCCAAGTCCACTCATTCAAATACGCATACAAGGGGCGGTCACCACGTAGGCCTATATTCTCGTGTTACTCTAAGGAAAAACTTTCGGAATATATATGTCATTTAGATTATACTCGTTACTACTTAAAGGAAACAAGAAGAAGAAAATTATGAGGCGTCATGCTTTGACTGTTAGGCCTATATTCCGACACTGAGGCGCTTGGAATACCCTTGCAATGGACTATATCGCCGCTGTCTGAAATCAGACGTAGGCTTTACAGACCTTAACTTGTTACTGAGATCCAGCAGTACCTCAGAGTTCGGTTCCCTGAAGATCCTGTAAGATTGATACACAAAGTGACTGCAGCGTAGGGTTCCTTCGATCATTTCATGTTCTGCGCCTTCCTTGGTGAGCTAGTGGTGCCTTGCTTACCAATCAATCCGAGAATCTCGGATTAAAACCAGGAAGGTGGATTTCGAAGGGAGATGAAAGTCCCTGCAATAACTTCCCTCGGAAGAGAGTGAAGCTGGAGGTTCTGTATGGTAGATTTCAAACACTGTTACCTTTTTGTATGAGGGAGCTCCAGAAAAAAAAATAATACATAACCGTAATTTCCATGCCCTAGTTTCATGTTTCGCAGACAGTTTTCTCTGCAAGATTGTAACGCCTTAGTATCGAGCATAAATTTAATTTGTTCTTGCATCGTTGAGAAGGTTCGAAGACTTTTATTGGGTAGTTAAAACTTGGAGAAAGGAACAAAACTCAGTTGATAGAGTTAGGTATCGAATGTTAAATAGGTACAGTGTATTGGGGTCATAGGGACTGAAGTGCGTAGAGCTATGTACAAATACTTATATGACATTAAAGATCTACATGGGCATGATGGCCAAGCCCGCAGACCAGATTCGGACTGAAATCTTTAAAGGTACGTGAACACATGGAAAAAATCAATATAAATTTGCTAATAATTTAACTGCAAATACAGAGGAAGTTAAGAGTTATAGGCCTAATTTGATGTAAATGTATGGATTACAGGGTTGTTTCCGATCTCTGATAGCGAATTTGAATGACATCATGTGCGTCACGAGTCACACAACAGCTGAACTGTGGCGCGAGGTGACAGACCAGTAGTGAATGATCTCATAGAGTGCACGGCGATTCACAGCAAAAATTACATCAAATTGTGGCTGCAACATCTGTGCGTCTGCAGTTTAAATTTGAACAGATTTGTAATGATATTTTCATGCTTTCGAGTACAAGTCCCCTCTAGGGCCTTCTCGGGCTCGGATCGGACTCTGGGAATTATAACAAGAAAGTAAATATTTTTACGGCTCTTTTCTCGGGCTGAAATATTTTTTTAATTAAGTAACAAAATATTTTCAGAACATGGGAGAGGTGATAGTAGGAGGAAGAAGAATAAAGTGCATAAGATTTGCTGGTGATATAGCATTGTTAGCAGAAGAAGAAATGATACTAAAGAATATGCTACTGGAGCTGAATGACAGCTACGAACAGTACGGGATGAAGATAAATGCAAATAAGACGAAGAGCTTGGTCCTAGGAAGAAAAATACAGAAGATAAACTTGCGAATTCTAAATGAGGCAGTAGAGCAAGTGAACAGCTTCAGATACTTGGGGTGTACTATAATCAGCAACATGAGCTGCTGCCAGGAAGTCAAAAGGAGGATAGCAATGGCCAAGGAAGTTTTTCATAGAAAAAGGAGCATCTTATGCGCATCTCTATAAAAAGAACTCAGGAAGAGATTAATGAAGTGCTTTGTATGGAGTGTGACATTATATGAGATAAAAACATGAACATTACGACGAAGTGAAGAGAAGCGAATAGAAGCATTTAATATGTAGATATGGAGAAGAATGGAACGTATGAAGTCGACAGACAGAATAAGAAATGGAGCTGTATTGGAAAGAGTGGGTGAAGAAAGAATGATGCAGAAACTGATCATGCTGATCAGACTGAGAAGAAACTGCCTACTGAAGGATGCATTGGAAGGAATGGTGAACGGGAGAAGAGTTCGGGGTAGAAGAAGATATCAGATGATAAACGACATTCATACATGGATCATATGAGGAAACAAAGAGGAAGGCAGAAAATAGGAAAGACTGGAGAAAGCTGAGCTTGCAGTGAAAGGCCTGCCCTTGGGCAGAACACTAAATGAAATGAAATATTTACCGTAGAAATGAAGAAACGGAAAAATATTTGTTCTACGCCTGCAACCAAGATTAATAAGAAACCTTTGTCTTATGCGTGCACATGGCAAATATACAATCCGTATATCTTACTTTTAATTTAATGATTCAACCTGTGTAACAGTATATGGCACTAAATAGTAAGTTGATTGGTAGGTACACAATAATGAGCGACAACGTGGGTCAGCAATGTCCGATCAGGACTCATTTTCACATTACACAAAGTGATTTACTTTTTTTGTTGATACTCTTGTTTCTCCGCTGAAGGGTATCGCTACCCCAACTGCACTATTATAACATAAATAAGTTGAGTAAACATTATTAATTTCTTAAATTTAGCCGTCCTTTGAATGTTTTGAAGTTTTAGATCAACTCTGGTAATATACTTTAAAATAATCTTGAGCTCAAGTTAGGTTCGAATTCGGAAAGGAATGAGCCGGACCTTGACATTTTTGACACTTGTAGACTTCTAATATGCATGTAATCTACTAATCTAAAGAAGTGTAGACCTGCTTGCCTCTCCCATTGCTTAATCTTTCGACTTTGTGTAGGCTAGACGGAAACTAGAGCTCTGGATATTGCTGGATTCAAACTCCGCACCGTGATTCACCTGTCTGCCGTCTGTGCATGCCGCCAGACTCCATCCGATGTTCAGTTTTTTCATAACCACTTGCTCGGCCGTCGGGGCAGTGATTTACCGGCGTGCGAGGTTGAAGATAAGATAAGGTGAGACGGCACAGGGAAGCTGACACTACGGGTGATGCATGGGAGACGGTGCTGCCGCCCAGAGTTGCGGTGGTCGGGTCCGTGACTGTCCCTATGTTTGACCTAGGCCCTCCAGTATCAAGTTACTTGAAAATATTTTTTTCCTTTGCCATACACAAAATTACTGATTAAGGTGTCGAAAGTGATTAGAAATTTGTCGTTTTAATTTAAATTATTGAGCGTTTTCTGTTAGTGGTTAAGGTAAGTTTATTTTGTAAAGATATTTTCTTGTAATGTTCCACAGTTTTCGTGGAAACGATACTTTACTTTAAGCCCTAAGATAAAAGTGGCTAAGCGAAGCTCAAGATGAGTTTTCTTATCATATGGCGCTTATGTTAAACAAAGAGACCCATTAAATTTTTACAGGCAATTGTAATCAAGTACGTTCGAGAGGAAAACCTTGTACCGCTATTTTAAATTTTATTTTTTGGTCTATTACTGTGTGACACAGAAGTCAATTGACAAATGGGAAACATTACTCTAATTGGAAATACAATTGTATACGGTATGTTCACTACCGCAGATGTTGAAAATGTGCTCCATTTACTTAAAGGCAGTACCTCACTCGATCATGACATTCTTCCGTCACGCTTAAAAGTGTTGCAGGTGGGATGTGCTGGATAACGTGAGTGATCCTTTGTTTCAAATCATCTATAGATGTAGACTCTGTCTGGAAAACGTGCTGTTTCACAAATCCCCGTAGAAAAAATAAAGGCGCAAATAGTCATAGTAGCTGACGCGTCCTTTTTAAACCCCACTAACTAGCCTAACTAGAAGGAAATCGAGGGATGTGAAGTTTGGTGACCTTGGAGGCCATGATTGAGGTCCACCTCGTCCAACTAATGCATACCGAACATCTCATTTAGTTTCTGGTGAACTGTTAGAGCATAATTTGCCATGGCCCCTCTTGTTGAAACAACATTCTTATTCGTTTGTTCAGTGGCAAATCATACAGGAACTCCATTACAGTCCTGTCCAGCAATTCCCCATATCTGTGTTGCTTTACATTTCCATCAAAGAAATATGGCCCCACAACCAAAACTCTTAGAATTCCAAACCACACCATAACTTTTGGAACACCAGGGTTGTTAGCTTCACTCATCCATCTTGGGGTTTCTTTGGATCAGTATCTTGCATTTTGTGTATGAGCGTGCCCATTCAGAAATAATAAGCATTCGTCACTGAACAGAACATGCTGAAGGAAGGATCGATCAGTACGCAAACGATGTGTGATCCAGTTGCAATGTGTTCGCCTCTTGAGTGGATCCTCTTCTTGCATTTTGTTTAAATGCTGTAATTTTATTTTCGCAATCAAATCTATTGAATGCTATCCGTCAGTAGCAGATTTGGGACGAGCAATTCGTTTCTTGTCGAATACACTGAAAGTTTTTTTTTAAATTTATGCAATAATTTGGCTATATTTTGGTACGATGGTTTTGGAAAATCAGGATGACGACGATGAAACTCATCTGCAGCTTCTCTTGTTGTCCTGTGATTGTCCTCACAGAGTAGTAGGTTGCTAGCGCCACTTACTGTTCAGTACTCAACGTGATCTCTTCAACTTTCAATGAATATAAATCACAATCAAAAAAATAAGCAATAATGCTATCTCCTTCAACTCTTACTCAACCCAAAATAATAACTCAATAGCTTCAAACAATAAACGAAACAAAACACTAACTCTTGCATAGTTGTTTACCGTATCATGGCCTATTTCAATTTTTGTACTGTATTCATTTTAAGTATTCCACAGAAACTAATTCAGGAGAATCCTAGCGGTGCAAAAGAGGAATATGTACTGTCAACTTAACAGTACAAATGTAAAAGGTTCACTATTTTGTACATTGCACTTCGTCTATAATCTTTTCGTTCTAAGAATAATCCTAGAGTAAACAAAGGCACGTGACTGAAGTGAGGCTTGATTGGCCGCAGTTTGGCGCCAGAGATTCTCAATAAGTGATCCCGCCCACTGTTGTACATTCTGTTTCATGTTAAACATTTCCCGTTACTCGTTGAAAGTAGACTTAACCTCACGACTATGCATTCGTTTACTTAGGAAACTGTTACTTTATAATTAATTAATTGGATTTAACTCAACTTACTACTGTATATATGAGTACATTCAACACTATTTCTTTCTCTTCATTTTATGTTTAGTAACCACACACATTGAGGATGCAGAAGCCATACTATCACGTGCTTACGAGAACAAGCTGAAGTGACGCCAGAGTGTTACAAGAACAGACTATCTTGGTATTACTCTTAGTATTCATCCGCTTATAACGTAAATAACAAAATATAAAGTAGCTTTTCTTTTACATAGCGTTTTACATATGATTGAAGTTATATGTTTCGTCGTATTTAATAACTTAGAATTCAATTTTTATTTTCAAATAATACAAGGTTATGGTTTCCAAATACGGAACTATATTTTCTTGCGTCGTGTAAGTGTTTCGACTGGGAGCCAATCACGGGTATGACAGCCACGTGCTTGTGTTTACATTAGGATTTTTCTTAGAGCGAAAAGGGTATACTATTTCGAACATCAAAACATCTCATTGCATTGAAACTTTACTTTATTATATTTTGATAGAAAACATACGAGTTATAACTTAATAATATCCCTGATATGTAGGGTCTGTTCAGGAACAAATACTGAAATACGAATTAAAAAATGCTCAAGAATTAGGCCTACGTAAAATGCAATTTTAAAAATACCATGCCAATTAATGTACCTTATTATCTGCTGTTATAGGAGGCTTTTACGAGTATAATGATACTGACATTTTTCCTCTGAAATTTCGACGTATATCATTGAAGAATGTTAAATAGTGAATTATGCTGTTTCTGTCTCATAAGAAATTAGCGAAATCCAATCTTTATAAGAACTAAAAGGAGTAAGATTTGCATATTTACACAAACATAAAGTACTAAAATGTTTATGATTTTTCTTCCAAAAGTCAATTACGTAAAATATCGCTTTTTTATTTAAGATAATATGCTTCCTCGATATTTTCCATCGAAAATACGCATTTATATGCAAAATTGAGTGAATGTAAAATGTTCGGCCAAGGTATTATTATCAAGGGATATGAATCTTAGAGTATGTTCTGAAGTGTTACATGTAACATGTATTTTGCAAGTAATCATCTCTTTGCTAATAACAGTTAACATCTTTTGTATTGAACAGTCATTCTGCAAAGAGTCTTGACTTCTAGCGTGAGCAGTGAAGATGATATTAGGTCTATAACTTGGATATTTTTGCTGTCTGTCGTTGCCAATAGGAACGTTGTATTCCCACTACCATATCGTTCTATCGAAAATTATTGAGTAAATTGTTTTTTCATGGCAAATAGTCTCTTAGTTGACCGATTTTATTAAGAACTTGAATTTTGTCGAATTGATCAAGTTCTGTTAAAGCGCTAAATTGGGAATGAAGTCACTTTCATTCTGTTGAACGGGCATACGTATAAAATTCTATATCCCTACATACATTATGAACGTTATTGAAGACGTTTTACATATATCTGCAGAAATATATAGTTTTTAGAAGACTTTTTAAGAGTCGTTTTTATTTGGTTTATTTTACGACGCTTTATCAACTGCTATGGTTATCTAGCATCTGAGTGATATGAATGTGATGCAAGCGAAATGAATCTAGGGTCCAGCGCCGAAATTTACCCAGCATTTGATCTTAATGGGTGGAGGGAAAACCCCGGAAAAAACCTCAACCAGATATCTTGTCCCTTCCGGGATTTGAAACCTAGCCCGCTCGTTTCACAGTCAGACGTGCTATGACTCTTTTTAAGAGTCTTTTTCGTAAAATTCAAGGTCTAATAAAATTACTAATACAGAATAATCGCTTACGTTATTCCTTTCTTCGAAATATCAGTTCTAATAAGTAACCACAATAACCGACATTTAACTTTCATGAGTTCATGATGACGAATTACTTGCGGAATAAACCGGAAAGAAGAATTGTCAGGAGCAAAGGATCTTAAAAATAGAACAGAGCACTGTGTTACGATTGAGACCTTATTTCAGTGATTTCAGGTCCGATTCTTAAAGAATTTGATTCAGAAATGTTATTTTATCACATGGGCAGCATTTGATAATAGTCATATATACCTGACATCCTGATTAAAACTGTTACATGACTCATTCATACTTCCTCTATGCTAGTGTCATCATTAGGATTCGAATTAGCGCTGTTGGTAGAGCAACGTACTGCGGACACGAAGATTCTGCATTTAATACCATGTGAAGGAGAGATTTTTCATCAGGCATAACTTACAGAACTGTTTCAGAGTCTATTCAAGAGACGATTAAAGCATCGTTCTGATCATATCACCTTATTCAAATTCCAAGGTTAAGAAAACATGGAAGCTCTTTTTTCTGTACGTTTCATTGGTGTGTACACAGATACTTCCCGTAATGATTATTGTATGTACCAAATTTTAGAACTTGCAGAGTACACTTCATCTGCTGGAATTCTTATAGTTATTTTCTCTATAGACCATTCGTATTGTTCACTTGGGAAGATAATGCAATCCAGTAGTTTTCTGTTGCTTTACGAAATGATTATTGTTAATTATTGACAAACAGTAAAATTCTGTCAGAGAAAAGGGAAACATCTTGAGGAAACATGATATACCACTTGCCCACCGAAAATTTCACTAGGACTCGCTGGGATTTCAACCCAGGTACCTGAGATGGAAAGTCCGTCTTCTAGCTGTTTGACTCACTTTGTATCGTATTCATTCATTCATAGTGTTCTGCCGAAGGGCAGATCTTCGTATATCACCATGAAATACACATTTTAAGGTCCCCTGAATATGTTTTGACTGTAGGATGTATGTGTGTCTGTCTGTGATAGAATATTGCTATAAATTCAAACATTAATTTGCATAGAATGGGAGTTACTACATATTTTTTATCCTTATACTCTTTTACTGACTGTAACATAGAACTGTAATTCTTGAATTTTTTTAATAGGCTGAATTTCATGTTGTAGTGGGCTACAGGCTTTGTGGAGCCACTTTTTCTGATACAATCTCACCTGGAACACGAGGGAGTCCACAGCATCTGTATACACTAGTTCTAATTAGCAGAACCGCTTTTCAGAGATTCCAATCCTGAGGACCATGCTCAGCTCCACATTGTAATAAATAACTTAGAGAATTAACGTAACAGTGCAGTTTTAATCTAGTGTTATTGCAGTTAGCAGTATTTATAATTATTTGTTTAGTAAGCTGTCATATTGAATTCAAATGTGAGTACAAAATGTACCTTGAAGTCAATTGTCTCGTATGACATATATTAGTATGCAGAGTGATCCATTTGGGGATGGATAAAATAAAAACACCTTAAAACATTTACTTACTTAGGCTACTTATTACTGGTTTTTAAGGAACCCGGAGGTTCATTGCCGTCCTCACATAAGCCCGCCATTGGTCCCTATCCTGAGCAAGACCAATCCAGTCTCTATCATCATATCCCACCTCCCTCAAATCCTTTTTAATATTATCCTCCCATCTACATCTCGGACTCCCCAAAGGTTTTTTTCCCTCCGGCCTCCCAACTAACACTATATGCATTTCTGGATTCGCCCATACGTGCTACATGCCCTGCCCATCTCAAACGTCTGGATTTAATGTTCCTAAATATGTCTGGTGAAGAATACAATGCGTGCAGTTCTGTGTTGTGTAACTTTCTCCATTCTCCTGTAACTTCATCCCTCTTAGCCCCAAATATTTTCCTAAGCACCTTATTCTCAAACATCCTTAACATATGTTCCTCTCTCAAAGTGAGAGTCCAAGTTTCACAACCATAAAGAACAACTGGTAATATAACTGTTTTATAAATTCTAACTTTCAGATTTTTTGACAGCAGACTGGATGATAAAAGGTTCTCAACCGAATAATAACACGCATTTCCCATATTTATTTTGTGTTTAATTTCCTCCCGAGTATCATTTGTATTTGTTACTGTTGCTCCCAGGTATTTGAATTTTTCCACTCTTGAAAGGATAAATTTCCAATTTTTATATTTCCATTTCGTACAATATTCTCGTCACGAGACGTCATCATATACTTTGTCTTTTCGGGATTTACTTGCAAACCTATCTCTTTACTTGCTTCAAGTAAAATTCCCGTGTTTTCCCTAATCGTTTGTGGATTTTCTCCTAACATATTCACGTCATCCACATAGACAAGCAGCTGATGTAACCCGTTCAAATCTAAACCCTCTCTGTTAACCTGGACTTTCCTAATGGCATACTCTAGAGCAAAGTTAAAAAGTAAAGGTGATGGTGCATCTCCTTGCTTTAGCCCACAGTGAATTGGAAAAGCATCAGATAGAAACTGACCTATACGCACTCTGCTGTACGTTTCACTGAGACACATTTACAACTGAACTTTATTTGTTAAACTTTGTGCATAGAACACTGAAAGATGGGAGATTCCTCAGAGTTGAACATGGCCCTATTGCACACCTTATAACGGTGATGCAATTCAGCCCACATCTGTTGTAACATAAGAGGAGTGATTTGTTGAAAAGATTGAGTAATTTTTACTCTCAGATCATCAATGTTCCTGGGTTTCTTCGAATAGACAATGTCTTTAACAAAACCCTACACGAAGAAGTCAGGAGGGGTTAGATCTGGGGAGTTTGGGGATCAAGCTAAGAGCTAGCTGCTTCTCGTATTGGCTTTCGCCTGCGACCTCCTACGTGTTTTTTTTAACACAGAACCTGTTTCTACAAATGTTCGATACCACAACATTATGGAATCATATTTAGGTACATTACGCACACCATACTCACTTCAAAATTCCTTTTGGACTCTTAACATTCTCAAATTTAGCATATTAAAGAACACATTGTGCCCGCTGTTGATTTTTAGTAGCCATTCTAATCATCTACGATTTTCATTTGTCCTTTCAGATTACGCATTGTTGATTGTCATATATGGAAACTCCCATCTTTTAATCATAATATAAGCAGCAAGAAATTTTTCCTGCAATCATAATAGCTTTATAATAATAAATTATTATTATCCATATTCCATACCCAAACGGATCAGACTGTATATTACAGTTCCATTCATTATCTGACAACTTTATCTTATATGTGAGGATCACGAATATTTTTATAAACGTGAACCGATTTTAGCCAAAGTAAGTGTGGTATAATACCAGTGATGGCGGGAAGACTTACAGGTGAACCCATGCGCATGTTCATCTCTTTCCATTAGCTATTACGTCATGTGGATTGCAACTTGAGCGGCAGGCGTTTGTTCTGCATTTCTTCACAATCTTAGAAGCTGATTCATTACTAAGTGAGACTTAAACATTGCATTGTATTGATACATAGTATGTCACTTTGTTACATTGTGCCGTTTATGGTTACCAAAATCACTACGGAACTTAAAGAAAAACGAAAGTGAGTGATATAAAATATTTCAGGTTTCTGAAAAATGAAAAGTTTTCTGCAAAATGGTATCTGCATGCAAAAGAAAGGAGCAATCATCACAATTACAGTTAAGGTGAAATGTTTCCAAAGAATAAAACTTGTAAGAATACATCTTGATTACACAACTTTTAACACTGTATCACTTCGGAATATGTATGATAAGAACTTTCTTGTGTTAAATTTTAACGTAGGTACCTTGTTAACATGTTTCGATCTATTTTGGGTCATCTTCAGAACTGGTCGTTGTTCTTGGCGCCTCTTGTTTCCTGTGAGGGTGCGTTCGTAGTGTAGAGTCAAAGAGTGTATGTGTTTTGAAATTGAGTTGTGTGTTGAGAATATCGTTGGGGTGTGTTTTCGTGTGTCTGTATATTTCATATTGTTCTAGTGTGTTGAGTTTCTGGCTTTTTGGTTGGATGTGCAGTATTTCAATGTCTGTGTTGATGTCTCTGTAGCTGTGCAGGACACATCACAAATGCCAACCACACCTACAGAGACATCAACACTGATATGGAAATACTGCACATCCAACCGAACTTGTAAGAATTTTATATTTTACTATTGAATAATACATTTTTAAAATACCATGTAATAGCAATATTTAGATAATAATAATATTTCTACTGAAAGCTATTTAACGTCCAGTTAGCTACAGTTAGACTTCCTTGAGAGATTCAGAAATTACTTAAAATTGTAATAACATATTCTTTCACAGGGTAAAGTAGGATTCAATTAATTAATTAGATTTAATATGACATTATGTAATAAATTTTGAGAATATTTTTACTCTCTTTGTATACGAGTGCCAATATTAGTATTTTCATTTTCAGCAAGACTATGTTCGGAACATTTCAATACCGAAGCTTGTGAGAAGGGCATGCAGCAAATTATTTAAAAATATTCCCCGCAAAAATGTAGAATGTTAAACTTCGATGAATTCCTACAGAAATATTGAGTGATAATCCGTCTTCAAGTAATAAATCTTGCTCGTCACAAGCTAATAATTATTGGAATAGTCACTGATGCCGCGACATTGCTGTCATGACAGTAAATGTCGCAGTAGTGTCATCGTGGGAACAGTTTTTGATGCCACCGTCACAGCGTCGTGGCAATGATGTCGCATATTCACTGTGGGTTTCGGAAGGGCAAGATAAATCTCCTAGTTCTCCTCTAGGTACCATCGTCCGTCATAAATAAATGGATTTTAATATTTTAATTACATTTATTTTAATATTTCAAATAAAAATTTAAAACTCACGATTAACTCCAAAAACTTAAGCAATAGAAACATTTTGTAAATTAACTTCAAATCAGCACAAAGATTTTGTAAGAAGCTACCGTTCCTTCTCCGCGAAGCGAAAACACTCGTTTGTTTAGTTCGCCGTAACTCGGAAATCGGTAAATATTTGAATAGCGGCAGCTTTTAAAAGTAATTTTCATTCTTCCTCAACATGTCTCTTGCTTTGACCCCCTGTCTAACGTTAAAAATGAAAAAAGTTGCCGATAACCAACTTTTGAAGGCGTAAATGTCTATTTTGAACAGATCACTTCGAAAATAGTATTTTTCTCACTTTTAAAAAAGGATTTTGATTTTATTTTTTTTCTACAGTATGCTTTACTTAGATTTTGACCTACGAATCATAAAAACACCATTGCGATTGATTGACTACCATATAAGCTACGACATGATAAATGTTTAATGGAATCGTCTTAGTCGTGGCGGGATCTCGCGTCTCGGATAAGAATGCAATCCAAATGAAGTCACAACTTGCGCAGTATAGGACGAGCTTTCGCATCGAAATGGATCCACCTGTAAATATTTCCACCACGAATAGCTACCACTAAACATTTCAGGAGTGTAATTCACATGTTCATGTCGAAGAGTTATAATCGAATGTGATGTAAAACACTATAGGCCTAATATGTAAGTGGACAAATTTGGAGATTTAATTTTTTTCCCATTACATTAACAAAATATGTTGTTGTTTTGCTAGGGCATTATGTTGCACCATTTGAACAGTATCGGTGACCCACCGTTTCATCCAATTAATTTTAAGAAAGATAGTGAAGCAAATTTGCATAAGTCCATTAATACTCTCTGTAGTTCAAATCTTGCTTAAGATACTGTCTGTCAAATTTATATATCATCATCATTATCATCGTCATCAATATCTCAGTAGTAATAATATCCTGAAGAAGTTTTAACCATTGTTCTCTATTCATAGTTACGTTCCTCCAGTTCTTTATCACAGGACTATTATTGTCTCCTCTCACACAGTCTTTCCCATCACAGCTTTTGCCTTTCAAAAGTTTTTTGTTCCTTGTGACTAATAAGTTATTACAAGTAAAACTTTTTTCAAAGGTCGTCTTAAAAGTCTTTCGAATAAAATGTTTCAGTCATTTGTCATTGAGCTGCTAGGCAACAAAAGACTTTTTTATATCTCTTTGTATTGATTTGGAACACATTTCAAGAAGCATTTAACTGCATATCGATTTGCGATATGTAATGTCTATTACCTTCAGTTTCTCATTGAAAATGTGTGACTGTACAGTCACTATTCGAGTGGTTTTGCTTTTCTTTTGTAATATAGTTGAAGGCATAAGTTCAAAATCAGCAACTGAAGAAATGTGTGAAGTAAAAGGTGAAGGGGTGGTCAGTAGTAGGACGTTATCAAACTGGTTTAAGCGATTCAAAGCTGGAGACTTAAGCCTTGAAAATAAATCTCGCTCAGGAAGACAGTCTGTTCCAGAGATTGATGCTGTATCCACCAAACTGGAAAATCAGCTATTCGTCACAAGTAATAGCGAGTTGTTAGCAAGTCTTGATGTTTCTAAGGCCGCAGTCTGTTGCTTCCTTCATCAATTTGGAATTGTGTCTAAGTGGCGTTGGCAATTAGATCCGTATGAATTCACTGAAACACAGTTATGGTGAAGAAATCTTTAGACGACCTAATATTACCATTAGTGCGTACTGTATGACCAGCTCATTCTAACCTTTTTATCTGTATTCGAAACTATCTGGACCTTAAATAATAAATCGTTATCTTAATTCCAAAACCTCATAACTTACTCGGATGTCGATTTCCACTTTTTGCGCGTTTTTGAAAGTATTTACACCGATAGAGAAGTTAAGTGTTTTCGTAATAGCCCAATATTAGCGCTAGTATTCCAAATTAAGCGTCACTACTTTTCAGTGGATGGATCTGTGGATATATCTTCAAAAACGCGCAAAAAGTGAAAATCGACATTCCAGCCAGTTACGAGGTTTTGGAATTAAGGTAACGAAATAAAATTGAATATTGTACCTTTTCCTCAGGTCCCTTTCTCCCACTGGTCCAAAATATGTAATAAAAGGTAAAAGGTAAAGGTATCCCCGTAACATGCCATGAAGGCACTTGGGGGGGCATGGAGGTAGAGCACCATGCTTTCCATGACCTCGGCACTAGAATGAGGTGGTGTCCAAAATATGTAATAATAATATTAATAATAATGATAATAGTAATAATAATAATAATAATAATAATAATAATAATAATAATAATTTTGTATCAATAAAAGCGCCCTAAATAAGGGTTCAATAGATCGGCCTACTAATCAATTCACAGTGAACAATGATTAAAAACAATTATGTATGTGACAATTTGAAAGAAAAAAAGCAATTAAAATAAATGCATCACATTAAATAAATGTCTTAGACAATGGCGTATAACAGCACTGGAGTCTCATAAGAACTTTATAGACCTACATCATAACTTCAGTTATGCTATATATGAAATGAGACTTTACCTCCTCTTATACGTAGCAATTGCTTATGATAACAGACTATGAAGTTCAATAGAAAAGAAACGAACGTAATTATCTGAGTATGTCGTAATTTGAAAATCATATTTCGAATTCAGAGTTGAATTGATTGATTTAGTTTATAGCCTAAATGCAGAACTAGCCGCTATTAAACAAACGCCATTTTAAATGGACAGTCATACCACAAAATTTAAATATAAGCCTAACATAGACCTGTCAATTTCTTGCCGGCATGATCTTAATATAAACCTTTTTCACTGCCAATTTTTTTTCGCATGTATTATTATTATTATTATTATTATTATTATTATTATTATTATTATTATTATTATTATTATTATTATTATTATCATTATTATTATTATTATTATTAAATCATAATCATCAACTCTTAATGTGCCAAAACCGTGCGGGGAAAAATCTAGTAATTACTATTTGCAGCTGCCTTCGTTGTGTGTACCTGTCCTCCCAAGTCCTCCTTCATCAATCTTTCTCGCCCGTGGCCTACTTTAATTTAAAACCATGGGTGACTTGAGACGCGCTACGGACATGGACCACCCTGGGGCCCGACGTCTCGAGTGATGTATTGTGAGTAGGCGAAGCCATTCTTCACCGTGAGCTATTAGTGTTGTTGCTATATCAGGTCCGGCCTTCGATACCTGTTCGGACATCACAAGAATGATTAAATCTCGGACGTGTAGAGTTACAAGTTGGTGTTGTAAGTTGTTGTTTCTTATTTGTACAGTGAGATGTATCACAAATACTTTTGTTTTCATTGTCGGTGTTACAGTCGGCTTCATTTTTAGTTTGTTATACAAGGTACAGAATAATGTAGAACGTTAGATGTAATTAAGGTTTTGCGTCTTTGCTAAATAAAACTTTAAATTTGTCTAGATATATAGGATATTTCAAAAGTCAGTTAAAACATTAAACTGCTATAAATATTTAATATTTGAGATGGGGGGGGGGAAACAAAAAACATCACAGTGTTGGACAAACAACGGGGTTTACAAAACATTGGGAAGATGTCCTCCGTTCTCTTGTTTAACGTACAGCATTCTGTCTGCGACACCCTGCACAGTATTTTGCAGATAATGTCTTGGAATATTGGCACTTTCTTGCGAGATGGCGTCTTTCAGTTGCAGTAGGGTTGTTTAATGTGTCAGGAAAACTCGTTCTTTAAGGTAAACCCACAACCAAAAGTCGGTCGGATTGAAATCTGGAGATCGCGGAGGCCACATTGTTGTAAAGTGCCTACTGATGACTTTGGTCTGAAAACGAACCTCAATTACGCATGTTAACTCCACCATTAATTTTTTTAGTAGGTTATTTTACGACGCTTTATCAACATCTTACATTATTTAGCGTCTGAACGAGATGAAAGTGATAATGCCGGTGAAATGAGTCTGGTGTTCAGCACCGAAAGTTACCCAGCACTTGCTCGGGAAAACCCCGGAAAAACCTCAACCAGGTAACTTGCCCCGACCGGGAATCGAACCCGGGCCACCTGGTTTCCCTGCCAGACGCGCTAACCGTTACTCCACAGGTGTGGGCAATAACGGAATAAGACAGACTGTTATAGTAAACGGGGAGGACTACTACAGCATGTTACAGAACTTCGTCATCCCTAGATTGAGGAATCACGATATGGAAAACATAATCTTCATGCAAGATGGCGCTCCAATGGCGCAAATGCTGGATAACTTTTGGCGCTGGATCCCGGACTCATGTCGCTAGCATTATCACCTTCATCTTACTCAGACGCTAGATAACCATAGAAGTTGATAAAGTGTTGTAAAATAACTCACTAAAAAAGCTATTAGCCACCGGCGTAGCTCAGATGATAGGCAAGGTTTGTATGCTAATGCATGAGTGCGTTCGGCGTTTGCTTGGTTCCTACTTCGGGTTATTTACCTGATTTTTTCCGAGGTTTTCCCCAAATCTAAGGCGAATGTCAGGCAATTCCATAGTGAATCCTTGCCCACATATCAACAAATACTACCTTGCTATGACGATTTCCATCGGCCCTAAATAACCTATTAGTTGTTACAGCATTGTTAAATGACCGTCTAAAAATAAGTTACTTACATAAGAAGCTTGTAATAATTATGAGGTTGTCCATGATTAAGTAAACCCTCAAGAGCACACCAAAACGACATAACCTCATGTTTTTCATTTACATGCTAGAAATATAGGTATGGACAGATATTCATATGAAATCAAATAATGAATAAAAATAACCGTGATTTCTTATACATATTCCAACACTGTACTCTCTTCATAACAACAAGCACCAAACATCAAGCAAGTCATCAAAAGTTTGACCTCATTTTTAATTTCGCACCCCTAATGCAAGAGGGCCACAATTAAAATAAAAAATGGAAAATTTAGACATGCTCATTATTGAGTTCCTCTTTTTATATTCTAACATGTGCAAGAAGGTCGTATTTTTATTTTCACAAAATTCCACCAGATGGCATATAATTCCTTATGTCAGTGAACATTTCTTCTACGTTTACTAGTGCAACACGGCCACATTTTCAATTCTGGCCGTTGCACTCCTCTGCTTTCACTGTAATAAGGCCATATATCTAGTTGTGACTATATTGCAGTCAATAAAGCATCAGGAAGGTAGTTGTTACAAGCTTACAGCTAGATTTGGATCAAGTGACTCTTAATCCATTGTATGCGTTTGCAATAGTTACATATTCTTTTACAGTAGCCTAATATTGTAATAAATGTCTAGAAGTGAACATTTTGTGAGATTAACCTTAGGTTAGGAGAACTATGAAAAAGAAGGAGATGTAAAGAAACGTGGAAGAAACAATTGTGATAAGTTTGAATTTGAAAATTACGTTTATTTTCAAAGTATTTGTAATACAGATGAACAGATATAATATGTATATATTAATTTATAAATTATTATACTGCTTAACTCTATAGTTTTTCAATTCTGAAATGGCCACCGGCATAACTCAGTCAGCTGAGACGCTTGTCTGCCGATCCAGATTTGCGCTCGGGCGTGGGTTCGATTCCCGCTTGGCGTAATTACTTGTTGGGTTTTTTCCGATATTCCCCCAATCATAAGGCAAATGTCAGGTAGTTTACGGCGAATCCTCGGCTTCATCTCGCCAAATACCAACTCTCTAACACCAATTCCATCGACGCTAAATAACCTAGTAATTATTTGGTACAGCGTCGTTAAATTACCAACTAAAATAAATTATAAAGTCATATTAGGACTTATTTTTATGTACGCTGTAATATTTATATTGATACATTGGTTTAATAAAAATATTTAATGACATACTTAATAAATGCTGTAAGATTTTTCAATATATCATCCGCTCTTATGTCCACTACACGTATGCACGATGATCCGGAATTGAAAAATCAGTCCTGCCAAATTTAAAATTTTCTACCATAAATATAAACATAGTTAGGCCTATTGTTTATGCATTTCATTTAATAAATGAATGGAGTAATTTATCCCCAATTTTTTTAAATTTCTATCGTCGTTCTTACTGTTTCTTTTGATATTTTTAGTAGGTTATTTTACGATTCTTTATCAACAGCTTAGGTTATTTAGCGTCTGAATGAGACGAAGGTGATAATGCCGGTGAAATGAGTCCGGGGTCCAACACCGAAAGTTACCCAGCATTTGCTCATATTGGGTTCAGGGAAAACTCCGGAAAAAACCTCAACCAGATAACTTGCCCCGACCGGGAATCGAACCCGGGCCACCTGGTTTCGCGGCTAGACGCGCTAACCGTTACTCCACAGGTGTGGACTCTTTTAATATTCGAAACAAAAAAAAATATAATTTGTACGATTTTTACGGTAAAAAAATAGTGGTTTTGAATTCGCCACGACTCTTCGAACTTCGTTTATTACTTTAACCATAACATATAATTTATTTGGTGACTTTTTTATTTATAAATAGCTCTATACCTAATACTTACTTACTTACTGGCTTTTAAGGAACCTGGAGGTTCATTGCCGCCCTCACATAAGCCCGCCATTGGTCCCTATCCTGAGCAAGATTAATCCAGTCTCTACCATCATATCCCACCTCCCTCAAATCCATTTTAATATTATCTTCCCATCTACGTCTCGGCATCCCCAAAGGTCTTTTGCCCTCCGGCCTCCCAACTAACACTATACATGCATTTCTGGATTCGCTTATACGTGCTACATGCCCTGCCCATCTCAAACGTCTAGATTTAATTTTCCTAATTATGTCAGGTGAAGAATACAATGCGTGCAGCTCTGTGTTGTGTAACTTTCTCCATTCTCCTGTAACTTCATCCCTCTTAGCCCCAAATATTTTCCTAAGAACCTTATTCTCAAAAATCCTTAATCTCTGTTCCTCTCTCAAAGTGATAGTCCAAGTTTCACAACCATACAGAACAAGCGCTAATATAACTGTTTTATATATTCTAACTTTCAGATTTTTTCACAGAAGACTAGATGACAAAAGCTTCTCAACCGAATAATAACAGGCATTTCCCGTATTTATTCTGCGTTTAATTTCCTCCCGAGTGTAATTTATGTTTGTTACTGTTGCTCCAAGATATTTGAATTTTTCCACCTCTTCGAAGGATAAATCTCCAATTTTTATAGTTCCATTTCGTACTATATTCTGGTCACGAGAAATAATCATATACTTAGTCTTTTCGGGATTTACTTCCAACCCTATCGCTTTACTTGCTTCAACAACAATTTCTGCGTTTCCCCTAATCATTTGTGGATTTTCTCCTAACATATTCACGTCATCCGCATAGACAAGAAGCTGATGTAACCCGTTCAATTCCAAACCCTCTATGTTATCCTAAACTTTCCTAATGGCATATTATAGAGCGAAGTTAAAAAGTAAAGGTGATAGTGCATCTCCCTGCTTTAGCCCACAGTGAATTGGAAAAGCATCAGATAGAAACTGGCCTATCCGGACTCTGCTGTAAATTTCACTAAGACACATTTGAATTAATCGAACTAGTTTCTTGGGAATACCAAATTCAATAAGAATATTATATAAAAATTCTCTCTTAACCGAGATATATGCCTTTTTGAAATCTATGAATAACTGATGTACTGTACCCTTATACTCCCATTTTTTCTCCAATATCTGTCGAATACAAAAAATCTGATCAATAGTCGATCTGTTACGCCTGAAACCACACTAATGATCCCCAATAATTTCATCTACATATGGAGTTAATCTTCTCAAAAGGATATTCGACAAAATTTTATACGACGTCAACAAAAGTGATATTCCTCGAAAGTTACTACAGTTAGTCTTGTCCCCCTTCTTAAAAATAGGTACGATTATGGACTCCTTCCATTGTTCTGGTACAATTTCCTTTTCCCAAATTGCAAGTACAAGTTTATAAATTTCGCTAGATAATGCCCTTCCACCCTCTTGTATTAATTCTGCTGGAATTTGATCAATACCTGGAGACTTGTACTTTTTCAGATTTTCTATCGCAGTTTCGACTTCAGAAAGTGTGGGTTCCGGTATAAATGGCTCAGCAGTTTGTATTTCAATTTCGTCCCGATCATTTCTATTTGGCCTATGTATCTATTTAGTAGTTGCCCAAAATAGTTTTTCCATCTGTTCAGGATTGAATGAGAGTCTGCAAGCAAGTCACCATTCTCATCCTTGATCATGTTTACCCTTGCCTGATATCCATTTTTAAATTCCTTTATACCCTTATATAAATCTCGAATGTTTTTATTCTTACTATTTGTTTCTATCTCATTCAGTTTTTCCTTCAAGTAATCTCTCTTTTTATTCCTAAGTGTACGACTTGCTTCCCGTCTTTCATTGAAATAATTATCTCTATTCTCCACGATTGGATCCTGTAAGAATTTCAATTTTGCCTGTTTCCTTCTATCTACTACAATGGAACAATCTTCATCAAACCATGGTTTCTTTTTCTTAGTTTCCTGATAACCTATGCTCTGCTCAGCTGCAATTTTGATATTATCGCGGATATTGTCCCACACGCTATTAACATCTAACTCTTCCTCAGCTTCGTCAGCATTTGCTAAAGCAGCAAACCTATTTGAAATTTCAACCTGATAACGTTGCCTAGTTTCCTCGTCCTTTAATTTCAGAATATTGAATTTACTAATATTAGGTTGTTGCTCTACTCGCTTTGCTACAGATAGTCTTTCTCTTAATTCTCCAATTACCAAATAATGGTCAGAATTACAGTCTGCCCCCCTGAAAGTTCGAATGTCTACTATACTAGTGTGTATTCTTTTATCTATCAAGATGTGATCTATCTGGTTATGTGTTATTCCGTCTGGAGAAGTCCACGTATATTTATTTATATCCTTATGGGGGAATGTTGTACTCTTGACAATTAAATTTTTTGATATGGCAAAGTTGACTAACCTAACTCCATTGTCATTACTACGTACGTGTAGGCTTTCTTTTCCAATTATTGGTTTAAAAATATCCTCCCTTCCTACTTTAGCATTGAAATCCCCCAATTCAACTTTCATGTGATATCTAGGTAACTGATCAAAGGTGTGTTCCAATATTCCTCATAGAAGCTATCCTTTATATGGTCGTCTTTCTCTTCTGTAGGGGCGTGAGCATTTATAACTACGATATCGCACCATCTACCCTTAAGTACTAAATACGGTAACCTGTCACTGATAAATTCGACCTTTTTTACTGCTGATTTTATTCTTTTATGTACAAAGAATCCTGTTCCTAATTGGTGATTATAATTTCCTTCCCCATAATACAATAAGTAATCGCCTATTTGTGATATGCCATTCCCATCTAACCTAATCTCTTGTACTCCCACTAAATCTATTCTATATCTAACTAGTTCTTTTGCTACTAATGTTACCCCTCCTTATCTATAAAGACTAGTTACGTTCCATGTACCAAATCATATAACCTTTTTCCTTTGCTGTGGTCGTGCCGGAGAATCAGTCCCATTCCGAGGCTTACTGTTAGGTTTCGTAACAAGCTTCGCCCAAACCCCAAGCTGGAGGACCACCCTTTATCGGCTATCCACGACTGCTTATTCAATATATTCGCAGCTACCCTCCATATCTGGAGGCCGTCTCCTCTATCCGCAACCTGAGGACGCGCCATGCCGTGGTGATAGGGACCCACAATACATGGAGCATTATACCTAATATTTGTATAATGTTTTATATGTATGTAGACGTACACAATTTTTAGAATGAGATAGGATCACATTTTTTATGCCGAAATATTTCTGAAAACACGCTCAGTTCGATCAGTAGAGAAACGTTTGCGGAACCTAGAATGTTCAACTACGAAACAATTGAATGCTTAAAAAATCTTAAAAATCTGTTATTAGCACATTACAAATTACGCTCGTTTCATTCACTTCTGTTTAAATTGTAACGTCATTGAATTTTGAGAGCGATCTTTCTTTTGTTTTCTACATACTCATAGCACAGTCTAGTATTATACAGTCACGAAGCTTGAGTTGATGAGGGTGCTGGAACAATAGACTGTACAGGTACTATTTCGCATTGTCTGTGATGAGGCGATAGTAGCGATCCTAGTGGTTAGCAGCTATCTATGGATGCATATTTACTACGTATTGAGCTTCGTGACTGTATATATTAGTCTGTGCTCATAGCTAATGATCCATATGAAATATCAGAATTCCATATTCGAAGCGAAAAATACAGTTGAGGCCAGAAATATGACCAGCAGTGTATTTACATCTTAACTTCTTTCAATTTCGGACACTGGAACAGGATTTCGGGGAAATTTGTTCTTCCTACATCGCCTACAAATGTGATCATCGGTAATTCCCTGACGTTAAGTATCTTTTGTAATGGCAATGAACTCTCAGTATCTCTGTCACACCATGTTCATACCAGTTCTATTTCGTAATGGAAGGCATTTCCTGAAGTGTCCGTTGGTTCTCAATGAGGAATTAGGCTGCTTCATGGCTGGTGCTTCATGCCAAGCGAGGCCTCGCACAAAGCTCCCCGGAATTGATTAAGGTCTTTCAGTGCTTTGATTCTAGTACATAATTCAATGCCGATAAGGACGGTTGAAACCACATTTTTGACGGAAGCACCAGTCTCTTCAGTATGTGTTCGAGGGTAGCTTTACGTCAGAGAGTTTCCAATCGCTCACCGAAAAGGGCTTATTTATGAATAAAATATTGATATTTCTTGTAATTTTGATTACTAATGTGGCCACAGAGGCTTGTATTTTCATTACTACATGTAATCATTTCTTATAACCACTTTGGTAACTCGGTTGGTAAAATACTGGCTTACGATGACTGCGGACTCGAGTTAAAATCCTTGCAATGGCAGAGGTTTATAGTGGACAAAGCCAAGGTTCCTGAGGGTTTTTCTGTTTCCCTGCATTCCACCGTCACTCTTTATTTCAGTATTCATAATCATACTTTCAATAGCATCTATCCAAAATGGTGCGCTTGTGACTGGCATACAGATGGTATTACTGAGAGGGTACGTTGTAGCTCTCGAAAGTTGCATTTGTTTTTCAGGTGATAGTTATGTGACTGGAGTATTTATAAATTAATTTATACGAGTCCTTTATGAATTGAGGTACTTGTTTCGCTTACCACGAACATATTCACTAAATTAAATAATATTTTAACTCTAATATAATTGAACGCTTCTGGCAATGTAGTCTCGCGGGACTTCGCAGGATCTTGAGCCTACTTAGCTGAATTCGACAGGTGGCACTATATAGCTGAGTCGCGATAGCCTATCTATAGGGAAGTGGCCATCCGGACTCAACCATTCTCAGATGAAATGAGTGATGAGGCACAATAAACCTCGAACTACGGTTTAGACCTTAGGGTCCCTTCTCCATATAAAGTAATATATACGGAGTATTTCAGAATTCAACCGAAGAAATTTAAGGGATTGTAGAGGGGTCCTAGGTAAGTATTGTATTTTGAGATGGGGAACTAGGGATCTGCGGTTCAAACTTGCACGTAAAGGCGGGAATTAATACTGTATTTGGGCCAGTACGCCACTGATTGAAACTGCACGTGACATAGCGATAAATTTGAAAATGTGTCGGATAAAATATCGCTATGTATCTGTGGATAATCGGTAAACATCGTAGATGGTTTCTGTCAGAGAATGAGGTCGAAATTTCAAATTTCAGCAAATACTTTTTTTTTTAATTTAAGCTATGTAACGTTAAACTAATGTAACATAAAAAAGCCAGCTCTAGTTATTTTGTAATGAACATAATATTGACGATAGTTGTTTAGAAGGTTGAAGAAGGCAGATCAAGTATTTTTCTGAAATTTATTATTTTGGCTTAACTATTAGAAACTACGTACAACGAATTTCATACAACTTAAATATTAAAACGGGACAAAAATGCATGGAAATTGTAATACAGAACACGAAAAGGTCATGAACTTGTCGCATTTGCAACCAAATGCCAGCGCGTTTCTAACAAATACCTAAAGCCTCGGTTTTTCTGAACCGGCGCATGCGACGTGCGAGGTGTGAGGCCCGCCTCGCACAAATCCGGACGACAGGAGAGATATTGAGTGGTTTCTATAACTGCGAGATGCGAGGTCTGCGCACATCTGTAAACATAGGCTATGTTATAATCTTAGCCTGTGCTTTATATATGGTTTAGTTAATTCAATTATGTGTGTATCTACTGCTTACCCACTTCACTTGCGTGATTCGGGTTCCGCATATTGCGGATAGATGGCAGGACTGTGACCCATTTTTAAGTTGCACACCACTTTGGCGGGCCACGATATACATGTGGAGAGTTATTTCGTATACTAGGGTGAGTGTAAGTGTTCGTGTAAGTGTAGTGTAGGGAATAGGTGGTGATGATGAAGATGAGGAAGGCAGAAGGGGAAACCCGGTGGCGGTACATAGCCTACTCCTGTCGAATAGCATCAAGGGGTCCCTTAACGTTCCCATCCGACGGACGAATCACTATCAACAGTGACATATGCCTTATCTTCATATGTACTGCGGAGAGATTTGGAATTTAACCCAGGAATATTGGTGCACAATTTAGTGATTAGAAGTTGTACACCAACATCTCTCCTAGTCCAGAGGTAGAAATTTTACATGAACATTTCTGACCCCGCCGGGAATCGAACCCGGGCCAGCTAGTCTGAGACAGACACGCTATCGTAGAGTTAACTCGGCGGACTTAATTCAATTGTTATTGTTAGAGTGCATACAACTTAATTTGGTTTCAATACAACTCAGCACCGAAATAAAAACTGGCATTGAAAATCTTTTATATGTAGGCTACTAACTTCGGTTTGATTAAGCAAGTCGTTGGACGAGAAGTTGAAATTGCTATGTATATCAAAACTTAGTTAGTTTAGTTAACGTTAGAGGGAAAAGTAATAAGACGTGGTTGCATTTGAGAAGGGGTGAGTTAAGAATTAGGCCTACAGTTTAAAACTATTTACAATAAAGATATAAAAATGGATGCTCTGACGGTAACTACATTTACCCCCTCGACTATAAGACGCTTCGATCCCATTCTGACCCAGTAAAGAACAGTATATGTTGAACAAAGCGACTGCGGATAGGTTTCCTTGGAGTATTTATATTTTCGATGTCATTCTTATTCCATCTTTTGTTTTGTACCCAGGAACGATTGTTTCCTGGTTGTGATATATTTTTTTTAATTCCTTAGTCGTTGGTAATTCTGTAGCCTTTCATTGCAACGAACGAACAAACAAACAAACGAACGAATGAACAAACGAACAAAAGCAAGCCAAGCCAAGCCAAGGCAAGGCAAGGCACAAGGCAAGGCAAGGCAAGGCAAGGCAAGTTTATTTATAAAGAGACAGAATTTCGATTCCGGTGTAATTCCGTGGGTTTTGTGGTGAACAGACAGTGGTAGGGTAGATTTTCGATGAGTAGGCCTGTATCGGTCACCCTCGTAATTTTTATCTCTGCATTGCTTCATTACTAACATGTCATCAGTTCAATAGCCTATGTTATTTAAGTGCGTTATTTAATATTATACAGTATTATTTTTTCCTGTTTCTTTTGTCTTTTAATCCAGCCTTTGTCTTGACTATTATTTTCATAACTAAGATTGTTCTTTTCTATTGTGTGTTCATCATAGGAAAAGCGGTTCAGAAACTCGTTTCTTTAATTTGACTTGTGATCGAAGTTCAGCGAAAATATTTACAGTTTTTAAAATGCTCAAACACTATAATGATAGCAAAGGGAATGTCGAGAGCAAGCCTGCACTGTTAGGTGGAACTCAGCGGTTACGAATGGAAATGTGAAGGGAGCACAGTATTTACTTAGCCTACCGAATCCTACCGAAGATTGAATACTGTCATTACGGGTTTTTTCTCTTTCGTAATGAGCGTCAGGAGATGGGACTCCTATTCTAAAATGTCTTTTAAGTGAGGCATATATTTGTGCTTTGTGTTGCTACATCATCTTACTGGACTTTAAAAATAGAAAACTAGTCGAAATCTGTCGTTATTATAAAATAACTATGATTCATAATTTTTTAGCACAATCATTATTTGTGACGAGAGTTCATTAGAGATTTTGACCCTGAAATGAAGCTGTGTCTTTCAGTATGGAAAAACTCGTATTATTTTATCCTTAAAGATTCGTATCAATTCTTCTACTGCAGAACTTACGCCGATTCCCTTCTTTCACGACAGAAGGGTTATTTTGCAGCACTGGATGACCAGGGCAAAATACCAAAGGGAGACTTCACGAAACGTTACGTACTCAACTCTCCTTAGAAGAATTGTCCGGAGAGCGTGGATGCCGTTGCTTTCATCTGCTCCTTTCAATCTAGCGCCGTTAAAATGTCTCATCAAGAAATTCCTTAACAGTGTTGGCATGGTGTGGAAGAGCGCCATCTTACTAAAAGATCTCATTGTTATCAAATTTGGATACTGCAAACAGTTCCACATGTCATCTTCTTGAACGCATTTTGCCCAGTAAGCTGCCCTTCTTTTTCAACTGTCAATTCCAACAGTGAATGTTACTTTCATATGATGGTTCTTCGTTACACACAACTGGTACTCACGTCGCATACAAGTCACAGATTCGAATTTTGCTAGTCACAAAACACATTGCACTTTCCTTTTAAGATCTATCTTGTATACAGTCGTTACCATGGAATGGATATGGATATTATTGCATTTGCTCGATTTATGCCTGTCTTTTATTTTTAACACCAACCTCAAGAAAACTTGAGTTCGTGTTTCATTTGACACCTGTTTCATTGTCTGTTGTATTTCAATCCAACATTGAAACCCTAATGCGATGTTTTGAACACAGTGTATGTAGATATGTATATGTGTGTGTGTTTTTAATTAGTTGAACAGCATGTCCCATTACAATAAAGGTAAATACTATATGCCTTGCTAGCTGTATGTTTACAATATAATACATCATGCCTCGTTTCTGTCACTCTCTTGGCGTATGTAGGTTTACTAAAGATTATTATTTTTTTTTGGTCCTGAAGAATACATATGTTATGGTAACAATTTATATTAGAGGAGAAAAATTCGCTCCGGCGACCCGGGTTCAATTCCCGGCGCCGGAGCTAATTTTTCTCCTCTAATATTAATCGTTACCATAACAGATATATTCTGTAGGATCAAAAAAATAATAACCTTTAGTAAATTCGTCTAGCAACAGTGCATATTTCTGTACAGATCACTATGCACATTACTGTGGAATCCCGGCCACCAAGTCACTCAACTGAGTGCGCTCCTTGTATAATGACAGTTGACTTAATAAAATGTCAACTTACATGCCCAGCTTGGAGTCAGGCCACTAAGGGAAAACACTGGAGGAGGGGAGTTCGATCCGGTGCTGTGGATTGAACTTCGGCATAGCTCAATGGTGAGAGCGCTTGCTACGTGGAACCAGGGATCTGGGTTCAATCCCCGGCGCCGAAGCGAATTTTTCTTCTCTAATGTTAATTGTATGTAGGTTTGTTATTTTGTTGTGAAAATCTAAGTCTTTCACTATAACTAATGCCTACTCTTATCTATCCTATATTAAATTATCTTATGTTGACTCTTCTAATTTTATAGCATTGACATAGTTTATGAATGAATGCGCATGTTCTTGCATTAGTTTATGCTTGGTGAAAGTCCACTTGCCAGTTTTCCTTAACATTTCCCTAGTCTTTCTTTGTGCATTTTCGGGCGTGTGTGTGTGTGTATGTATGCTAAAGTAACTGTTGCAGAACAGTTCTGTTTATGTACAAATGTTCAATAAGAGTGCCTTCCCATCGTAACCATTCTGTGGCCCTGCACAAGCTGCCAGATATCCTGCAACAAGTGTTTTACCGAGTCTTCAAATTTTGTTAGGTGTGTCATTCACTCATTACTGAGGAGTCATAGTGCCGCAGATTGAGTACAAAACAGAGTAGATGTGTTCCTTTTAAAAACTTCTGAACGTGGAGTCCCTTGCATGCTTAAGAAATTGAGGGGTTTGGTGCAAAAATCACATAAATCCACTTTTGGTAAAAAATGAGTTAAAGTATGCAAGTATATAATACGACAGTGCGCATCTTTTAGTGCAAGAACCAGAGTTGTGTGGACTTAGCCTATCTGAATGAGATACGCTTATTTATCAACAGAGACCTTGGTTGTATTTGGAGCAAGAATCAGGCTAGTCCTGGACTTGTATATGCACTGTTTGTGTTTTGCTAATATAATGTTTGATTTGTATGTAAAAGCATTTAAGATTATTGATAGTTACTAATAAAATTATGACCAAATAGCCTATTGTTTATATTTTGTTATTCTTGAACTTTACTTAGACAATAATGATCTTTTGCTAATAGTATGTCAGATTTTAAATGTTTGGTGCAAAAACCAGGTAAGTCCAATTTTGTTTTCGCATTTACTCCAAAAGTGTTTTTCTAGATTTAATTGGTTCTTGCACCAAATTGCATCAATTATGACCAAAGTTTCTAATCATTCTGGATTTGTGCCCATTCGCATAGAGCAGGCCGGGCCTACTGTAACATAACGCAAAAGTACCCAAACATGTGAATATAAATAGACAGATGTATTTAATTATTTGAGCATGATAATCGCTGTGTAAACACATAAGTACCAGACGTGGATATGACCTACACCACAGGGATATTCAAATCCGGTTATGGAGATGACTTGAAGATCTTGAGTAAACTGGATCCCATGTCGTCATGAGTCATTCCTTCTTTGCGACTGGTTCGTACCTCCGGATATTTACCTGCAGCTTGTTGCATTTGGTCAGGAAATGCCGGGAATTCACAGCGCTCCCTTGCTGTATGAAATTTCTCAGTACTTGAACACGAGTTAATATGAATTATGTTATCATGTCAATGCCAGACAGAGGCGATGTGACGTGTGGCATGTAGCACACTGGGGAAGAGGACGGTCAGCTCGGAATTATAAGTGCACACAGAGCACTTGCGAATTTATGCGCCAAATCGGTCAGCTCCCATTCAATCTCAATTTGTCACTTTTCCTAGAAACATATTCACTCAACGTTACTTTTTTCCGTTCTCTTCTACGCTCATTTTGTCACTCACATTCATTCCTACGTTGAGTATATTACTATAGTTCAGGCACACCAACACTGCTGGCCGGTTTCTCCAAGTATTGTTAGAAAATTTAATGACTGTTAAACCCTAAACAGTTTGTTAATTAATATCATTTTATGTCTTCAACACCAGCTTGGCTTAACAGATTAAGTGTTTGTTAATTTTAAGTATAGGATTTTAGGCAGTTAACTCATTTAACTGTTAGTTAATTATGGCAGATTGCACCACAGCTGTTCAGACGGAAGTTGTGAAATTAATATTTTCTTTCTCTCTTTTTAAGGAATGTTTAGCATATGCCTGGTAATATAACAGTTAAAGAAATACTTTGAACTGTTTAATACATCAATGTTAATATAGGAGAGATAATATTAATTTAAAAGTGAACTGATTTATCATAATGACTGCTTATTTTGATGCTGAGGTATTAAATATTGAATATTTAGAAAATGTGGGACCTGAACTTTGTATAATAAGTAGGAATGATGATTTCTATACTATGGATGATATTCAATTTGTAACACGATATAGATTTTCAAAACAAGTAGGCCTCAAAATTTTGCTAGAAATTGAACCCAGACTTGAATATCCTACCAATTCAGCAGCTACTATTAACTCTAAGATTCTATGCTGCTGGCTCTTTTCAACTGACTATAGCCGATGTCAGTAGTGTTTCAAAATGTAGAGTGAGTAAATATATCAAAAATATTTCAACAACAATTGTTTCTTTGAGACGATATTACATACAATTTCCACATGGAATCCACACCTGTGGAGTAACGGTTAGCGCGTCTAGCCGCGAAACCAGGTGGCCCGGGTTCGATTCCCGGTCGGGGAAAGTTACCTGGTTGAGGTTTTTGCGGGGTTTTCTCCTCAACCCAACATGAGCAAATGCTGGGTAACTTTCGGTGTTCGACCCCGGACTCATTTCACCGGCATTATCACCTTCATCTCATTCAGAGGCTAAATAACCTAAGCTGTTGATAAAGCGTCGTAAAATAACCTACTAAAATAACATAAAAATCCACATGGACCTGAAGCAGAAAGAGCGATCTTATCCTTTTCATACCTTTCACACTCAGTGTGTTATTCTCTTACACTGCTCCTGCACTTAGCTTGTCATCCTCTGTTATCATTCTACACAGTCAGCCATCCTCTTTCATCCTTCCTACACTCTTTATTTTACCCTCTTTCATCGCTTCTGCACTCTTGTTATCCTCTTTCTTCATTCTTACTCTGTTTATCTTCCCCTCTCATCTTTCCTACACTCAGCTGTCATTCTCTGTCGTCTCTCCTACACTCAGTCTGTTATCCTGTTTGTTGTCCCCTACATTCAGTTTGCATTTGTCCCTCAGCTATTCTTTACAGTCTATTACCCTTTCCTGTCTCTCTCATATTCGATCTAATAGCCTGTCTCATCGCTCCTACACTCAGTCTTTCATTTTTTGTTATCCTCCTGTAGTACTAGTCTAGTATCCTCTCTCATCATTTATGTACTCAGTCTGTTATTCTCTCTCACATCTCCTACAATCATTCTGTCATCCTCTCTCATCTCTCATGCACTCAGTCTTCCATCCTCTCTAATCGCTTCTGTGCTCAATCTGTCATTTTCTCTCGTCTCTTCAACAATCAATCTGTCATCCTCTCTGTTCTATTCTTCTTTATCGTTTTTCCTACACTCAGTCTGTAACCCTCTCTCGTGTCTCCAACACTCACTTCGTCACCCTCTCTTGTCTTTTCTACACTCTCAGCCTGTCATCCTCTCTCATTTCTCCCACACTTTTGTTACTCTGTCATGCTATCTCGTCTCTCGTACACTGTCATCCACTTTCATATCCTACACTCAGTCTTTCATCCTCTCTAGTCTTTCCTACACTCGAGTCGGCCTAGGTAGTGTAGTCGGTATAGCGCTGGCCTTCTGTGCTCGAGGTTGCGGGTTCGATCCCGACCAAGGTCGATTGCATTTAAGTGTTTTTAAATGCGACAGGCTCATGTCAGTAGATTTATTGTAAAAGAACACCTGCACAAAATTCCGGCACACCGGCGACGCTTATATAACCTCAGCAGTTGCGAGCGTCATTAAATAAACTATATTTTTTTTCCTACACTCGGTCTGTCATCCTTTCTCGTCTCTCCTACACTCAGTCCGTTATCTTCTCTCCTACACTCAATTTGTTATCCTCTGTTGTCTCTCCTACACTGAGTTTATCTTCTCTCGGCTCTCCACTCGAACTGTTATTCAATCTGCCATGCTTTTTCATCTCACCTATAGCCCAGATCACATATAGATGGCTCATTTCTATGTTAAAATCGGTTCACTTTGAAGAGAACAACCGCCAGGATCGCCATCCGTCCGCCGTAAACGAACACGAGATGGCAGTACAGTCGCTAATGCAATTCAAATGGGAGTTATGACGTGACTCCTTACGTAACAACTAGATGGCAGCATAGTAAACCTGACAAAAGTTGTTACCGTCAAAGCCTATACCGCAGAGCAATCTGGATCTATATGATCTAGGCTTACAGTCAGCCTGTCATCCTTTCTCATCTCTCTTACACTCAGTCTGCCATCCTCTCTCAACGCTTCTGCACTCAGTCAGCCATAATCTTTCATCTCTCGCATACCCAGCCCGTTATTTGTTTCTCATAGCTTATACTCAGACTGCCAACCTCTCTCATCTCTCCTACACTCAGTCTGTTCTCTGTTCTCGCTCTATACTGAGTCTGCCATTCTCTGGCATTGCTTTTACATTCAGTCTCATTGTCTCTTATCCGTTCGTATACTCATTCACATTTACACTCAATCCGTCACACTCTGTTTCGCTCCTGCACTGAAAATGAAAACCCCTCTCTTTCTCAAGTACAAACAGTGTCGTTCCTTTCTTTTCATTCGATCCTACACTCTGTCACCCTAAATAAGTTCCCTAGACACAGTCTAACACTCGAACTGTTATTCAATGTAAATCACAATCTCTCAGGCTCAGTTCTGTTTACATCTGCGTGCACTCATTCACTCGGCCTGTTATCCTCACCCATTCATCCACACCTTCATGTCTAGTTAGTCTCATTTACTGCTCTAGGCACTGTGTCGTTCTCACACTGATTTACGTCTAAACTCATGCGATATATTATTCACGCTGCTCCTTTCACTGTCCCATTTATTCATTGATATAACTCTCAGTTTGGTAGGTACTTTCATATGTTCGGACACTTTCTCACTTCACCACATCCCCATTAAGATGCCACTCTCATTCAATTCTGCGTTCAGCCTCTTACTCTTCTACATATTTGAACTTATTTAGTCTTATTCTTTGCACACTTTCCCTGTTCTGCGTATACCTCTGAGCTAAAGCTATGGCGGTGGTAGTGGTGTTGATAGTGATAGTGGTATCATCATCATCATCATCATCATCATCATCATCATAATCATAATCATCATCATCATCATCATCATCTCGTTAATCCGAACTACCCTAATCCGAACAAAATTATTTTAAGAAAAAAACCAAACTTATTGTAATAGTAGAAAGTAGTGAAAACAAAAAATGTATAAATTCACTCTATTTCTTTTAATTAAAAAAATTATGAAAATAGCACATACAAGGGTACTGACAACAATTAGTGTTTTCTGTACATAATTTACACAAATGTCATGTTCATAAAATCAGTCATTTTCTGTTGTAATGAAGTGAACCTGTTTGTTGTGGTTCTAAAAATAGCAACAGGGTACTCCCACCACCCCACCACCGTCTCTCAGCGCTCGTGAATAGCATGCATTGCAATACAGGAAATATTTCGGTTAATCCGAAAATCTTGTAATCCGAATAGGCCTTGGTTCCAATTAGTTCGGATTAACGATACTCTATACTGTAGTAGTAGTTCTATTTCACGATGATTTCAACGGCAGAGGTTATTCAGCATCGAAATTAAACACGGGCGAAAAATGGTCCATAAATTTTAACTGAAATCCTCTATCATAGACAGGGTTGTTTTACGTGCCATCTAAGATAGGGACCTCCAAGCTTCACTTTCCTCCCTGAAAAAGCCATGTTCAGGACTAGGGAAGAGTTGGGTAGTATCGGACATCGGGTAATATCGGACAGTGCGTTTCTTTCATCTACCACAGATGGTAGTACCTGAATGACGTGGTTATTTAACTGTATGCGACATCATAGAAACGTAACCATGTCATTCAGGTACTGTCATCTGGTTGTAGATGAAAGAAACTCACTGTCCGATATTACCCGATGTCCGATACTACCCAACTCTCCCCTATATCGTTTTCCGGGTTTGAACCCGCGAACCTCGAATCCAAAAACTAGCATGGTAACCGTTCTCACCGAGGACGGCACTGCGCTCTACCCGCCATTTTTATTAATTTCTCTTCTAGTTCCCTTTGTGTTAATACTGTCACCCACCCAATGACATATGTTCATTCACTCCTCTACTTACTCTTCTCATACTGTCCTTTTGTTAATATTTTACGTCTAATTTATTTAGCTTTATTTCAATACATTCTCCAGTGGAATTTGTGGGTGGGGAAATGCTTGTAATTCTAATCTCACTCCACTAATACTTACTCAGAAAAGAATAATTAAAATATTCTTTAATAAACCAATTGATTACTCATCCGAGCTTCTGTTCACTAATTTTAATGTTTTGAAAATTAAACAAATTTATTATATTGTCTTATTAAACTTTATATATAAAGATTGCAATAAATTCAAATTGTGTCATCATAAATATGAAACTAAAAGATCCGATTTTATACGACTAGACTAGGAACCAAAGTGTTTCACAAGCACAGCTCTTAGCCATGGTACCTAATTTGGTCCAAGGTTATATAATAAAATAATTGAAGAATACCCAAATTTGGAAAATTTCAGTATCAGAAATTTAAAAAATAGTGTTAGGAATTTAATTTTTACAGAATACATATTGGTTTAATATGTATATGTATTTGTGTAAGTTAAAATGTTAAAATTGAAATTGTATTTTTTAAAATTAATTTATTCCTGTAATATTTTTTCTTTCCTTTACCCACTTTGTGTCAAATAATTATCTTTATTTGTGTTAAGTATGTGTTTAGATAACTCCTTGAGCACGAGTTTTTACCCCTTCAGGGAAGAATTAAGGTTGTATTTTTGTACGTGTTATTTTACTAACAAAAAATAAACAATACAACTTGTGCATTCACTCTCTAGTTCTAGTATGTAAGGGTAGTCGGCACTCTCACTCGTCCCTACACTCATTCATTCTCATTCTCATAATTATCAGTAGTATCTTAGCAACAAGTCACATGAAGTAGGACCACTGGCGCACTCAAGCGCGAGTTCGAATCCTGCCTGGGCCGATTACCTGGCTAGTTTTATTTCCCGAAGTTTTTCGTAACTGTAAAGCGAATTTCAGGTATTTCCATGGCAAATCCTCCGACTCATCTCGCCAAAATATCGTTACACTATCTCAATCCCACGGAAGCTAGACAAAAGCGTAATTGATGCAGCGTACTTGAACAACCTATTAAAAAATATGAAGTAGGGCTATAGGTAATGCAAAATAAGAAAATAATCCGTGAGTATGACAATTATATATTATTATTATTATTATTATTATTATTATTATTATTATTATTATTAAATATTGGTATCTGTAAGACCGAGAATGGATAGGCAAAGAGGGGCAGTTTTCCTATGTTATTTTAAAAGATTGTAATACTAATTGAAAATAATTAAGATTAATAATATAAAACGAATCAGAAACAAATTAATTAAGAATAACATCAAAATAAAGATAAATGATACTTTTTTTTTTGTTTTCATTATAGTAAGATCTTATTATATTATTTTCTGAATTTAAAACACAAAACACACAAAACCTAATAATGATAAGTTATACAATACATACCTGGAACATCTATTATCAATCAGTACATATCACTTGACGATATTTGTCAGAGGAAGAAGAATTTTTGTATACATCTGAAGTCTGACTAGTATAATTTGTTAGTAGTTAACGATGTATGCAGTGGAGGTGGAAAGGAAGTGACCACCCTACCCCGTTATCTCCTGGTTTAGTTGCCTCATAAGCGATGCCTATTTTGGTATCACTTATGAGGTTCAAACCTGTCTTCGGACAGTTGACTACTGTAAACAGCAATCAACAACCTGGAACACCGACCATTGTTCGATAAAGGGGAGCTGAGGACATACAAATTATATTTTCGTAGGTGTAACACCTACTACTCGTAAGTCATGATTAAGACGAAACAGGCAAATCTTATGCTCCGTATTTGGGACTTATAGCTATTCGTCTGCAGTGTTGAAGTCCTCCATGTTCTTGGGACAACTGCCACTGCTTTCTTTCTTCATAATCGTCTTCCATAGACATTTTAAAATCGCGAGGCGTGGAGCGCGTCTAGGGTTTAAACATAGATTCATTCATTTATTACTGCTTCGTAAATATATTTTTGTTCGAGTTGTAAATGTGCCCAATAGATTTATTTTATTATTTGTAGATTATTAGTTTTTCAAGTTAACTTTATCGGCTGGAGAAAACTTGAGTTTCGTTTGACGTGATAAACTGAATGATCCGCAGTTTTATGTTTGTCTTTGAATGTTCAATTAAATCATATTTTGCCTTTAAGGGTATATGTACGTGAACGACCACAATTATTATCAAAAAATGCAGACTCTAAATTTCTAAAATTTTATAAGGAAATGAATTCACAATTGTACAAAAATTACAAGGTACCACAACAAGACATATTAGAACTTAAATATCTGATAAAAGTATAAAAATGATTACTAATAATATTTTTAAGAATTCACTTTTGACTTTAAATTAAATTTTCAAAAATTTGAAAGTTTTCACACATATTATTTCATAACTGCACAACAATTAGAGATAGAATTCTGAAATTTTGTACACTGATTTAACATGAATTTATGCAAAAGGTAGACTACAATAATGCTCATTTCTTTGAAAATAGAAAAATTAGGTCACAAAACATTATGTAAATTTTAATATATTTTATATAGGACAAATAAAAAATTAATTGTATTAAAATAAACAACTCTACATGTCTGAGAGTAGGGCTACTCTACTTTTCAGAAATAAGTGTTCATTACATGCAGGAAAAATATTAAAAATGTCAGAGAGACCATAACAATGTTCTGGTTACCAAATGATGTAACTGCAGATTTTTTTTTTTCATACTCTGATAAAACTGGTTTGAAAAATATTATTAGTAACCGTTTTTATACTTTTATAAGATATTTAAGTTCTAATAAGTCTTGTTGTAGTACCTTGTAATTTTTGTCGAATCGTGAGTTCATTTTCTTATAAAATTTTATAAATTTAGAGCCTGCATTTTCTGATAGTATTTGTAGTCATTCATGTATACATACCCTTAAATTGCATCGACAAAATTTACACCTCACTAATGACAGAGTCCTCAGATACTTCTAAAACGCCAATGTTTTAAACTAACCTTTTTCAGTCACTCTTTTCTAAATTTCTGAACGAACGGCACTTTCTGTTTTCCCATGCTTGAGAACATCGTAATCACAACATAGGCACTATCATGGTGACTAATAATTATTAGTCAAGGTAAAGATTATAGTCACATAATATAATAGATTGCTCAGCCTAATGGACTTACAAGACATCGTTTATCAATTTCATTATGTTGCCATCTAGTGAACAAGACATCGTTTATCAATTTTATTATGTTGCCATCTAGTGAACAAGACATCGTTTATCAATTTTATTATGTTGCCATCTAGTGACTGCAAAAGAAGTTACGTTACAACCCTGATGGAATTGCAGAGTAATAACTTGCAGCCTTATTTCAATCTAGCGGTCGTTACCAAAAAATTCATTTTCGACAGTGGAGACCCTGATGATTGTTCTCGTTTATATGTTGCCATTTCATAACGTGGGAATGGCCAATATCTGTGTGTGTGTGTGTGTGTGTGTGTGTGTGTGTGTCCGTGCGTGCGTGCGTGCGTGTGTGTGTGTGTTTTTTTTCTATAATCTTACTGCAATTGTATTGCTGACTAACTGCAACTGTTCACTGGCATCCCGTTATCAATTCAGACCCAACCTCCAATTTATTTTTTCTTTCGTGGTGTTGGATAATTCAAGAGAAGAGCAAAATAGAGTGAACGAATTGTTGTTAATTTGATTACAGTTGTTGAGATTTATGTATTGCCATACCGGCGTTGACGTCGCAAACGGAGACACAAAAAATATTCTGCCCAAACCTTTGAAAACCTCTGAAATTTTCTCTTACTACCGACGGAAGTTTTTTTCCTCTGAACACTACCACCCGAAAATGGTAGATTCACACCATTTCATTAAATCCTTAGACCTGTTTTCAATACAGAACTTAAAAATTATACAAATAGGCGTATAGAAATATACAAGAACATTTTATTTAATAGTGTAGGAGAAAGGCAGTCCTATTGGGGTGGCGTTAAATAGCAGTCGTATACTGTAAAAATGATGTACCAGTAGTCAGCGATAGTTTGCTTCTCAGGGTGTTAGAAACTAATTTTATTCGAAGGCTTTGACACACAGTCGTATGTAGGCTGACCAGTATTGCAGTAGTACAATCACCCTGTATAAAATCTACCGCCCACGCTCACGTAGTATCCACATTAGCGTGAATTTGCGAGTTTGCCCCTGAGATCTGTGTGCGAGGTCAACCCCGATGATATCAGCTGCCACAGCGTCATGGAGAGGTCGCATGCGTTTTGGAGACGTTGAACTGAGAACAGTAAATCTATTGTTGGCAGTAACAAAGAACACTGTTGAGTCTCGAGGTCTAGGTTCATGTCCTGGAATTCAGACAGATTTAGAAAATTTTTTCTTCAATTTTCATACATGTTGAATTTCTCGGGAAGACTTTCATCATCCGTTAGAATAGACGATGCTCGGGATTGCTGGATAAGAACTTCTTATTAAGAACCCCACAAGTGATATCTCATTTTTCTTGCACAGTTATGCTGTTCTGGATGGATACCTTGACATATCGTCGGTTTTTTGATAAAAGCGACCAAGTCCAAAACGTAAAATTGGTGGGAAAAGCCATTTAAAAGTTTAATGATCCATCCAAAAATCACTGTACTTCTTTAGATTTATTTAAATTTAAATATACAGAATAAAGAATATAATTACAAACAAACAAGAGAAATAGAAATAAAATAATACAAACAATATAAAACAGGAGATACAGTAATATTAACAAAATTTGAGACCGAATGAGCAGCGCTCGTGTTAGTAATTAGTTATTTTGAAAGTAAATGTGCTATATTATTAGTTTTTAATATAAAATTGTCTTACATTTTCATAATGCTTGGAAGCCTTCAATGTGACTTGGTCACTTTTACCAAGAAACCGACGATATATTAAATGTGAAAAAAAAAAAAAAAAAAAAAAAAAAACATTTTGCGGCATGTGTGCTCCCCTACAAAATAACTATTTCTAACACTACACGAAACAACTGGAACAACAACAATAGTAGTAGTAATAATAATAATAATAATAATAATAATAATAATAATAATAATAATCATCATCATCATCATCATCCGTGGCGTGCCAGCCCAGGAAGGGACAACGCCGATCTGCCGAATGTTGGTCTCTTGTTCATCTGCCTCAGCAGAAGTTAACGATCATCTAACAAGTACGAAGGTAACGTGTGGTCAGTATGGTGATCCACTGCCGTTATAGCTCGTTTTCGAAACCGAATTTCGCTACCTATCGTATATATTCAAATTCATCACAATGCTGGGTGGCACCAGTTTCATGCACTAAGCAACTGAGAAAATTTGTTGTCTAGGAGAACTCGAACAAGTGCTCATTCCGTAACGCTAGTGATGCCCTAGACCAGTGGTCGTCAGCACTCGCTGAAATGGGTATTGGGTAAGGAGTATATCGGAATATGCACCGTGGTGCAAAAGGGAGAGAGAGAAGTCAACCGTTGCTGATGCGGACGATCAGTGGAGAATAGTCAGTAGCTGTAGACGAGAACGCTATTTTCTGCACCGTTAAACATTATAATGTTGTAGCTCCTATGATAATCAATCGCACTGTAATTTTTAGAGTCATGCATAAATGTCTAAGGAAAAGCATAAAAAAATTTGAAATCAAAATCTTTTTGGAAACAGAAAAAAATTACTAACTTCAAAGTGACCTATTCAGAATATACATTGACACCCTCGAAAATTGGTAAGCGACAAACTTTTTTATTTTTAATTTCAGGTGGGGGGGGGGGTCAAAGCGAGAGAAATGTTTAGAAAGAATGAAAATTAATTTTAAAAGTGGTTGCTATTCAAAATCTTTACAAGTTTCCGTGTTAGGGGTAGCCTATTTTCGCCTGGCGGGCTTCCATATGCAGAGTGACTAAACTTTTGTTTGTTAGAACTGCGGATTCTTACAGAACTCATCGCGGCGTTTTCAAATTTGTTTTCGAAATGTTCTCATTGCTTAAAGTTTTCGAGTTGATCGTGAGTTTTGAAATGTATTAAAAATAATTCTATTACATATATGTAACATTTATGCTGATTAAACACTAGTATAACATAGCTACTTTGAAATTCAGAAAAATGAGAAGAATATCATAGTAGTCTTTATATTTATTATTGATATTACTGTCACTATTATTATTATTATTATTATTATTATTATTACTACTACTATTATTATTATTATTATTATTATTATTATTATTATTATTATTATTATTATTATTATTATTATTATGTGGACTGAAGCTGTCTTGTTTCATTTTCCTGCCCTAGCACAAGAGCCATTGCTCTTCAAACCTATCAAGATTTCATATTGCTACGCCATTTTTTTTTTATTTTCGGGCACTTTTAACTCTAAAATAAATTTGATCCGTGGTATATTTTTTCCTCGTAATCTAATTTCGGCAGATATTAAATTACGAAATTTTCGAAAAACCGTTTGTACTAATTATTCGGATCTATCTATCTTCGGTTCTAATCATTCATATTATTTAGTCTTGGGATCAAATGAAAGGTAAAAATCCCAGTGAAATAATGATATATTCTAAATATAATGATTTGTGGTTTGTCCACTTTATTCACTAGACAGCTCAATAATTTCAGAAGAGATCTATATTCTTAAGTTATTTACATTATAAACGAATTTATTAATAATATATAAAATATGCTAATTTGAATGCATACGTGAACATTGTATGCATCATTAAACTATTATTGCTGACGTAATTTCTGGCACGAACGAAACCCCGCACTGGAATACTGCATTCCCCACCAGCAGCCACGGATGCACTAGCATGCTCGCGGGTAAGAGACTCTAGTCCGAGCGTCCACTGTGCTGATGACCGCTGCCCTAGACCACCATGCTATGGCTCGAGGCTTGGAAAATCTTTTAAGCATAACATGTTTTAGGATATAACTTGAAGATAGAAGTCTACAAAATAATATGGGCAGTTATGACAATACCTCTGGCTTATAGTATATTAACTTATGTTTCAGATACACAATGAAATAATAAAATTAAACCATGTAATCCATTTTTAGTAGCTAACTTAATTTATGTTGTACTTGTGACAAAAAAAATGTAATATTTGTCCATAGATTTGGCTTCTGTCACGACTTTTTTTTTGTCTCGAATGTGTTTGATAAATTTGCAACTCATGTTAAAATTAATTGTAACATGAAATTTAGATTTGATTGAACCTACTGTGCAGCTGTTTCTACAATTTGTCCGCTTTGCATTCATTAAGGAGAAGACACTTTGCACACGACCATTGGACCAGGGGCGCTAAGAACAAAGTATATTAATCTTGAAATATTTCACATTTGTTCAAGTATTCCAAGTTTGTGTTTCACACGTCTGTCACCGGCAGTGCATGTGTTGAGTAAGGTACTGTCTTAGTGTACAAAATTTCTCATAGTCTACATTTAGTCTGAGTTTATATTAAATCATCTATCTTGAACACCTGAGCTGCATATTTCAAGTTATGAAAGTGCAGTGAGATAGCTATAGAGTTAGTTTTTTTGAAACTTCGATATTCTCCACACGGGACTAATATATATAACGTTTCTTGCACTACATTTCCATAAAACCACGAAAATTTTTGACCGTTACATATATCTCAACAGTTCTGACTGTACCCGGCAGAGGGCTCTCGGGAAGCGTATCGCTGCTGCCAATATCTGGGAAGAGTTTTCTTAAGGTCGAGAATCAGTGACAGGTTAGGTTAGGTTTGTTGAGGCTTTTATATGCCTTGCATTTACCCTTTTTGGTAAGTAGATTTACTGTCAATCACAGCGAAAAAAAAAGATTTATCCTGGACTATAACAAAGAAAGAAGTACTTTTGTAACCATAATGCAATATCATCTGTCGGGCAGATGAAAGAGGAAGGTATTTGAGGCAGGTATGGTTGGCTAATAGCTTTTGCAGTGGTCACATTGTGTCTCTCTAAAATGGTGTGTTACGATTTGTTTTATTATTTTTAATTATTTAAAAACTTCTTGTCCTCCTGTGTGTATATTGTGGGAGAATATTGAAGTTTCATGTGAGTTTTGACACTTCCATCAAAATAATTGAACATACTTATAGAAGTTCAGTAAAGCATTAAGAATTTTGCGTCGTTTACCATGTAATAGCTTATTCAAAACGCTGCTTGTAGGCCTATTTGAACCCTCAAATTTATCATGAAGCTTGAGCTTTGAACACATTCATTCAAAAATATCAATAGTTTCACTTACAGTTATTGGATGAATGTCGGGAAAATGTCCTTCTCGCTATTAAGTTATATGAGATGGAAAAGAAATAGGAAAATTGAAATTTCCCGCTATATTAAGGATTTGCAACCTAAATATTACACAAGTCACGTAGAATTGGTAGAACTCCCTATCAGTCTGTATCAAAAGGAAAACGAAAAATAACTGTATGCAGTTATTGTGCTGCAGGATGCTGGTAAGATACCGTTTTAGTAACAAAAAGTGTTTTCAGCTTCGTGGAAGATGCAAGACGTTGCAAGGACGCGCTCTTAGATGACACAGTCGTAATGAATTCATCATAAAATTTCATCAGATTACAGGAGGATTCGTAAGATGTGGTAGTCTGCACGTACAGCTTGTTGAACGTGAGGGTTCCGGGGAACAGTTTGAGTTGTTTGCATTAGTCACTACGCCCCCACTGTCCAGATCAGAATACATGAGTAGTTGCCCCCATTCACAGCTGTGTAGAAACAAGTCCTTGAATGAACGCACGCCTGCACCATGCCCTACAGTACGTGCTATGTTTCAAAGATTGGGTTTCCCCTCATGAGCCCACAAATTTGTCCAGTCGGTGCGTCAGACGTCTGGTCATGAAGACACGTTTCTTAATAGTGAATCAGGGAATACCTGACATAAATATTGCATAAATAAGACTGGAATAACCCTTAACATTGCTTTTAAGCCAATATTATGGCGTGTTCATGGAACTTAATGGGGGAATTGTAGCTCTTTATATCGTAGATTCAACACATGAAAAAGTTTGCGGATCCTTGTTTTCATTAACATTCTTGTGCCAGTTTCAACGCCTTTCGATATTGTAACTTATACTTCCCAGCATCTGATACTCTGACGATGGGGAGTTTAGTTCTGACGTGGAGCACACAAATTGGAGTTGATTATAGTGTGATGGACGAGAATTTACTTCAGAATTGAACTGTTATATGGGCTGAAATATAATAGACAATGTGTCGGAAACTTTTTCATGCTGCGGTTCAATTTTTTTCTGAGTCATAGACACCGGATTCGAATGTGAGAAAGAAACTGTGAAAGCTCCAAACTAGCAAGCCATTTGCCCCACTCCGTTTGTCATCGAAACATATGTAGTTTAACAGCAGCAGGGTAGAGTCGTTTAAGATATTATCCGGGACCGAACGAGAGACGAGCGTTGCAGTCCTCGCTAGTCATGGGTCTGGTATCGAAAAGTGGTTTTCGACATAACGTCCGTCCATCCATTCGTCTGTCTCTCCTAAATATTGTACAGATCCAGAAACAAAATTCATGTGACCCAAATTTTTTTTGTGGTTCTCTACAGATTCTGTATAGTTCAAGTCCACCGCTGTGGAGTAATGGTTACAATAATTTAATACACCAACACAACTATTACAATAAATGTTCAATGGTATTTGTAGCTTCAGCTCTAATCAACAGTAACAACAATCGAGGTTGCCAGGCACGATATAAAACAAAAGATGTGAAATAAATTAATGAGGTGTATAAACAATTGAATGCTCTTTCATATTTAAGTATAAAAATATAGGGGTGCCATTTGAAATTTCAGAGTGTGGGTTGCTGGGGGTGGAGGGGGTGAAATCTAAAATGCAATTAAGCCTGGTTTCAGACTTCCCCCTCCATATCTAAATGATCGTGTTTTCTGTCTAAATTGAATTCACTTTAAATAATTATCTACTTAGACTGGAAAGTTTAGAAATGAAAGCCCTGTTTATATTACCTTATAGTGTCACCAGTAACATATCTGAAGTTCATTAATTTTGGTCTGCGTTTTCAACAAAATGGAACAGGACTTTTGAACCACTCTGTGTTTTAAGGTGACGCTCAACTTAAAAATTGGAGAAAAAGTGCCATAGAAATGAAAAATTAAATTTCGACACTAATTTACGTGACATAACTAAATCAATACGCAGAATTCTTCCCCTATTCATTGAGAAGTCACGGTCAAATGCACAAAGCCAAAAAATAAAAAATGATAATTAAAAGTGATATTTCAATTAATGATTGATTAAAAATTGAAATATTTTTTATTTTGAAAAGTATTGGATCTAATGAGCTGAGATTTTGCATGTTACTTTCCATATGTATATTAAACTTTTTCTCCAAATTTGAAAAAGATTGGTCAAATAGGAAAAAAGTTCCAAAATATAGTTGAGTGTTCCCTTAAAAAAATAGGATGATTATTTTATATTTTTAAATTTTTTGTAAGTCTGTAATCAATAATACATAAATTGTTTATATTCCAAATGCTTAAATAAGATTGATGTATGGTTTTGATTGGGGTAATTATATTACACCCCTTGATAGTAGTAAGTTGTGAGAAACCGTGGTAGCAGGAGGGTTAAAGGGATGAAATCTAAAATGTAATTAACACTAGTTTTAAAGTTCCCCCTCAATATTTAAATTGACGTGTTTCTTGTTTAAATTAAATTTAATTGAAATAAATAGTTATTTAGGCTGGGAAGTTTTGAAATGAGAACCACGTATGTAGGCTAGCGCACTTTCACTCATCAGTTAAATGTTACATTTTTAGCTCTTATTTTTCCATGAGGAAATTATGTTGGTGCATAAAATCGAATTCGGAGTTTTCGTGGAAATACATATTTTATTCATCTCTGATACCGAAAAAATAGTTTTTGGCATGCCGTCTTTGTTGTTGTTGATTTTATGTACTAGTCATTATAACGAAATGTAATTTTTAGTAAGAAATTAATGGGTCAGTGTCAGAAATCAAAACAACACAATTACGCTGAACTTCAGGAACCGTTGGACGATTTTCTTAATTATTTTTCTTATTATGCAGATTAAATTGATAGATGAGAGAGATCACTTGGTACCGATGAAAAACCTTTGGATAAGGGAAATTATTATTATTATTATTATTATTATTATTATTATTATTATTAAATTATGAATTAAAATTTTTAATGTTGGAGACTATAACACAGCAATTGTCATAGCAGAGAACAGGGTAGAGCGAGCTCATTGAGGATTTAGCCTCCCTTGGAAACATTCATTGCACATAGGTAACACTGAAGCCATCTCCTATCATTAAAAAACGTAGTTCGGATATATTACTTACGTATTTTAGTATTCATATCGCGTGTTTGCCCGTTGGTCCAGAGCTACGCTCGGCCGTATGTTCGATTCCCGATTGGACTAATTATTTGGTTCGGGTTTTTTTGCTAAGTTTTCGCCAATTGTAAGATCAATGTTAGGCAATCACATGGCGAATTCTCAGCATCATCTCGTCACTAATTTCATAGGCGCTAAATAACCTAGTAGTCGATATAATATCATTAAATTTATTAAAAATATTGATATTATTTTCTATTTTATGTAATTTTACTTTGTTGTTGTTTAGTCAACTGTCCGGAGACAGGTCTGAACCTCACAAGTGATACCAACAAGGCATCACGCAATTAAATTTGTACAAGATTAATTAATCTTACAGTTTAGTACAGTTTATAAATAAATCCAAATGTCTTTCTTTTGAAATTGCAAATAATGTCTTTTGTGTCCTATCCAGAAAGTAAATATTCATTTTCTTCAATTATGTGTTCTTTGAAGTAATAATTCAAAAAATAAATTATGTGTAGTAAATTTTTGTTGCGAAATGTGTCTATCCTGTAGGCTGTTTTAAAGAGGGGCATGTACATCTTTGCCAGATAATCAGGTTGCATGAAGAAAGTTTCGAAATGGTTGCATAACCGAGTTTTATACTTGGATTCTACGTGCTAGTTTCACATGTAATAGACAACCTTGTTTAAGTGCAAGTTGCTGCTTGGCTTTGTGACTGTAAATAATGTCACAATGAATCATCTGGCCCAGGAATGGGGTCAGCAGGCATTGCGCACGGGAATAGCTTGTTTTATTGCAGTTTATCCGACCCACATCTTGAGAGCTTTCCCTCTCACCTTACATGGCGAAACCTTGATTACAGCGATAATAATAGGCTACTTAATTTAACAGCTCTTTTAAGTTACAGAAGTTATTTACAGGTGCAGGAATTGTGTGACGAAGATTATTATGATAATGTTGGAAAATTTGGTGTGGAAGCGAAATATACCTAGAACATTTTCCCCATGATAGTTTAGTCACTCAAGCATCTTAGGACCCGTCAAGAAACGAAACCCTTCCCTTTGGCGAGACATTTCACTGACATCTTCAGTTTGGATCTACCGTCGTTAGAAATCTGTTAACGATGTCTTTTAAAGCAAAGTAGTGAATGAGTTCTGTACATTTACCTTCTAGATTGTTAAAAAATACTCTGGATCGAAGATTTGGACTTAATTAGTATTTTGTAGGTAACTACTTTGAGGTTATTGAACATGGTCGAAACTCCAACGTGCTATTTCTTCAAATATCTTCCTCAGAAATTCTTTAACTTTTGTATCGATGTCGTGCCAGATAGGAGGAACAATATGCGTTATTATCAGCTCTGTCCACTGAGCTGTGTGGGCGCAGGATTGCCTTAAATTATTGAAGTGAGACTTTAGAGTACCGCCATTTTGTAGTTAAGCCCTCGACACAATTTTGTGTAAATCAAGGAGGATGAGACTATTGTCGCAACGCAGTGACTCTATGCCGAAGTTTCCATTAGACATGACGTCACGAATGCAACAAGGCTGACGGGCATCGCAGGCGCCACGCTGTATAAAATTAGTCATAAAATAGTGAACTCTGCGATGTGGATCTCCGATAAGCTTATGAAGTGGAACTCGCACTAATTACGCAGAGATGCCGTCGCCGACAAGGCGCCAGCGTTTCGTCCCGGCACTTCATCGTGCAGGTGAACCGAAGTTCTTTTTGGGAATAACCTTGCAATTGATATTTTAGGTCAAAATCGTTATTTCTGTAACTTTCTGGCTGCCTTGAAAACTATTTTGTTATGAACTCACGATACGTAGGTCTGCATATTCCTCAGTCTAAGAACATCACTTTATTTGAACCTATTTCAACGATATTTTTTTGTCATAGCTAAATACCAGCTGTGAGCAGTAGGGGATGAAGATAAATGTAAACGAGACGAAGACCATGGTTATCGGAAGAAAAATAAAGAAGGTAAACGTGTGAATTCGAAACGCGGCATTGGAACAAGTGGGCAGCTTTAGATACTTGAGGTGTAGTCTACTATTAGCTTAAGCAGTAACATGCTGCTGGCAGGAAGTCAAAAAGAGGCTAGCATTGGCAAAGGAAGGTTTTACTAGAAAAATGAACATCTTCTGTGAACTTCTGGAAAATGAAGTAAGGAAGAGTTTAGTGAAGTGCTTTGTTTGGAGCGTGGCGTTGTATGGAAATTACCTCGAAGTGAAAAGAAACGACTGGAAGTATTTGAAATGTGGATATGGAGAAGAATGGGGCATGTGAAATGGACAGGCAATAAGAAATGAAGCTGTGATAGAAAGAGTGGGTGAAGAAAGAATAATACTGAAACTGATCAGGAAGAGAAGAAGAAATTTGCTGGGTCACTGGCTAAGAGGAAACTGCCTACTGAATGATGCACTAGAAGGAATGGTGAACGGGAGGAAAGTTCGAGCAGAAAAAGATATCAGATGATAGACAACATTAAGATATATGTCTCGTATATGGAGATTAAGAGGAAAGCGGAAAATAGAAAAATTGAAGAATGCTGGGTTTGCAGTGAAACACCTGTTATGTCGCAGAAAGCTATGAATGAAGTGACCTTTCTTTAAGGCTTTAATGACATTAAACGTATTGCGGAAAATTCTTAGCGGTTTTATTAAATATTCCGTAAATCATTGCCCTTGTTTTCACTAATACACATTGTTACGTAAAATCTGTGAACTTACCATTCTACACCTTGCCTCTAAATTATTAATACATTTTCGGGGATGAAAAACGAGAACTACAAAGGGAAGAATTAAGACTGTATTGTACATGTTATTTTACTAACAATAAACAACAAAAGAAAAAACCAACAACAGTTGAAAGTCAAACTGTTGAGATTTAAAAATTTGCTTTATGTCCGCATGTAACCTATTTTTATCGCTAGACCCTGCACTTACAAAATTCTTTCTTATGAGATAGAAAGATGTTAGTGACATACTATAATATCGAAAGCGTTTCCACGATTGTGATTGTTTCTTCCTTTGAGGTTATGTGAGGGATAAAGTGTTTGTGTTATCTCTATCATTGGATATGGATGAATTGCCACTGGTACTCTTTTCTGTTAGAGACTGAGTCCACACCGAGGACCATAATGCAGCGAAGGATTATGGAAATTGTAAAAATTAATCACCCCAATGAAAATCGAACCCGAAGCGCCATAACCATTACACTACCACAATATAAACCAAGACTAACTGAAATTAGAGAGGGCTATAGTGTAATATTTCCGAAGAAACGCTAATTGGGAATAATGTGAGTACACTTTCATCGTCACAGCACTCGTTCTCTAAGAATAATTCAAGTTCGACTCCTCGGATTTGAATAATATTATGCTACTCACTAGGCTTTTATTCTTCATTACAATAATCCTAAAGTAAAAAATTGTTTCAAAATAATAGGGAGCAATAAAGCGTCGACATTCGATTGCCTGTCCTGTGCTTTGTCTGTACAAGACGCGTGCGAGGTGTCTAATTTGTACTGTTGCTATGTAAATAAGCTGGTAGTCATAAAACAAAAGAAAAATGGATGTGGAGACATGTACATGGCGCTTCAGAGCTTTGTCTCTTCTCAGGGGAAGCTGTGGTCCACGGTGCTAACCAGCCTGTCTCAAGGCCTGTAGACAAAGTTGTATTGTTGTTGGCACGTGCGAACGGATGCTACGGGCGCCTGCCGATCCATTTGACCGTCGCTGCTAACTGGCTAAGAGTCTCAGGCTTCAATTTGCGAACATTCGAGAAATTAGGCGCTCTCTCTTGGCCACACAAAATAATGGCGAGCATGGGCTAATTCGGGAAGGTGCCTTTCCAACGGATATCATTGCGGGGCTTTCACACACCTCTAGTGTAGTGCAAAATGGAAATAAAAAAATTGGAAATTTATCCTTTGAAGAAGTGGAAACATTCAAATACCTGGTAGCAACAGTAACAAATATAAATGACACTCAGGAGGAAATTAAACGCAGAATAAATATGGGAAAAGCCTGTTATTATTCTGTTGAGAAGCTTTTATCATCCAGTCTGCTGTCAAAAAATCTGAAAGTTAGAATTTATAAAACAGTTATATTACCGGTTGTTCTGTATGGTTGTGAAACTTGAACTCTCACTTTGAGAGAGGAACAGAGATTAAGGGTGTTTGAGAATAACGTGCTTAGGAAAATATTTGGGGCTAAGAGGGAAGAAATGACAGGACAATGGCGAAAGTTACATAATACAGAACTACACGCATTGTATTCTTCACCTGACATAGTTAGGAACATTAAATCCAGAGATGGGCAGGGCATGTAGCACGTATGGGCGAATCCAGAAATGCATATAGAATATTAGTTGGGAGGCCGAAGGGAAAAAGATCTTTGGGAAAGCTGAGACGTAGATGGGAAGATAATATTAAAATGGATTTGAGGGAGGTGGGATATGATGTTAGGGACTGGATTAATATTGCTCAGGATAGGGACCGATGGTGGGCTTATGTGAGGGCGGCAATGAACCTCCGGGTTCCTTAAAAGCCATAACTAAGTAATTGAATGAGTAAGTAAGTAGGTAAGTAAGTAGTGTTTTCTTGAGACCATTTTTATGCGATTCAGTAAATTGTAACAAAAGCAAAGAGTGAATTCCCTTGTGTCACTTTATCTCTCTTTAAAAATAAGATGTGTGTCTTGTTGCTAGGATACTGCTGAGAATTGCTAGAACGTTGTTTTATTCATACACGTAGTGGCTAACACAGATAAAACTCTCATATCCTCAATTTTATTTTTTATTAGATTATATTTATACAATTTAATAGATGCGATTAATCCCAAGAATCTATTTTAAATTATTCCGTGGCTTTGTGAATTGACATATCGAAATTGTTAATAATTTACTGCTTTTTTATTTAAATGTGAGAAACTGAGAAACAAGTGAGCAGCCACAAATTAGTGCGCAGATCGTCAAATAATGTATGAAATATTCGTGAACACTAGTTTTGGGAAACGCTTAATGATTGCGAAAGCTTAAAAGAAACAATACAAATTGAATGAGAGGTGAAGGCTAATAACTAGACTTCGTGGAATTGCCACAAGAATCGTAAGGTTTACTACGCACGCGGTATAGACTGTATGAGAAGGGGACGTGCAACGGATGGAGTATGCTTCTGATGTAAACACTGAGCAATATACTGCGGTTACAATAAAACCTGTATCCTGCAGTCAAGAAATATAATGAATGATCATTGAAGTAGGAAATGTCTAAACATGTAAATACACAATTACTTTGTAGTGAGATATATTAACTCTTAAAATTTAATGTAATAGACTATACTCACATCATCCTTAAATATGTGCATTGTAGTGAAGAGTTACGTACATTTTGAGCGACTGCAAAGTGAACCTCCGATGGTCACTCAATCAGTTTTTATATTGGAAAAATGTACGTTCAACACCACACAATTTAATAGGTGCATATTTGAAGAACGGAAAGTCACTACTTTTTAGTACACCAACTTCAGACATCTTGTCGTGACCTGATAGTATATCATTTATAATACGAAGTTGTGAATAGGCAGAATTTTCAGCAGTAATGTTTCTCAACTTACATTTCACTTTTTTCTGAAATTAGTGAATTGTTATTTTGGATAACGGTTTGTGGTACTTTATACACTATATTAAGGGCTTCTGAGAGTTGTACTGGCTGCGGGGGTAAGGGTATTCCAGGGGTAATTGTTTGGAACAGCAACAATCTCATTGTAGTATGTTTGATTGAATTCTTGTCTGCACTGAACAAATGTTACGTTTTGACTATTTCTACCACAGTAATGCAAAAACAAGTGCTTACATAGGTATACATTAGCTGTAGCTGCTGTATCTATTTGGACCGGTCACATCTCTTAACATGAACTACTTATACTACGAGACCGGGAGGTCGCCCACCTCCTCTATACTACCGTACATCGGCAACCTGATTGCTTGCTGCGTGTGGCAATTCAACGAAGTCTACTAATAACCTATTATTACAGTTGATGTTTCTGTCAACGAATTTTACATTCATTCTTATAAGTCGTTATACTCGTAAGAATATCTACTGCACATTTCACGCTCGCTATTTACGATTAAGCTCTTAAAATGATTGCTGTCAGTCTTTCTAATAAATATACCTAAGTATGTTGCAATCATTTCAGTCAATATTTGTGATTAAGTTATCTTATAGCCTAGATCATATATGTAACAGATATGTCGGGCTTATAGGCTTTGAGATTAACAACTTTTGTCAGGTTTACTACGCTGCTATCTAGTTGTTACATAAGGAGTCACGTCATAATTCCCATTTGTATTGCATTAGCGACTGTGCTGCCATCTCGTGTTCGTTTACGGCGGACGGGTGGCGATCATGGCGGTTGTTCTCTTCAAAGTGCTGCCGATTTTAACGTAGCGAGGAGTTATCTGTTACATATATGATCTAGGCTTATAGTAAGTGTTTTCAGATTTTCTAATGGACATAATATGATCCAATCTTCGCATTCAGTATATGTTTAAGAAGCCTTTGACAGTCAATGCTTGTGACTAAATATCTTACAATTATTGTTTTCAATTGTGTTGCTATTTTTGCATTCTTTGTGCTTTGGGTATCTACAATCATTGGTTTCAGTTTTTATAATGAACTTGTACTTTAATCTTTGCATTTAATATTTGTGCTCGGGGGGGGGGGGGCATTCCACATAATGTTAAGACATTTTATTAAATAACAGAGTAAAAAGTAAAAAAGAAGAAGAGCACAGATATCACAATAATTGAACTTCAAATTTCTCTCTAAACAGCAATTTTTAATTGATTTTTTTTAAATAAGGAGCATTAGCAAATTGTATGTTTGGGAATTTAGCTATTATCTTGTTAGAAAGCCTTGGACCGAAGTTTCTACTGTGATTATATGCTACAGTTGTGGTATATTTAGGTTCTGTCAAACATATGTTGTCTGTTCTTTTGGTTTTATATTTATGTGAATATAAATTAAATATCTTTCGGTACAATGAACATGTATTCCATTCTTTGTGCCTAAGCTGTCTAACAATCAGTATTGTTTGCAGTATTTACAATGGACATGTACTCCAATCAATGTACTCGGTATTTGTGCTTAAGCTGTCTAACAGTGGGTATTATTTGTAGTCTTTACAATGGACATGTACGCCAATCTTTTCATTTAGTATTTGTGCTTAAGCTATCTAACAGTGGGTTTGTTTGCAGTCTTTATAATAGACATGTACTCCAATCTTTGCAGTCTGTATTTATGCTTAAGCTATCACAAAGTGTCAGTATTGTTTGCAGTCTTTACAATGAACATGTACTCCAATGTTTATGCTTAAGCTGTTTAACAGTGGGTGTTGTTTGCAGTGTTTACAATAATAATAATAATAATAATAATAATAATAATAATAAAATTAAATTACAGAATAAAAAATAAAAGAGAAGAAGAAGAAGAAAAAACATAGATATCACAATAATTGAACTTCATATTTTCTTTCTAGACAGCAATTTTATAATTTATTTTTTTTAAATAAGGAGCATTAGCAATTTTATGTTTGGCAATTTAGCTATTATCTTGTTATAAACTCTTGGACCGAAGTTGTTACTATGATTAGGCTATATGCTACAGCTGTGGTACATTTAGGTTCTGTCAAGCATATGTTGTCTGATCTTTTGGTTTTATATTTATGTGAATATAAATTAAATACGTTTCGGTGCAATGAACATGTACTCCAATCTTTATACTCAGTATTTGTGCTTAAGCTGTCTAACAGTCAGTATTATTTGCAGTCTTTACAATGGTTATGTACTCCAATCTTTGCACTCAGTATTTGTGCTTAAGTTATCTCCTTTCATTCATAGTTGTTTGCCCAAGAGCAGGTCATTCACTGCATACACAGCATTCTCCAATTTTTCCTATTTTCTGCCTTCCTCTTTGTCTCCGCATATGATCCATGTAAGCTTATATATCTTAATGTCTCTATCATCTGATATCTTTTTCTGCCCCGAACTCTTTTCCCGTTCACTATTCTTTCCATTACAGCCTTCAGTAGAAAGTTTCTTATCAGTCAGTGGCCCAACCAATTACTTTTTTCTTCCTGATCAGTTTCAGCATCATTCTTTCTTCACCCACTCTTTCCAACACAGCTTCGTTTCTCATTCTGTCTGTTCATTTCACAAGCTCTATTCTTCTTCATATCCACATTTCAAAAAGCAATCACTTTAGAATTACTATTGTTTGCAGTCTTTACAATGGACATGTACTTCAATCTTTGCACTTACGTCAGTATTTGTGCTTAAGGTGTCTAACTGTGGGTATTGGTTGCAGTCTTTACAATGGGCATGTACTCCAATCTTTGCACTCAGTATTTGTGCTTACGCGTCACTAAGAGTCACTATTGTTTGTAGTCTTCACAATGGGCATGTACTGCAATCTTTGCACACAATATTTGTGCTTAAGCTATCACTAAGAGTCACTGTTGTTTGCAGTCTTTACAATGGGCATGTGCTCCAATCTTTACACTCAGTATTTTTGCTTAAGCTATCACTAAGAGTCGCTATTGTTTGCAGTCTTTACAATGTACATGTACTGCAGTCTTTGCCCTCAATATTTGTGCTTAAGCTATCACTAAGAGTCACTACTGTTTGCAGTCTTTACACTGTGCGTGTATTCCAGTCTTTGCACTAAATATTTGTGCTTAAGCTATCACTAAGAGTCACTATTGTTTGCATTCTTTACAATGTGCATGTATTCCAGTCTTTTCACTCACTATTTGTGCTTAAGCTATCACTAAGAGTCACTATTGTTTGCAGTCTTTCCAATGTGCATGTACTCCAGTCTTTGCACTAAATATTTGTGCTTAAGCTATCACTAAGAGTCACTGTTGTTTGCAGTCTTTACAATGTGCATGTATTCCAGTCTTTTCACTCACTATTTGTGCTTAAGCTATCACTAAGAGTCGCTATTGTTTGCAGTCTTTCCAATGTACATGTACTCCAGTCTTTGCACTAAATATTTGTGCTTAAGCTATCACTAAGAGTCACTGTTGTTTGCAGTCTTTACACTGTGCGTGTATTCCAGTCTTTGCACTCAATATTTCTGCTTAAACTATCACTAACAGTCACTATTGTTTGCGATCTTTACAATGTGCATGTACTTCCACTCTTTGCACTTAGTATTTCTGCTTAAGCACGAAGTAAGAGTCACTTTTGTTTGCAGTCTTTACAATGTGCATGTATTCCAATCTTTTCACTCAATATTTGTACTTAAACTATCACTAAGGGCCGTATTCATAGACATTTTTAGCGCGGGCTTTCGGTAGATGATCAGCGTTTTTCGTATTCATAAACCAGTGTGAGCGATAGGATATGATTTGAATTCTGTACAAGTAACCAGTGGATAGCCGGGGCTAGCTTAGTACGCTCATAGCGCGTGCTGCGAAATGTCTATGAATAGCACCCTACGAGTCACTATTGTTTGCAGTCTTTACAACACGCATGTATTCCAGTCTTTACACTCAATATTTGTGCTTAAGCTATCACTAAGAATCACTATTGTTTGCAGTCTTTACAATGTGCATATGCTCCAATTTTTACACTCAATATTTGTGCTTAAAATATCACTAAGAGTCAATATTGTTTGCATTCTTTACAATGGACATGTTCTCCGATATTTGCACTGAGTATTTGTGCTTAAGCTGTCACTAAGAGTAACTATTGTTTGCAGTCTTTACAATGTGCATGTGCTCCAATTTTTACACTCAATATTTGTGCTTAAGCTATCACTAAGAGTCACTATTGTTTGCAGTCTTTACAGTGTGCATGTGCTCCAATTTTTACACTCAATATTTGTGCTTAAGCTATCACTAAGAGTCACTATTGTTTGCAGTCTTTACAGTGTGCATGTATTCCAAGTCTTTTCACTCAATATTTGTGCTTAAGCTATCACTAAGAGTCACTATTGTTTGCAGTCTTTACAATGTGCATGTATTCCAGTCCTTTCACTCACTATTTGCGCTTAAGCTATCACTAAGAGTCACTATTGTTTGCATTCTTTACAATGGACATGTTCTCCGATCTTTGCACTCAGTATTTGTGCTTAAGCTGTCACTAAGAGTAACTATTGTTTGTAGTCTTTACAATTGGCATGTACTCCAATCTTTACACTCAGTATTTGTGCTTAAGCTGTCACTAAGAGTCACTATTGTTTGCATTCTTTACAATGGACATGTTCTCCGATCTTTGCACTCAGTATTTGTGCTTAAGCTGGCACTAAGAGTCACTATTGTTTGCATCCTTTACAATGGACATGTTCTCCGATCTTTGCACTCAGTATTTGTGCTTAAGCTGTCACTAAGAGTAACTATTGTTAGTAGTCTTTACAATTGGCATGTACTCCAATCTTTAACTCAGTATTTGTGCTTAAGCTGTCACTAAGAGTCACTATTGTTTGCATTCTTTACAATGGACATGTTCTCCGATCTTAGCACTCAGTATTTGTGCTTAAGCTGTCACTAAGAGTCACTATTGTTTGTAGTCTTTACAATTGGCATGTACTCCAATCTTTACACTCAGTATTTGTGCGTAAGCTATCACTAATAGTCACTATTGTTTGCATTCTTTACAATGGACATGTTCTCCGATCTTTGCACTCAGTATTTGTGCTTATCTGTCACTAAGAGTCACTATTGTTTGTAGTCTTTACAATTGGCATGTACTCCAATATTTGCACTCAGTATTTGTGCTTAAACTATCACTAAGAGTCACTATTGTTTGCAGTTTTTACAATGGGCATGTACTCCAAACTTAGCATTCAGTATCTGTGCTTAAGCTATCTAACAGTCAATTTTTTTCAGTGTATAGTGAGCTAACTCTGCATTCTTTGCACTCAGCACTTCTGCTTAACCTATCTCGCGATTATTATTTTTTTGGATCTATATAATGAGCGTGTTAAATACAATCTCCCCATCCAATACCTACGCTTAGGCCATCGTACAACTCTGTTATCACTCTATAACGAACACGTGCTCTAATGTTACGGTAACTTGAAGTCATTGTTTTCATTCTTCATAACAGAATTATTCTGCTATGTTTGCATTCAGTCTTTGTGTTTAATGTACTCATAATTTTTTATTCTTGTTAAGTTTTCCAATGAAAATATGCTATAATGTTTGCATCGTGTCTTTGTAATTTTGCTAACTTATAAATTTAACTTTCCAACTTTAAAGAATATTTTAGTTACCATAGAAACTGTGAAAGTGTAATACAACTCAAAGAAGGCATGTTTCAGTCTATTATGAAGAAGAACTTGATATAGACCAAACTTAGTGAAAGTTGTTTTTGTGGTTTATCTCATTCTTTCAGTGGTTCACTCAACTTTATATAATATATTTATTGATTTGCAGACGGTAGAATATAAGACAATGAACCATACAGAATTGAGAGACTGAGAACTTGCCTACACTGTTGAAAGAGTTCCGCTCCACAAAGTCTGGCAACTGCAGAGTTCTTGTGTCTTTGACATAAAACCCTCTGCCTTTGGAAGCGAAAAGTTTATCGAGTTGTCTTGGTGTGATGTACTTTCTAGAAGACAGAAGTTTTACAGATGCACTCACACAGAAATATTTAGATACAGATTATTAAAAAATTCTACCGACAATCTTTACATGTGATACAAATTGGAGCAAGTTTTATTAAGCAGTCACTATCGGCGAGAGTGACATTAATATCCAATTGTGAAAGATGGTGCGTTCGTACGGAATGTAGATATTTTACCAAAGCACTTTGAAGGCTGAAATATGAAAAATAATCGTGAAGATTATAAAGTTAAAGTTGTGACGCTCAAAATCAAGTCTTAGCCTACAACAGCTCAGCATTAATTCCCGGACGTGCGGAAAATCCCTGTAGTTTCACGGATAAGTCGATGGTGACCACAATCCTAGCTACAAGAGTAGACTAGAACGAGAGAGAGCGTTGCAGACCAGGGAAAAATACATTTTCTAACCTCTCTTCTGCATTTCATGAAGAATCCAAAACTGGGGAAATAAGTACATGGTGCCATTTAAAAATTGACTCCTTGGCACACCCTTTATAAATGAAAAGCATAGTATTTGAAAACATGTTCAAAATATTCCTTCTCTGCTACGTTAAAACTTTTGTTTAGGTAGTTTCTTCATAAAATTAGAAATAAGAAAGTTGCAAGCATTGTTCCATACATTTTACTCACTCTGTATAATTATGTAGGTACGTATTGTTTTGCTTTATAGCTTCTACCTTATTTCATGGCAACATTAGTAGTAGTGGGACCGTCGAAATACGAGTATGTCTTGACGTTTGTCTTTGATATAAGGTGAAAATACTCCTAATATAATCAGGAAGAGTGGGTACTGCCTTGGAGCGACATAACTCGTTTGTATCATCGGAAGGGTTGAAGTGCACCATCAATCGGGTCGGACACGGGCGAGCGACTCGTCCTGGATGTGTAATTGCAGGAGGGGATGTACTCGGCGCCAGTTCTATGTTTGTTTTGAGGGTGTTTTTCCCCGTTTCTTACTGCTCTCGTAAACCTGACATCACTGCCGTTCCCTCCACCATTTTTATGACCACAGTTATAACTATAAATTTATTGTATTCAAGATATTTGATATAGTTTAGGGTCTCTATTGCTCGTCGGAGACTCGTGTTTAACTCTCGGGGAGCCCAAGTTTGAGTTCTGCAAACAAAAGGGTGTTGAGATGTTCTCTTTATTTTATTTTATTTTTATTTTTATTTTTATTTTTATTTTAAATCCACCACCTACAGAAGCAGGCTTCCAATTACAGGTGGCTTACACAGATATATACACAAAATACATAATAAGAGAAAAAAACAACAAAACAAATAACACAAACGAAAGAAAGAAAATACATAATGGTAATAGATGCTAGAATATAATATTACAGTTAATAGAGTGCCAAATGTCAATATAATGATGCAAAATTATTTAAAAAATTGAGTAAAAACATTATAATACACTTCTTCATAATTTAAATATCTAAGGAAATACAATGCTTTTTAATATTGTATGAAAATTTTCAATTGTTAAACTGAAATCCAATTGAGAATCACAGTTTAAAGACAGAGAGTTGTATTACATATAACAAACAATGGAGAGTTCTTGAAGAAAACAGTTCTAGGAATAGGAATAATGAAAGGTTGCCTATGACGTAATTCTGTTCTTTTTACATTGAACTGAAGGAATTTAAGAAAATCACAGTTATTCAATATACCGTTAACAGTCTTATAGAGTAAAATTTGGCTATTTATTAATCGTCGAGATTTTAAAGTTTTATAATTAAATTAAAAAAGTAACTGATTATATGAAATTTGCTTGTCATAAGACGACACGTGATGTTTTTTTTTTTTTAATATAAATAACGTAAAAATCTTTTCTGTATCCTTTCTATTTGCATCTGATGGGACTGGAACTGAGGTGACTATATTACAGACGCATACTCTAGCTTACTTCTAACCATAGTTTTATACAGAGTATCAATAGTATTTATATTTTTTAATTCTTTTATGCTTGATTGTCACGTTATTAACACTGCCTCGAAAGGAAGTGCTCGATCTCAGTAGTCAGCCAGTCTATGTCTTCATCTCTGACAATTTATTTGTCATCGTCGTCTCGGTGGCCTATTGCACTCTACCACTTCCGTGGTCGAGGATTCTAGGTTCGCGGAGGGCAACGGGCTTTTGAGACTGACAAAAATCCTGAATATATATTTTTCTGCAAGAGGAAAGTGAAACTAGGATTCCCATCTGATGCATTTTGAGACACATAAGAGAACTGTGTCCCAGACAGCTCATTGTTAAACTTATCAACCGTATCTTGTCACGTCAAACTTAAATTCTACTAGTCGTCCATCTCACTTGACGATATGTGTCATAGAAAGAACAATTGTTTGTATGCATCTGAAGTCTGATTAGTGTAATATGTAGCTAATCGGCGATGTATCCAATGGAGGGGGAAAGAAACTGCCCATTCTACTCCATTATCTCCTGGGCTAGTTGCCTAGTTGCCTCATAAATGGTACCTTATTAGTATCACTTGTGGGGTTCAGACCTGTTTTCGGACAGTTGACTAAGCAACAACAACAGTCCTCACTCTCGTTTATCGTACTATCATCTGAACATTGGCAGTGAAAATACGAGACTGGATGTGGCTGAGAGAAAATTGAAAGAGTTGTGCCAAATCTCACGTACTTTCAAGAGGTTATGGAGTATGAAATTACTGCGTGAACTACAAACCTATTGGCCACTTGCTTCCTGAAGGAACATATATAAATATAAACTTTAAATAGAATAGAAAGAGAAAAAACATCGAAGAGTACTTGATCTACTAAAGAGGGAAGCTGTGATAGTCTGTTTGTATCGCCATCTCACAAAGTCATCTATCTGGACTGGAACCCTAGTCTGAATCCGAACCGCAGCTCTTAGGCCGACAGGACACTGCATCGGACATCTTGTCTCGGACGGAACAATTTCGTGTCGGACCGCGCATGCCGGACAAAACTGCTTCTGTCTGTCTAGGACTGTTTCGGACGGTTTCGAACAGAACTTCGCCGCGACGCGACGCACGTAATTGGTTTTCCCCATGCACTCCTAGTCATAATTCGATGGCAACTGACTACGAAATCGTAGCAACAATCTATTATTTTATGCGCTTAGAAGAAGAAAATAAAAAAAATATAGCTTCGATTCATCCTCTGAACCAAAAAATGAATGGACTTGATTTTGTAAATGTATTAATGTATTTGGGAACCTCTTCCCACAGTTTATGTAGTAGGGCCTTGTTATGCTTAAAAAACTGGGGTCCTTGCATGCACACAAGAAACATTTATCTGCGTTTACAGCCATGTTTAATTAATTTGAAAGGTACTCGTAAATACAGTGTAAGAATAATATTATATTTCTGAAAATAATCCACACTGGATCTTCACCATGGGGGCATGGATTACGGATCCCTAAGACAACATAACACATCATACATTTTGTCTCGGACAGGACGGTTTTGTCGTGGACCGTCCGATGTGACAGTGAATGAGGCTGCAGCATAGTGCTTCGAATTTATCCTGATTGTGCGGTACAAAGTATAATCTGTCAAAAGAAGTGAACGTTTGAATTTTTTTTTTCCTTTGTACGGAGGAAGGGCCCGAAAACTGGCACTTCAGCATCCAATGGACATACTGTGCCTTCTCGCCACCGTATAGCTTAGCTGCGTGATGTCATCTGTCGATTCAACCTGCAGGTTGTAAGGGGTTAGGTACAGCTTACAGCAGTAAAATTTTTGGAAATATTCAACATTTTTTCCTCCATTAGTATATCTTGTACAATAATGAAAATTGGTATGTGTGAAACACTGTCCTTCTGCTGTATGAAAAAAATATTTTTACGGTTTAAAAAATTATATATATATATTTTTTTTTTCAAAATTCAAAATGTGCAGTTCACTGTGCAGTGATGAAGCGTTTCCCTCACAACTCATAAACTTGTTAAATTTTTCATGTTCTCTCTCTTATATTTTATTGCTGAAACTCATGTTTACAAAATCATGCTCTTTCAATTACATTCCTTAATAAATTATATATATATATATATATATATATATATATATATATTTAGTTTTGTGTTAGAAGAAAATACTGATATTTGACCATTTTGTAAAATGAATCAGACAATCTATCAAAGATAGAGAAGTGATCTTGCATCATATTGCAGATATGGCATGCATTAATACACTCAAGAAATTTCATCACAGAACGTTGGATAGTTTTTTAGTTATGTGGGAAACGCTTCATCACTGCACAGTGAACTGAATTTTGAAAAAAAAAATGTAAATCATTTTTTAAAATCTTAAAAATATTTTTTCTTATAGCAGAAGGACTGTTTTACACATACTAATTTTCATTATTGTACAAGATACAGTAATGGAGAAAATAAATGTTGAATATTTCCAAAATGTTAATGCTGTAAGCTGTACCTAACCTCTTAAGGCCTTCCAGTCTTTTCCCCAAAAGCGTACTACGCCACCTTAGACCGAGTCCATCTGTATGCCAGTCACCATTATAGAGCTGTATGGGCCGAATTTTTTAAATCTGGCTCAGCCCAGTCCCTTCATCTCTGAACCCGGACCGAGCCCGAGATTCCTTTTAAATTTATTACCGGAGCCCACCCGAAACTTCAAAGCGTCAAGAGGACCCGTGGAAAGTAAAGATAAGATACCTATTCATTGTGTTTCCTCGATTTATTCGTGTTATAATAGTGCAGTTGGATAAGGATAACCTTAAAGGGGGAAACAAGCATATCAACAAAATAATAAATAAATCCGTTGCATGATATAAAAATTGTCATTGCTGACACAAGCTGTCACTCATTATCGTGTAGCAATAAACTTAAGATTTAACGTGATGTATTGTTGCTCTGAATGCATTATTAAGGAGACGCCCTACTGAAAATACTTGTAGTCGAATTTTGACAAATTTTATCATTTTTTTTTTAATTTTTGCTCTAAAAATATACGATTTTACGAAAATTTTATCTCAATATCTTAATTATAAGTATACTTTTATATAATTGGTAGAAGTTGTGTTAATGTGCGAGTTATGTGTAACCAAAACTTTAAATTTAATTATCTCAAAAAAGAAATTGTCTACGTTGTCAACCACAAGTATTCATTTTCTTTCTCAGTGGTTATAGCTAGAGTGATGAAACTTAACACACTTATTCATTAATAACTCTGTTGTGAAATGGAGCATTTGATTGGCTGTATTCAACATAGTTTTATTGCTAGAGAATTATACGTAAAGCAGTATTATTTTTTTATTAATGTTTGAACATTGAAGAAATTATTTTTTTTACAAATGAACAAATTAGAGCAGGGAATTACTAATACTGCATTGCACAATATGCAGTGTTAAATTTAAGAATAAAGCAAATTAAAAAATAATGATTCTTTAGAAATAGAATTTTGTCGTAGAAAATATAAAAAGACAAAATAAGTTTAATTTTTTTTTAAGTGTTCATGAGAAAAAACTGAAATTTACATTGTACGATTATGATATTGATATGCATATTCAGTAAAAAAAAATCAACTCTCTAGTTAATAAATCGTGGATTTTAGAAATTTCAGTAGCACATCGCTTTAAATTAAAAATAAAATATACGTTTTATATGTGTGTCACGTTGAGATATAATACAAGGATTTCCTGTTTAATATTTGTTGCAAGCGTAGAACGAAGATTTTCCATTCCTTCATTTTTTGAGATGAAACATTAACATGTTATTATTTTTAAAAATAAGTACGGCCCGAAAAAAAGTCTGTAAAATAGTTAGTTCTTGTTATAATCGCCGGAACCCGGTCCGAATTCGAGAACCCTTCAAAGATTTTAGCCCGAATCCGGCCCGCGGCTTTGGCCCTTGCCATGCACCAGATCTCTAGTCACAGTAATATATCATTTTTCATCGTTTTGAGTTAATGCTGTTGAAACAATAATAATGCATATTCAAATGCAAAATGACTGTGAAGTGATGGAGAAAAATTGGGGAACCTTGGCTTTGTTCAGTACAAATACGAATTTGCCATCGCGAGGATTCTAACCCGGGTCAATGGTTATGGTAAACTAGTGCTCTGCCAACTGAGCTACCAAGTCCAGTGTCGTTTGAATTTAGAAAACAGATAAATTAGAGATGGAGGACAAGTAGTCCGTAGTCCATTTATTGCGGAACGCACTCCGCAGAAACTCCGCAGGAAGGATAATTTTGTCTTTGATATCCAGGCTAATATCGGATATGATTAATTCCGTCTTCCAGGTATTCTCACCTCAGAAATGGAATTCTTAACGCTGTCAGCCTAGCTGACTCCCGGAATATTCACAGTACCATACCTGGTGTCTTGTCGACCAGTTACGTGGTAGAGGTGGAGAGAGAAAATACCAAGTTCACATTTTGTGTGCTAGGTCTGCGCTGTATTTGACGATGAGGCGGGTCACGTCCACAAGGAAACTCCCCGCAGTGGCCGGTGATGCCGAGTTAAACGCTTTGATTACGGTGATATACCGTCCAGATAGCGCCCAGTGCCTTGTAGGGCGATCCAGCTCTCGAACACCCCATGAATCTCTGACGAGCTCGTCCGCACAACCTGCCTACAAAACTGAACGTCAAGAGCAGTGGTTTGAAAGTTCACTTCGTCATGGGTTACTGAATACTGTATCGTTATGAAGTGAACATCAATGAAATGATGAGTTCCACAGGAGAATAAAATTAAATTATGGTTTATTTAACGACGCCCGCAACTGCAGAGGTTATATCAGCGTCGCCGGTGTGCTAGAATTTTGTCCCGCAGGAGTTCCTTTGCATGCGAGTAAATCTACTGACATGAGCCTGTCGCATTTAAACACACTTAAATGCCGTCGATCTCGGCCGGGATCGAACCCGCAACCTCGAGCATAGAAGGCCATAGCTATACCAACTACGCTACCATGGGCGACTCCACGGGAGATACTCCGCAAATTAAATATTATTGAAATAGTCCCTTTCATTCACTGCGTCCTCTACAGAGGACAGCAACTTTAATGCTGCCTCATGGACAATGAGTTATTAAGAACGAGTCCTCTCAAGTAGACAGTTCATATCTGGAAATCCAGGTATCATGCTGTAAAAATGAGACTGTGGGCAATTCACAAAAATTTAATAGGAGTCGAGAACAAACAATTAGACTTTTCCAAACAAAAACATAATTCGTGACTGAAAGGGTTAAAATATTCACAGTCACTGGCATAGCTCAGAGTAGCGCGTTTTTCTGCTGATCCGAAGCTGCACATCGGTCGTAGGTTCGATTTCCATTTGGAATGTTTACCTGATTGGATTTTCCCCGACATTTTTCTCAACTGTAAGATGATTGTCAGGTAATCTCTAGCGAATCCTCCGTCTCATCACGCCAAATATCTTCTCGCTATCACCAATTCAATCGACACTAAATAACCTAGTAGTTGATACAACTTCGTTAAATAGTCGACTAAAAATATTCATCCCTTGGATTACTTTCACAAAAACAGAGTTGTGTTAGACGACTAGCACCGTATACGAGTAGGCTATATGTATGATTATCCTGGAATAGCGAATTCTAACGGTATGTCCAAGATAACTATTACGTTAACCACCCAGCTTGCCATGTTCCCAACTCACACCAACTGACTACGCTAAAGTTCTCTAAACATGCAGGTTTCGAATAGGAAACATCTTGTGTCCCCAGACCAGCCCTCTCCGCGCGCAGCCAACCGGCGATTGGAGAAATGCTATTGAATATTGATAAATGGAAATCGGACGAATTAATCTGATGGTAGCATGGAGAAACGGAAGAATTCCGAGAAAATCCGAATTGTGACCTTGTTCGCCAGACTGGTCGCCTGCGAGACAGGAAGATATTCTGAACCACGTATCAAGCGCAGAGACTTATACTGTGTACTCGTATGTAGCCCTTGTCTATAGGTGTTTATAAACGTGTAGTTAAATTATTTTTCTCAGGAGCTTTATGTAATAATTAATTTTCACTTAACCTCCTTCAAACATAGCATTCCCGAGGGGACTCAAGACTGCGTCTTAATTAAAAAAATTATAGAAATGTGTTTTGATTACTTAATTAGTTATTGCTTAATAAACTTGCATTTGTCATGCGTATTATCACTATCAAAAACTCATCCCGTATTGGTGACCATATCCGTAATAGATCATTCCTACCATATGACAGCGGTCCAGTTCAGAGAGTAAGGTGGCTTTCATCTATGTGAAAGTAGTTAAAATCGCTTCTCCTTCCTCCTGCTATTCATTTTCCTCTTATTCTTGTTATTCTTCCTATTTGTGTTCTTGTTGTCCTTGGTGGAATGGTGGTTACAATGTTTATCACTGGATCCAAGGATCGCGAGTTCGTACCCAGCCAAGGGCGATACAAATTCTTGGCATGGCTTCCTTTAGAAAGGAAATTAAGCTGGAACTCCGATGTTCTAGATTTACGCTATATAGAAGAACCCTGTTCCTAACTGGGAGGCTCCAGACAAAATATACCTTCTCGTCATCGCCCAGATCAAAATTCAACTACAGAGGTAGTGCAGCGGTCCCATATAGATGATCAAAGTGTGTGTGTGCGTGCGTGCGTGCGGGCATGTTCTATCTATCCATCCATCCATCCATCCATCCATCTATCCATCCATCCATCCATCCATCCATCCATCCATCCATCCGTCCATCCGTCCATCCATCTATTCATCCGTAGATCTATCATGCATGTTGTTTTTGGTCTTGTCTGATTCATGTTCTGTTTGTTCTTATTTTTTTCGTTACATTTTTGCTTTCCTTGCTGCTTATCTTCGTGTGCCAAACAGCATGTTCTTTGAGAGATACAACACTCACTAATTGCGTGCTGTTCGTATCCTGGAGTTGGTGGTACAATAACTTTCCGTTGCTTCTTACATAAGTGTTATATCTACTACCCCTGACCACATAATTTATAATTATAATAGATTGGCCATCCCCATGTTAAAACGATAACATGTAGAAGAGAACAACTACCAGGATCGCCACTGTCGATTAGTAACAACCGCTTAATGGAAATACACTTGCTCCATGTAATTCAAATGGGAGTTATAATGTGACTTCTTCTACTGTCGCTAGATGGCAGCCTAGTGAAATTGATCAAAGTTGCTGCTTTTAAAGCCCATAAGAGTGATCAATCTGTTATATATGTGATCTGGACTACTACGCTTTAGTGAATTACGAAGGAAAAGGAAAATGTTACATTCGAAGAAAAATCATTAATGAACGTTTTTCATTTCATTAAAAAATTCCCTCAGATGTCTTCAGTATCTCTCTAACAGTGTGAACATCGCAACCGTCGTTCCTTCCTATAAAATAATATTCCTTTTAGTCTTATTTAATGACGCTATATCAACTACTATGTTATTTAGCGTGGATGGAATAAGTGATAAGTAAATGGTATTCGGCAATATGAGGCCGAGGATTTGCTATGTGATTACCTGACATTCGTCGTACAGTTGGGGAAAACATCGTAAAAACTGAACCAGGTAATAATCACTTCAAGCGGGAATCGAACCCATGCCCCAGCTCAGCTTCGGTTCAGCAGGCAGACGCGTGTACCGTCTGAGCTACGCCTGTTCCTGTTAAAAAAATTGCTTAAGCTCTGAAATAAACTTCAATGCTGTCGTTCCCATTATATATATATACATATATATGTATATATATATATAATGGGAACGACAGCATTGAATTTATACAGTGCTAGAAGTAAGCCTAGTCTATAGAGGTGAAGCGTTTATAAGCACTTCAGCTAAATTAAGTTTTTTGTGTAACTGTGATGGAATGAGTGCTGCCCGGGTAAGACTGTTCCACCATCCGCAATACTATGCATTTCTTTCGAGCCTTCAGATCCGTATAGGCCTATTTTACTTCTGATAGTGGTCTGTTGTACCTCACAGGTCTGTATGAATCGTCACATTCCTGTTAGGAGTAAAATTCTGGGTGCTTCGTTGCCGTTTATGTAGTTTTATGAGTCGTCTAGAATCCACCACCACTGCCATTTACCAATCTTTGGACAAACCACGAGAAACACTCACCATAGCGGAAGGCCGATTCGGCATCACTCAGACACAGGAGATGCCCTATTTTTCGAGATGGAGATGATAATGAAAAAAGAACTGTGGAATATGTTCGTGAAATGCCGAGGGAGAATCGTGAGAACCCCGAGAAAATCGTCACATCTTTAATTCTGTCCACCACAAATACCCTTCCGGAATCACCGAAATTTGAACTCGTATTAAGCCAGTACTCTGCCAACTGAGCTACAAGGCGACTTTCACTAATGTTATTAAACAGAAAAGACAGCTAGGTATACAGCAATAAGGTGAAGCTTTGATATGTAGTGGAAATCAGGATATTGAACTCGAATTCTGCTTTGGGTATTGATTTTTGTCTTAACTCAGTAATTCCGTTCGATAGTTGACGATTTCTCAGATAAGATGCCTGGAGTTTAAAATATGTGATGGATAAATACTGTTTATGTGGTTTACTCCGGATACTTAGATTGGGTACTTAGATTTATCCTTCTCATTCCACCACTGCTCCAGCTTCGCAGTACTCATCTCAATACCATTTGTAGTTAAAAAGGAGACATGGAATAAAGCAGTGATTAATTACCAACGCATGTAAGTCTGTGATTTTAGGTTAAAAAGTTGTAAAATGAGTTTAGGATGAATCCCCGAGTGTGGCAAGAAATGTTTTTGATTGCATTGCGTAGACCATATATTCCCACGTTCAGCATTTGACGTTGTTTTTAGATCTGTCGATCCTCCTCACTGGTTGACACTTACGACGTCTAGGACCCCTAAATAATACGATGCAGCTGAGATCACAACATCAGCGTCTGCCACTACCTGCTCCAGTCGTAAAGGCTGTTATCTGCTTATTGGCTGGCAGACAGCTTTCAAATATACTCTGCACTTTATGTCGGCACAGAATTAAGTCCACTGCCCCAAAATAAAATAGGCTACACTTTTTGTATCTGCTTCCTAGTGGAAGAACAGCATACATGCTTAAACAAAATAAATAGTAGTACTCTGCATATATTTTTCTTCAAATCTGAAGACGTTTGGTGTCTGACACAAGGAATTGATTTTATTTGTTTACAAGAGAAAATGGATCACATGTAGTCAAACCTTAGATTATCGATCGTCCTATATTTTAAATAAGTATCTGAACGCCAAAATTTAATATGAAGATTTTTTTTTAGAAGTCATTCGTTTGTTCTATGAAAGTTTTTGTTCTCATACCGCGCTTGCATTGAAATCTCCTGGGCTACTGAAATAATTCGTTGTATATTTCACTTGTGACTGGATCAGTAGTCGAATTGGGCCGGTATGGCATACCGGAAGTAAAATATGTTACCAAAAAGCATACCGGCAGTAAAAAATCTGAAATTGACTGTTATTTAGTGAAGCTGATCACACAATCAATGACACTAACCATAGTGTCGTCATACTCTGTACCGTCCCTTAGATATCCCTGCAGTGTGCGTGATGTCTTATACTGTACCTTATTTAGTTCACGCGCGGGAGCAATGTTCTACGAATATTTAAGAAATCCCCAAAATAGTATCGGAATTCAAGTCTGTGCATACCGGCAGTAATTTCTTTCCAATTCGATCACTGCAGTGGATAGATTTGTTTTAAAGACCTTCCGTTGTGCTTACTGGTCTAGCCACTACACTAGTCAATGGGTTCGAGGTTCGCAGATTCAAACCTGGCAGAGGACGATGGGCGATAATATCCTCTTCATGGCTTCCTCCTGCAGTAAAGTAAAAATTGAGAGATCCATGAAGTATATTTGTGTCACATAAAGCTCATGGTCTGGAAGAGCGCTCAAGATAAATTTTGTCTCCCATTTCTCGCTTACTTTAAAATTCGAAGCTGAATAATCTCTGCAATTAAAAATGTAATTTGATAAAATACTACTATTATTGATAACACAGCTGCTGTTGCTACTATCATGACTACCACCACCACCACCACCACCACCATCACCACCACCACCACCACCACGATTACCATGACTGCTATTGCTACTGCTGCTCTACTATCACCATCACCACTACTGCTGCTAGTGCTGCTGCTGCTGCTGCTGCTACTACTACTACTACTACTACTACTACTACTACTACTACCACTACCACTACCACTACCACTACCACTACCACTACCACTACCACTACCACCACTACCACTACACTGCTGCTGTTACTACTGCTACTACTTTGACTATTGAGCCTAATATTATTGTCACTACGTCCTGCTGCTATGCTTAAAGACCTCCTATAATCATTCTTGGTTTTCATGAAAGTTCTCACCGCGTAATATGCAATAGAATTTCCTGACATATTGAAAGAAATTGTGGTACATTTAATTTATTTTTAAACGTATAGACTTATTTGAATCTGCCCTACCTTATAAGAGTTCAGTGTTGGTTTCTTGCTTTTTGAAACTTATTTTTGTTCTCATCTCTATGCATGAGATGAAATCTTGTGGCCTATTGGAAGAATTTATTGTTCATTTTCCATTAACATTCGATTTTTAATACCTACCTGAGACGTTATTATCTTTATTATTGATTCTTAGTGGAGCGCATTTATCAGTCTATTAGAGAAAATTATATTTTTCATTTTATGTGATGCTTTACATTTCATTTTGAAGGCTTCACTCAGAATGCGGTTTTGGTTTCCTGCAGTGCAAAATGAATCTGATTCCTTCTAATCCTGCATTAATAGTAATAATAATAATAATAATAATAATAATAATAATAATAGATGGCGCGACAATCTACTGAGGGCCAGTACTGATCAGTAGAATAGTTCTTCAGTCATTACAGCTGACTTACGAAACGAAAAACCATACACTGGTCGAAATTTCATGAGATAACTTCTTTCTCCATGAGGACTCGAACCAGTTCTCATTCCATACTGCTAGTCCAAGACGTCACATCTAAAGCCTTGGTTTTTCTGAACCGACGCATGCGACGTGTGGGGTGTGACGCCTGCCTCTCACCTCGCACGTCGCATGCTTTAAGGCTGGTTCACAATAAACCGGAAACGGAAACAACGAAAACGAGAACGAAAATATTGTTAAAATAAATGTATTTAAATGTGAGCATTCACAACTAACTATTGTGAATGCTCGTATTTAAATGCATTTATTTTAACATTATTTCCGTTCCCGTTCTCGTTATCGTTTCAGTTCTCGGTTTATTGTGAACCAGCCTTTAGGCTACGCAGCTACGGCGCGGGACTAATATAGTATGTAGAACCGGGATACCTTAATGTTGTGCAGTACAGTATGGTTATGGGCCGGGAAGGTTAGGCTTACAGGATGGTTAGGTGAGCCGTAAGCACTTCAACGCCAATGAGTGCACTGTGTCTGTGCCTGTCACTGAATTTCTAATACTGTTGAACCAATAAAAGAAGGTTCAACTATTTTAAAGAAGTCTTTATCATTTCACAACGATGATAGGAATAGATTTTATCGCTTTTATAATTCAGTCTTTGTATTGCTGCGTCTCACAGGGCTTAAAGAAACATCTGCACGCAAACAACGAAATATTATCTGAAACAAATTACAGTACCTCTATTTTTATTTCGAACAATTTCATTGAGAAATAGAGTTCTTATAAATTCACAACACTAAATCCCACTTTTACTTCCATCTTAAGAAAACTATGTTAATGGTTCAATTCGTTTTTAAGAGAGACTATCGCCTTTGTCCGTGTACGAACATTCGTATCCACCGGAAAACATAATAAGAACTAGATAATCGTCGAGGGTTATTGTTTAGTTGTAGTTCGAAGCTCGAACCATGTTATATAATTATATTTGCATCTATCAGTTTTACACTGCTTGCGAGACGTAATACATGTTTGCAACCTAGAGGACAAAATGTGTTAACTCCCACTACACGGTGTATGAGAGTGGCATGTCTTGCTCTTGACACAGGATGACGGCTGACCTATCTCAACTCCAGTGTGCATGGGCAACGAAGCCGTTCCCACAGGGTCGACAGAATCATCACTGTGACAAATCATCACCAGATGTCACTCTAGGGGTCGCGCCCTCATTCTGCCTGTGAATCTGGCGCTGTCAAACAAAAGAGCGCGGTAGTGCGTGACTTTCAGAGATCTGCGACCTGAGAAGATAAATTCATATCTGTGACGCAATTATATATGACAGAAATGTTTAAATTTCTGATTGATATATCAATTTCCATAACTTTAAACAGCTATATTTTTTAATTTTTAGGCAGGAACTTGAAGGGATACTTTGACTTTACATATTATGCACTTATATTTCCAGATAGAACTTCTTCCTGCCTCCAATAGGACAGTCGTATACAACATTAAAAAGATTTGTTTCCTAAGACCAATGCGCTTTTCTGGATTGATGTTGAGTTGCATGAGACCTGTTCCCTAAGTTGCGATTCTGTCGTTAGGTAATGGACCTTTAAAGTATAGATTGTTGCAAGTGTGATATCTAATGATTGCTAACTATTCCGTCTTTAAGCAGAAAAAAGTGCAAAACGACAGAGCCAGCACAGTCGGTACCAATAAATCGCTTATTAATATGGATGTCGCTACAAAACAGTTGAGGTAATATTGCGTTTTGGCACAAAGCGAAAACTTCCTATAGACAGGGTGCGAATTGACGGGGGGATGTAAGGAATCGTTACCGGCTGGAGAATTTTATGTCTCCTGCTAAAATGGTATCAATTTGTCTCTGCCAGGAGCAACATTTATCCCATTCAGGTGCATAATTTGCAATTTCTGTAACTATTTTGTATATTACTAATGTAATACATAACGACTTTCGCTGCTTTTTAAATATAAGTTAACAACAACAACAACACGAGTCGGCCGAGACTTATGTACAGTACGTATTTTTTATTGACAATGAATTGGAAAACCTGTTGTTTAGCAGTAATAACTTAAATTCTGATTTTTAAAGACAGTCACAGACCTCGTACGTTTTACACAGTTTTACCGGACGGGCAAAACTGCATGGGTTACAACGAATCACGAATAATGAATAGGCCTACTGAATTTTTTAAATTTAAATGTCCCTCCCCCTTTGCAGAAAATATTCAATTCACACCCTGTTTGTAGGAAATAAAGTGGACCAAAAAAAAAATAAGTAGATGCAAAATTTTTTTCTGAAGGAGAGAACATGTTGCTTTAGACATCGCTGCGAAAAAATATAAAGATATTGAAGATAAAATAACGGATAAGGTGACCAATGCATTAAAAACACCAGTGCTGAGAGAAAATTTACCATAAGTTCAATGGTCAGCAAGGTTCTGTTGTATTAGAACAAATAACAAATAAAAAAAATTATGTAACTGAAGAGGAAAGAAGAGAGAGAGAGAGAGAGAGAGAGAGAGAGAGAGAGAGAGAGAGAGAGAAGTACAGAACATTTAAGTTGTGATGATTTCAAACAAATAAAACGTGACCATGCGCCTAACATATCCATCAGAGCAACTGACACTGCCATACTGTGTGAGATTTGTTTTCCAGTACGATGCCTTATCATACAGGATAGTCATAAAAGTATCTTTCGACAATCTGAATCTAATCTTAAAATAAACATTATCATATTCGCCTAGAAATCTAGAGGATCAGATCTGTCTCTGAATATTCTTGGTATTCGTAGTTGTGCCATGTCCAACAGAACCTTTGCATCAGAGGATTGTGTAATTAATAATAAAATGACTTCATCCACACGACTATTACTATACACACACGAATCTCGAGTTCATTGCGATATATGTATAATTACATTTTACTTACCTGTTTCTGATGATAACGTATCCACGAAATTACTTGAATAATAGGTCCAGTGAGATACGAAAACAAACAACATACAATATGACGGCGAAGGAATCCTTAACAGTTCATAGCTTCGATTTTCGACCTACAGTTTACAGAGCGCTTTAACGAACCAAAAGCGTTAAAGATAATTCATGCAACGCTCACTGAAGCTAAATGGACACTTATAGGACCAATAGCGTTTAACAAACCTTAAATATGTTCTTGCAATCTATCATAAAACTGCTACCTTAAAAGCTACTGCTATTTCATGTAGGCCTACACTAGTGATAACAATTCAGTCAGTCGAAAAGAAATGTACCTTGTGTCACTTTTCCGTGCTGTGAGCGTACATGTAGTCGGGCCGGCGTATGTGTTGATACGGACACAACAAATGCGTGGGCGTGTTAGTGGAATCGGAGTGCGTCCTGTTTTACAAATTGCCGAGTTTACACAACAGCTGCGATGTGTAGAGTTCTCATGGCGGAGCTGTTCGCCATTACGTAGCGTCAACAAATTGGTAGCAATCAGAGTGATGTGGACTCATTTGTTCGTCTGCAAGTGTTTTTTGTTTTTCCCGCCAGACGTCTTTCACTCGGACCCGGCACGCCCGCCCTCCCGCGCTACAGACGGCTTCTCCGACATTTGTTATTTTTATATGGAGACGATTTTTGATGTCTAGCGAATAATATTGACTTAGGATTCTGACGAAGCTGAGGTATAAAAGCTGAAGAAAAGAAATAAAAACTTTGGAAACATTCCCGACACGAAATGGGTGACATGCCAAAGCGTGCCAATAGCTTAGGCCAGGGATGTCCAGCACAAAGTAAAGTGATGGCTGATGTTAGTGGCCATATGCTACATGAACCATATTTATTTTCTTGTTCATTTCAGGGCATATTCCCATGCGTAGGCTATAGACTGTTGCATCGTTTGTATTAATTCCAAATTTTGAGTGTCTTTTTTTCCCTTTACTTGAAAGCATAGTAGGCAACTTGTTTGATTGCTCGCGTATTATAAGAATTCTTGCATGCGTTGGTGCAAATTAAATTACCTGTGTGTTATTCAGTCTTGTTAGTAATATTTTAATATATTTTAAAATCGTCTTCGATTTCTTTTTTTTTTTTCTGCAGTAATTCATAAAGTGTATAAAGCGAAAATTTGCAAATGTGATTTTATTTGCTTATAATAGTCCAATATTCACTGTCGCAAAGCGTTTGGGAATTGTTATTGCTTCATAAGACTTAATTAGGGTAAATCTTCTGATTTCTCCTCTACTTTGTTCTTGTATTGTGCTAAACATAGTCTGAAATACGTTAATTTTATTGTTGCATGCGACTGTTAAAAATGTTAACTAACCATTTCACGGATACTTCATATACTTTAGTTCCTGTGGTGCTATATTTTCAATAACAGACACAAATAAAGACGTACAAGAACAGTTTAGGTTTCAACTCATACTTTCTTTTACAATTTGAAAAGAAAAAAAATAGGCTCTGACAATGAAATGCTGTGCGTAGGTACTGAAGGAAACGATTGATGCAGTCTAAAAAATGCATTTATTGTATACTAATACATGAATAATTAGACTATACTAAGAATGCTAACTTGGAATTGACTTTCTTATATTATACGAATACAAAAGTACGACCTTCTATGATATTGAGACAATGTGTATGTTACCGTTGGCAAAATTGTCGTATTTGTAGTGTTTTTATTCTTATTTGAAATTATTTGCTATTTACAGTGACGATTCCGTGCACGTGTTGGCGTCCAAGTTAGATACCCCTTGAAGACAGTCTTTAACCTGTGGCATAACCCTGTTTCAACGCATAGTTTTCCCAGTTCTTTTTTTTTTCCTTCTACAAAAATGGACACTTCATCTAACGTTAGCAGTGCATACCAAGTATTAAGGAGAGCTGCAAAATGTAACATTTCTTTCTTACTAAAAGTTCAACGGTAATTCCTAATCGATAAGAGAGAGATCAATACGAGTCCTCGGGATACTGTGGAAAGGAAAGGGAGGAGAAAGAAGAGGAAGAAAAAGAAAAAATGAATAGCGAAAGACCACGAAAAATAAGAAAAAGTACAGAATGAAGGAGGAAAGAAAGGAAGAAGAAAATAAAATATAAAGAAATAGAGAACAGAGAGGGAGAAAGAAAGAAAGAAAAGGGAAGGAAATGAAGATAAAGATACATGAAAGGAACGAAAAAGAACGGTAGAAAAGAGAAAAGGGAAGAAAATAACAAAGAAAAAGAATCAGAACCAAGAAAAGAATGGCAGAAAAATCGAGAAAGATGGGAATAGATAAAAGAAAGTAATGGAAATGATAGCCGGAAGAAAAGAAGTAGGAAACAGTGCCAGGCAGACAGACACACAGAAAATATAGTAATTGAAACCGTCAGTGAATTAGTGTATGATTATGAATGAATGGGACTCGGAGAATGAACGACTATGAATCAGGGAATGAATTAGTGTATGAATCAGGAAATTAATTAATGAATGTATATTAATGAGAAAATGAATTAGAAAGTATACCAATCATGAAATTAATTAATTAATGCATGTGAATCATTGAGTATATTAATGAATGTGTATGGATCAGGTAATGAATTAATGAATGGATATGAATCATAGAGTGAAGTAATGGATGAAATAAATCAGGGAATGAATGAATTAATGTATATAAATCAGATAATTGATTAATGATTGTCTGTAAATCAGGGAGTGAATCATTTAATGTTAATCAGATAATGAATTCAGGAATTAATTAATTTGAATCAGGAAATCAATTAATGAATGCATTTGAAGCATTGAATGTATTAATGAATGTATATGGATCAGATACTGAATTAATGAATGGATATGAATCATAAAGTGAAGTAATGGATGAATATGAATCGGGTAATGAATTAATGCATATAAATCAGACAATTGATTAATGATTGTCTGTAAATCAGGGAGTGATTCAATTAATGTTAATCAGAGAATGAATTCAGGAATTAATTAGCGTGAATCAGGAAATGAATTAATGAATGCATGTGAATCAATTACCATAATTATGGAATTAATAAATTTGTATGAATTAGGAAATAAATTAATGAATGGATATGATTCAAGGAATTAATTAATGAATGAATATGACCTGGGGAATGAATTAATAATTGTATATAAATCAGGGAATTACTTAATAAATGAGTGAAATAGGAAATAAGTAAAACGGTAAAGGTATCCCCGTAACATGCCATGAAGGCACTTGGGGGGCATGGAGGTAGAGCCCCATGCTTTCCGTGACCTCGGCACTAGAATGAGGTGGTGTGGTCGGCACCACGCTCTGACCGCCTTTTACCCCCGGGAAAGACCCGGTACTCAATTTTACAGGAGGCTGAGTGAACCTCGGGGCCGTTCTGAAAGTTTGGCAACGAGAAAAAATCATGTCACCACCTGGGATCGAACCCCGGACATTCCAGTCCGTAGCCAGCTGCTCTACCAACTGAGCTACCCGGCCGCCCAAATAGGAAATAAGTAGATTAATTTATTTTATTTATCAGAGAATGAATTAAGGAATTGATGAATTTGAATCAGGAAATAAATTAATGATTATGAGTCAGGAAATGAATTAATGACGAGTGTAAACCAGACAACGAATCAGTGAATGAATTATTGTGAATTAGGAAATTAATTAATTAACTGGAAATGAATCAGATAATTAAGGAATTAATAAATACGAATCAGAATTAATCACAGAATTAATTAATGTGAATCAGGAAATGAATCATTGAGTGGATATGAATCAGGAATGAATTAACGAATAAGAATAAGGGAAAGAATGAATATGAAGAGGAAAGAGTGAAAATGAGATGAATGCCAGCATATACGTAATAGTGAATGAAGGAAATGGAAAAAAAGAAGAGATGCGTATTTGTGAAAGTAGAAATAAAATAGGGAAGAAGAACGTAGTCCGAAAATAAAATGAAAAAAGAAAAATATATATAGTAGGAAAATGATATAGGTAGACAATTTCTGTCTAGTTGATAGAACCTAGAAACCTCTACAAGTACTGCAGTAGGCCACCTGAGTTTACAGCAACTTTTGTTGTATTTCTGTGTGGTGCGTAACATACAAACAGGCGCACAACTTGCTGTTCTCTTTTCTGCAGATAACGTACGACTCCACTAGGGTTCACTGAGTAACCATAGAATGGTGCACGGTATACTTGGGCAGAAAAATTAACTATAACAAACATATTATTTACGAGACGGAGAAAGCGAGAGCATGAAACTATTTGGGAAAATTCTAATTTCATTTAATGCCTTACAAAATTTAATCCTTATATAAAGTAAAATTGGGAGACACTTTACAAAAGCAACCAGTACATAGGTTAAAACCGACTAAATAATGTCTGTATTTATTTGGTAATTAGTTGGAAGGGGTAATACAGTACGAAGACCATCCCTAGTCTACTCTATCTGCCTGCGCTAAGGTTCGCTTTGTGTTCGGGTTGCGAATGGACAACCCCATTCGTGCCGAACCAGTTACCTTCACTCTTCGCCAAATGCTATGAGATGTCCATGATAATTATTATGATCTTCGGAATGATGTAGATGCCTAACGTGGGCAAATGGAAAACCCCGAAAAAAAGTATCAACTGCTATCTCACCCGCCACAAGTGTCACTAAAGATTATTAAATAAAATATTAATATTTAAGCGCCTGGTGATTCTTGCGGAAAGGTTTTCTCTAACTTTTAACAACATACAGAGGCTAATAGTGCGACAAGTCACTTATTCGACGTTTCATATCCTCTTTGGTGGGTGGTGTAAACATGACTTTTTGTCTTACGTACCCCCAAAAAAGAAAAATAGTCCAATGATGTTATATCGGGTGAGCGAGATGGTCATGTAACAGGTCTAGCACGTCCAATCCACCTGTCACCAAATTTCTCATTTAATAGTTGCACGTGTACGTATTGTAAACTGTGGTGGTGCTCCATCCTGCTGATACCACATTTCTCTTCTCGAACTCAAGGGAATTTTTCCCAAAAGGGGAGGTAATTTATGGTTGAAAAAAATGACAATATTAGTCAGCAGTAACTGTGTCCTGAAAGAAGTAAGCACCGATGACAAAGTTACCAAGGATTCCATACCAAATATTCAGTGACAAACGATGCTGAAAAGGCACAATTCTCATCCATTGAGGATTTTCAGATGCCCAATAATGCATATTATGCCTATTAACATGTCCAGTGTTCGAGAATGTCGCTTCATCTGAAAATAATATGTTTGCCAAGAACGAAGCATTCTCTGCAATAGCATTACATAGCCACTCTCAAAAAAACAACTCGAAGCTGAAAATCTCTTTGTGTGAGGTCCTGATGCATACACATATGATATGGATGGTAATGGTGATGCTTCAGTATCCGCTGCACTGAAGTGCGGCTAATCTCACTGTATTTGGCCAATTCACGTTGACTTAGCCTATCTGTGGATTTACTTCTACAGCGGCAAGAATATTGATAGCATTTTCATCATTCACTTTTGATTTCACCTTCAAGCGATTCTTGTTCTTTACACTTCCATCGTTACGCAGCCGTGTTTCCAGTCTGTTGTTTGAATTTAATATGAGACATTTACAGCCTATATCTTTCATTGAACATTACCGCTGCAATTCTATAGTTTCTCCTGCATTTATCTAGCACTAACATCATATTTACTTCCATATCATAAACTGCCATATTTCTGAATCCAGAAGAGCCACACTAAACAACATGGCCAGCTACATATTTTGAGAGTTGAAGTGGCTTTGAAATCATAATACTGAAATAAATGGAACTGAAATTTTTTAGAAAAAATTTACTACGTGTTTAGATGTTAATTAAGGTTATTTTAAGCAATTAATAAAATTATGTAAAGTTATAGCATGATTTATTATCATTTATCTGTATCGGATATGTCTCGTTCAAACACCCTATACCATTTCAGAATTTCAATATAGAAAAGATTGTTTTTAAACAAAAGTTACTTAATTTGTGTAGGAACATCAAAATATCTAAAAGTTATATCATCATTCCATTTAAAATTCTGAAGTTACTCCCCCGGAACCCCATTTTGGGGCACGCTGAAAAGTTGGCTATGAAACTATCATGAAGGCCCCTTCCTCTGAAAACTGTGGGAAAAGTCAGCATTTAGTTATATTGATCAATTTAAGAGATATTAGCTTGTAACACCTTCTGTGGGCCACTTTGTGTATATATATAGGCTATATACACACACCCAATAACTGTTTACGATATCACGTGACATATTCGCAACAAGGCGGTAAATGTTAATAGTAAGTTTTGTGAATAAATTATATATGCGAATATAATATAATGTGCAACACGTGTTACATTGGTAAATTATTTGTTAACACTTGTTCATCTCTTTCTCTTTACTTCCCACATTCAAAAATAATGTTTAATGCTCTTTTAAACGGAAATATTTATTATATATAGGTCTACGTGTTTTTTGGTTCTTTTGAAATTTTTATGCGCCTGAAACTCATTTCCATTGTTTCAATATCCGTACCAAAAATTATCGGTATTGTAGTAATGTGCAGAAACTACAGCATCTTTTGAATGTTAAAAAATGTCTTTGCAATATTATCTATGAGTATTGTGGTTAAAATTTTCCTTACGAATGAATATACAAGAAAACAGAGTGTATTTTCCATATGTCTTTTGTTAAACGGCTGACACATGAATGATAGAGTCTTTTACGCAATCATCTGAGGTATTCAGCTCTCTTTGTGTAGCACCACAGATGTTCGTTTGAACACACCACTCTCTTTCCGCAGGAAGTTTTGTGTTTCATTGCTTTGTACTGAAAGTTTCCTGGGTTCGGTTCAGTGCACTGTATGAGACACAACAAATGCTTGTCCTAATTTTGTTTGGGTCCAAACGTATGCAGTATGTGTGTGCGTGTGTGAGAGTATGTCATGTTACTTATTACCGGTACTCGACCAGTTTACGATTACTTGTAAGGGATGGGTCATTTCTGCATCATGGACAGGGTTGGCAAGGTGATTTACTCGTTATATTCTTACGTAAATTATATAATTTGTTAGTCATTCAGCTAGCGAAGAAAATTAGTTTCTTTTTTTTTACGGAGACGTAAAAAATTTTCTTTCATGCATTAGTACTATAACAATTATTTTAATTACACCACATTTCAAACTTTAATCTTTCTTATATATTTCAGCACGAAATAATTATTTCTTAAACATTGCTTATACAGCCTCTTATTAACAGATTAAAAATATGTCTACCTGTTCTTTCAGTTTTTTATTGAGAAAACAGCCACCGGCGTAGCTCAGGAGGCTAAAGGCTTGCTTGCCAATCAGGAGTTGTGCTCGGGCGCGGGTTCCATTCTCGTTTGGGCTGATTATCTGGTTGGGTTTTGTTCGAGGTTTTCCACAACCGTAAGGCAAAAGTCAGGAATCTATGGCGAATTCTCGACCTCAGCTCGCCAAATATTAACTTGCTATCACCAATTCCATCGACGCTAAATAGCCTCGTAATTGACACAGTATAGTTAAATAACCAAGTAAAAAAATGAGAAAACTAATTATATCTAATTCTTGTATCAGTACTTATGTAATGACAACTTATTTGGGATTTTATTTCAACATTTTAATAACAGCTTTAAATTCCGCGAGTGTATTTTAATACCGATACGTATATAACTGTATAAAAGAATCAAGTTTGTTATACCCCCCTCCCGGCCAAAAAAATTGCTAGACTAATAAAACTTTAACTACTTATTTTAAAAATGTAGCTGATTGACTTCCAACACGGCAAATGTCACTGATAACTCTTTGTCAATATTTTAATTTTACACTAAAAAAATGTTGTTATACACTTTAAATATTTATAATTTTCACTAATACACACCCTTAACCAGACTAATATTCATCACTGGTATGTTCTTGTAAATGTGTAATATATTTGAAGGAGTTTGTAGAAATGTTCGAAGCTGAGTCGGTTTTTTTGTAATATTATGAGCAAAGGACTAATGAGAGAAAAATGTTTAAAATTAGGCTGACGATGCTAAGATATTAAGTAACTTCAAAACAACTTCTATCAACTCCGTATGTTGCCTTCTTACTTTCTTTTCCGATCACGTTATCGAAAAGGAAAGGCTATTTTTGTGTTAATATGAACGGTAGGATTAAAACTTAGAATATGACGCGCACGCATGCGAATCGCGATACTTAAGCCTTGGTTTTTCAGAACTGACACATGCGACATGCGAGGTGCGAGGCCCGCCACGCACAAATCCGGACTACAGGAGAGATAGTGAGTGGTTCCTATAACTGCGAGTTGCGAGTTCTGCGCGTCTCGCAGCTATAGAAACCACTCATTAGCTCTCCTTTAGTCCGGATTTCTCGCATGCATCAGTTCAGGAAAACGAAGGCTTTACATGATACTTGTGATGTGGTGTGGATGTGGCAATTTATAGAGGTTAATAGCACATAATAATTTCGAAGGGAAAGCTTGTTTTTAAGCATTTTTTTTGTCATGCATATAACCATAAAAATCGCAAAAATTATGTATTCATTTAATGTTTTTATTTTCTCTAGTCTTTTATGTACTTTACGTTTTCTACGTATTTTACGCGTTTTTACTTCTCACGTAGAAAATATTTTTGCGCGCAGTTATACAATTCTGATAATGGATCATGAATGAAATCGGCGAGTACATTAAAGTCATTGTGTGACTGTCTATTTCTTTCTTTTGTGAAGTGAAGTAAATCCTTAGGAGTTATAAAATTGTGCCTGCGTTACTGTACGTTTACAGTATAGAGAACTGAGTAAGTCGTACTTAAAGAAATCTGTTTACAATACAAAGCTTAGAGACGGATTCTTAAAGGAAGCAAAAGGTTGCTTGAGAGAGAGCCGAAAAAGGAATGAAACCATAAGGAATGTGCTAAATAAAAACTGAACTAAATATATACGAATAGCGCAATAGCTATAGAGCATTCCACCTTAAGAAAAAAGCATTGGTCTTACGGATCTTGGTTAGTATACTGTTGCCGCAAGATGCCTCCGTTAGTAGAATGAGTGAGGTATAGTGTCTCTATCTCACTCTCTTCCTAATACGTACAGCGTTCTAGGAAGTTTATCGCACAAGATAGGTACACTGAGTCCGTTGAAATTATAGAAAAACCTATTAATGCCATAATGATGCCTGCAAAAACATACATTATATATTATATAATACATTATAACTAGACTTCGGATATTTAGGCCATTAACCAACTTTTGGACATCTCAACTAGACTCCATAATGATCGAAAGTAAGCATTAAAATACAGTTTTAGAGGCCTAAAACGTCACTGCAATTACAAATAATAGTACTACTACTACTACTACTACTACTACTACTACTACTAATAATAATAATAATAATAATAATAATAATGATAATAATAATAATAATAATAATAATAGTTGATCGAACAGCCTCCATTTGTTTAATGATATTTTCTTAAAGTGTAATCCTCTATAGTTAAATAAATAGACAGAATAATTGGAGGGAACTATCGTTCCATTATGAATAATAGACCGTGTTAGTGTGACACTGGATAAATTAAAGAGTGACGAGACAAATTTATGCAGAGTCGCATTTAGACCGTGAAATCTAAGAGAAGAAGAGGAAGGAGAAGAGAATGATGGAGAATTTTTGGATTGATGCCATGGAACACGGAAGTACTCCGAGAGGAAAGCTGCTTAACACTTCACCCAATACAATTTGCGGAATTTCAACCCGTGTGTTCAGTATGGAAAACCGGATTTCTAGCAGTTCCACTAACGATACGCCATCCTGTAATTTCTGCTAATAGATCTACTTCCGTTTCTCCTTCTGTTCGTCGCCATTTTAGCATAGTATATTTGTTTTGATTCTGCATTTAAAATTAAAGGAGGAGAGATAAATGACTGATGCACTATTATAAAAAACTGTGGCACAGAATATTATTCTTTACCAATGGCATGGCCCTTAATTTGTCGTTATTCGCCCCGACTCTACGAGCGGATCATATCTAGATGTCGCTAGTGCCGAGAAGCGTAGAGACTTAGTTCGTGAGGGACTATCCAGAGTGCATCACAGACGGTGAGTCCACATAAAAGAATACTGTAACTTATAGAGTACATAAAAAACGTTTTGTCGTTTATGGTCTCCTACTAGCATCTCAACCATTCACAGTAAATAATATGGAAAAGCTGCGACTACTACTAAAGGTACTGCAAGCAAAGAACCGACTTTTGACAGTTCCGCAATGTCTATTTTTGAACTCCTTTCTATCCTCTGTTGCCGTCGTGATGTGACCACTTCCTTCCATGCTTAACAGTGATGTCCACTTACTGTCTGCCTCTGGGTAACGGGAGGGGAATACTGCTAGCTGCAATGCCACGCTCTGGCCTTGTACTTTTCACGTGCTTCACTAGAGACGTCAGAAGTCGCTTCTTTGGCTGCGTTGCGTGTAGACTAGTTTTTTTTTTGTTAATATTAGCCTAATTTCTTTAACAATTTTTGAGAGAGCTTTTGGTAGTATCTTGCGTCGTGTGTTTCGGCAGCATCGTACACACCAACATAATTCCACAGATATTTCTGATTCTAGTTTGTCAGATTCAAAATATGTTTTTACTTCAAAATCAGTTATTTAACAGTATAAACTTCTAGGTTATTTAGCATCGATGGAATTTGTGATAGTGAGACAGTGTTTGGCGACATAAGGCCGAGGATTCATCTTGAAAGTACCTGATTTTTTACTTACAATTGAGGAAAATTAAAAAAAAAAAAAAAACCTGAGCCAGATAATCAACCCAAGCAGGATTTTACTCCACCACCGAGCACCACCGAGCGCAGTCTCGGATTATTAAAGCCTTGGTTTTTCTGAACGGACGCATGCGGGATGCGAGTCGCATAAAGCCGGACTATACGAGAGATAGTGTGTGGTTTCTATAGCTGCGAGGTGCGAGCTTGCAGCTCTAGAAACCACTCACTATCTCTCGTGTAGTCCGGATTTGTGCGAGACGGGCCTCGCCCCTCTCATGCGTCCGTTCAGAAAAACCAAGGCTTAAGCAAACATGCTACGTCCTGAATGGTCCAAAACATAGTTCTAAAATTGGATTGAACGTTCTATTAACTTATACTTTAGTAATGTTATGCATGTGTATTATTGTATGTGGATTTTGTTATAGTAATAGTAAAATATAGCCTTCACTGTTCACTCTGCAGCGCATTGTTTTTTTAATGATGACCTTACTACATAGTTGTATAATAGGAAGGTTTTAAGGGTCACAGAAGTATTGTAAAGAAAATGACATACAATAGTCTATAAAGTTTACATTGTATATCATTGGTGACGTATTAGCTTAGGCGGTAGTGCGATTTCCTGTTGAACTGAGGCTACATTCCGGCGTGCGTGCGAATCCCGCCTGGGCTGATCACTTGATTGGGTTTTTGACATAAAACTAGGCCTACGTCTTTGTGTTCGGCACGGTAGGTCGTAAATCGCTCGGCAACGATGTCCAAAAAAATGACACATTAGAATCGATTATAACTTTCTGGAAAAATAAACATAGCGAAGCGAAAAGTATACCACCGTATAGACAAAGAATACCCGTAACCGTTAACACCCGCACGAAACCGATGGGACCCTCAAAGTCGGCGACACGGGTGGGGCAATAAATGCCTCGAAATCTGCATTATAGGGACCATTTTATGTACAAAAACCAGTGAGATCTGAACCGGTCCGGACGTTTGAGGTGTCGATCGATCGAGGAAGACGAGATCGACTAAATAAACAAAAAAAGCGACCCGGGGTAAATTGAACTCTCAACTTTCCAAAAGTAATCATAAAAATGTGTGAACTTTTAAAATTCTTCGAAATTCAAACGTTGAGAGAACTTATGAGTGCCGACGAGCACAGCAGGAGATAAGGATATCCTAAGACGAATGAAATAAGCCCAAGACTACCGCTGCGGAGTACAAGAGACGGCAGAGAGACCGCAAGAAAACGGCGGCGTAGGGAGCTTCGTGCTCTCTGCGGCTGTAGAATGGTAGCATGTGTTACTGTAGCTGTCTACATCGACTCAGTGAATCTGTAAGCATACGCTGTACACCGTTCGTCCGCTCGTCCATCTGTACGTTCATTTATTCATCCATCCAATAAATTAAACAAATTGAGAGAATTTCTTTCGACAATTTGACCCAGAAGCGCCCTCTCTGACAAACGTAGTTCTAGGCCCATAAACTCTCCGGCTTACTTCACTAGTGAGCCGAGCCACTGCTCTCCTTTTCTAAGCTTTTCTCCAACTGTGAAGTGAATATAAGGCAGTTTTATGGCGAATTTTAGGACTTGTCTTACCAAATACTATCCCTCTATCACCAATAAAATTCCACCACAATAGATAACCTTGCCGATGATACAGTGTTGCTAAATAAACCTATGAAAAGTTAGATAATGACGGTCTCTAGACTAGATCCTCAGTAACTGTCGCCTACCATTGATAATTGTTATTAGTTTTTCATAATTTAATTATTGCACATAAATTTGCATTTTACGTTTGCATTATGAACAGCAATTTCGACTAATTTTTGTTGCAGTTACACCGTATTTCCTTTGTATAAGACACTTCCGTGTATAAAACCTTAAATTAGATCACTTTTAAAAAATTGTAATTATACGGCTGCTGTCTCTGGCCATTTCGCAGATTTCACGCGTTACGCTCTCCTTCCTTAGCATGTTTTTCCAACGACCTATATATTTTTTTCAGTCGGTGGTGGTCCGAAGTAGCTCTACTGCCATGTTTTTAACGTACGCTATAACTTGCAGTTTAAATGCTGCAGTCTGCACTATAAATGATCTTGCACAGTTATTTTGCTTCAGATTGTTGCGTTCCTTGTATGCACGGTGCTTTTATTCAATTATTATCAAACTGTCGATAAATTTACAGTATGTTTATTATTAAGTCAGCGCTTAAAATTTTATTAACCATTACGCTTCCGTTTATAAATCAGATGGAATTACTTTATTACCTTCCGACCATGGCTTCCTCTTCTTTTTCTATAGCCTTTCAATTGGGGCACCTTGCTGTTCCTCTTGAATACTCCTCCTCTAGATCATCTTTCCATTTCCATTGTGACCGAATTATACTTCTATTTCCAACTAGAAACTTATCCCTTACCATCTTTAGTTATTCTATTTTCTAACAATCTACATTATCATCCTATTCTTTTTTTAATTTTGAATCCAATATATCTCATTCAAAATTCTGCACTAATTTTTAAATTATAAATTGATGTATTAATGTTTCATTTGCTATTACTTTTAAAACTTTCATCTCGTATGTTTGCAAAGAAAAATGTCTAGTGTCACTAGTGTGTGGGCTGATTTGTGCTGTATATGAAATAATTGCAATTATATCAATTATTTCATACTTTTTCAACCGTAACTTCATTTTTAAAAACAATAAAAATAGTAACACAGATATCAAAGTGCATTTGAAATAATGCTATCATTGAAACCTTCGTTGTTTAAGGGAGAGAGAGACACGCACGCACGCGCACACACACACACACACACACACACACACACACTCTCCATTACTATGGAGCAGTGCGTGGCTTATTGAATTCAAACTTTCCCAGTAGGTTGATCGAAAGAGGAGAACCCTAGCCTGGCCACGTAGGCCAACCGACTTGACGCCTATTGACCTTCCTCTTGGGCTTTGTGACAAATGTCGTGTAGCAACGTGGTACAGTTGACACTTTGGAAAAACAGAGACAACGCATTGTAAATGCAGCTGCGCTAATCACCCCACAAATGTAATGGAACACTTGGCAGAAGGTTGAGTACCTTTTAGATGTCTTCAGGGTAGCTCGAGGCGCACATATCGAGTTGCACTGACCATTCTCGGAAACTCGGAGAGATTTTACATCAAGTTATACAAAGAGTTATGTTATGAAACCATTATTTATACTTTAAATTAGCACTTATTCTCGATCCCTCTAAGCGGGATACAGTGTATTTGCTGTGTATGTTTTGAATTTTATTAAATATACGGTATAGTCCCGCATGCACTCACCACGCTTGCTTCGTGCCGAAATGCTATATTATCTGCAGATGACGTCACAGCGGACAACGTAAGTCTTATTTTTAATTGGTTACTTAACGATGTTGTATCAACTGCAGGGTTATTTAACGTCGATGAAATTGGTGATAGATGATATTTCGAGAAATGAGGCCGAGGATTCGCCATAGATTACCTGACATTAGCCTTACGGTTGGAGAAACCTCGAAAAAACCCAACCAGGTCATCAACCCAAGCGAGAATGGAACCCAATCCCGAACGCAAACGCTCTATGCCGGTGACTACAGTCTTCTTCAGTATAACGAAGATATATTAAGAAATTGTACCAAAAAGTTAATGTTTATTTATTTCACTCGCAATAAGTATAGATCTAACACTTGTACTTTGAGCGTGGCAAGAAGATTGAAGAAGGAAATTGTAAAAATGTTCAGTAATTCTTTGACAGTGTGTAAATAATAATTATTATTCGTTATAGAATTAAATAAATTACTCAGATAGAAAGCTCTTTATTTATCCTTTAATTTACATACAGGTTCATGTTTATTTTGACGATGTTACGTGTCAGCTTCAACTTACATTTTATGTCTAACGCAGATTTATAGATAAACATTATTCAACGCTAATAGCGCGTCTTACACATCGGGATTATCACTACCATGCGATTAAGGCTCTAGACCCGTAATGATCCTTTGCGACCTCAATGGTTCCGTGCCACTTTTTTAAGTCTTTCAATAGTTCTTCAATAGGACGATAAACTTACGCTTCTTCTGGTCAGCTACCCTTAGTCATCCTCTCTCGATGACTTTTCCCTTTAGCTCTATATTCGTGTAGAAAATAGCTACGGATCTAGCTTCTAAAAACATTTGAAATTAAGTTGATAAACTGAATATGGCTACAGCCTTTAAATTAATAATATTAAAATTATCGTTTAATTCCATTGTTTTTTACACATTATTTTCAGGTAAATAATAATCATTATGTTCTTAGGTCAATGATAATAGAGGGTGAAGTATTAATCTGAACCTTATGGCGGTGGTCGCATTATTAAAACATTCTTACAAGTTATCAGTGTAAAAGTGAACACATTTCTCGTTGAACATTTTTCCTAGTACGGAATGTATCGATAGACGTAATAATTAGGGACCGTACTTTGTCCCTGGAGCCTATGAGGTCAAGTATTATTGGAGTTTTTATTGTAACTGATGAGTGCATGCACGTCGCAAGCGAAGTACTTGTCTGCTCACGCGAATCCTGTTTTGTCAAGTTGTGCATATTTACAATTTGTATTATTTAAACTATGTACAGTAGAATAGGTACGCTATTTTTACCATTTGCATAATGATAAAGAATGTAGGCCTACATTGATCAAACATTATTTACACTATTATGTACAGTGTTGTGTATTGTATTAAAATATATTTTATGTCATAATACTATAGTCTACTTATTTTCTAAATAGTGTATGAAGGGGCTTCAGATATTAACTACTTTCAAAAGCCTATTGTCAAAAGACTGCTTTTAGTCTCTAAATATGATCTTTCTTCAAATATAACTTTTGTGGAATATGATTTTTATTTTTCATAAATCAATTGTCCTTCATTATGAAATATAATTTCTTTGATACAAATTATCTTATTTAACACTAAATTGTAATTGTTTAATTCTTCGAATTACATGTAACTAAACACATCTACATTTTGCTATTATTATTATTATTATTATTATTATTATTATTATTATTATTATTATTATTTATGCATGTATGTAATGTAATGTATGTATGTATGTATGTATGTATGTATGTATGTATGTATGTATGTATGTATGTAATGCTAAACCAGTTTGAGTCAACATTATTTGGTTTCTGGCAGACCAGTACAAAGTCCCCATAGAGGGTTTAAAATCTACAAGTTTTGTACAAACATTTAAATGTTCCCAATTCTTAATAGAATTTTCCTCATTACAGATGACACACTGAGGTGATGGTAAAATACCCAGTTTATATAAATATTCCGCCAGGCAGTCGTGTCCTGTGGCAATCCTTATGGCAGCTACAGTCTCTTTACGGGAATGACCAGGAAGTATCTCTGACTTGTCAACAAGACCAGCCCATTTATTCTTGTTCTTGTTCTTCTTCTTCTTCTTCTTCTTCTTCTTCTTATTATTATTATTATTATTATTATTATTATTATTATCATCATCATCATCATCAACATCATTGTCATTATTCCACTGTTTCCTGTACTGCTGTAATTATATTTGCTGTGCAGTTATATACTGATTGAGTGGAAGAGAAGGCCTTATGAACTTAACTCTGCTAGTGAAAATAAATGAATTAAATAAATTAAGAAATAATTTAAATTGTAGGAAACATCATCGCAGTATCAGTCTTTATCACTATAATGCATTGTAAACAGTCTATGAGGTCTAGTTTGGAATCATGAATAGAATAACTTCAGCACAAACAAGATGCTGCGAGCGTATTCCGAATCTCACCGGTGAGCAATCCGATGCCATCACGGTGTTCCGAATTCCACCGATGACGTCATTGATGTCCACCGGTGTGGCACCGGTGCCATCACCTTGCAGAGGTGGTGGCAGTCTCCATCAGCCGCCATCAGTGAATCTGATTGGTTCTTGTATAGGGCGGGAATTAGCAGACGAATGACATCGTGCACTGTTGTGTCATGGCGGTGTGTTCTGCTTTAGTTCTGATGTATTGTTTGTAATGAGCACAACGTAAAAACAATATGTTAATGGCTTATGAGCGAACATGTCAACGGACCAGTTATTACTATCGGTTCAAGAAATAAGTTGTTGATGATCTCTTTTCTTTGAACGAGATGGCAGTACGGAAATTTCGCAAAATTTTGCTAGTGTAGCACAGGTAACCACTTACACAGTCGCCATGACAGCCATCGATCCTTCCAGCAGTTTTGTTCCTATTCCGCTGCAGCGTGACGTAATTGTTGTCCACCGGTCCGGTGAGATTCGGAATACGCTGTGTGGCACGCGTCAAATACTGTATAACGTCACATCAATATAGTGTATGAACAGCTAACCTTATATCCGTACGCCCTGGGACAAAATGCGGTCCCTAGTAAGAATGCACAAATACAGAATCATCAACTTTCTAATAGCTATTTGAAATAACGCATTCGGCTGAGCGACATTTTTCTGATCAAATAAGAAAATGATGCTTTCTAGCGTTAGATTAAAACTGTTATTTGTTGAATTACAGTCTATCTGAATATAAATTATTGAGAAGTTTATCTTCAAATGTCTAAAGATTTTCAGGAAATGTGTACGCAAATAATAAAAGTACGACGTATTCGCAACATACCTAGGGTGACTTTGCGACGTATGCCGGACGCACTGTTGGGAATTCCTTCTTTATATTAACGAGACCTGCTGAGTGATACCCTTATACGTATGACCTCTCTTATCCACTTATTGTTATTTCACCAACGGACATAACTTTAAAAAGAAGAAAAAGAGATGGTAGAAAAGTAATTAATCACTTATCATCTGAAGTTTGTGTAAGATCAGTTCACAATGACCGCGGATAGACAGACAAACTGTACTTGTTGTGATGAGGATACGCAGTTGAAGTATCTAACCGAGTAATGAACTCGGGACTTCAGTGAGGGCTGAGTCGTTGACTCTCATTGGCGGCGGATCAAAGTCGTGACATTTCAGGAGGTGCCAGCTCCTACAGAGTGTCTCACATTCTGCAACTCATGCAGTGGGCGGGGACCTCGTCTATTCGCACAACAGTAAGATGTTGATCATTCAGATCTCAAAAATATGGATAATTGTCTTTAGTTGTGACATGACATATCACTAGCGAGCATATTTCCTTCCGATTCAAGCGGTCCGTGGTTAGATTCCCGACGTGGGCAATGGAAGAGCTTTATTTTTCTTGCGCGGAACTGAGTGTACCTTGTCAAGTGTTGTCCTATATTGTCTCAGTCGTTGTCCTGTGCCATGCTGAACACACGACTAGAAGAATGCGTGTGTCTAGCAATGGTCAAAAAATGAACCCTCTCCTACATCGCATTGGATTGTAAGTCGATATGAAAGGAGGGCGTGAAATATGGAGAGGAAAGAAGAACATTACTAGAGTATTATTACTGCCGATTAATCTCCTTGTTAAATATGCAGTACAGTTATGTATGGCATTTACAAGATAAAAGCAAATATTTTCTCTGGTAAAAAGAAAGAATTAGAACACTACAATATCATTAATTATAGCAGTAATTTAATAATGATTTGGTAACTGTTCTAATTTCTGGAATTAATAAATTATGAAAACAAAAAACTGTCTTTTAAGGTAACTATATTGGTATAAATATTAAGAAAGAATCACATGAATTTGTTGTTGTAATTTGTTTCGATTATATTAATTACCTGAGTCCATAATCGTACCTATCAAGGAATATCACTTTTGTTGACGTCGTACAAAATGTTGTCCAATATTCTTTTGAGAAGATTAACTCTATGTAGATGAAATTATTGGGGATCATCAATGTGGTTTTAGGCGTAATAGATCAGCTATTGACTAGATATTTTGTATTCGACAGATAATGGAGAAAAAATGGGAGTATAAGGGTACAGTGCATCAGTTATTCATAGATTTCAAAAATACATATGACTCGGTTAAGAGAGAAGTTTTATATGATATTCTTATTGAATTTGGTATTCTCAAGAAACTAGTTCGATTAATTAAAATGTGTCTCAGTGAAACATACAGCAGAGTTCGTATAGGTCAGTTTCTGTCAGATGGGCTTCCAGTTCACTGTGGGCTAAAGCAAGGAGATGCACTATCACCTTTACTTTTTAACTTTGCTCTAGACTCTAGAGCATGCCATTAGGAAAGTCCAGGATAACAGAGAGGGTTTGGAATTGAACGGGTTACATCAGCTGCTTGTCTATGCGGATGACGTGAATATGTTAGGAGAAAATCCACAAACGATTAGGGAAAACACGGGAATTTTACTGGAAGGAAGTAAAGAGATAGGCTTGGAAGTAAATCCCGAAAAGACAAAGTATATGATTATGTCTCGTGACGAGAATATTGTACGAAATCGAAATATAAAAATTGGAAATTTATATTTTGAAGAGGTGGAGAAGTTCAAATATCTGGGAGCAATAGTGACAAATATAAATTATACTCGGGAGGAAATTAAACACAGAATAAATATGGGAAATGCCTGTTATTATTCGGTTTAGAAACTTTTATCATCCAGTCTGCTGTCGAAAAATCTGAAAGTTAGAATTTATAAAACAGTTATATTACCGGTTGTTCTGTATAGTTGTGAAACGTGGACTCTCACTTTGAGAGAGGAACGGAGATTAAGGGTGTTTGAGAATAAGTTGCTTAGGAAAATATTTGGGGCTAAGAGGGATGAAATTACAGGAAAATGGAGAAAGTTACGCAACACAGAACTGCACGCATTGTATTCTTCACCTGACATAATTAGGAACATTAAATCCAAACGTTTGAGATGGGCAGGGCATGTAACACGTATGGGCGAATCCAGAAATGCATATAGAGTGTTAGTTGGGAGGCCGGAGGGAAAAAGACCTTTAGGGAGGCCGAGACGTAGATGGGAAAATAATATTAAAATGGATTTGAGGGAGGTGGGATATGATGATAGAGAATGGATTAATCTTGCACAGGGTAGGGACCAATGGCGGGCTTATGTGAGGGCGGCAATGAACCTCTGGGTTCCTTAAAAAGCAGTAAGTAAGTATATTAATTACCAATACGTCATCTTAATCTGTATATAGTATATCTAGATAACCTGAATAGTAATGGATTGATGCTGTTTCTTCCTTAGGAATGTATTTTTGTTGAATGTTAACTAATACACAGTGTCGCAAATTGATGTATACACATGTTGAAATACAATTTCTCAGCAACGAGGTGAGACAGAAATACGATTTTTGCGGTTTTGTATTCCTTAAGCCCGTACATGTTCAAAATGGCCCCCTTCCGCCACAGTACACTTCCAACGACGACGTACAACAGAGCAACGTACAAACTGGATCGTTGCTAATGGAATATCATTACAGGCATGTTCAATCTGAACTCTCAGTTCCTTCAGTGTTTGTGGTTTTGTGGCGTACACTGTGTCCTTTAGAGCTCCCCATAGGTAGAAGTTTGGAGCGGTTAAATCCGGAGATCGAGGCGGGAACTCCGCAGCACTTCCTCTCTGTCCTATCCATCATTGGGTCGTCCTCATTTAGTGCGTGTACAAGTCTCGGAATGTAAGGCTTCCATTTTTGAGCTTGCAAAATTCGATGAACACTGGATTTGCTGATACCAATCTCACGAGAACATTGCCTCATTGACATCTTTGGGGATTATGCAAAAGCCTGCATGACTAAATCAACACTCTCGTTTTCGGTGAAACTTCGCTTTCTTCCTCACCGCCCTTTCAACACATCTTGCACCGTTCCGTCGACTTCAAACTTGTCTCGGATTCTTGTGATAGTTAACCTTGTTGGTGATTGTTCCAAATTCAACCCTCCAACGTCGTTGAACCTCAACAACATTCTCCACTTTCCAATAACATTTCAGTATCCCCTTACGTTCATCGAACGATAATTGCACCGCCATGTTTGCTTATAAACAGATGAAAATGTTGTCATGCTTTTCACTGCCTTTTGAATAATAAACCGCAAAAATCGTATTTCTATCTCATTTCTTTCATGTGAAATAGTATTTCATAGAGTGTGTAGCCTACATCAGTTAGGAACACTCTGTATAACTGACCATCATGACCTACTGTAAATACTTTCTGTCTTTTTAATGTTAGGTTTTAAAATACTTGTAACTGATTCTGCCAACCATTCTGAATAAGATATTGTGACAGCGACGTGAGATTCGAACTCACGACCAGCGTCCCGCAAGAGAGAAGATCGCGCGGAGCACTTTGGGACGGCGCGCGGCGAGAGAGTGGAGAGGAAGTTTGCGCGCGCATCTTCTGCTTGCCTAGAGAGGCCGAGAAATCCGTCGAAGTGGAAGACTCGCGAATTCGAACTTTCGAGGCTACGTTGCTGTGGTTATAAATTAAGGACGCGAAGGAACGACAGCAGTTTCCAGTTTTCAGTTGATTAGTCAGCCAGTCAGTGAGAAAGCCAGAGCAAGCAAGCCAGTCTTGTGTACCGGAGTTCGACTCGAGTGTGCGTCCGCAACTGCGTCAGCATCCGAAGGCCTGAGTTCGAGTGCAGTGGACCGCAGTTGGAGGGACCTGAGTTCGAGTGCAGTGGACCGCAGTTGGAGGGACCCGAGTTCGAGTACAGTGAACTGTCTCTGAAGGTCTGTGGTTCGAGATACTGTAAACTCGAGTGACTGAGATAGAAGAACTGTGAACTGAGAACTGGTAGTTCTGATTTGTAAATAGTGCTTTGTAAATATTAGTTAAGATTTACAGTTCATTGTTGTTCGTAATAATCCAAGTAAATTGTCATTGTCGTCGGTGGAGTGCTATAACGAATACTGTGTTGAGTGAAAATCCAATTGTTGACGAGAGCGTTTAAGGCGAATTGTAGAAAGGAATTATTGTTGTGGCGAATAAATTACATTGTTGTTACTAATAAAATTCACAATATTTTATACCCTTTCTCAGTATTTTGTTCTTTAACAACCGCTCACAGGCTCACAGTTTTCAACAGTGTCGACATTTGAATAGGTATGAGCTTAGAAACCATAGTTATTCCTATGTGTAGGTTTCTACAGCAACAGTTTATGACATCAATAATGGCTGACATTTTTGACGTGGAACGTCTATATTCGAGATATAGGAAAGAAAAATTGAAACTTTTAAACGTGAGAAATTATTTTGACGTCCATCGTGGTTCCATGTAAACACAAGTCTAAGAGACGTATTCATAAACGAGACTTCGGATCAAAGATGATTTTGCAAAGTACAAAGTCGCCATTTTCCTATTCATAGTCGACACTTTAACAAAAGTAAACTTCATTTGTAACTTTACTTGGAAGTCGCCGAAAATCTAGACTCTGACTTTAACTTTCTTTCGTGGACATAAGGAAACTTGCTGATGTTTGGGAAATTGTTGAATTTGCCTAGAATATTGAGGAGATCCAGCAAATTATTAAAGCTGGTCATCGATGGCTAAGATTTGATACCTCGTATCTACAAGAATGATTATTTACTGTAACTAAATTATTATTTAGAGTAACTACAATATTATGCTCACAAAATTTGACAGTTAACTAATATTTTGTCTTCGAATAGAAGATCTTGCAAAGCAGAATCATACAAATAAAAAAATTGTCTATTTAAAAAAATCATTTTTACAAGAGCTTTTTTTTATCAAGTCAGCTTTACAGGGAACTATACTTGAAAAGGCCATATTTGTATAGGTAATACGCTTGCTATTTCCATAACAGAAAACCACAAATTCACACAGAGCTTGGTGTGCAGTTTGCACTCAATGCTGGTATCTGACGATCTGTCAACCCACTTGAAGTATGTGGATATAAGGACAAAAATTGATCCGGGGTCTGGTGTAGTTCCTAGATAGCTCAGTCGGTACAGCGTTGACGCGCTCAGCCAAAGGTCCGGCTTTGAACCCGGACCTGGAACAATTTTTCCCTTGAAATTATTCAAGTCAACTTGACAGGGAGCTATATCTGAAAAATCCAAATTTGTATAATACGCGTTACTGTTTCAATAACAGAATACCACAATTTAAGTCACACAGAGCTTCGTGTGCACTCAATGCTGGTATCTGACCTACTTGAGGTATGTGGATATAAGGGGAAAAATTGATCAGGAGTCTGGCATAGTTCCTAGGTAGCTCAGTTTGTAGAGCGTTGGCGCGCTCAGCCAAAGGTTCCGAGTTCGATACCCGGCCCTGAAACAATTTTTCCCTTGAAATTATTCAAGTCAGCTTTACAGGGAGTTGTACCTTAAAAAAATACAGATTTTTTTTCATAAAATTATTCCTGCCCAAGAAACTAAGAGTATCTAGATCAATGTTTATATTATGTTTTCGTGATATTAATTTGGCACTAATTTAAATACATCCTGTATATACTCATTCTTTTTTATTATTTTAGATCAATTCAAGTTCTCTCACCAGAGTCGTATAATTATCTACTGAAGTATACTGTACCTTTAAATTTTATCTACTAAATAGTATACTGTACGTTAAAATTGTTTCGTATTTATTTTTTTATTATTGCTATATTGAATAGGCCTACTATAAGTCGATTTTCGCTCAGCACCTCATGTCTATTAGCAAACGAAATATTTGAAGCATTTAGCGTCGACATTTTTAAGGGTTGGAAGAATGTCAGTTGTTATAACATTTTTCATTATGTGTGTTTGCAGTTCCTTGATATAGGTAGAGATTAGTAAAAGTAGAGATAGTAAAGGATGGATATGTTATATTACAAAACATATGGATCAAAGAATGTGAATGACAATAATAGTAATTTATAGTTTGAGAGAGTGAAGTTAGATTTTATCCGCGAGTGAAAAGTTTAGTGCCAAGGGTGATAATTTCCACGAGCGAATAAAATCTGTTTACTCTCGTGTGCTATACAATATTTTATCCATTATTGCTATCTAAATTTCATTTTCAATTGTTGACATTTTGTTTGTAATATGTTCTTTGTGAAGAAATTGTAAATGAATGGATTTATGGCTTTATTCTACCTAATGTGTTGATTTTCAAGCAGAGAGTGATTTAAATACTTGTATGCTCGACCATGCCGAAATGTAGTAATTATAGGTACACCTGGTAGCAGTCCTTTAATGCATATCATTAAAGTACACCTACTCATTAAAGTACAGGTGTTTTCAGCAAATGACAACTCAGCTTACACGTGTTCAGCCAATGACAAGCCAGCTTTGTACCGTTATAAAACCGCAAGTATCGATTATTCTCGCATATGAAATCGAAAGAGAATTAGCGAAAAGTCACGGAGGCTGGAAATCCAATACTGTCGCAGAAGGTTATGTTCTGTTACTATAATAATTAGCGTTAATTGTAAATAATATTCAAATAAATTCAATTTGTCATCTCGTTTTTCAATGTCGAATTCAATAATCACGGTTATACCAAGTTTAACGGGATTACATCAAGGTCAATGACATTATTGTTCCTCAGAAAAAATCAATACTTTCGCGTCTGCGCACATCTCACAATTCACGACCTAGAACAAGGTCACTTCCGATCTTGTCCGATACAAATAAAATGTATACATCTGAATAATTTCAAGTTAGAAATATGGTCGAGCATAAAAAGTCGTATGAAACTCGCCTATAATGGTAATTAAGAAGCTCGTATGAAAATTATGAAACTCGCTTGCGCTCCTTTCATAAACATCCATACTCGCTTCTTAATTACTATCATTATAGGCTCGTTGCATAATGTACTATTAATTTACTGCTGTGAATAAAGCCATTGTTTGGGTTGCTAAGAAAGACCAGTTTAGATACCAGTCATGATTAAAAAATAAAATCATAGTTTACATATTTTATTGATGTTTGTTTAGTCAATTCTCCGAAGACAGGTTTGAATCTCATAAGTGACACCAATAAGGCATCATTTATTAGGCAATTAAACCAAGAGATAATAGGGTAGGGTGGTCAGTTCTTTTCCCCCTCCATTGCATACATCGCTAACTAGTAACATACAGTATTAAGGTGCTTACACACGTAGCGAACGAACAATGAACGAGCAACAAACGAATGCATTCGCTGATTGAAATCGGAACGTGTAGATGACGCAGCAAAGTCAACTTGATCGTTTGGTTTACCTTCGGTAGTGATCCGTCGCTTGTCGGTACATCAAAGGAAGTTGGTATTCGTTGTGGACGGGATTTGCCACTTGTTTGCAGTTCGTAGCAGAACGCAGCGGTAAGTTTAATTTTACCAACAGGATGTCGAAACTCGAGTGGACTGAAGAAGCTGTCATCAAACTTATTGATTTATATAGGAAGCAGGAAATTTTATGGCCATTTTTTGCACAGTAATATTTCGAAGTCTGTTTCTGAAATGCGACAGAAGTTGTGAAACTGTCCCGATTCAATTCGACTTAAATCATGAAGCAAGTCAGTGCCTCTATATCGATTGCGACTTTCGTAGAGTGGCGTCTGTCACCACCGCCCTTTTGTTTTTTAACTTTCTTTTTGTTAAACTGTCTATAATAATAACAACGGCTACACTTGCTATAATTATATCTTCGTCAGCTATTACTGCGGATAATCAGCAAACGCGAATGCTCTCTGACCATTTGCTAATGATTTGTATGTTGCTCCGAACAACGAACGAACAACGAAGTTTTCCTTCATCATTCGTTCGTTGTTCGTTCGCTACGTGTGTACACACCTTTACACTAATCAGACTTCAGATGTATACAAACAAATTGTTCTTCCTCTGACACATATCGTCCAGTACTACCTGATAATAGATGTCAGATATTATTATTATTATTATTGTTATTATTATGTCGGCCTGGTTGGCGCAGTTGGTATAGCGCTGGCCTTCTATGCCCGAGGTTGCGGGTTCGATCCCGTTCCAGGTCGATGGCATTTAAGTGTGCTTAAATGCTACAGGTTCATGTCAGTAGATTTACTGGCATGTAAAAGAACTTTTGGTGGTCAAAATTCCGGCACACCGGCGACGCTGATATAATCTCGGCTGTTGCGAGCGTCTTTAAATAAAACATAACATATTATTATTATTATTATTATTATTATTATTATTATTATTAATATATTTTAATGTGGCTCTAATTATAATTATTAGAGTACTGTATGTAAATAAAATAAAAACAAAATTCCAATGGAAACTAATGTTTAGTTTTATATTTAGCGAGGACAAAACATACCTGTTTGTCTTCGATTTGTCGAAGACACTGACCGCCGCCGTAAAATGGGACTCCCTTTTCTGTTAAAGACACGATTAACACCGTAATTGAGTGCTTTTACTGCCTCGTATATCCTTGCTCGCATTATAAATTTTTATGTTCTATTCAACGAGCGCTCACGCAAGGTCGTAGATGTATTTGCATCTAATGGATCACTCTGTGGCGCCGGTTCTCAGGTGCGAGAGGCTTGGAATGCGTGACCCGCTGTGTTGCAGTTATCCTAACCATCCATCTTGGTTTGAGTGTTAATGCTGGGGTTATGTTTATATCAAATTAGGTCGTTCAAATAAAACCCGGCCATTGCTGTTAGAAAAAAATTAATTTGCTGCTTAATACTAGCCACGATTGTTAACACACTTCTCCTACTGTGACACCAGGTGACTGATAGAAACCCTGTGACCTGGAGGTGAACTTATGTTTAACAGCATTTTGCACCTGTTCATCCGATGGAAATGTAGTTCCGTTTAGGCTTTTCTTCAAATCTTCAGAAATATGGAATCGCATGAAAATGATAATAATAATAATAATAATAATAATAATAATAATAATAATAATAATAATAATAATAATAATAATAAAATAGTGAAGTACAAAGCACACAATGAACACAATATTTTTAGGTACACACAGTAAGGAAAATAATCAATATAAGTAGCTCAAGTTATCACACTATAGTTATACCATTATCGAAAATATGATGGAACAAAAACAGATAAACTAAGATAAATATCACTAGAATATAAAAAATGTAGCGAATACGTGAAAATATGCAATACAATACTTATCATAACACTAAGTTAGTTTGTTAACTCGTCATAAGATAATTTTCCAACTTTGATTTGAAAGATTTCAAGGTTCGACAGCCCTTGACTTCAGGCGGCAGAAAGTTCCAGTGACGAGAAATAGCAACAGTGAAAGATGAGAAATACAGAGATGATGGGTGGAGTGGAATTTCTAGCGTGTTATCACGTTTTGATCGAGTATTAATATTATGATAGCGAGAGAGAGTATGAAAACGGACAAATAAATAAGAGCGGGATGAAGTGTGCATAATTCGATATAAGAGAGAATGTGAGTGCACATTTCTCCTCTCATGTAACCTGAGCCATCATAACTTCTCAAAAGAAGGTGAGATATGTTCATAGTATCGAACTTTACAAATGAACGCACGCGTTATGAACACGCTGTAGTTTCTGAGAGGAATCAATCCTGAGATCACTGAACAAAACGTCGCAATAATAGAAGTGAGGTAATATGTGTGTCTGTACCAGCGTCTGTTTTAATTTAGATGGATAATGATATAATCTTTTTAGTGAATTGAGAATAGAGAATGCTTCTTACATATTATATATTTGATATGTGTATCCCAATTGAGATTAGATTCGAAATGAACTCCGAGTTTTTTTACTGTCGAGCTAAACGGGATAATTATTTTATTCAGTTTCACAGGTGGAATATTCAGGTCGTTGACATAAGGAATTAATCTACGGTTCGCGAACAGAATAGCCTGCAATTACATGCGTTTAGGTTAAGTCCAAATTGTTAAGACGAGGAAGAGATGGAGTCCAGATCTTCATTAAGACTATTAATGCTGTCATTTAGTGCATAAGGACGGGTTGAAATATACAATTGAACGTCGTCTGCATATATTTGACATCTACAGTGCTTCAGTGATTTAAAAATACCGTTTATATAAATAGAGAAGAGCAAGGGACCTAATACTGAACCCTGAGGAACTCCTGTGTCTGCAGTCCGCCAGGATGAAAAACGATTTTTAGATATAACATGCTGCTGTTGGCCAGTAAGGTAGGAGTGCATCAGGTAATAACACTACTAATCGAAGTCAACAGAATCAAAGGTTTTGCTATAATCCAATAAAACTAGTGTATAGCGGTTTCAGAATAAGAAGGCATATGGCCTAAGCCAATTGAGTGCTAGCAACAGTTCGACGTTGTCACACAGTGCACGGTGCATGAGAAGTGGAAGACAGAGACAACAGATAAGGACAGAACATATCAGTTGGAGCCCTCTCGCTGAGCGAGCGGGTCGAGACCTGTTTCTTCATTGTGTGTAATGTTTAAATACAATTACTCTTACTGAAGTAATTCTCATCTCAATTTTTATTACTTCTTCGCTTCATAGATCAGTAGCTCTTGGAGCCACTGACTTGCGAAATAAAGTGACAGATATGTAGAAATTTACTTTGCTAATGTCTGAGAAAGAATGTTTTAATTCTTACTCAGACGTCCTTGTACAGCAAAGCTGAATTTATTATTGTTTATTTCTCCAGAGGAAAGATAAGGTACAGTTTCTTTGTAGGGACAGCCTAAGAATCTAGCGATAACAAAACGAAAACATATCTGTAGATACGTAATTTAGTTTTGAAGTTGGAAAGTATTTTATTTTTCCTCTGTTAAATGGAGCCTAAATAATTTAATTTAATTCTCTAGCTTATACATACCTAGGGGTCCAGGTTTCTACATTCTGGTTACGAATCTGGCTATAATGCAACGTAATCATAATGTGTGTTCATATATAATTCAGTACTCATACTGGAACTGTAGATTACTTTATTTTTCTCTGATAAACTAAGTCTATCTAATTTTATTTTATTGTATAATTTTTATATGTCTAGAGGTCCGGTGTTCCATATTCTGGCTAAGAATCCGGCTATAAGAATATAAGCATATCTGTTCATATGTAAGCCTACTTTCTTTTACTTTATTAAATCAAGCCTATCTAATTTAATTTAATCCTGAAGCTTATACCTACCTAGAAGTCCAGGATTCTATGTTCTATCACTCTGGCCTGTGGCGATATAAACCTACGAGTGAAGGTAGTTGTACAGAAGCGAATATGAAAACCGTAATCTAATAATATCGTTAATCTATTGAAGATAAAATTGTATATTAGAAAAAATCGTATAAAGTGTAATATAAATAACGAACGGTTTTTAAAATAGAAATTGAGTTTTGGAATTATAAAATCTCCTCGTTCCTAGCATGCCTGTATTTATTTTAAAAGTGAAATGTAGTTAATGTGCTTCATTTTATCAAGTTTTCTAATCCTCTTAAGGAAGAATATTGTTAATGCTCTTCGTATAATTCATGGAAAAAGAGGCAGGAGTGTTTACGTTTACAATATCATCCAAATATCTCATATGTTTATGCAATATTTCGTCTTATACCATGTATAATATTCCAATGAAAAGTGAAAATCGTACCTATGACTATTCTCAGCTTTCTTCTTCTTTCCACGTTCTATTATAATGGCTCTGCTAACACAATACTACTAATGTATTTCAAATATCGTACGATGAAGTAATACACTGTTCTTAAAAATTGTACAAATAACAATTTGTTTTGCGTTATTTTCCAGGAGAGGTAAATTCAAGTATACCACCTATTTTAATTGCCTCTTTGTCCTGTCCAAGAATATGAGATAACGTATGCACTTCTAAACCACTCGTGTCTGCAGTCAGATTCTTTGTTTGTGAAGAACTGACCGCACTGAATCATAAGTTAGTCCTTCAAAAAATTATATACAAAAATACTATGCTCCTCGCTTGTGAGTGTTGGGCTATCCCTTTGCGTATAACAGATGAAACACCAGAGCCAATTGCAATCCCTTCAAGAGACATTGTTACGGTAAGTTACACATCACACAAGAGAAAACAGTTCACATCTTAATTTGAAAATAAACAGAATCTATCTTCGTTTACAGAGACGGAATTCAGAGCAAAATATGTTCTATGCTGTAGGTTGGATATCTCTGTTTAGTCTTAAAGCGATAACACACGAACCAGTTGACATACAATTGCCATTCCTGTACTGTTGGATTCAGAATTCGGAGCTCTATCGAATGGCACAGTTTAAAATTCATTCCTAGCCATAAGTATTGTGCGCGCAAGAAAGAAACTAATACGCGACGCTTCAGCGAGACTGCGCGACGATTTAACTAGGCAACACCGCTTCACTGTGACTGGCTAGTCGACATAGACCGGCCTGAACTAGCTCCGCCTTATATTCCTTCTTATTCTGAAAGCGCTTTAGTAGCCTGTCGTTTATCCATGGCTGCATGTATATCCTCAGTAACATTTAACAAAGCAGTAGAAGTGCTATGGCCATTTATGAATCCTGATTGTAAAGGGTGTAAAAGATTAAATTCGATTAGATGGTCTGACAACTGCTTATGAATTATGCATTTAAGGGATTTAGATAAACAGGAAGATTGGCCTATAGTCTTTGGCAGAAACAGGTGAATTTTCTTTAGGAAGTGGATGTGCTAAAGCTGTTTTCCAGAGTTGCGGATAAGCAGACGTGATAATTGAATTGAAAATATGAGTTATTACGGGAAGCACGACATCGACTAACTTATTTATAAAGACTATGCTCATGTTATCAGTGCCTTGTGCTTTAGATCTAATGCTTTTAAGTGTCCTTCTTACTTCAGAATCAGTAATGTGCGAGAAGAAAATTTTTTCGCGAGAAGGAGGAGGATTAGCTAGGAGACTATTAATTGTATTTAGTTTTTGACTGTTTTTCAGGTCGTATAGTGGGAGGTGAGGTAAAGTATTCATTGAGTTTATCAAGTGATATGTTTATAACTTTAGCTTCTGATGCCTTCTTCCCTACTCCCATATCACGTAAGTTATTCCAAAGACACCGCGAGGGAATGGACGGGTCGACGAGACTCAGCGCGGGACGGCGTTTAGCATTCCTAATGCTTTGTGTGGATCTGTTTCTAAGTTTTTTTGTAGTTGTTAAAGTTTTCGGCAGATTTGTTGTGTCTGTACTTCCGTAAAGCAGCGTCACGTGACGTCATAAGGTTACGAATACTGGCATTCAGCCATGGGGCGGGTCGGTGGGTGGCACGTCTCTTCTTTAAAGGTGCATGTTTGTCGAATAATTGTATTACTATGTCATTATAGGTGGCAACTTTTTCGTCAACTGTGATTAAATTAAAAATAATATGCCATGACATTTGTAGGGCGTCAGAAGTTAGTGGTCGTTGTCAATGGGTTTTAGATCTCTGTAAGTAATTAATTGTCTTAGCTGCAGTTTTGTTTGCAGATAAGTCTGTGCTGTAATGGGTGTGGTAGTGTTATCCAACGAAACCTTTGTAACGCGTCCTTTGTTGATTTGGGAGTGTGAGCTGGAGCACTGTCATGAAGTAAAATTACTCTTCTTGTCAAAAGGCCGGAGCGTTTATTCTTGATATTTCGTCTAAGATGCCCGAGAGAGTCTGTATCCTATAGTGCCGGGCATTCATAATTTGTCCACGTTTCAGATATTCCAGTAGTAATAGAGAGTAATAAAAAATTATACCACGTCTTTCTCTGCATTTTCTTCTAACTTAAGCTTTTTGCACGAGGAGATACGATGTGTTCCCATTCCATCCTAGACCTGTGGTTCAAAATAATGGCGCCAGGACTCGTCACCTGTCACAGTACGATGCAAGAATTGACCACCTTCTTCCTGATGTCGTCTGAGGTTCTGTTGGCAGATTTTCACATCCTCGACTTTTTGCTCATCAATTAAAGACCGTGGCACCCACTGCTCGTAAACTTTGCGATACTTTAGATGTTTATGGATAATTTTATGGAGACTGTTGTGGCTAATATTCAGTAATAAACTAAGTCCGCTTATTGTTATTCTCCTATTTTCTCGGACAAGAGTATCAATTTCTTTAATTGAATTTGGCGTGTTAACCTTGAGCGCTTGCTCTGGTCGTTTGTCCTGTGGGCTACATATTATGTTCGGCCAGAAACCGCACACATGAATTCTTTATAGCTGACTTCCTTAGGCATCTCTCTCCATACATATACTGCAACCATTGTGCAATGGATTTCAGCAGGTGTACACCCTTCTGCAGTAAAAAAAAATACGAATTTCAGGACGTTATTTACTTTTGGACGATTTAATTTTGCACAATTCGCTTTTCTTTTTTTCGTTTATTCGGAGAACAATGACACCTATCAATAAAGTCCATAACCAATGTTTCCAGTAGGTACCCGCAAAGCGAACTCAGGCCGATACTCCTGTTGCACATAGTAATGCGGCGATAGATACACGACTCGTAGAAGTAACCTGTCCGTGCTAGAGAGCTCCAAGCAAAATATGTCGGCTAGTTTTTGCTGACTTTGAAATACGGCGCTGTACAACCTTTGAAGTTGGAGCTTGAAGTGGTCTGAAGAAAATGCAGCAAAGTTAATAAAAAATTAGAAAAAAGTACACTTGAGACTGTTGAAATGGGATTATATTTTGTTAAAATGTTGGAATATAGGCCTATTTACAGTTTGAAGTAAAGAACCCACGATAAAATGTTCAAAGCAAAAAATCTAGTATCTTTGATCTATTGCTTATCGAATACACTGTTCTTAATGTTTGTTTTTTTGACAAAAATCAGGAATGCAAATGTAATTTAACTTAATCTTAATACGTTTTGATACATATTAGAGGGTTTGAAGTAAACACTGCTATTGTAGTAGGCTCAGTTCAAACACGCTTTATTCTGAGGGAATAGTTTTATCTGTCTGGGAAATATGATTTATGAGTCATCTCTTAACTCCAGAACTGTCTGTGCGCTCTCCTTTATGTCTGTAAAGTTGTTTTTAGACTTTTCTGGGTAATACTAGTCCGTGTATGTGAAAGTGTTATCATCACCAATACCACCAACACCACTCTCCTCCTCCTCTTCCTCCTCCTCCTCCTCCTCCTCCTCATCATCATCATCATCATGACGTAGCTTTCAGGGTTGAGGATGCTACAACCCGTTTGGACGTTGTCAAAACTGGAATGTTTTTATTGGACAACACTGCCGAAAAATATTTTCAATAGGTATCTTTATTTCTCAAACCATTTAGTTTATAGATGATAATGATATGTGAAAATAGTTTTATTTTTCGTGAGTTCTGTATGTTAGTTTATTTGATTTTAACGGATTTGTTTTATGTTGATGTATTTGATTATATATTTCGAGTGTGTATTTTGTGTGTTTCTCTGTAAAAGTTTATTTTTACTAGTGTTAAGGCCCATTCACAATGAAAATTAAACATAACCGTAACATAAACACAGAAGTTTGCGCCCAAGCTACCAAATGGGATCATTTACAATGATTCACATAAGCATTGACATTAACATTACCGTAAGACGTTAACATGAAAGTTTGCAAACTCCAAACTTTCATGCTTATGCTTACGTGATTTGCAAACAGAACACAATCGTGGAGCGCTGAAGTATACGACAGAATATGAGGAAATGGCGTCGTTGTTATGTTTCCATGGTTACCAAGTATGTTTGCGGTTATGTATATGTTCCCATCGTGAATGATCTTGATTTTACCGTAACGTTTATATTCTTAAGTTAACGCTTACGTTATGTTTAATTTTCATTGTGAATGAGCCTTAATTCTTTATCTTAAAAATATCAACATTTCCAAAAAGGTATGTCAATACAGTCATATCTAATTTGAATGGATGTGTGGGTAATTTGAAAAAATTATTGTTTGTAAATTGTAGATGTATTTATACTATAAGATCTTGCCATATTGCATATAATAATAATAATAATAATAATAATAATAATAATAATAATAATAATAATAATAATGACAATGATAATGATGATAGGAGCATTTCTCGTGAATCAGGAAGGTTGTGTTGGCGTTTTCTGCTGGCGCGTACGTCATGTGCGGAACGGATCAGATTCTACGTTCCGACTCGGTAGATAAAATTTGAATAACGCTACTGGAAACGCAATTTCATAGCATTTAAATCTGAATATTTTATACTAATATAACAATGGACCGTAACTAACTGCTGCCTTATAAGACATCGCGTCTGTCGCGTATAAAAACATCCTTCGTGTAAGTCTACTCATATTTTCTTCTTATTTCCCGTTAGCTCTACTTCGACATCTCGTTTTCCTTCGCCGTATGTTCAATTTTATCATATATGCTCTTATGTGCTATTACTGCCTACTCTTCTTATCTGCCTTTGTTATTTCCCCTCTTTTCTTAATATAACATCCGTTTTGTTCCTAAATACGTTTTCTGCAGTTCTTCCAGAAATACACAACATCGTAATTTGTAGGCGAGAAGGAGGAAACATGTCACTAAGTTCTATTAGTTGGCACACATTTAACAACTGTTTACACATTTAACAAATGATTTTTCACAGTTAACAAATGTATTTCACATTTAAGGACATGCTTAACTCTGTCAACATAGCAATCACACATTCAACATTCATTTTGAAGATGCACAGTCCTACTTCACTCTATGTTTTTTTAGCATTTTCCGCTTTGCTGTGCATATACCAGAATCAGAAGGTTGCGCCTCATTTTTATAACCATGAATAGATAAGAACTTGAACATATTCTTAATGAAAAGTGAATAGACCCAGTGAGGTAAGGGGTTTCTGTGGAGTATAAAAAGAAAATCAGTGTCGCTTCAAAGAACAATTAGTTTAATAGAAATGGTGTAACCTGCAAATAACAACATAATGTAATAAAATAAATCTTTCCTATGCATAATAAATAGAAACAAAACTACACTAACCCTTCCATAAAACAGTTTTAGAACTGGTGCCTAGTATAACTTCTCAATAAAAGCACAAAGTAAGTGTCTATTAAACAGACTAATACAATCATAGAATTTATAAAAATAAATATTAAAACCTGCTTTATCAAAAATGCACCAATCCCTGCATGTAAAGTATCAAATTTATAATTCAGAATAGAGTACCTAAGTAAAAGAAGATTGATATAAGGTTGCATGCCAAAAAGTCCGACTAGCAAAGCCGAAGAGAACAGAAGATCTGGACGGATCGAGCTCGAAACAAGACAAGAAATGGAACACTTTCCACCGAGTAATCACGTCAAATGACAGTAGTGGCAGATAGTTTTTTGGACTGAAAGAAGTGGGACTACGTTCCTAAGCCATTTATGTGGGGTGAAAGAAACCAAATGGTAGCGATCTATTTCCATCATTTGCAGCACTTTGAGATCAATCGACGCACACCAAAAATAAAATACATTCGATACATTTTATGTATCAGTATCAGATACACATTTGATGTCCATTTTGCTTGAAAAACCACATTCCATTTTGTGCTTCTTTGAATGTGCGTCGTACGCGCTTATCTAATAGCAGGTACATATTTAATATCCATTTTGCGTGTTTGATACCCCTTTTTTTTTCTTTTTGTAGGTGAGCATTTGGCTGTGTGGCCATGTATGGACGCACGTTTCTCTTTTTCCTGCAGATGGGCGTAAGTATTTCTTATGATTGTATAAGCTCGTACGTTAAACTAAGGCTCGAACAGTTTTCACATTTTATTGCTTTGGATTTGGACTCATATATCCTTTTTTTTTTACATTTCTTGCATTTGCCTTTTATGTCTGTTACCTCTTAATTAATATAGTTTTTTGTCTGTATCTCAGCCTCCATACAGCTAGTATGATTTGTTATCTGCAAGACAATAAATGCTGTGCCATTTTAGGTATAATTCAATTGCGATATCTAAATTATTCTAAAAAATAACAAAATATGTTTACCTCTTTATTTCCATCAGCATTTTCACCTTTCTATGTGGGGTTTATCCCAGCCTAATTTGTGGAGCTTTTGGAACTTTATGACACGTACACATGAAATATTTCATGATGTAGTATCTTCACCACAGACTGTAAAGAATATTACAACGGAAGGAAGTAGAATATAAGCACAGTCTAGTATATACAGTCGCGAAGCTCAATACGTAGTAAATATGCAAACATTAGATAATTGCTCACCACTAGGATCGCTAATATCGCCTCATTACAGGCAATGCAAAATAGTACCGTCACAGTCTATTGTTTCTAGCACCCTCAAAACTCAAGCTTCGTGACTATATAGTAGACTGTAATATAAGCTTTGAACGTGGCTTACATACAATGTCATTTCCTACAGTATGGTCGACCTCCTCACTTCCATAGCTGAATAATAATATACGGAATGATTCCAAAAGGACTATACAACTTTGTAAGCTAATATTAAATAGGGTAAATAGAACAGAACCATTGTAAATAATTGCACATCTTGTAAATAATATATAATATTAGAATATTCAAACTTGGCTATTAATAATTAGATTAGAAATGGCTACAAAAATGAGACATAAGAACTGCTTACAAATTAACACATTAGCAAATGTATAGTTCAATAAAAAGTAGAACATGTAGCATTACATTTTAATGGGACATATTGTGGAGTAAATAAAGTAAAAAATCAGACCTGTAGGCCTACATGCAGAGATGCACAGGCACACAAACAGAGGTACACAGATAGACAAAGATAAACAGGTTGACAGTCATGCAGAGATAGGCCCTATATAGACAGAGGTACATAGGCAGACATATACAGATTAACATTCAGGCAGAGATATATAGCGAACAGACGAATAGAGACTTAAACAGAAAGGCAGTTACACAGATAGACAGAGATAAATAGACAGGCAGGCAGGCAGAGATCATAGGCAAACATACACGCATAGATACACGGCAGACCTACAGACAGAGGTACACAGGCAGACAAAGATACACAGCTTCACAATCGGACAGAGATAAACAGCCAGACGGGCGGATAGATAGACATAAACGGAGATGCAAATTTACACAGATAGGCGTAGATACAAACAGCAATATACAGGCATACATACAGGCAGAGATACACAGACAGAAAGATATAAGCAGATAAGCATACAGATAGACAAAGATACGCAGGTAGACAAACACAAACAGATACGTTATAGTCAGAAACAGACGGAGATATACAGACAAGCAGAAATGAATAAGTCAGCAGATAGACAGAGAAGCACCAGTTGATAGACAGGTAGATGGACCGACAGACAGGCAGATGAGGTTAGCTAAATATGACAAGCTATGAAAACGCTAACATAAGTCAGTTTCCTCATTTCGTGTATGTATTTCTTTTCTCCCTCCCTCTGAACTGTGCGTGCTGCTGTTTTTTATATACTGCTTCATTTTTATTGCTTGGGTCGGAAGTTTATGCTCTGGTTTGCAGGTATTTTTGGGAGATGAATCGGTCAAGGGATTTATTTGCTTGTAGATGCTGACGGACATCGAATACCTGTAGAACAGATGAGCTGAGTTTTGTCCAAATAATTCCTGGAGCACGTGCCCGACTGGAATGCAGGGTTTGAGGGGGGAGATATGTGGTCGTTTCAACACTAAATATACGGGCTGTCTTATAGCGCTTGTTTTTTGTTTTCGCCCTTTAGACAAACAGACAAAAAGAGGACATTTCGCTCAGATACAATCCATTACTCTGAATGTTGTGGCGCCATCAGAGAATGGGGGAAAAAAGAATTAGTCGTAATGCCAGGGATGCAAATTGTACATCTCACACATTTATGACGGTCCATCAATCATGGATTCCTTGACGGTCGTGGGAGAGGGAAATATGATTCCCTTGCTTCATTCATACAGTATTTTGTCACATTCTGCTGAAGAGCGTCAACCTCGGCAAGGAGTTTTGCTTTGTATGAGTATATATCTAGGAGAAGTTCCAGTCTGTTTTACTGAAATTTTGCTTGCAGGGTACAGTACTGTACTCACCAGAAAAGTTCGTGTACTGAAATTCTGATGTTTCAATGAAACCAACACTGTGTTGTAGAGTTTGAAAAGTGGATTTCAACACACGTAGGTTGTGAACATAGACTGTAAACTATTTTTACAAGAAATTATCTTCAGAATATCCCTGCGGTGGCTGACTGGTCAGACCTCTAGTCTGCCACGCAGACGGCCCGGGTTCGAGTCCTAGTCAGGCCTGGGATTTTTCATTGTGGCGGACAGATAGCAGTTAGGGTTTTCCTCGGGGTTCTCCCGCTTTCCCCCACATCATTCCGTCACCATTTATCCATTTCGTCATAATTCCATAGCATTCCCCGATCGCCGGTTGGTGACGCAAGGCGGGGGCTGGCCTAGGGACGAAGAGGGGTTGCCTGCTCGAAACCTGGCTTCGCGGTGAATCTTAGTGTAGTCAGCCGGTGTGGGTTTGGGAATGTGCCTAGCTTGACGGTTAGCGCAGTAGATCGTAACACGTCGCAGTGCTGGGCCATAGTGGCTCCCTCTCGTAAATTGCATTTCATTCCATCTTTTAGAATGCTGTCGTCGCTAGGTTTCTTGACTACGAATCATTTGTACAATGCGTTTCATATTCTTTGCTTTCACCAATACAAGGCCAATAGTTGGAATACAACGCTGCCTGGCATCGGTAACACAAGGGAAATAATTACTAGCATTTTTCTGTATTACAATGTAATCCCACATAGTACTGATGCTCTAGTTTTACTAATTACCAGAATTCAAAATGATGTTAAAAATTTTGTCGACATTCACGCATATTTACATCTCTTTAATAAAATTCCCACCATACGCTCAAGTTCATGTCGTCTAATGGAACGAATTTTCCTGTGAAAGTTTATCTAAAGCCTCGTACAGATATGCGCGCCGAAACCCGTAGCGCAACCACGACCCGCGCCTGGGCAATGCTACGCACGGTGGTTGCGCTATTACGTTGCGGGATGAACTTTTTAAACCCGCGCCGAAGTCCGCAACACGACGGCCCAATTGCACCAACCTTTGTTAAATATTTAACATTACGTTAAGGCAGTTTAACAGCAAACTTAACGGAAATTATGTTTCATCAACTGTTGTTACTGCTATCATCATGTTAAACCCACTGTTAAATTAGCATAGCATACTCCCTCAGTTAAATCCTTTACGTCCTGTTACAGCGTGAATAATGGCTGCCAGAGAACATATGTTACACGCCGCATTATTATATCGAGATATATTTGCAGTGAAAACAATCAGCTGCAATCACTACTTCAGCATTTTTAATTATTCAGAATAGATATGTTCATAAATACTAAAATTATTCATATTAATATTAGCACTGCATCCACAGTAAAGAGGAGGTATGTGTTTATTAACGTAAGCATTTCTGTGATTATTATTTCGTATTAATACTCAGATATAATTGCAGATTTTCAAAACGATATTTCTTTATTTCACTGATTTAAGAGTTCACATGTAATTATGACTAATAACGTGTGAAGATATGTTAGATATATAAGATATGAAAATAATGTTAACCCTTATTCAGCATCAGAATTATTTTCATTTTCTATTGGTTCTATTTGATCCTGGATAATTGAAAGAATCTTCGTACAAATATCAACTTTGAGAGTGAAAGTACCACCATCAGTTTTCAAATGTTCCACTGTATCTTGTGCATGACCCATCTTAGCATTTCTTTTAATATTTTCATAACATTGATTTGTTTCATAGTTTGCGTTTTCACATCCAAATGGCGATTGGAAATATTGGGTTAAAAAGACCCATGTTTGTTCCTTTTTCATAATGAAAGTTCCATCACTACGTTTGAGTTCAATTACATTCATATAATTGTTAGATATACTAAAATAATTATATTTCTCATATGAGGTAAAATTACTGCTCTTTACACTTTCTTTTTATCGATTTCCGTTGTAATTATGTTAGTCTCCAATACTTCCATAATGTAAAAAATACAATTCCCCGCTAAAACAAATGACTACACCAACTAAAGGCACATCCAGTAAACTTTCATACAATCACTGCTTCTTTGATTCCTCTTACATTACTCTTGACATCATGTTATCTAACCAAACTACCTCAAATGGTTGGTGAAACACTATTACACTAACAGGATGCTTAATTTTTAACAACACGTTAGTTAACATGCTGTTAGCGTTATTGTAACGAAGTTTGGTAAAATTGGGCCCTAACCTACCAGCGTCCGCCAGTTCAGGTACTCCTACTTTCAATCATGGACGTAGTTGCAGCAGCCTATATTTATTTGCATTTTGCGTGCAAAAAGAAACGGAAACAGAGGCAATGGTGGCAAACATAGTTACATATCATATACAAGTAGAAATAAATGTGGTGATTCAAATTTTCTGGCTGACTTGAAGTTCAAAACAGTTGGTGGACATTATAAAAATTTTACCAGAATGTCACCTACAGACTTTAAATATTTGCTGGCGCCTAATGTTGCAAAGAAGGATACCACATTCACTTCAAGAAAGAGTGGCAGTGACGATGCGATTTCTGGCAGCCGTACAATAATATGCAATAACATTGCTGAATCAACACACAAGACTAAAATGAGGTTAAGAATCATAAATGAAGAATCTTTAAAGGACTTTGAAGCTAAATTAAAAAATGAAACCTGGAAATCAGTATATGTCAATGAAGATATGAATAGTAAATTCAATGCGTTTCATAATACATTCTTAAATATCTTTGAGCTAAGTTTTCTTGTAAAGCACAAAAATTCTCAATCATCTAAAAATAATTGGATTACACAAGATATAAGAATCTCATGCAAAACAAAGAGAACTCAATATATATAATGTAGAAATAGTAATGACCGCAAATTAATAGGTTTAATTTCTGTAGTACAATTTTATGATTAATACAAACGAAGGCTTTGGAGAGATCACAGAATACCCCTCCTACTTGTAATTTTTTATTAATTGCTTCCAGAATTTTATCAGTTAAATGAAACACAAAGTAATCTTAAAAGCCAAATAACTTTACTTTAACAATTTATTCTAAACTTGACTAATAAAATCAAAACAACTAGAAACATTATTTACTTACTTACTGGCTTTTAAGGAACCCGGAGGTTCATTGCCGCTCTCACATAAGCCCACCATTGGTCCCTATCTTGTGCAAGATTAATCCAGTCTCTACCATCATATCCCACCTCCCTCAAATCCATTTTAATATTATCTGTGTATCTAATGCTTACTCACTTCACTTGCGTGATACGGGTTCCGCATACTGCACATAGATGGTAGGACTGTGGCCCACTTTCAAATTGCACACCACTTCGGCGGGCCACGTTATGCATGATATGTATCTATGAAGAATTATGTCGTGTAGGCTACTAGGGTGAGTGTATGTGTAAGTGTAGTGTAGGGAATGGGTGAGGATGATGATGGTGAGGAAGGAAGAAGGGGAAACCCGGTGCCGGCACGTAGCCTACTCTGCCGAGTAGCACCAAGAGGGCCGCCAGGCTTAACGTCCCCACCCGACGGACGAATCACTATCACTATTTGCATGAAAATTTCTGACCCCGCCGGGAATCGAACCCGGACCGGCTAGTCTGGATATAGAACTTGCTACCACAGAACTAACTCGGTGGGTAAAATTTGTATGCATTCAAACATAACATTTAATGGAGAATCGGAATATGTAAATTTTAATATAGAGTATCATTAAAAAAAATTAACTTTACTGTTACACTCTTTATGTCTGAATATCTAACTTTTTTCGAACACTGGTATCATATTGTATGGTTTATCTCCAACAGCTTTTTGTATAAAACTTTTTTTTTTTTGTAAAATTTAAGAAGTTATTAGCAATATTCAATACTTACTGTTCACTCTGTTTATAAAAGAGTTTATCAACATCTTAATTTCTGCAACATTCTCATTTCAGAACAATAATGTGGATACAGACAGAATACATCAAGTGAGCAAGCTTCGTTTAATTTAACTGATAAAATTCTGGAAGCAATTAATAGGGAATTACAAGTAGGAGGGATATTTTGTGCTCTCTCCAAAGCTTTCGATTGTATTAATCATAAAATTCTACTTTAAAAATTAGAATACTTTGTTATTAAAGGCATAGCATAACAGTGGTTTGAATCATATCTCCATTTCAGAAAATAAAAGTTGAAATCAACGCATTCAGTGACACCTTTAAACCTACTTCAACATGGAGAAATGTTCATACAGGGGTCATGCAAAGATCTCTTATTAGGACCTCTTCTTTTTCTAATTTTTATAAATGATCTTGGCCCTTTAATAAAAGGAACAGATTATCCTATACTATTTAAGGTGACACAAGTATCATAATTACAGACAGCAACTTTGCCACATTCAAATATAAAACAGAAACACTTTTCCTTAAAATTTATGACTGGTTTACAACCGATAAACTAGCTTTAAACATTAATAATAAAACTAACATAATTCAATTTAAAACTTCTTCAAATTTAATCTCTGAAACATGAGACACAACTATCAACAATATACCTCTACTAGAAACATCAACAACCAAATTTACTGGTTTGCATATTAATAAAATAGGTCTACATTAAACTGCAACCATCATATTAATGAAATAACCCCCAAACATAGCTCAGCATGCTTCGCAATTAGGTCGTTACAACAATTCGTAAATAGGAGTATCTTAAAGACAATATATTTGCCTGTATCTATTTCATTATGTTCTACGAAATAATATTTTGGGGATAGTAAAAATATATTATTACAAAAAGAGAAATTAGAATAATAGTTGCAGCAAAGGCTATAGAATCGTGTAGACCATTTTTTTTTAATTAGAGATTCTGACTTTAACAAATCAGTACATTATACTCTTCAATAAATTTCCTCTAATGTAATAAAGAAATTTTCCAACTAATTTAGCCATACATGTATAAATACCTGCAGAAAGAATGATTTTCATTCGCCATCATCAAACTTATCATGCTATCAAAGGGAGTACCTTGCATGACAATAAAAATGTTCAGTAGTCTTCAAGACATTGAGCCATAATCAAAATCCTGCATTATTTAAAGTAGAACTAAAAATTACCGTACTTAATATCTCACACTTTCTATTCTGTAGACGAATTCTTGACATTTCACATATTGGTAGTGTAAATGTTTAATACTATGAAATGGTAAATGTATTCTATTGTATAATATGTTATTGTCATTAAGGTATTAATTCTGTATATATTTCATATTTGCATTTTTATATTTTAAACGAAAGAATTTGACATGTTCTTTATTCTATACTCTAAAGCAACTGTAAGATATTATGGAACGAATAAATATGTCTGTCTGTCTGCCTGTCCGTCCATCCATCTATCAATTTTAATAATTGATATATTACATCTGTGGATAATATTAGGTTTCTTGAATTTTTTGTCGACAACACTTTACAGTGTTAGGCCTATATTGATTTTATTTAAAAAAAAAGCTATATACCGTAAATTTTGCTATTTTTACAGCTTAGGTCTACGTTGAATTTACATTCTTTCTTATCTATATATTATTCTCATTTTAACCATGGTACCTTTTAAGGAGAAATGCTGGAAATATTAGCAGAGTCTTTATTGATCAGACACGAGTTATTAGAACGATTTTGTTATTTAAAGTACAAAACCTTGTAATTTTTTTTCTTTTTTAGGAATACAGAATCTTGGTATTTCTTTGTATAGCCTATACTTCTATTTATAAATGTTTAATGCTGTTTACGCATGACGAAACTGAATATAATAAAATATTATGAGTAAATTGTCATGATTTTAATACACGTAATGCAGAACTGTAAGAATAGAAAGTCACAGACAGAAGAAATATGATATGCCTAATTATTGTAGTACTTTATTGTTTAATAAGTTAAAATCTAGGGAGTTGACCACCGTTATTGGCTGTGATTTAAACTCATTTCGTATCGGTGTATTGAATTATGTTCAATTAACAATTGAGAAATTGAGAGTAACTTCAATTTGGTGTTCCTAAGAAGAGTTAATTACTTTTTAGTGTTTGCGTGTATTTAATTTTTAATAAGTAATTCATTATGGCGTGTGTTTGAGCGAAGTGTAGACATCAGCAGTATGTATACAAATTATTATTATTATTATTATTATTATTATTATTATTTATACTTGCTAGTATAATAATATATTATGGAGATATTTTTACATGCCAATAACTTCATATTCGTATTATTGACAGTAATATTTTGTATATGGACAGTGATTTTGGTTTCCGAATGTGAATTAACATAGATGTTACAATTTTGGATCTCATTGAATACTACAATAAATCAGGAAATAATCAGTGTCAATAAAATAGTCGTATGAATATAAATGATGATGCTAATAATAATAATAATAATAATAATGATAATAATAATAATAATAATAATGAAGTTGAACATAAAATAAACATAAATAAGTATAACGCATGAACATGGTACTGGTGCAGTATGGTTTGCTGAATTTAATAATAATTCGGAAACAATAAAATTCAAATTGCAATCATTAACATCCCAGTGTGACGTCAGCATGCGCAGTCCAACGTATTTGTGTCAGCGTCCACACATACTGTAACTTCAGAGCTGAGTCCTTTGACTGTTACGCTGGAATACCGACATCTGATGGTTCGCTCCGCATCACCGGTCCGCAACGCTGGGTCGTAACATCCGTGGTCGCGCCAGCTGCTCCCAAGCATCGTTCCTTAAAGTTTTGTTAAAATTCCTTGTGGTGTTTGGCATTTCACAAAATTTATTTTCTCTGTATAATTTCATAAAGTGCAACGTGTTTTGCTCTGTCCATTCCATGTTCACTGCCCACACAGACAGACGAATGGGTGTTGATTGATTAACTAATTGATTGACATTAATCCTTACTCTAACAAGTGGGCTATCTTTCCTTGACCCTGCAGGTAAGGTTTCATCATCTACTAAAGAGCCCGAATAGAACCTGGAGCCTCAAGCCCTTAGAACCTAGATTAACATCGGAAACCCGTACGTGCCATAAGTATAGGGGTTGAATCATTTTCGCAACACAACTTATTTGCGTACATATTGCGAGTTAAAAGGTTTCGTGGATTAAATAAGGGGATAGCTAAGCGACATAAGGCCGAGGAATGAGACAAGTTTGGAGTGGATTAGATGAGGGGATAAATAATGTGAGAGGAGACATAATACGTAGGAACTAAAACCCCGCTCGCATTTTCTTTTGTTTCAATATGGTCGAATGTGCTTTTCGCTTCGCTTGTGATGTACAAATATTTTTTGTAGTGGGTTATTTTCTGAAGTCAAGGGCTGCCGAACTTTAATTTCCTTAAATGTAAATTAGAAAAATATCTTATGATGAGTTGCCAGAACTAACGCATTGCAAACATTTAATGGAATGTGTTCCACTGTATTTATTTTTATTTTTTTTATTCTTATTTTTATTGTGTAATCACGTAAATCGTGTTTATTTATTACTTAACGCCAATATGTATCCCACTGTGTTGTTTTTTTATTATTAACTTAATCTATTTTTTGTGTACATTTTATTCAATTGTCGGTTTCTAGTTTAATTATGTGAATCCTACTTAATTGTAATCTAATACTAATATGTATACTAATGTGTTTATTTTTATTTTTACTGTGTACATTTTTTATTAAATTATCGGCTTCTGTTTTTATGTGATTCGTATTTGATTCTAACAATATTAATATGTATTCCACTACGTTTATTTTTATTTTATGAGGTAAATTTTTATGTAACTACCTCTTTTGATCTCATTATGTACCTAAATTGTATCAGTATGTAATTACTTAATTCCGATCCAGTTGTATGTTCAACTTTGTAAGCAAGTTTTAATCCTGGTTGAGTGTAAAAGAAGGCCTTACGGCTTTAGATGGGCAGGGCATGTAGCACGTATGGGAAAATCCAGAAATGCATATAGAGTGTTAGTTAGGAGGCCGGAGGGAAAAAGACCTTTAGGGAGGCCGAGACGTAGATGGGAGGATAATATTAAAATGGATTTGAGGGTGGTGGGATATGATGATAGAGAATGGATTAATCTTGCTCAGGATAGGGACCAATGGCGGGCTTATGTGAGGGCGGCAATGAACCTCCGGGTTCCTTAAAAGCCAGTAAGTAAGTATTATTATTATTATTATTATTATTATTATTATTATTATTATTATTATTATTATTATTATTATTATTTTGCGACGCTGTATCAACATCTAGGTTATTTAGCGTCTGAATGAAATGAAGGTGATAATGCCGGTGAAATGAGTCCGGGTCCAGCACCGAAAGTTTCCCAGCATTTCCTCGTATTGGGTTGAGGGAAAACCCCGGAAAAAGCCTTAACCAGGTAACTTGCCCCGACCGGGATTCGAACTCGGGCCATCTGGTTTCGCGGTCAGACGATCAACATCTATGGTTATCTAGCGTCTGAATGCTATGAAGGTGATAATGACAGCGAAATGAGTCCAGGGTCCAGTGCCGAAAGTTACCAAGCAATTGCTCTTAATGGGTTGACGTAAACTCCCGGAAAAAAAACCTCAACCAGGATTTGAATCCGTGCCCGCTCGTTTCACGGTCAGGCAAGCTAACCGTTACTCTACAGCGGTGGACACTAGTGATGTTTCTAGTCGCCCATTATTCTGATGATAATTTTTTCGTAAAATTGATAAGCAATGTTATGAAAGCAATAATTAATTTCATGGCAGCTGAACGTTTCTTTCATAAAGACGATCGCTTTTCTCTGAACCAAAAATATAACGCCAATGCGGTTATAATTACGTACCATAGCTAGCGCTTGACGACGATTGCCACGAAATTTGATTTCGTCGATTCCAGTGATATTTCCTAAATCACATCATATTTTTCCTTCATTTCGCTGTAATAATCTGGTATAATATCTTACTATATCTGTATTTTCTTCTAGTGCATTCAAAAGACCACCGTTATACTCCGTAAACCTTGCATCTGAAATAATGCTTAAAGAATTTAGTCGCGAATTTACTAGCGAAATTTCGATTGTCTTATTTCGGTCACTAGTAGCGAGCATAGTCGGCGCTGCTGTGCGGTCCGCCTTATCCAGTTGTTTCGAGAGATGAAATGAAGGAGAAGTTGGAATGAAAGAGGGAAACAGAGTACCCCGAGAAAACCCTTATGCAACGTCTATTTTACCATCATACATTCCACGCAGACCGAACCCGGACCGTCTTCATGGAAGGCCAGTGCACTAGCACTGTAGCCACACATGCGGCACGAATGGGTGTTACACGTCCAGCTTCCATGCACGTCCACACTTACTGCAACTTCAACGCTCTGGGGCCTGTTTCACAATGTTTACAATCTTTGTAAATTGTAAACTTTGCTTGTAAATTGTAAACTTCTGTTTCACAATCTTTGTAATGTTGAACTTTACAAAGGAAATAAAATCTTTACAAATTAAATTTTGCTCACTTTACAAGTATTCTGTTTCACAATGAAGAGTAATTTTACAAACATGTAAATTTTACTTGTAAAATTAGCACATTTTCTACAATACCTCTGAGATGTGTAAAGTTTGATATTGCAACAAATAATGAATAAATACAATAAAGAAACACTTATTAAATTAATTTTTGAGTAACTGGATATTATTAAGAATTAAACTAAAGCAGTTTTGATGTTATTAAGGAGTTCTAGTGACTCAGACGAAGATATTGAATTTAGGCCTAATCAAACGAAGACGTATACGTAAAATTCTCCGGCCAAGAATTAATAGCACGTTCGTATCATTGTATAAATTTAATGAAAGGTTTCGAATGAGTCCTGCGCTATACTTCAGAATACCGCGTAAGTATTTATATACGAAGACTGTATTTAATAAATACTCGCACTTAATAAAGAAGTTCCCTGCACCAAAAATAAATAATTGAATAATGCAATAGCGACACTACTTACGCGGTAATCTGAAGTCGTTTCGAGTCCTGTTTCTCTGTAATCTCTCCTACAAGATATGGGACATCATATATCCAACATCAAAAGAGAAAAGTGATGCCCTAACCTCAAAGCGAGAACTGTATTGTTTTGCATTGGATGCAGTCAGTTCCGTGGGTTAGCAGATAAGCACAGAATTTCTAAGATAATCAGTGTGCAAAAGTGCGCACAGGGTAGTTGATGTTGTTAAAAGAGTTAAATTCGGGGCAGGTTTTTGATCACCAAAATGTTATTTACTATAGCACAGAATTTTTATGCTGCTGATGGGATCACTAATGTTTGTGAGGTTAGGGATGAAACATTAATAAATACTGATGGATCAACACAAAAAATTAACCTGATTTTGTGTTTAGACATCGTAATTATTTTATCAATTGCATATTTATACGTAGACCAAATCTTTTATTTACTTATTTGACTGAATTTGTGCTAAGTTTGGTCATTTAAGTAATAGACATATTGGTATACTCGACCAATCACATCACATGAAACTCCATTGTCGCCAATATATAAAAATCTAAATACTTTTAATTTTTTAAAACAATATTTTATATTTTCTGTTGGTGAAATATGAATCAGCAAGCTTAGAATAATCTATTTTAGTACAAAATATAAACATATGTATCGATAGTAGTAAAAATACAGCGACTTTAGCTCTGTTCCTTAGTGATTTTTGTAAACTTTCGTTGGCGATATTGTGTAACCAATAATGCGTATTTGTAAATTTCTTTAGCTGGTTTTGTAAAGTTCGTCAGGCTTTACAAACTAATAAAATAGCATTGTGAAACACAATTTACAAGCATTTGTAATCTTTTACTTGTTATTTGTAAATTGTTAATTTGTAATTTGTAAGGATTGTGAAACGGGCCCCTGGATTCTTTGATTTTTCCTTGGAATAAACGACAAGTGGTGCAACTCGGCGCCTCTAGGTCCGTAACGCTCAGGTTGCGGGCTCACGCTACGCGCCGATGTTGCGAAGTATCGTTCGCTGTCCAGATAGGATCGCAGCGCGGTTGCGCTACGATGTTCTGTTGCAAGTCTGGACGCACCTTTAGTTCATCATCCAGAGGTATAGGGGTTTGGTCTGTACACTTTATTCCTTATGTTGCCCCAAAGTACACTGTGTAAGGCCGGGAAATCGAGTGGGACAGACATGTTTGCTAAATATTTCGTCCCCGAAGTAAGTAAGTAAGTAAGTTTGTAGTTCGATTTTTATCAGGGCACTCCCGTTTCCCCACATTAAGCATCGATATCATTCGTCCGATCTCCATTCCATAGCATTCTTCAATCGCCGGCTGGCGACGCAGGGTGTGAACTGGTCTAGGGACGAGCGAGTTCACCTGTTCGAAACCTGGATATTCAACGAGCCTTAGTGTAGTCAACTAGTGTGAACTGGGAACACACCTAGCTGAAGGATAAGCACAATAGAACTAGTCGGTCGTAATGCTGGGTTGTAGTGATCTCCCCAATAATAAAGTAGGCTACTTCATAAGAGAACACTACAATCATTTTCACAAACATCCCGGTTTAAATAATATTTTGTTTCGTCGCTATACAGAATGAACCGTAAGCAATGTCATTAATTTCAGGAGGTTATTCTTTGAGATATTTCAAACAAAAAGATTTAATGCAATTTTGCTCGATTTTGCTTCCTTTCTGAGATAAAAATTGTTTTATATGAAACATTTCACTGCGTGTTTTGGAAAAGCCATTGATTTAATTCCCAATATGCTCAGTCAATTTAGTAGAACAGTGAATTATGGAAATAAATGATTGAAACAGTTTTTGTTTTGTCCTTTAAATATGCAGATTTGATACGAACAAATGTAATATTTTAAAATTCTCTTTCAGAGCGAAAAGTTACATTTGTTGGAATCAAATTTCTGCACATTTAAAGGACAAAACTAAAATTCTTTCAATCATTTATTATCATAATACACTGTTCTCTTAAATTGCCTGAGCATATTGGGAATTCTATTAACGTCTTTTCCAAAACTCGCTATGAAATGTTTAATTTAAAAACATTTTTATCTCGAAAAGGAAGCAAAAAACGAGCAAAATTGTATTAAACTATTTTGTTTGAAATAAATCAAAGAAGAACTCCCTGAAATTAATGACATGACTAACGGTTCACCCTATATTGATTGAACTTTACATCTTTTCTAACGCCTCCCTTTATTGTTTTTTTTTTTTTCAGGTCCGTATGTCATTATTTCCAACGGATTGAGATTTTTATCAGTTTGGAAGACATGCTCGTGCCAGGCGTTCCTGTAAACAGTTATAATCTTTTTATTTCAAATTTTAGTTGGCTTCGGATAACTTGGATTCGTTGAAGTTCAAGTACCGGTAGCGCATTCATATTATACCGGTTGAAGCCTCAGTAGTCGCTTTTACTTTCTTGATGTTAGCACCCGTTATTTTGACACGTAACATGAAGTTGGGGTTGCCGTAGATTTTATAGTGCGTATAACAGTTTCTGGTATCGCCTTCCTCATTCTAACCCCTTTTGTATGCCTGTTTTTTTTATTTTTTTATTCAATTTCAACTGTAGTGAATCTGTGCAACTTTACAGGATAAGGAAGCAATAAGAGGATTGAATAGAATATTGTGGAGTAAAGTGGTCAGTATGATTACAGAAAAAGACTAAAAAAATCTGTAGTAGAAGGCAATTTTAAACTATGGATGTGAAATATAGACGTTAAGTGATGAGAGGAAAAATATGCCCCGAACAACGGAAATAGGCTATTGGAGAAGATGCGCTAGAAGAATCTTGACAATAAGAAATGAAGATATTCGAACCAAGATCGGAGCACACTAGGCAGTAATACAAAAAGGGGAGAAAGACATCCTAAAATTGTTAGATATATACCTACAGTACGTTACTTAGAAATGACGACTGTTGGCGAAAGACGACTCTCATTTGAACACCAACGGGAAGACAACAATGAGGAAGACCGGAGAAACAGTGAATTACTGAAGTTAAGAGAACCATGACTGGAAGAGGAATGACATTGAAAGATGTTGTCTGTCATAATGTGTACAGATGAAAAGTAGCCAATGATTTAATTTGTTAAGCTTGTTACCAAATCAGACATGCTAACTGGCTGCCGCTCTCACTGCATGTTTTTTTTTAATGTACTCTATATTGTAGGCTATTCAATTTTGAATTAGTTTTTCGAAACAACCGTTCCTGGAACAGTTTATGTAATAACGAAGACGTGCGAAATGTATTTATCATGCAAGAATATTGCTCTAAAGGAAACGCCGTTCAGAACACATTTTGTGCTGTTTTAGTGAAAAGTGTTCTGATGTAAACGGTGATCGAGAAATACAGAACTAAATAATTCCTAGTTAATCATAAAGTAATGATGTATATTAACTTATCCTCCTCAGTCCCGGGGAGAGTTTTGAGATTCAAAAATCTAGAAATTTTAATGTAGTGTTGCAAATGAACTGTATATTGATGAAAAAATTAGGAGAAAAATATTCAAGTAATTAAAGTAACTCAAAATTGATGTATCCTTTAGGACACCTTGGGACTCAGTGTATTGTAAATTAATTATACTAACTCTAGTCTGATTGAATATTCAGTTTTATTTTATATGTGATCCAAAATAACAATTTTTACTGTAAAACCTAGAAGCCTGACGTCTACCATAGGAGAGACAATGTATATATCAATTTTAGTAATATTGTACAAATTTTAAGGCATGAATCTGATTGTACCACCAAACAGAACAGCGTTTTATTTAGCCCATTCAATATAATATTTATTTAATTTTTTAATATTACCAACAAGTCAGTGACTTACCTACATGCATACATTCCATCTCATTCTTTCCAAAAACTGCCATCTTGGAGCATGTGTGGCTGGTATGTAAGTTAATTAATTTGATTGAATTCATATTTAGGTGGTACCGCCGTCTCTTCTAAACATCCTCAACTAGTTTCAAGAAAATTTAAAACATTCTTCTTGAGATGGCGGGATTTTAAAAAAAGTACTGTTTAATAGTATATCCCATAAGGGATGCTAGAACTGAGGAGGTATAGTGTGTGGATATTGCTAGGATAAATTTCACTAATAAACAATAAAATAGGAACAAAATCAGTTTGAAGTTAAAGCTGTCGAAAACCAACTTTTGACTTCGAAGATGATGATAACTTTTATTTTCACCAAACTCTCGGCACAAACTTTTACAACATCGGAATGCTTTGTCGATAGTTTGTAAAAAAACGAAGAAAAAAAGAAAGAGAGAAAGATGAAAGGAAAGAAACGATGCAGTTGTGTGCAGAATGTGTTTTAGACAGGGAATAAACTGCAGCGTCTGGGCGTTGCAGTGTGTATTTATACACGTACTACTCGGTGAATAACCCGCTTGAAATGTCTGCGGACGCTTTAGAAAAATGGGTTATTGCCGGGGAAGTGAACCGTGACCCACCTGGAGCGCTCCGCTTCCTTGAAGCGCGGACTATAATGACTGCCCAAATAAGGAAGCAATGTCTTCATCTTAGAGTACAACCACTCTCGCAGATCATGGGACCCGGACACACTGCTGTCTAATGAGCATAATGTTCGAATAGTGTCCAGTTCTTGAAGGATAATAATAATAATAATAATAATAATAATAATAATAATAATTTATTAATAGTTCACAAAAATATTACCTACACAAAATAATTGTAACTAATTTATACATCATTCGTAATTTCAAAAATACAATTTATTAACGAATTTTCTGTCATATAAATATTCAATTTATGTTTGCTTAACTTGCACTTACGTCTAGTTTTGGTGCAAGTTTCAACCAATTACGTTTATTTTAAACCTTAAAACATACTTACTTGCTAAATTTGAAATTCTCTTTTAACTCTACAATGTTCATGCTTCTATATTCATCCAATTATCTTTTACAACATACATATTTATATTTAATTTTAGGTCCTCTTTTTTTATTTGGTTATTTTACGACGCTGTATCAACATCTAGGTTATTTAGCGTCTGAATGAAATGAAGGTGATGATGCCGGTGAAATGATTCCGGGGTCCAGCACCGAAAGTTACCCAGCATTTGCTCATATTGGGTTGAGGGAAAACCCCGGAAAAAACCTCAACCAGGTAACTTGTCCCGACAGGGAATCGAACCCGGGCCACCTGGTTTCGCTGCCAGACGCGCTAACCGTTACTCCACAGGTGTGGACAGGGGTCCTCTTTTACATAATAACTATTTCATATAATAAATCTCGCATTCAGGTTACTGATGTCGACAAAAGTCAACATATTGAATAGCTAAATCGTTTACGTAACATCAATACAGATATAATGGAGGAGATTAAGATGAGTCGACTTATTCGTTTAATTATTTACTAACTAGACTACTGATGTTTATACATGGAAGAGTTGGAAATATGCATGGCATTTATGCACTGAAAATGTAAAAAAATACTGTAAGCACAGAAAATTAAAAAAATGCTGTGAACTTAGTAAGAAAGTTATAATTAGAGACGAGAATTTCATGCACTATAAAATCCCAAAACATGCATGCATTCATGCACTATCAAACTATGAAACATGCACGATCAGGCGAAAAATATGCTAAAGTATGCACTTTCATTTTTGTTCCAAATTTCTTATTTTACTTCATTTGTTTGTTTGTTTGTTTGTTTGTTTTGCTCAGTTAACAAATAACAACATTTATAAATTGGTTTCTGAGATCACCCCACCACCGTCTCTCAGCGCTCGTGAATAGCATGCATTGCATTACAGGAAATATTTCGGTTAATCCGAAAATCTTGTAATCCGAATAGGTCTTGATCCCAATTAGTTCGGATTAACGAGACTCTACTGTAACTGCTTCGCCTTTATACTCTAATAATAGTTTTGCTCTACAAATAATTAGCTCTGAAATAATATTAATGTACTTACGGAGAGAATCATTCGCAAATTTAGCTGCAGTTGAGTGGTTGACTTTATCCAACACTTCTGCGGCTACCAGGTGAGGATTTGATTTAGTTTCTGGATCATTCCAATGGGACGAATTCAAGTATCCTTTCCTGTTGTTCAAGTGTTGATAATAGAAAAAAAAATCAAAATCTCTCTCATAGGCGATTTCAAGAGATAAAAGACATACCGAATGATGAAAACGCTGAATAGGCCTATATGCTCTTAAATAACTTATGCAAAATAAATTAAAATAAGTAGCCTATTTATGGCAAACAACGTCAAAATATGCAACATCTACATCACTGTATTAGCCTATAAAACATGACCGACAAAAATATACAATTTTTTTTAGATATATGTCATTCAATAAAAGTATGAACTTCCTCAATCTATTAATAACATTGTCGATTAAGTGACTTCATGCAATTTATTTTACGATACTAACGCTTCTTCACGTCATTGAAACTCACCCGACTTACAGAATGATCGGCTGGTTAACTTATTTACTAATTGATCGGCTGATCCATCATTACTGTTCCACCGACTCACCGAGCGACTGACTGGCTGACAAGCAGACTGAATAATCAACTGACTGACGACTGATTCCTCCACTGCTAACCTGCCGACTGATTGGCTGGTCGGCCAACTGACTGAATGATTGACTGACTCATTGATTGTAAACCGGCTGACTTGCACTGACTGATAAGTCGACCACCGACACGTTTACTGACTGATGGACCAACTTAGTGAGATTGGCTGACCGACTGATTGATTTACCTACCGACCAGAGGACAAAGATTAATTAATTGGCTGACTGGCCGGTCGCCCAACAGACTCAATGATTAACTTATTTACTTCTAACCCGCTGACATATTAATGTTAAGTCCACACCTGTGGAGTAACGGTTAGCGCGTCTGGCCGCGAAACCAGGTGGCCCGGGTTCGATTCCCGGTCGAGGCAAGTTACCCGGTTGAGGTTTTTTCCGGGGTTTTTCTTCAACCCAATATGAGCAAATGCTGGGTAACTTTCGGTACTGGACCCCGGATTCATTTCACTGGCATTATCACCTTCATCTCATTCAGACGCTAAATAACCTAAGATGTTGATAAAGCGTCGTAAAATAAACTACTTAAAAATATTAACATACTGATAAGCCTACTGACTGAGTAACTGACTGATTGACGATTGGTTGACCGACTGATTGATTTACCGACCGATCGAACAACAGACAAACTGATGGATGTACTGATCGGTAGATCGACCACAGACAGACTGATTGATTTAGTGACCGACCGATCGACCAACAGATGGACATTGATTTACTGACCGACTGATCGACCAACAGACAGCCTGATTGATTTACTGATCGACCGATCGACCAACAGACAGACAGACTGATTGATTTACTGATCGACCGATCGACTAACAGACAGACTGATAGATTTACTGACCGGCCAATCAACCAACAGACAGACTGATTGATTTACAGATCGGCGAACAATAGACTGGTTGGCTGATTTTCCGACCGATTGGCCCACTAACTGACTGGCCGATTGATGGTTGACTGACTGCTGAAAGACTAACTGGTTTGTTGTTATAGGCCCATGCGTAACCAGTGAGAGGGTGATTTCTCATGTAAGGTACATCTATACGATCTTCGACACTTTCTGTAAATTTGTGCTAAATATCTATGAACAAAATTTTCCCTTGTACTTTGGTTCTTTTTACCATTCCCATACTCCCTGTGTTTTATCTATAAACTTCATTAACTGGTTGTTATAAGATTGCCAGAGATTTCTCGTGTAGTGCTCTTTGTTCTATTATTTTATGATTCTTTCTTCATTATCATTTGGTCTAATAATTGTTCACTTTTGTGAAATATAAGGAATCACCTTGTGTTGAAGAATTTGTGTGCATAGTTTCAGTGTGACATCGTTATCAGTTGGCGTTGGTGTTTTACTTATGTAAGTATTAAATCGTGTTTGTTTTTGAAAAATACTTTAGATAAAGGGCGCAAATAGCCACAGAGCTGACGCGTCACTATCACTATCATACTCCATTATTCTGTTTTCCTTTCTGTTTTCTCATTAGAGAAAGGATCATGATGTTGCAAAAATATATTTCTAGATTTTCGCGGAGATTCAGATTTTCAGCATCCCTGATATGGAAAAAAAAGTAATTCTGGCATTCCTTTTGTCTGTCCGTTTGTGTACAGCAATTTCTGTTAAAGTGTGGTCGGATTTTGTTCATATTCAGTATCCAGGAATAAGTATGTCCCGGAATTACGTACATAAAATATAATTATTTTTAGTGTAAACCACTACGCCTTTATATTAAATGAAAAATACAAAATAACGATAATTCGAAATCTTGATTAACACTCTTTTTAAATTTCTTTTATCGTATAAGATAAAAACGTAAATGAGATAAATAGCCCAATATGTTCCCCAGACCTGTGTGTCATGGAAATCCATAAGGCCTACTATATGTGGAATGACTTCTGCTTTTCGTTGCGAATTATTTTAATACCCAACGGTGACCAGGTATGGAAGATACGGAAACCTCTCATTGTTAAGAGAAATGTCCACTCCATTGTAACACTATTCGTTACTTGTAGGTGAACCAACGGTTTTCTTCCTTCGTACGGAGGAGGAGCCAGAAGGCTAGCGCCGCAGTCCAAGGCTTATTGTGCTTACCACTCCTTTATGTGGAATGATTACTTTCTTGTAGGTATCGTTGCTCACATAATATGTGATGTTATTTGTCGATTCAGCCATGTAGGTTTAAGGTCTGATGAAGTCTTGCTAGGGCGCCCTTTACCCTACGAGTAGCGTATTACTTCTCTTCAGATTGGTGACATCTGTACGCCAGTCACAATACTACATCTAGGTGCACCATTTTGATAGCTGGTATTGAAATGGTGATGCTGTGGAAATGGAGAGCGATAGTGGAATGACGGAGGGAAACGGGAGAACCGCGAGCAAAATCCTCACAACCTTGACTTAGTACACCACAAATACCACTTCGCCAACGCCGGGATTTGAATAGGCTACAGTGTTCTGCCAACTGAGTTACTAAGACGGTCTCTGTCAGGGTTAGGATGAAAAAAAAAACATTATTTTGTTTGGTGTCTTCTAATAAACCTCTGATATGATTTTCATATTTAAATGATTTTCTTAAATTTCGTAAATTACAAAAATCTATATATATAAATTAGGCCTACAATTAATTGAAGGGTTCAAAACCATAGTGGGCCAAGCGCCATTTACTAAAAGCATAGAAAACAAGGGTTAAAATGAAGTTATTACCATAATTGAATGGAAACATACAGCAAGTAATATAAAGTATACACATTAGAACTAAATGATATGTCAATCTTCATTAAACTATGATATTCACTTAACTTGAACCCTTGCTTTCTCCGTTTTTAATGAATGGCGCTTGGCCCACTATGGCTCTGAACCCTTCAATTACAGTGAAATATAGATTAAACATTTCCAGTAACAAAACTAAAACTATGGCCTTCAAAGGAAGAGAATCTATCAAGGGTATAATAATAATAAATAACAATGTAATAGAGGAGATAAATACTTTTAATTACCTGGAATGCTTAATATCTTATCACAATGAAAAGGGTATCACTACCAAGACAGTGAAATTTCTTAACATAATCGGAATATGTAAGGTCTTGAAACCTTCCCAAGTCCGGAAACAAACAAGATTAGAAATGTATAATAATTTGGCAATATGGACATGAGACCTGGATATAAAAAAAAAAAAAAAAAAAAAAAAAAAAAAAGAAAGGAAAAAATGAATCCCGCATCAGTGCAGAAGAAATGAAATTTATCAGGCGGACAGCAAAATACACATGGCGGGATCACAAAACAAAAACAGAAATATTAGAAAAAAGTCCACCATTAAAGCGATAAATGGAGACTGCATGTCGAAAATATGTCTAAAGAGAGGTTATCCAAATTAATTTTTAAATACTATCCAACAGAAGAACGAAGCAAGGTCATATTAGAAGAATACTGGATGGACAATGAGATCGGAACAGGTCATTAGGCCTAGGTCCTTGACTGTTTGACGACGAAAATGATGATGATGATGATAATGATAATGATAATGATGATTTCCGTAAGTAGAAAATTAATGTTTGGAAAGATTGATATATACACAGGGTGTTTCAAAAATACGGGGCATAATTTCAAGTATGTATTTCCCACATGTAGACAATCAAAATAGTTCATTATCATAGTTATGGCCTTCACAACATTGAAATTCACCGGAACGTTTTTCTTTCCGCAGGTCGTTGTCATTACAGAAGATGTTCAAAATGTCCACCTCCTGCTTGAATACAGACCTCACATCGATGTCTCATTGACCTGCGAACACGATCCCAAACTCCAGGAGTATTGCGTATGTCCTCAGAACATGCCACAATTCGATTCCGAAGGGATTCCAAATCAGGCACCGGAGACGAATAAACCAATGATTTTAAATGGCCCCACAAGTAGAAATCGAGAGGTTTCAGATCAGGTGAGCGTGGAGGCCAAGCAGTTGGGCCACCTCTACCTATCCATCGATCAGGAAACCTTCAATCCAAGTACCGGCGAGCCGTACGACTGAAGTGTGCAGGAGCGCCATCATGAATGTGTTGACGATTGATCAGTGGAGTGTCTTCTAAAACATGAGGTATGGTGTTTTCCAGGAAGTTTGTGTACGCTTGCCCCGTAAGTCTGTTTACAAGTACATGGGGTCCAACTAATCGATCACCAATGATACCGGCACACATGTTGAGAGAGAACCGCACCTGATGATCAGATGGAACAGTTGCACGTGGGTTTTCATACGCCCATACATGCTGATTGTGGAAATTTGTTATGCCATCTCGTGTGAACTGTGCTTCATCTGTAAATAATACTAAGGCAGGAAAGTTCGGATTTACACCACACTGCTGCAAGAACCACTGACAGAACCCTACTCGTGCAGGGTAATCTGCTGGTGACAGGGCCTGTACACGTTGCAAATGATAAGGATACAATTGATACTCTTTCAACAGTCTCCAGACAGTCGTATGAGGAACATTGACTTGCAACGCTACCCTTCGTGTGCTGATAGAAGGAGTCATGTTCACAGCCTCCAGAATCTCCTCCTGTACTTCTGGAGTTGTAGATCTTGATCGTCCCCTTCCCAAACCAGGAGAGTTAAATTTTCCATAGTCGCACAGACGGTAATGGAGACATACAAATGTCTTCCGATCTGAACATTGTCGCTGTGGGTACCTCTCCTGGTACAAACGACGAGCCAGCGCAGCATTGCCGTCCGCCTTACCGTACATGAAGTGTATCTCTGCCAGCTCTTGATTTGAATACATGTCGCACAGTCTAACGCCTACACAACACTGAATGTAACCTTCGCCTCGGAATGAACTGTCAGAGTGCCCTCTTAATGTCTCCTTTGACGGCAACGACCTGCGGAAAGAAAAACGTTCCGGTGAATTTCAATGTTGTGAAGGTCATAACTCGGAAATAAAGCATTTCCGGACACATGTTGTAATGAACTATTTTGATTGTCTAATGTGGGAAATACATACCTGAAATTATGCCCCGTATTTTTGAAACACCCTATATATATAAAATCCCGAAAAGACAAAGTGTATGATTATGTCTCGTGACGAGAATATTGTACGAAATGGAAATATAAAAATTGGAAACATCTTTTGAAGAGGTGGAAAAATTCAAATGCCTGGGAGCAACAATAACAAATATAAATGATACTCGGGAGGAAATTAAACACAGAATAAATATGGGAAATGCCCGTTATTATTCGGTTGAGAAGTTTTTATCATCCAGTCTGCTGTCAAAAAAACTGAAAGTTAGAATTTTTAAAACAGTTATATTACCGGTTGTGCTTTATGGTTGTGAAACTTGGACTCTCACTTTGAGAGAGGAACATAAGTTAAGGGTATTTGAGAATAAGGTTGTTAGGAAATTATTTGGGGCTAAGAGGGATGAAGTAACAGGAGAATGGAGAAAGTTACACAACATAGAACTCCACGCATTGTATTCTTTACCTGACATAATTATTAGGAACATTAAATCCAGACGTTTGAGATGGGCAGGGCATGTAGCGCATATGAGCGAATCCAGAAATGCATATAGAGTGTTAGTTGGGAGGCCGGAGGGAAAAAGACCTTTGGAGAGGCCGAGACGTAGATGGGAAGATAATATTAAAATGGATTTGAGGGAGGTGGGATATGATGATAGAGACTGGATTAATCTTGCACAGGATAGGGACCAATGGCGGGCTTATGTGAGGGCGGCAATGAGGATCATTGCCGAGGTCATTGCCGCCTCTCTCTCTCTCTCTCTCTCTCTATATATATATATATATATATATATATATATAGAGAGAGAGAGAGAGAGAGAGCTATGCGTATCTACTTGGTCCATTGTTTCTTTCTTTCTTTCTTATTACGCTTGACCTCCCTTTTTTTTTTCGAGATGCACACCATTACGGTTAGGGGAGGGTGATTTATTGGATCGCACACTAGACCTCACACAAATGCGAGTCTCCCTGATCATGGGATCGGCAGGGCCACCACTGAAACATTATAGGCAATCACAAAACAACGGAAAACACCCAGTCCCATGGACGGATGATACAGTTCTTGCATTGTTTACGCCGGGAATCGAACCTCTGACCGTTTGGCTGAGAAGCGCACGCGATATCTACATAGTCACAAGGGCAGACTGCTTAATTTACACAATTTAGAAATGAAATCAAACGCTTAGGGCGTGAATCCCAATTACTTTCATTCTAGGGTCACATTGAATTTTTAATGCATATACTTATACGGGCCAGGGGCAAACGTAATAATTTAATACTTAAATGTTAAAAAATATACGTAGGTTGCCCAGAAATTAATATCATCGTCATAATCATCATCATCATCATCATCATCATCATCATTAGGCTATGTCTTCAAGAATAAGGAGAGCTCTCCTGTTGGACTCATGTTTCGTGCCATCTTCTTGCAGGTCTTCCTACATCTCTATAGCCAGAAGGTCATCATCATCATCATCATCATCATCTTCCTCCCATGTATTAGGCCTGGTGGCCTGTTACGGTCTCGTGCCATCGTTTGAGTGCTCTTCCTACAGATCTCTTTCCTCTTGGATGGCAATTCAAAATCTGACGAGGGATGCGGGATCGATCCTTACACGGAAGGTGCTGCTGCCAATTATTTCTATATGTAGTTATATGTTCCGTAACCGAAGAGATTTGAAGTTCTTGAAGGATATGTACATTTTTCTTTTTGTCTAACTTTGTGTATCCAGCTGTTCTTCTCATGAACTTCATTTCGCTAGCTGTTATTCTGCTTATGTCTCTTTTACATATAGTCCAATCTTCGCTCCCATAGGTAAGCATTGGTCTCGCTAAGATTTTATAGGCTGTTATTCTTGTATGTCTTTGCGCTAAAGATGGTTTAAAGACTCTATTAATGGTTCCCATGGACTTATTATAATTTTGAATTTTAAGTGATATATCAATTTCATTGTCATAACTAACATGATGTCCTAAGTATCTGAATGAGGAAACTTGTTCAACAATCTTATTCTAAATACAGGTTTTGTTACGAACAGGTAATCTTCCTTTAAAAGTCATAACTTTTGTTTTACTTATAGAAATTTTTATATCATACTGTTCGGCTAAGAGTTGAAGTTGATATGTAGATTGTTGTAAGCCATCTTCCATATCTGCAAAAGGTACTATGTCATCTGCAAATAGTAACACATCCAGATTTAAATTTCTGTTTATACAAATATTGCCATGGTGTTTCTGTTTCCATTCTCGTATTAATGCATTTGCATACACTCAGGGACAAAAAAAACCTGACACTTTAATATTTGCTGGTATTTTGCAAAACATTATCTTCTCATACAATATTATGGTAGCCATCTGTTGTTATGGAGACGTGTATACATTGTTGTTTTTTGTTTTATAAACAAGCCATTACAACCAAATATTCCAATTTTGCTTTCGGAGTCTCAGATATAACAATTTTGTCTCAACCATTTTGTACTTCATTATCGTTATCATTCGTTATTTCTTTATTTTTACATTTTCTGAGTTTAAGTGGGGTTGTAACATTTGTCTTAAAACAAGATGCGACCTGAAGATGTGGCTCGAGCTGTAGCCCTTTACGATGATGGACGCAGTGTACGTTACATTGCAAATGTTATGAATATGGCTAGAAGCACAACCCATGATGCCATAAAACGGTATAGAGAGACCCTAGAATATACCAGAAGACCAGGTTCGGGTCGTCCAAGAGCTACAAATCCAAATGAAGACAGGTATATGGTGTTGAGAATTCTTAGGGAGCGCAACCTGCCGGCTACTAGTGTAGCCCAGCAATTTGTTAACATGCATGGACGCCCAATTTCGGCCAAAACAGTTAGAAGGAGGTTGAAAGCAAGTGGACTGATATCAAGTAGACCTGCAAGTGGTCCCAGACTTCTCAGGATGCATCGAGTTGAACGACTGCGTTTTGCATATGATCACAGGGATTGGAGAAATGGACAGTGGAGCTGTGTTCTGTTCACCGATGAGTCTCGTTTCAATCTGTGCTCACCTGATGGACGTGAAAGAGTTTGGAGAAGGAGGGGAGAACGATTTTCACAGTGTTGCATTTCCGAAAATGTGCCGTATGGAGGTGGTGGAGTGATGGTTTGGGCAGGAGTGTGTACGGATGCTCGTACAGAGTTGGTTTTTGTTGACAATGGAAGACTAACAGCTGATAGGTATATAAATGAATGTTTGGCTGATCATGTTGTGCCATTTGGCCAATTTGTAGGCGATAATTTTGTTTTAATGCATGATAATGCACGGCCGCATATTGCCCATGCGGTTGGAGATTATCTCCAAGAAGTGGGAATCCATGTTCTTCCATGGCCAGCAAGGAGTCCAGACATGAACCCAATTGAACACGTGTGGGGCATGCTGGGACGGCGTGTTAAGAATAGACGACCGAGACCAGAATCGTTACAAGAGTTGAGGCGAGCACTTGGCGAAGAATGGGAACTTATTCCTCAAGAAGACACTGCTAACCAAATTGAGAGCATGCCAAGACGTATGGATGCAGTTATTCAAGCCAGAGGGGGTAATACCCGTTACTAAAAAGAGTTTTTAATGTTTAAGGCACCATAAAATGAAAAAACAGTTAGACCAAACGATGCCATAGTTATACGCCCTTTGTGATTTTTTGTAAATTTTCTCATCAGAGATTTTTTTTTCAAATGTTGTCGTATGAGGTGCTAAATGAAACATTATTTTGTTTAAATGGGTTTTGTTTCATTTTGAAATAATTGGCAACAAAATACAAGCAAATATAGAAGTGTCCGGTTTTTTTTTGTCCCTGGGTGTATATTAGCCAGGAGGTGACTATTATATTATTATATTTGTATTGGTATGCATGATTGTTCATTCTCAAGAGTGATTTTTCCACTTTTCCATGTATGTTATAAGTTTTTCATTGAACGAAAATATATTTAAATCTTTTCGTATATCTTCATTTTTAATTTGGTCTAATCTAGTACATCCTTTTACTGTTCGAAGGTATTTAATTTCTGCTACTTGTATATAATTCTAATCTGTGTTCCTTATAATCCATGTTTCAGTACCATACCTGTAATAAAATCGGAACAGCTATTGCTTTTTAGAATTTTATATTTCTTTCTCTTCGAGTTTTTCTTTTTAATATAGGTACCCGTATTTGCTGTTACTCCGCAAATGCATTGAAATTTATTTAGTTTATTCTTTATATCTTCGTTGTTTTTATGTTTTACATTACAACCCAGATAATTAAATTTCCCAGCAATTAATGTTTCACGTATATTTATTCTGTAACAGTGTGTTAGGAACGAGTATGTGCGCAAAGTTTCAGCATGTTCCGATAAATATCGAAGCTCCTTCAATACAAAATGGCGTCTATCAGTGATACTCGTTACAAACAACGTGCGGTAATAGAAATCCTTGTTGCGAAAGAAGAAGCAGTGGTGAATATTCACAATCGTTTTGTGTAAAGTCTATGGAAGGTCTGCTGGCTAAAAAGAGTGAAGGCTTCAGGAAGAGGATGAAGAGAGCTCTATTTGTTGGCACGTTTGGAAGCTGAGAGGGTGGTTTTTTCGTCATGAATCGTAACTGGTAATGAAACCTGTGTCCATGACTTTGAGCCGAAAACGAAAAGACTATTCGTGGAATAGTATCTTTCTCAGTCTCCTCGAAAGAAAAAAATTTAAAAACTCCAACTGTCAAAGTCATTATTGTCAAGTATGTTTCTTGTCGATGTTATGCTAAATGGAGAGATCATCAATTCAGATGCGTATATCAAGATGTTGAAAACCCTCAGAAAGTGCTTCCGGCGAGTTCGGCCCCAAAAGAATTTCGAAAAAATTTGCTCCAGCACGATAATGCACGTCCTCACAAAAGTTTGAAATTTCGTGAGGAAATCACTAAACTTGATTGGACGATGTTAACCCGTTCAACCTATAGTTCCGATCTAATTTCCCCCATCCTTCACTTATTCGGAGATCTGAAAGATTTTAGCCATGTAAAAATATTTGAAGACACTGATGGTGTGATTCATTCAGTGAGAATTTGGTTGCGTAGCCAGAGCAATGATTAGTACAGAAGTTGGAGATTATGTGGAAAAATAGGGTGCGTAGAAAAATCATCCCTTTATCATGTGTGTATTTTTCATTTCTCTGGAATAAATTTACTGAGAAAAAGAGAGGGGCATTTATATCTCGGTAGAATAATGTAGACTATTTATATTTATTTAGGGTCAATTACAATATTAAAAATGTTTTAAATGATGCCTAATGTTTATTAACAGTAACTTATATTTTATAATAACTTCGTTAGCAAATATTTTTATATCCTTTTTTTCGTAGATACAATTTATTATATAATATTAATGTAGCTTACATATAGAAGTGTAACAGATTTTCTTTAAGGACACGTTAAATTTATATAACTTTTTTATAATTATATTTAAATTGATTGATGAACATCTTAATGGGAGACATGAGCATGAGCTCGCTGGAAATTTTGGGGACAATCTCGAACCATATTGAAGGTGTTGGCAGTTTGTTTAACTATAACAGTTTCTTATATTATTCATGTCAGACTTTGACAAAAATAGTTTGTTAGGCCTATCAATGTTATAAAACAATAGAATGAGTAAGATTAAAATATTACTTAAGAAGAGAAATCTCACTCTTTAAACGACATGACGACCATGATAAAAGGACATATTTTACCCGCCTGTTGAGGTTTAGTTTAAGTCTGTTTTCTGTTTTCTCTGACCCATCTCGAGGCATGGTGTTTGGGAAGCCGTTTTTGTCGTTATATATTTGGAGAGAAAATCAGACGATTTCCACCTAATTTAGTATTTTTCGAAACCATCTTACTTCGCGTAACTACGAGTACATCATCAGAATGAATAAACGTTTTTTTTGCAGGGAATGCCTTTCATATGAAATCTAGACAACTAAAGTTAATCCTCTAATTTGGGTTCATGTTAAATGATATAATTTAGTTACGTTTTTGAATGATCGTTGAAAAAATTGATTGTAAACAGTAATATCATTCACAGCATGTTAAGGGAATTGAACAATGCTGAACCGCGTAAAACGTATAGACTGAATGAAAAAGTACCCATATAACAACTTCGTAATACTCATTTTACATAGACAATAGGCGATGAAGAACTAATTATGAAATAAAAGTGACAGCGAAAACAGAATTACTTAAAGGAAACCTGTTCCATCTTAGCTATGCGATATAGACAAAGATCAACTCTGGTGCCAAGTTCCTGACAGCTGTAACTGAGCCACAAATATCTTCGTTTTGAAGGTTAGAAAATATCTTAAAGGTGTGAACATGCCAAAGCACGGTTTGCATTAAAAGTGACGTAAGTGTAATAGTATCTCGTTTTACATGAATTTACTTTCTGTATTCTACATCGATCCAATAAAGTACAAATATTTGTCATCGATATCCAACTTAAAACATCATGGCCGCACCCGAAAGTGAGTTAATTTATAGTGTGATAATTTATTGCACGAGGAGCATTTACTTGGAAAAACAGTTGCTAGGTTACACCCATCTTCCATCGAAGTTCTCTCTATAAAGTCCGGCTCCTTCATCTTGATAATGTATTCACTGACTAGACATCTAATTATGTCGCATTACGATAATCGCCCAATTACGATCTTCATTTTTTCCTCACTAAGTTATTTGAGTCGTTTTTCTTTCCATGACCCTCTCTGTTGCTTGGAAATAAACTAATCTGTCCTATTCAAATCCCCCAAACAAAGATGTTTTTGACGTGAAGAGAGATTGCTTTGTTTTCAGTAAAGAAGCTTCTTAGCACTTCAGCGGTCTATAAACAGCAAGTTTTGTGACTTCGTATAATTCCACAACTGAACCATGACCCTAGTGTCCATTCCAATCACAATTTCCCCGCTTCTTATAATTTATATTTGAATGATGTAGCTGGTCAAATATGAGACGTCAGCAATGTGCCTGTTATACAGATAGGCATGCTCGGGTTAGTTTCTCATTTTGCGATCATCGAAATGATGAAAATGGGGAAAGAAAAACAAGAGTAACGCGAGGAAACCTACCTTAAAATTCATTTTGTCGGCTTCGCCTCTGAGATTTTAACACATATGTCTTTCAATATCTACCGTCTTCTTGTGACAAAATAAATTATCGTTCTTCTCTTCATATTAGCACCAGAGATTCTTCTATCCAGAGATCAGGAGCCCTTCCATCCTTTTCTCGGTCTTCCAAGGCGCCTACTTTCCGTCGGGAGTTTATCACGTGCTACACGTACAACTCTGTCCAGTATCATGCTAGATACATGTTGGTTCCATTCAAGTCTTCTTCTTTTGATCCACTCTCCAATAGTCTGTATGTTTACGAGTAGTTATCTTATATTCTCACTTCTTACCGTAACTCTTCTAGATTTACCCATAAGTTGTTAATTTCTTTTGTTTCTAGTATCTGTTGAGTCTTTAGTGCATCAGCTGCATAAATCAATATTGGAGGACGAATCATTGCTTTATATATGTTCACTTTAGCGTCCTTTTTAAATACGCATTTGTTTTTCCATATTGTATCATTTATACAGCCCGATATTCTTCCTGCCTTGTTTGCCTGATATATAACTTCATTGTGCAGTGATCTCCAACTAATTATCTCAACACCTTAGATAGTTGAACATCATCACCAGAGTAAGGGATTTGGAGAAATAAAAGGTATTACTCGACCAAGGCCAGTGGAGTCCTGCAATCCGGAGCCGTGACGCTACTGCTCCTGCGTTCGTAATTCCGCATCGCGATAGTTCACATTACATCCGCGGCTTCACTCGCCTCGGTCGAATAATAATGTTGGAACATAGTATATACCACTATACCCTAAGGTTAAGTAAACTGAAACCGAGCTTTAACACTGACAAAGCAGAAGTACAGTTCAGTCATGACAAATTACACGCAACTTGTTAAAACATTATTTGAGAACAAATGAGTGTATTACTTAGTTTAAAGAAATATATTGACTTACATACATAATAAACATTTCATTGTGAACTAAATAATTGAATCCATTTTTTTAAAGACATGTCACTAATTTCCATCGTGTGAAAATTAAGTAAATACTTAAAAAATAAATCATCTATATAAAAAAAACTCTTCTCAAAATATCACATAGGTATATTATTAACAATCAGAAAAAAAAAATACAATTTTTTTAAACTTCTCAATATAGTTTTTTATTGGTTTTCCAAAATTTACATCAATTGACTGATGCCCTTAAAAAAAAGACAGATACATAAACCTATACCTTCTCGACATCACAAATGTTACAATATTACACATTAAATATTAACAAAAAATAAACCTTTAATCCTTGTGTGATTTTTTTTTTTTTGGTACACAGTGAATATAATTTTCAAATGTTCCATTGAGAACGACACCCTGTTACATGGAACAAAAAAACTTGGACCTACACATGGAAAACTGCGTTCCACGTTGGCTGACACAGTCGCAGCATACTTGAAATTAGGCACGTCACTTAAATGTACGTCTTCAATGACGTCATTAGAATATGTGTTCGATAACACATTTGAAATTTCACTAAGTGCGCTATATCCACTGTGTTGACTGAATATGTCTATAAGTTCGGTCCAGTACTAGGATGCGATCCCAGAACGTCGCCCGACACATTTTCAGACGAGTTTTGTCGCGCCTGTAGTTTTATTACTATACTAAACGACAAATTCAAATGAAGTATAGGATGATTGATAGACGAAGAATCAATGTATCCACCATAACCTTGAGTTGGAGCGGGTGACGTCATCTAGCGATACGCTGGGGGAGGGGGAATTTAAGGCACGAATTGGCGGGTCGCGCAGCAGCCGAGGCAGTGTAACCGGAGTCCCAGAATTTAATTTGTCATCATAAGCACGTTTGTGTTTAATAGTACTTACATGGCGCTTTACGTTAAACTAAAACTCCCACATAACGTTTATAAATTTGCAGAATAGTTTATTGTTTTAAATAATAAACACATCCTCAAATTCTGAAATACTTGCTGTTAATTTTGTATACACTGTACTTGTTCTATTTTTCGGCATATCTCTCCAAGAAATGTGCACGAACTGCTGACTGACACACTTGAACACAACTGAACTGTTTAGTAGTTTATACTCTGACGGAACAAGTACTGTGCTGGTTCTGAAATAATTTTGGAACAAGTTGCGTGTAATTTTCATTAACTGAACTGTACTCCTGCTTGATTAGTGCAGTGGCTCGATTCAAGTTTACAACAACTTTGGCTGTATATACAGTATTTTACCATTACTCCAAATCCCTTGCCCTGATCTTCACCTATTCGATAATTTTGCCATGTAGTTCTAACTCAAGGATAATTTACTGACAGTTATAGATTTAGTTTTCGAGGTCGATAAATGTGTTTCGTATAATGGAAAAGTATGATAGTACTAACAATAGTAATCGGAGTGACTTCATAAATGGAAACAGTCCATTGACCTATATCCTGAAGTGGATGGTTGCAGCAACAGTAGTTGTAGTTGCCTTGCTGTTGTTATAGTTCTAGTGGTGGTGCTGGTGGGTGGGGGTGGGGGTGCGGTGGCGGTGATTTTTAGAATCTGGAATGGACAATAACCTAAATGTTGTTGATGATGATAATAATAATAATAATAATAATTATTATTATTATTATTATTATTATATTTATATTTATATTTATATTTATTATCTGTATCATCAAGTGAATAACATTAATTCAATACAATGAAACTGTGTTAGAAGCCCATATAGGCCATAAATAAGGAGTAATAATAATAATAATAATAATAATAATAATAATAATAATAATAATAATAATAATAATAATAATGCTTAACAAGTATTACAAACAGTATCACTTCCGAAATGAAAAATACCTGACAGCTGGGACAGAATAATTTTTCAGACCTGCTACCTTGTGAGGAAATTCTACACAACAGAAGATAAAGATGAATTGTCCTGCGATGTAGATGTACACATACAGAAAAAATTACATGTTAAACTTAGTTCGCTGAGATAAATAAAATTTAATAATAATAATAATAATAATAATAATAATAATATAATAATAATAATATAATAATATAATAATATCGTCTCAGGATCAGAGACGAACTCGGAATGAGGTGAGCCAGATGTTAGTAGGATGTTACTACAGTAATGGTTGTAGCAAAGCTATGTGTGTAACCGAATTAAGCGAAGCTGTTGTTAAGCTGTTTTTCTTCAGGAAGGACAGTGTTCAGTTTTATTCGCTCCTCATGTACACAGAAGCCGCCCTGAAGGCAGGTGCCGGCATTTGAGTCTTCTGTCGGTGCTTTACATAATCAGTCCCGGCTTCGCAACCGCCTCTCTCACGGAGGAATTTCACACCCAGACATACCAGGCGTCAGGCAAACAAACAATATGTCGGTCTAAGAAATAATGAAGGCGCGATTTTCGGTCGAGATGTCTAAATAACCTACTTTACAACATCTTAATACTTTTTGTAGTAGGCCTATATTAGTGCGATGATAGTTGTGATAATAATCATAGTCTAATTATGATGGTGATAATGATATTTACTACTACTGCTAATGATAATAGCAATAGTAACCTCCGGGTTCTTTAAAAGCCAGTAAGTAAGTAAGTCGTAATAATAATAATAATAATAATAATAATAATAATATCGGTTGAAGATTTCATGAAAGATCAGTGAATGGATAAAAGACTGTGTTTGAAAATGGAAATTGAATTGTTACTTCTTGTTTTCTACAGAGCCAAATGTGTTTACCGCCTTATGGAAAGTACGTACACTTTCACGATTGTGCGTCATGCACGGATGTGAGATGAACACGACTGTGCGAGTTGGATAGAAAATTCACTGTACGCGCGATTCTGCGGTCTGCAGATCGTCTTCTGTTTCCGTCTATTATAACAACATACACATAAGTGTGATTCGCTATTGTTTTCTCATGCTTTGTGCATCTCTCGTGAGTCAGAGATGAAATCATCACCGACTCGGGGATTGTTCATTGTTATTGAACAGCAGGTGTCATGTATTCATTACCACAGACAAGAAATTGTCCCTAAAAATGGAAAAAGATTGTATTTCATTCAACTTTCTTGTGTGTAGTAGTACATGTAGACCTATTCAAACAAATTATCATGCGCGAGAAGTTCTCATCTTGTGCAGGATATCGTATTACAAGCGACGATTGTTCTAATGTCCAAGTGATTTTTATGTATTCTGCTTTAGGCTCTTTCAACACAAAGCGCTAATGTTTTTTTTTCTGCCTATTGATTCTATTCAGCTAGTCACCTGTCAATTTTATAAACAGACTATTTTTTTTTTTTTTGCTTTGATAAATCTTGACACTTAACAACGACACATAGGCCTCATTAGCGTAAACAACATTATAATCACGTTCTGAAAGTTTTATGCTCTGTGCTCGGCCCGTGCAAAGGTGGTAGGTGTTTTGCACTAAATGAAGACATTCATTACTAACTTAAACATGTTTTTGTTTTGTTTGAAGTCCAACATTATGGATTCTATAACGAAATATGTCTTAATTGTCAGTATCGTATTCTAATAATGACACATTTCTAATAGGCTATTCTTAAATTTCGAATAGCCTACTAGTAATGACACGTCTTATCTTAAATTTTATGCTCTAGCAATGGCACTTACATCTTATAATTTTGTATCCTAACAATTATTCATAAGCGTTATTCACGAATCGAGACATTCTACAGTAGGCTATATCATCTGAATAGAAATATACTGTAGATTGTAGTTAAAATGGTGACACATTATGGACTAAACAGTTTCTATCCCTGTAGTATTAAATTATACAGCATTTTCTCAGATTCGATCAAGAGAGAAAATAATTGTAAATTGAATGATTCTTCCTTTAATGGTTTCCAGACGCTATATCCACGGATATTTCGTCCATTGTTTTGTACGCCCCTTTGATATGTCGTGCCCTCTTATGGTTGTTATTATATAAGCCATTTTAAATGTTTTCACTTGCTTCAAAATTTAACACTGAACCAGTGAACTCATATTTTCATAGAAATAAACATTATTATGGTACAAAATAATTAAATACATCTCCATAGCAACCCTTTTTTTTAAATTGCATATTGGAAGTACTTGTTACCCAAAAATGAACAAAATATTCGAGGACAAAATATTTAGTTGGCACAGAAACTAGTGGACAAAGAAAAATTGGGAAAAAATGGACACAATAATTCTTGACCGAAATATTAATGGACAAATTTTTTTGGTCGCTGTGGACGTGAGATAGTGGAAAAATTGTCTGATGGACTTACTGCTGCGGACGCTTCGTCCTAGAAGCCCTTTAATATGTAGTATTTAATTATAATTTCAATAAAATTCCTAAAACTCACCTTGTAAAAATACCGTTAGAAATTCTGATAAAAATTGCGGGTTCTTTCACGTAGTAGATCCTGAGAAAATTTAGCCGTATGTGAATAGGGCGTTCCAGATAGCCTTAAAGAATCAAATGATTGGGTAAACATATAGTATGTTTTGGTATATATTTTATTTTTGACCTTACTATAGTATTTCGTTGCTGGTTTGGTTGTTTATTTTCACGTGGCAGTTAAGTATTGGATATTCATTGATCTACTGAGTGTTATGATCCAATGAATTGTAAGTTCTTGAATAATTTAGATAATCACTTCAATTGATTTCATGACTTACGAAACATGGATATTCATATGAGACTAAATATTGAAATATTGATACGAGTGTCTCTCACAAAGACAACGTTACTGAATTATTTGAATAATTGTAAATTATGTTTATCCATATGAAATTCATTATGGGAAATTACTAGATAAGGAACTGTCAATAATTAAACATATTTTGCTTAATAATTATATCGAGATATGGCTTGATAACATTGCTCAGAGGAAAGTTGTGTACGGTATAGTATAAAAAAATTGGAAACTTTGTAAACCAAAAATGTAGTAAAAGTGTATAGCTCTGTTTAATAGAAGATTTATACAATTATTGTTTACTTTTTTACGTGAAACGTTTGAGGTACAAGAGATAAAACTGTAACGGTTTATTAGGTCTACTCTGACGTCACTCGTGATACCTTGAAAACAAGTTTTTCAACCGATCCGTCTGGCTCCATTCCGTATTTAATATACCTTGAGATATTCGACACAATAGTCATGGAAATATTGAGTATATGAAGTATGCATATAGCCTACATGAATATCAAATAAAATACACTACAGTAAAATGTTAAAGTACATATTGTATTTTTTTTTTACTTTAATTCGAGTGTAAAGGTTTTACGTAATCACTGAGGTTTCCTTAAATCTCTTGTCAAATTTTTTAATGTTTGTGCATTATTGTGAATTGTTACAACTCGAAAATTAAATGTTGTATTATTCATCTCCCAAAAATTTTTAGGTATTCAGTTTTTTTAGTCTTATTGTCAATAAATAATTTGAAACACTGGAAAATATTTCCAATACGAATTTTACAGATTTGTGTAATGAAAATCAATTCAAAATAAAAGATAGTGATTGTCGTGATGATATAAAAATAAATCTTCAGCAGATCTAATGTCATTCATCTTCCATGATGAATAAATAATTATATTACAGTTGCCAGTTATAATATTTGATTTGGGCTTACAATACATTCTCTAGCTTTGCTATGGATTACGGGAACAAGAATGATGGACAAATTTTTTTAGTCCTCTGTCATTGTGGGGTCCCATTATCTTACCGTAAATCTACGATATGGGATTCCCAGCTTCACTTTCTTTCCGAAGGAAGCCATTCTACGAATTTTTATGATTAGCAGGATTTGAACTCGTAAACACCGGATCCAATGGCAAGATTGTAACCACTACACCACCGAGAACGACTCTAGTTTTACTACTAATAAAAATATTGTAAAAATACTGGTACATCGTTAGCCGAGCGGCTACGGCGTCCGCTTTCTACGATGGAATTCGTCTTCAAATGGTGGTGGGTTCAACTGGAATTTGCAATCGATAAAGATGGTTGTTAGAGGTAGAAGTCTCGGGATACTTCCATTTTCGTAGTTCAGGCATTAGCACGTTTGTGTGTCAATCCGGAGCTGTGTTCGGGCGTGGGTTCGATTCCCACTTGGGCTGATTACCTGGTCAGTTTTTTTTTCGCGGTTTTCATCAATTATAAGAAGAATGTCAGGTAATCCTTGGCGAATCCTCGGCCTCGTCTCGCCATATACCATCTCGCGTCATTAAATAATCACCTAAAACTCTCGTTAACGCTATTGGCATTCTACTATTGTTTCAGTAACCATTATTATAATGAGATGTTATATGGACCGCCTCCCATAGCATAAGGAGGGCAAACCTAAGGCGGCAAAAAGGCCTAGGCCCGATTTCTTCAACCTTAGTTAAATTATAACAGTGTGCTGTTAAAACCCATGTTAATTTAACTGCTCAATTTCATGCAGTTAAATCATTTAATTCTTTGTTAGCATAGAAGTATTCAATAAGGCTGTTGTGTTAGATGCTGAACTTTTATATCTTGATTATTTAGAAAATGATATCCATGAATATATAAACAGAGTGGATGACTTCACTGATTTGACAGAATAGAAGTTCATACAAAGGTATAGGTTATTTTTTGCCAAGCCTCACTTTTCGCTCTCAACGTAGATTCGTTTATTTGTTTATTCTCAATAATTGGTTTATACTACGAAATTATATCCAGCAGAAGGCTTCTCTCGAACGAAGAGAAGTTAGTCCCACGCTTTCTTTTTGTTCCAGCGTTTTCCATTTCACAACAACAATACCAGTACAGCAATATGCCACTCCACGCTATTGCGATACAGACGATGGAAAGAAGCATAAATCAAACCTGAGAAAATAGACTTCTATCCTCTCTGAATCAAACAAAGGAAACAAGCGAGAATCGCAATTGTCAGAGTTCAGAAAACAGAAGTGAGCCTATACTTGGTTATAGGTTATGGTTAAACTCTAGAATCTCTGGTCCTAACAGTGAGTTAACAAACAGAATGTTAAAATGTGAAATGTAAAGTTGAAGAAACGCAGTATTTTTAACAGCAATTCATACTTTTAACTTACAGTTAATTAACGCTATGTTAGGTGCATTTTAACAAAGGTTGAAGAAACCGGGCCTTACAGTTACGGGAGACGCTTGAGTGAATGACGCATTCACTATAAAAAAAATGTTAAGTACTGTCGGATACTGAGTATGATGTGACTACTTTAATCTGCTTTTTATTTTATTTGTAATTAGTATAATTTGAATAAGAAATAGGTGGTCGGTTGTGAAAATATTGTGATTGTTTAAATTGAAAGGACTATATTATTAATTCCCGTTTCAGGTACGGCATATAAATATGTTACCTTTATTGATTTTGATCATGCTTTCGACTCCCTGAAACACGAATACATGTGGAAAGTATTAAAAAAGTATCAGTTGCTAAAAAATAAAATTTAAATATAATAGCCTATATCATGTCAAGTTCTTCGTAATGGCAAGCTATCACGATTTAATTCTGTTAGCGGTGTGCGACAAGGTTGTGTTTTGTCTTCAGTGATCTTCATTTAAGTTCTAGATGATATGAGACAAGTAACTAAAGACCATGCATGAGCTATTAGATGGGATTCATTTGAATGACTTGAGAATTACCTATAGGTTATGCTGATGACATGTCTCCAGACTCAACGCTTTGAGAATATGCAAGGAAAGTGTGTACTTTACTTGCAAATTCTGGATCAGGAGGCTTTAAAATAAATATAAAGAAAGTAAAGGAACTACTAATAAACTCTAGAACCCAGAGACAACTAATAATTGGAAACCAAGTAGATAACAGAACCAGTTAACTCATTTGCCTTTCTTGGGAAAAAACTACTCAACTGGATAAATTTTGAAGATGTTACAATTGAATGGGTTATTTATGAAAGGACCTAAGTCTTGATTACTAAATTGTTAGGTATTTAAGAAAAACTGCTTACAGGCCGAAATTTTGATATTAAAGCTAAAATAAAAATTATATTATAAATTCTACTAAGCATTTGAGTGTGAAACTTAGTCCTCTTCATATCTAAATCGTTGCATCTACACCCAAAGGCAGTTATTACATTACAAACTCATTTTCACAAAATTAGCGACTTAGGCCCTCTCATAAATAACCCATTCAATTAGAATTAATGAACCATACTCTCTATTCGTGCAACTCTATTCCATTTGGAAGAGTCAATGCTTCCTTAGAAATATTAAATTAAAAACCTTTAACAACACTATCAAAGCTGTGCTTCTGTTTGGTTTAGAAACTTTGCTAACAATGTAATGAAGTGAGATTTGCGGAAAATCTTGAACTTGAACTCGCCAATGATAATAAATAATGAAACTCTGATACTAGCAGAAGAACAACCAATTGAAATCCAAATTAGAAGGTGTAAATGGAGGTGAAGAGGTCACATGTTACGAAAACCTGTAAAGTCACTGAAAAACAACCTTTGGATTGGAATATTCAAGTAGCTCGGAAAATAGGACTCCCAAGAGAGATATGGAGATCTGTAAATGGAGAGGTGAATAGTTCTAGGAGAACATACAGGTAAATTAAGCAAATGGAACCCAATCGTGTCAGTGAAGATGCTTTTCTAAGGAGTGAAAGGATCTTCCCTCCGCCATCTACTGCTGCTGCTGTTTTTACAAACTAGAAAGGTATTGACAGTTCAGCGGCTTCGAGGCATCACAATGGCAGCTGCTCAAACTAGCCAATCAGAGTCTATGGTGACAGGTCGGCGTTGCCGGTTGTTTCACAGCGAGCACATGGCAGCCAGCTGTTTTGTTTGGAAGAAATGAATTTTCGTTTCTGTGTCGCATCAGATATTGGCGTTTGTCTTGGCTATTGTTTTCGTAGTTATTCCTGCGGCATGTGTATTTATGATACCGATTACGGTAAGATGCTACGAGATCCGGAACCTTGCACAACAATGTTTCTTCTCTGCACACTATTGTGAAGAATTTAGGTTTTAAATATAAATAATCAATGGCTGCAAGATGTTAATGGAAATAACTGAGAATATATTTGTTGTTTTTAATCTTTCTTCATGGTTCTATACAAGGAACTTTTACTTAAGTAATCATATACCTCAGAAAGTCAATAATATTGCATATGTGAATTTTTAAAATTAATGTCCATATTTTGAGTAACGTAACTTCATTTAGCGATATGATTGTAAGGCTGTTAATTTCTTATGCATCTTGTAGGATCATCAGAAGTAGGATCACTATCATCTTTCGCCTTATTTAAGTGATGAAATGGGCCTAATTGATTTCGCGTCATTATTAGACCTACTGACTGATATATGATATACTACACATCTCACTATTTTCTGTACTGTTCGCCACATTATGGCCCTGAGATTTATGTAGATATGACACTTCTTCACGAGATATTATTAGGTGATGTAAGGCAGTCCATGCAGCTAAAAAACTCTTTCCTTTATAACTTCAATTTATAGCATGAAATCTTGATTACAGTTTATACTAAGTTTACATATCGCTTGCACACTAGGTACCATATTCGCATTCACTCTTTTATTACTTTTATTACTTTTATTATTATTATTATTATTATTATTATTATTATTATTAATATTAATATTTGTGTAGTCACAGAGTTCATACGATACAAATTTACAAGTTAGCGTCCGCTGCCCAATTCCGACACGGCAGACAGGCGGTTCTATTAGTCGCATCGCACAACTTCACAACGTCGCTCTCTTCCCGCGTGTGTGAGAGAGAACTGTCAATACCTTTCTAGTTTTGTATAGACTGTACTGCTGCTGCTGCTAAACGATTACGATGACGTATAATATAAATGCTTACAGTTTCATCGTTGAACTATTATCCCTTAAATTCGCAAAGTATCCTATAGGATACAACAGGTTAATATTTGCTATAATTTTAATAGAACAATAACAAAATTGTTAGTAAAATTAAATAACCAAAATTACACAATACTATAATTTTGTACAACATATACCGTAGTTTCCCCTAACTATGGTCCACATTTGTCACATTTTTCTTTGTATATTCAGTACTATTCATCCAGATTAAGTGAAATTTTGGCTTCGGACTCTTGTAAGTTTATATTAAATAAATATTGACATATGTGTTTGAAATTATTTAATTACAAGTGTTAAAAAAATAATAAGCATTGGTACATAGTTGTATTCTGAGTTGCCCAACTATGGTCCACTCATATATTCATGCTTGAAAGCATGAATGGACTATAGCTGGAGCTGTAATTATTCGTAAATCAATACATTGAGTTTCTAATTTAAGGGGAGAAACATAATCTAGCACAGAAATATTAAAAATAAATTAAAAGTACATGGATTCTTTTTATTAGTACATATTACATAAACACTCAATAAACAAGTGAAATCTGAAAGTCATTTTTCTGCAATAATGAACAACTACACTCACCGGCAAAAAAAAACCGGGCCACCTAAAGTTTCTCAATTTTTTATGAGGTGAGAATCAGAAAATCCATTATGAAATGAAGAAAACATTGCTTCCCAGAAAAAAACTTATTTATTATCATTTGCGCTATTATTTTCAACGCCAAACAATGGATATAATTAAAAGGTGTAAAAACTTACAAATTATATCAGTTTTCTTCCAAACGTTCAACTGATTTTGTGGCCACCCAGATGTTGGTAATAGCGGGTATTGCCTCCCCGTGACTGTATGACTGTTACCATTCGCCTATTCAACCCTTCGATCAGATTTTGGATGCCAGTCTGGTCGATTCTATTCCATTCTTTACTTAGAACATTTCGGTGCTGCTGTAAGTTGCTGTGAGGAGTTAGACGACTTCTAACTCGCTTCCCTAGCAATTCCCACACATGTTCAATAGGGTTTATATCAGGACTTCTTGCTGGCCATGTCATCCTATTCAATCCAACGTCGTGAAGGAACTCATCCACGATTCTTGTAGCATGAGGGCAAGCATTGTCATGAATTAACAGGAACATTCCACCAATAAGTGAGGCATATGGTACCACATGTTAAATTAGACCTTCGATGTATCTTGGAGCAGTCAAAGCACCTCCATTAATGAAAACAAGTTCTGTGGGAGCTTCATACGAAATACCACTCCATACCATTACTGATCCACCTTGGATACTGACACGTGAACTGAAGGTACATGAAGAAAAACGTTCTCCTTCTCTTCTCCACGCTCTTTCACTTCCATCTGTAAACTAAATCTCGATTCATCTGTGAAGAGCACTCGTCGCCACTCCCCCAGGTTCCAATTAGCATGATTGTGAGCAAAACGTACTCGTTCAACATGATGTTGCTGGAGCAATTCTGGGCCTTTAGCTGGTCTTCTGGAATCAGCCCACATTCATCTAGACGTCCTCCTTCTGGTCTCAGTATCTGTGGAATGGCGATTTCTTAATGTGTTTAGGACAATAAAATGGTCGTCACGAGCCGCAGTTACTCGTTTTCTCCCTGAACCGGGTCTCCTGGAATAACCTCCTGTCTCTCTAAAGCGAGTACACTCGTACGGTCGATCGAGGAATCCCAAGAACTGCAGCCACATAACGCTGACTATTCCCACCTTCTATCAATGCAACCACTTTTGCTGAATCGGTAGGACTTAGTGACATTTGTATACAATGAAGTACTCCAATACTGCCTCAAAGGAGCTTACCAGTCTGTAGATATCTTCAGCTTAGCTCGAAATGAGTCCGAGAAGTTTACACACAATATTACAAGAAGAACGAATCTTCTTTTCAGATCATTGTTGGCTATTACGTATTCAGTATTACATTGTTACGTATCACAAAATAAATGAATAACTAAATGAACCTCGGCACACCTACAATTATTTTAAAAAATCCTACAATTTTCAAAAATTTTAAAGAAAATGTAGTTGGCCCGGTTTTTTTTTTTTTTTTTTTTTTTTTTTTGCAGGTGAGTGAATATTAACGAAAAAAGTATGGTATCAAAATAAACTAACACATTCTTAGCAAAATATTATGCAAATAAATTCACTGATAATGTTTATTTATCGTAGTGAGAACTACATTCATTAGGCTTATTTCGATCCTTTGAATCTCCACTTCTCTTGTAATTCTGAAATTGAAATTAGATCTCTCTTTTTCAAGACGCATTTGGGGTCTTCAATGTGTTTTATTATGTTTTCCTTTCTATAGAATAAAATGTCTTCCATTTCTCGCCACCTCAGTAATTGCCGCTTCTTACTATACATGAAACAACAGCTCCATTGTTCTTCACTTCCAAAACTTTCCCTGGCCACAATTCCTCCTCATAAGTAACTGTCATATAACTATGTGCCTTTAGCATTAATTTAACAGATTTCGTCTTCTTTTCCATATCTGACTTGCTGTCTGTAAATATGGAGAGAACGCCGGAAACATCATAATCTGTATCCAATTCAATTTCATCGCTCTCATAGTCACTTACAGGGACGGTTGTTTTCCTTCTACCCTGAAGTTTTCGTTTTACCGGACCATCATTCGTGCTAGTACCATTGATGCTGGAACAGCCTGTTTCTTTGTTTACTTGACTATAATGTTAAATGGTGTTTTGGAATATACTGAATACCGCAGAAGTAAATAATCACATTGATCACATTTTATTGAAACAAATATTTCAAAATTAAATGCAACTATGGTCCACGAAAAATTGTGGTACATAGTTGAGGACTGACTTCTAGCCTTGAGGTTAAATATTTTTCACGCAGAGTCCTTAACCTCTGCCAGTCTAATCATTACGTGAAACTAAACACTATACAGCCAGTTTTAATTGTACAAAGAATCATATATCTATAACGTACCAGTTCTACAGAGGAAGCTTAATAAAACAGTCACAAACTTAATGATTTTGTGTCTTCACACATTCAATAGAACAATGCACACTGACCTTGTTAAGCATCCATATCATTGCCACGTGTAATGGTAGATAGAAGCATCTATGGGGAACATAATTCCATCACAGTGGCGCCTTAAATGGCAAACACCGAACTCTTGGGGGACTAAGTAGTACCCTAGATCATATATAAAACAGATCAGCCATGCTTATATTAAATTTGGACGCAACTGGAAAATAACGGACGCTATGCGTCGCTAGTGTCGAGAAATGAGCTTGCAATAACCAACACTAGATGGCAGAGTACCTGGAAAGTACATAGAGTAATACGACTGTAGGATGACTTTTTTACGTCATGCCACCTCCAAATTTCTTTCTCATTGTAATGTGAGGTTATGTTACTTTGATGTGTCGCTAAATTGTAGCATACAGAAGCTTGTTTTACCCAAATTCATCAACACACATAGATGACATTTTGGTACATGGCTGATATAATGTTGTTTGCGTTCAATATATAATCTGTCATCATTTGATGTACGAAATCTAATTGTTTTAATTTTCAGTATACAATACCTCCCTAGCAACAATTATCACAAAATACTAAAAAGAGCACATTTGTCTGCGTTTGTTGAATGCACATCATGATGCTCACGAAAAGGCACTAATTTATTTTGTGTGCACAAGATTACAATTTTTTAATATGAAGGAAAAGCAGGTATCCCTCTTCTGAAATTTATCCGATAGGGGAAGAATTACAACTCCCTCCCCCCAAACATGTTTCCTCTTTTCTAGGCCTACATGTTTTCATTTTACAGGTGTATTATATGATGCGATATGGAGGCAGATAAATAATAACTGTACGTTTCTCGTCCACATTAAATTCAACGTGTTCATAACGTAGGCCTGATATATTTCTTCATGTAGGCTACACAGCTGGCAGTGTTCTTTTTACGAATAAGCGATGGTACTAATAATTTTCTTTTCATCTGAACTATTGCTAGAATATGCTTTTGTGTTTTTATTTGCTCTGTATGTTGTTAAATAACTACTGAACATCGTCTTTGGTTAACAAATTGTTCTAGTATTCGTTTCATACCAGTCTTACGTTATTGAATTATGTCCATAACGTGGGCGAGATATTATCAGGCTGGAAAATTCGCTCTGAATGCATTTTTTACACAATTTTCTAATTTTCAGCAGATTTACGATACCCTGTGCGGTTTCTCTGTCAATGCAGAGTTAATTGCAATATACGGTAATTCTGTTACTTTCCTGACACTTTTATATCCGTTCTCATAAATGTACTGATTTAGATTCTTTACCCTACTGTAGGTATTTTGCTCTCTACAAATCATCGTTAGTCAAATGAAATAGTCTATAATAGTCGTTTGTAACGAATTAGTAGACAACCTCAATCCCTCCTGACTGCCTCCCTTACGAATTTCTTTCTCACTTTAATCAAATTTCATTTATACTGGTCCTTAAATTACATAAACTAGTGCTGAGGTAGTTACGGTGATTTCTGAAGTGAAAATCGTTCGATTTATAAGGGTGAAATCAAAAATAATTTTTGTAGCCTTTCCTTGTCCTTAATTGGAAATTTGAGTAACTTCATATTACGGCAATATTTCTTCCTTCTTCTGCAGTTAACATAATCGCAGATGGACATTTCTAAATGAAGTTTGTTACACAGAAACCTTTGAGACAATATTGACACTTGAAGTTCATCTATAAGAGTTAAACTAGCGCTGAGGTAGTTTCCTTCATACTCAGCTTCTTCACCTTGCATACATGAGTCTGTAACAGGTTAGGTTTGGTCAGTGCTGTCATGGTAATTTTTTCTTGGCCATGCACCCCACCCCTTGTTTTCTCCCTTGAAATATATTTTACTCTCCTCTCTCTATCTCTCCAATTGTCATTTAATTATTTTTTTAATATTAAAGAAGAAGTAAAGAAATTGTTTTGCTTTACAATTTAATTGTACAAGTTTGATTTAAAGAATACACCATGTAGCACCATCATAGATGCACACTTGTCTCGATGAATCTTGGAGTGTATATTTACAGCACTTCTCGTTTTTTCAACCATTATTTTATGTAATTCTGGATTCCAGTGCTGAAGAGGTGGATAATTTTTGTTTATGAACATCAAACAAAATACCGGTAGGTACAGTAGGAACAGCAAGAGATGATCTAAGATCTGTATAGATCTCCACGTACAAAACTTAGGCACCCATATGCCGTATGGCTCCTTACAGACAAAATGTTCATTTCCCCATACGATTAATTAAAAAAAAATTGTGGGTTCCATACGATATATGGCCTCGTGTGCCCTCCATGACAGCACTGGGGTCAGTTAGTTTAGGCACTTTTACACCTTGCATATACAATCAACTGCATCTCCACAAAAAAAAAAAAATCCTTATAAATTGAACGGTTTTCACTTCAGAAATCACAGGAACCGCTTCAGTGCTACTTTCACCCAGGTAGTAGTTAGCAGTTAATCATTTCAAAGCTCTTGTTATATTATGAAATAGCATCACACAATGCTGCCAAAATAAATGTTCCCAGTGTTAAAATTACAGAGTGTAAATTTCGCTTAGGACAGTTTTTGCTCTGGAAAATTAAAGGAAACAAACAGTATATCAAACCAGCAGCTGAGACACAAAGCACCTGAAATTCGAAAGTGGTTAAAAATTTTTATATTTCGTTCTTTCTTATTTACCAGCAACAGAAGTACCGATATCAGATTTTTTGCAGAGCTAATATCAGAGGCCCCTCCTATTAGAGAATGTTTTGAATATTATTATATTCTGGAAAACTACATTGGCACATCAACCTCCCCTCCCCCCGCCTGAATTCTGGGCTGAAGCACGAAAATTTCGAAATGTACAAACTACAGATGCGGCAGAATGTTACCACAATGGTCTTCAGCAAGAATTTTGTAAGACATATCCAAATATCTTCATGTTCATTATATGTATTAAAGTAAAACATATACTACATGTGAAGTACCTACTAAAAAATGAGAGAAATAGAAATGGGAAGGACAATAAAAAAAAGTGGAATGGACAAATACTAAGAAACTATTCATCTTGAATCAGTATGAACAATAGGACACTTTTTTTTTTGGTGCCAGTGGTATAGAATATGAAATTAAGTTGCATCAATAAGTTTTTCTAGTTTAGCGTTACTTTAAGTATTTATTGTCCCCCTGTTGGAAAGATGGAATTACTTTGTTTGAAACTTGATGAAATTTTATTGTGCCTTAACTCAATTTATTAAGGTACAATAAAATTCAAAATAATAACTGCAGGCCATTTTAAAATAAATCTGTTGGATGTAAATTATTTCTTAATTTATTAGAACCATAAAGGTATTTTTACAAGCGATAGATTGAATCATTTTTATCTTAATAATTTAATGTAGGATGATTATTTCGGGAGTTGTTATGCTCTAAATTGTGAGGATATTTTAATATTTTTTTAAAATATAAATTTGGAATATGTTTCCAGTTAGTAAAGAGTAATTCAGAGAGACAGAGGTCTCAAGCATATTTATTGACACATGCCAGAATTATTAAATATGAAAAAAAGAGTTCTTGCACTAACATACTGTTTATAAAGTAACCAAATCTTAAGAAATACAGTATATGTACTGGTATTCTATATAAAGGCATAGGAGTGAATAAAAATCTGTTTTAAGGAATTCCTATTTAATATTCCTGCTATAGGAACATGACAAAATAAATACAACGCAGCATGGAAGCTAATTCTACTCTTTATCGAGTATTGTTGATGAGATGTGTTATGAAGGTAGACCGAATCATTCAATATAAATGTATAAATAGGACGAATAATAATAGATTAATTTCAATGGATGTAGTATCAAAACTGAAAGCGGTAACTAGTCTATGAATGATGTCTTAACAAGTATAAATAAAATGGACTCTTGACAAGAGACACACATTTGGCTTCAGTAATAACTAGGACTTCAAGGAATTTATGGTAGCTCACCTGTCAGGCAAAACTCTGAATAGTCAGCATTGTCGAACTATAGAAGCGCGATTAAAAAGTATTTTTTCCCCACCCATTACATATGATTGCTTTTTTCAAGTCCCGGTAATAACATTATTAAATTAATTATCCCACATATTTGGGTGGTGCCTTTCTTTGTTTCTGACATAATTTATGAGAGTTTCTCTTTTACACTTCAATTGAGAAATACAACTTTCAGTGGACAATGAACATGTAACTCTAAGAACCATAGCATTAATGTTTTCGTCTTTTCTTTCTTGCCCTTTAGTTTTTGTTGCAGATAACATCATGCTATTGGATAATTATACATGCACCTTTCTAAAAAAATTGGCATATATTTCACTGGTCTCCGAAGTAAAATTAAATGTATAATAGCTTCTCGGTGAAAAATATTTACTGAAAATTATTGTAGGATTTGAATAGAAATGCCACTTCTCAGGCAAGGTTATTCGTGGATGACTGTATGATATATAGAAAAAATTAGTGATAAATCTTATATCATCGCCTTGCAAAACTAGCTTGACGTTATTGAAAACTGGACTACAACAAATAAAATTAAAATCAATGTGAGCAAAAGTAAATCAATATGTATCCTTCCGTAGAACACAAAATTAAATTCGTCTCACATACCAATTAAATGGATCACCAGTGCCACAAGTAAACACTTAGGTACTATATATATTTTAGTAACAAACTGGTTGAAATAAGTCACTAATATTACAAGGATAGCCTGGAAAGCACTACATTTCTTTATGCGTATTCTTAAGAAAGCTAACCGAAAATCAAAAGAATTAATGTACATAACCCATGTTCGGTCCACTGCTGTGGAGTAATGGTAGGCACATCTGACCGTGAAATGAGTGGGCCCGGGTTCAAATTCTGATTGGGGCAAGTTACCTGGTTGAGGTTTTTTCCGAGGTTTTCCCCAATTTAAGGCGAATGTCATGTAATCTATGGCGAATCCTCAACCTCATCTCGCCAAATATCATTTCACTATCACCAATCCCATCGAGGGTAAATAATCTAGTAGTTGATACAACATCGTTAAATAATCAATTTAAAAAAAGACGTCAGATAAGCAGAGGAGGTTACAAAAGATTGTGGTGGCGAAGAATTTAAAGTTTCCGTGATGTTCAAGAAAGGAAAGTACTACAAATGGGAGGAAAAGTAGATAGCCTGTATTGGTGTATTCATCACATGATATTACACAGGAGATATCACCACATATGGTTGTAAATAACCAAGGACATTTTAAATCTGAATGTGTATTTTAGTGTAATCAAGTGTTGCTTTGTATAATAAGAACTGTAGGCACTGTGTATAAATCTCGATATGCATCTGAAAAAAATAGTAATCAACTTGGCAGAAATGTTCGTGTGTCACAATATAATTCGTAATATTTTATTTGTTAATGGCACTGTTATTTTTATTAAAGTACGTCAGCAGTTACATGTACTACACAAGTGTCTTAATTCTTTGGAAAACAACTATTTATGTCATTTGGCACAATAATATGAACATTTTCCGTTTTGGTAATAAATTAAGTGGCAAGAAAATGTTCATGTGTCACACCATATAATATTTCATATTATGTACATTATTAATTATTCCTTTTCATTAAGATTTTCTGTTTATATTTTGGAATGCTTACGTTAAAAGACAGTGATGTCTCTTTCATAAACTCTTAAGTATTTAATTAAATATCCTGTGAAGATCATAGTTACTTCGAAAATGTTATGTGTGTCACTATGGAATGACCCATCAGTATTGATAGTATTGTTACAAATTACAAAACCTGAAACTGTTAGAATGGGATCAGGAGTAGTGACAAAATAATGTAATGTTGTAGGCCTACATCAACATGACTATTTTAATCCAGTGTCTAATAAGGTGTGAAGGCCTTTTGAGGTAAACAGTATTGAAAATGTGAGGGAAGGGGTATTCCTTGGTAATGGATTAGGCCTGTATATTTTATAATATTATTAACTATATATTGTTAAAGTACCCAGTCAAATCGTAATATGTATATTATATAATACTGTAAACGAGACATCACAGGCTGCAAAATAGATTATTCTTGTGTTTGTATAATTATACGAACATGTATGAAATAAACAAGACTAATATTGCTTAGGTTAGGATAGTATTACTTATATATTGTAATCAGGCTATATGCACAAATTTTCCAATATACTACTATCATAACTAAATAGGTAATGTTAACATTAATTTTCATACGTTTTTGTGGTGCAAGTTAAAATAATTCAAAGTAAAGTATAACAAAACTCCGATAACATCACAATCATGAACGTCAAATTCCTTATTTTATTTATTTTTCAGTGTTTAGTCCCTTATTTCCCATTGTTCTTTGGATTTATCATTAGTAAAATATCAATTAACGGATAAATTATGTTATACACTCAGTTGATAATATAAATAATATTTACGACAAATATATAAAAACAGAAGAGATAACGAATCATATTATTGCCGCCCGATACGTTACCATTACAACATGGTCTACATATTCTGTTTACCGGTACATTGGCTTTGCCTGGCAGAGATTCTGAATTATATTCAATACAAAGGCGTACTTTATCTTATCTCTTCGCTTCGCCCACGTGACAACTATAAATAGCTGCCTCGTTCCGAACTTGCCAAGGTCATATAGGCCAATAATATTTATCCATGGTCATCAGTTGTCGACAGTACATAACGTTGCTTACGAGAAAGCCGGCCTCGACTGCAAACTCTAAAGCCTATATAAGAGAGCTATCTGTTAGTATATATGATCTAGGGTAGTACATAATGCGTTTTGGACCATAGTTGGGTGCCTGGACCATAGTTATGGGAAATTACGGTACTAAAAATACCACAATTTGGGACATCTGGCCGACATCTACGGCTGATCACTGGGATCCAGAATACAAAGCAGAGCTTAAAGTAAAAATAAAATGCAATATAATTTGCGGAGAGAATACGGAACTATAATAAATTTAAACATAAAGTACAATTTGATTTCGGAGAAACATGAAAGTACAATGAAGAGTAATAAAATGAAGCAAAAACAAAACATATTACATAGTATTATACAAGTGATTGTGTGAAATGGATAATGAATCTCTCAATACAATTTAAGAGAAAGGAGAATGGTTTTGGTTAACTTAAATGAAGTTCCCGTAGCGCCAAAAAGAAGTCCTTTCACTTTCCATATTCATTTTGTATCTCTCACTGAAGTGAGGAATATATGGGCATTGCGGTAGTTGTTTTCTTTACAGTCCGACACGGTTTAATAAACAAGTGTGAGAAATGAAGTTTTGACAGTTTAAGGGTTAATTGACCTTACTAATCTGGGATCTATTGCACACTGTCCAAAAATTTCATATCTTTAATTTGACAAGTTAAATGTGCGCAAAACCATGCAGGAGGAGGATTGGCGAGATCGAGAAGGATGGCGGAAGGGAATTCAGGGCAACCGCTGAAGAGTGGAGAAGTCCACCAAATTAAAACCAAAATGTGCGCGAAACCAACGCGCATCAGTCACGTGAATGTGACTTCACGACAATGGGAGTGTGTGAGACGCCGAATGGGAATTAATTATTGACTGTTGTCTTAAAGGACTGATCGATGACATTGTGGACATCTAATTATCAGTATAGATACAACTCTTCTGGAAGTGAATGTAGTTACACACCCTTCGATCTCGATGACATGTATCATTGTCTTCAGAACAGAGCTGATCTGTTCCTGCCCGCCCAGTAGAATGGACGTGCACTGTGTTTCGCATGAACATTTTTACTACTTTCAAATTCAGTAATTTCGTTCCGTAATAATAATGCATATAGTATAACGTGTAGTGCATCGATTGATCTTTTCAGTGTTTTTAGTTATAACTACTAAGCCGGAACCGAGGTATCTGTGTGGTATCGTAGATTCAGGGCGGTATTAATAAAGATATCAGCGGCAGGAAGGGGATGCCGCCGCCGCGTGGGGGGCCCTCATGGGGGGTTGCTTCATTAGGAACAAAGGACTCTGTGTCGATTGTTTACGAGCCTGTCTGCTGATAAGCGGCGCTGGGCAGGTAGCGGCGGGAGGGGTTGTAATTACTGTATGTTCTTAAAGTGTTTCCAGAATTGAATTTGGTTCCTCTAAATCCCCAGACACGGGGGGGAGTTCTTATTCAGTAATTCCCACTTTCACTGAAGTGCATGCATATGTATAGGATGGTCCATAACTTGTGCCGCCAAGATGTCGAAGACCATGTCAGTTGTTCGCATTGGGTTGAATTATAAATACTGTAATTTTTCCACTCATTATGTACATTATAGTGTGCATTGTTTCTTTTTTTCTCTCTTGGAATGTCTTCGATACTTTTAAATATTTTGAAAAATTCAATGTGATAGAAATGAATAATATTATTTTTGAAACATTCCTATACCTGAATTAAAAATAAAATTAAAAATTTTGGGGCCCCAGGGGTCAAAATTGTCCCCAAATTTTGATTTTCTCTGAAGATTTGATTTGGGAATATTGGATCCTCAGAATGATTGTGCGACCAGTTTTTTTCAATTGTTTTTAATATAAATTCAGGTCTGAAGGGATTAATATGTGGTATGTTACTAGGAATAGTTCAGACAAAATTGAGTCAACTGTCTGTTTCTCCGAGATTTGCTTAAAACGACCGGTTTTCCATAGCGACTCTTTTTTTTTTCTTTTTTTTTTTTTTGTGGAGAAGAATGGAACGTGAAACAGACAGAATAAGAGATGAAGTTGTATTGGAAAGAGTGGGTGAAGAAAGAATAATGCTGAAAGTGATCAGAAAGAGGAAAAGAAATTGAATGGGTCACTGGCTGACAAGAAACTGCCTACTGAAGGATGCACTGGAAGGAATGGTGAACGGGAGAAGAGTTCGGGGTAGACGAAGATATCAGATGATAGACGACATTAAGATATATGAATCATACGAGGAAACGAAGAGGACGGCAGAAAATAGGAAAATTGGAGAAAGCTGAGTTTGTAGTGAAAGACCTGCCCTTGGGCAGAACACACTAAATGAAAATAAAACGAAATGGCGAATTGCATCGGCCTCTTTCAGTGCAGCATTTATAATCATCAGTTACTTAAAGTTCGCGGAAAACTAATTCTATCAGAATAAAGTCTGTGGTGGTAGGCTTACACTCTTTCTTTGAAGTAACACAAGGATAGCATCCATACCGCTGTAAAGATGATGGTCAACGTCTGAAATCGACAGCTCTAGCTCCGAAGCGAACATATCCATTATTTTAGTGTTTTTTTTTTCTTTCAGCGATCTTATATTTCTGGGTTGGATTTCTTTATCATTCAGTGCCCTTATGTTAAAATCTTACCAACTGAAAAATAAGAGAGAAGCGAAAAACGTATCTAACTTTCCCCAATTTGAGTATGACTATTGGTTGACTTAATTGAAGACCTTCCCGGAATAAGGATGTAGGCCTAACCAACAAAACTACATGTAATTCATGTTTCAGGAGAAAGGAAAATCCTACAGTAATTTCAAAAGCAAATTTCATTTGGTCTATATTTACTAGTGGAACCATTTAATTAATCAATGATGCAAGCTTATTCTGCTATTAATACGATAATTTATCGTTATAAATTCATGCTTCGAAATTACTTTTTCCACCTAAGTCACACATTTCAATAATTTGATGTTACGTCCTTTTTCCGGGAAGGTCTTCAATTACTAGATATCAACATGAAATAGAAAACAAACAAAAAAACTATGTAATACTGTTAAAGGAAAATGATGGAGCAACAGGGTACTCGATGCGAATGTGTGTACAAGTTGGAATTCCAATTACACTAGGGAACTTTCCAGTATTGTAGAATCCATCCATAATCTCTCTTCGTTCAGCCTGCGACGTAGGAAAAGAGAAATACAGTGGACTCTCCTAAGTTCGACAGAACAGAATTGAAAGTTCTGACCAATAAGGGTAGTGGATGTGGCAGGTGAAATGAATACAAATTCTTATTGGTTATCCATCAACAAATACAGTAGGCCTACTGTACTTGCATTTCCTGCCCGCCCCGAGACTTGTGTATGGGCTTCTAGTGCCACAGTGGGTTTCGACAGTTCCGTCTCACAAACGGCACAGTTCTCAAATAGAAAAAAAAGAGTTCATTAATTTAAAATCAGTGATGAAAATGGATGTCCTAATCAATAAAATATTCTGTTTTCCTTTAACAAAAGTATCACTACAAGACACAGGACCAATTTACATTGAAATGGCAAACCCATTTGAAGAGTCCACTGCAAGAATGATGGATGTCACTTTCTTGTCGAAAATGAACCAAGACTGTCAATGCATAGCTTAAGACATATAGAATGTACATAGAGAGTTATATGGCATTAACACTGATAGTCATTGTCCAGTCAATGATCGGAAAATCACAGTTAAGCTTTGAGCGCTAAGCATTTCAAACTTTCAATTGCTTCTCCTGCAAAATGTATTCCAAATGACATCCATCATTCTTGCAGTGGACTTTTCATTTCTTAGTGCCCGTATAGGGGCGTGTCTAATTCTCCTACGTAAGCAGTCGAACTAAAGAATGTCGAACTTAAGAGCTTCCACTGTACATGAGACAAAACGATATTGTTACATTGCTAACAGCGGGAATGATGCGGTAGATTTTGACAAACGAAATCTTGAAATGTTCTGTCACTTAATTCCTTGAAAGGATTCTCTCTCTCCACTAACATAACTTCATCGTCACCATCATCCCGATTCAAGTAAATCAAATAGGCTTACAATAAATAATTAGTCTTCGAAATTATCAGCTGCGAATGTGGCTGCCATTTTGCTTTAGTACTAATCTCTGGTTATTCACATAGACCTATTCCAAAGAATGTAAGTAATGTTACCCATTTTCCTCTGTTCGCTGTTATCTTTTCGTTTTGGGACATAATTTTTAATTCAGGTGTAATATCTTATTTTTATTTTTGCTCTGCTTTGCTGCGTCATGTATCCTTGATCAATCTTTGAATGTTATAATCCAGTATTCACTACATTACAATTCTGTGATTGTATCCTTGGTTGTCTTTGTGTTTATTCAGAAAATTTTCACATATACTGTATTTTGTAGTTCCTTAATTTTCTTTAGATATTGATACGTAAGCAGTTGACTAATCATTTTATAGTATTGAAGTTATTGTCATATAGAAGTTTTATGACATTTAAAATGAAGGGTAAATGTTTTTATATATTTGTCTATTTTTATGCACTTCCAGAGATACATGCTCACGCCCAATAGAATGCATAGTCTTCGACCGAATTTGAACACGTGAACTTCGGATCCAGTTACAGGCACGAAAGCCACTAGACCACCGAGGACGATTTCCGCATTTTTCCGTTGGACTTGTACAAGGATCCGTTTCTCTGAACATCTTTCCTGCTTACGAGCGTTTCCCTTTATTGCTGGTCACTAAATAAGAGATAAATAGAGCAGAACTTCTCAGAAGTTTTCGTTATGAAAAAATGAGAGTTTGACTCAATTTTTTCCCATAAAAATCTATGATATGAAATTTAAAGGAAATCTTCTGATGCACAGGGAGAGGATGGATCTGATAATGGTCAAGAAACCGAATATATGACATCAACATGGGTGGTCGATGCCAGCGTTAGGATATTTTTTTGTTAACATGCCGAAATTCGTAGAATTGACGTAGGCCTAAGCGGAGAGTTCGATAATTTCTGCCATTCAGTAAAGACAAAGTGTGCGTGCAGAGACGAGAATCGAGGACTTTAAAAGAGAGGATACTCAGCATTGTGGCATTACGTGTCCGTTCCAAACATGGCAGAGACATGAGCCATTGTCCCGGGTAATACACAATGCCACATTGTTCCTGTGATGTGGCAGTGTGCGAGATGTTGACCTCAAGCGACCATGAATTGCTTGTAAATTGGCCCAGATACTGTTTCCTGCGTCATGATCACCACACACGTGGTTAAATATAATCCCTGGTTTACGTGTAAGGACTTGACTTTGTAGTTGGGATAGTTAAATGTTATGGCAGTGAAAAAATATAATATAAAATTGGCCATACTTTCTCATTTTACCAAGTTACGTTGAATCAATTACGGACTTCTTCTGCCAATTAATTTAGTGTTAATAAAATTTGTGAGTTGTCTGTGGTGTATGCAATTACTCGTATGCAGAACTGTAATACCGTTATAGATCTCTGTCATGGATTAGATGCCCACTTAAAGTGCAGATGTTAGTATGATGATTAGTGAGTAGTTCTTATACAGATATTTGAATCGTTTATTTCTAAAACCGCACAAGTGACAAAAACAAAACTTTTGGGAAACCAATAAAAACTGTTTAGTTTCAGTAATTTTATTTGAATTGTCAAAATGTATTTAACAAGTGACATTAGTTGCTAAATGTGAGGTTTATTCACAATTAGTTGTGTTTTATAATATATATATATATATATATATATATATATATATATAATCCCCCCAAAAATTAAATTAATTACGATGTTAAGGGGGTTTTCCAACAAACAAACTGAAACTAAGCAAAGCATTGCCTTTTTCCTAGTATTAGCGTGAATGAAAGTAAGTATGAACAAACTTTATATTCTATGTAAAAACTGCAGTATAAAATTACAAGAAAATATTTTTTTTCTGCTGCAACAGACATTTTTCTTATCAGGACTACACAGTTATTTGATTAGTTAAAATACTAGCACTATATCATGTTCTTACAGCTCTAAAACAACCACACCATTTATTTACTTGCAATCTGGCCTACTTGAACTTCAGATTTAATAGTCCCTTTTTTGGTTCTGTAAGATTTTCCTTTCAACTTTGCCTTCTTTATAACGTTTCTTTTGTACATTTCATAATTCCTAACGCCCCTTTTTTTTTCTTATGCACTTCATTATATGCCTACTCATTATCAACATTTTCATCACTTGAACTAACTATCTTGTAACAAAATACTCAAAACAGATAATAATAGTAAGGGCAACACTTAATCAGCAATAGACAGAACAAAACACTGATTCGGCTGGGACTGGAATCAGCTGTTGGTGTGCGACAGTGCTGCTGTTAGCTACTGCGGCAGATTAGTTTATTTGAAAAACACCACATGTGATGGTACTTGTGGGGTTTTTACAATAAATGCGTATTTCTTGTCAATTTTTTTGCATGTTACAGTCATGCTAGATATAATATTTTATATCAAAAGATGTACATTCGTGCTGGCAATCAAAATCCACAAAAAAAACGCATTTTGTAAAAAATGTCGGTTGTGGTGTTTTTACAATAAAGTATTCATTATTTCTTACGAACATAGTACTCCTGAATTAGTTCAAAATTCTAGACATACCTTTCTGACCGTTTAAAACGAATTGTATTTCACATAAAAACATATACATATTTTCCAATTTTGTATATTTAAATAAACATTTCGAAATATTTAATCATAAACACAATTTGCATTTTTACGTAGTGCATATTTTTTATATTACCACGCCACAAAGTTATTGATTTTATATACTTTCCAAAATATTAAGTAAATTTGAAACAAAATGATTAAATTCCCTGCATGTTTCCTTCAATGTAAAAATTTTTAATTCACAATGCTACTAAATAATTTACTACGTGACAGAGTGTAAGTATATAGGCCTACACACATCTGACAAAATATAATATGTGCGCATATATGAGAAAAGCAGCCGAAGATCTTTTAATAAACTTTCCAAAAACGATAGGCCTACATGTCACATGTGAGGTTCATGACACACGATATGCGAAAACATCCGAATTTTGTTTTCCAATGTGGATAGGTTACTATCAAATAGGGAAAAGTTTTCATTAAAACGCTTTCAAGAAATGATCTTTCTAAATAGAAAAATCCTCTTCCTCTTTTACTCGTACAACACGCTGGGGTGCATGGCTAAATGCGGTGACATACTATGCAAAGGATTTTGAAAGTTTTGCGTCTGTTGCACATAAATTGAACAGAAACGATGTATTTTGGATTGAGATACTTCAAAATTTACTTAAAAACAATTGTTTAAGAAATGATTTGGCTTTCATACCCGCAAATCTAGGCGTTTTGTGTGACACATTAAAAAAACAAGAAACACCGTTTGCGAAACGGTAAGGAAGGTGTAGCCCGTTCATGAAAAGCTGAGCTCAGTACCAGGTTAAAAAATACGAACACAAAAAAAAAATGATTGATATGTTGATTTCTGAGGGCTGCGAATTTCCTCACTCGCTCCACTGTTTCATTAGAAACGCTTGGGCGTCCACTGCTTTTACTTTTACTCGCGGTACCAGTTGCCTTAAATTGGCGATACCCTTTGGTGACCTGGCGATGAAGTTCCAGGATATTGTCTCCGGAACGACGCTATACGGTAACAAAATGACTTCTCATATTCCAAAACTGCGAATGCTTTCTGCTGCATAGACACCATTTTGAAAACTATGCTTGTGCTGCAGTTTGTCTACACGCGCCAGAGTTACAACAATGAAAAACTAAACATTCAGAGTTTTTCTTTCGATTCATGATTAGCACAAACATATTGCATCCATAGTTTTCGCAGATATTTGACTTTAAAAACCTGATGAATCATTTGTAATTGCCGTGTATTATATAAGTGAAGAGACGTATAAAATGTTCACATTTAAGTCGACGAGACCACGTATTCTGCAAGAAAATGATACAGATCATTGAAGATCTAAGGCAGTGGTCGTCAGCACTCGCTGAAATGGGAAAAGGGTATTCGGAGCAACATCAAATGCCCCGTCATGCAGCAGGAAGAGAGGGATAAAGCACACCCGCCAGCAGGTACGGTGCACCATAGTGCATTCTCTTATCCGCGGGTAAGAGGCGCTAGCCCGAGCGTGCTCTGTGCTGACGACCGCTGATCTAAGGCATGAAAGGAAGGGGAAGGTGATGGCAATGATATACTATATTTCAAACTAAAACTTTTAAATTGTACTTCAGATGTCAATATGATATTTAAATATCCACAGAAAGCATATATATTTCTTAATCTGCAATTCGTAAGGAAGAACGATTTAGGCAAGTCATGATTCGATGTATATCGTATGAGGTTATTCACTTTCAGAAGCTTAGTAAGTACCTCAGAAACTTTTTCTTTTTTTCCTTCATTCTAATGCAAGTATTGTTTTTTGCAACTTTTCTTCTTTTCCTCTCTTTCGTCTTTTCTTTTAGTCGGCCATTTAATGACACTATATCAACTACTAAGTTATCTAGCATCGATGGAATTGGTGATAGCGAGATGAGGCCGAGTATTCGTCATAAGATTGCCTTAAATTTGCCATGCAGTTGGAGAAAATCTCGGAAATACCGATACATGGATATATGCGGAGAATAAGAGAAAGTCGGAAGGTAGGGAAGATTGGAGAATGCTGGGTTTGCAATGAAAGACCTGCCCCTGGGCAAACACTATGAAGGAATGAATCCTTTTCATATTTTTCTCTCTTCCTCCTATTTCTTCTTCTTCCTGTGTCTTATTTTAAGTATAGACCTATTGTCGTTCTTGAATTTTCCCAGCCACACACAGCGTAAGTGCAGGGAGTACTGCACCATGTGTTCTCCACGTTATTTAGCATTTTGAATTAGGCCTCGGCCACTACTTGGTATAGTTTTAACGCCTCATACTCTTCAATGGTGATATCCAATTCAGTGCCCTTATGACACACCTGGGAGAACTACAAGTGCATCGCCCAGATGGCAGCACATGCATTAGCACCATGTCTTTGTGTCTGGCTCGCGAAGGGTGAGACATGCGGCAGCTGTTTCTTCTCTTGGTGACCGTGCGCCCGGGTGTGACAGTCAGGGTGCAGGAAGTCTGCGGATGGGCCAACAGGGGTGCACAGCTTTAGTATAAGTTTGAAGTTTATATATAATCTTGAATACTATATTTGAAATCCAATGCATATTTTTAAAGGTTTTTTTTTCGACTTATCGGAGGTCAAAAGAGACATGTACACTTTCCCTACTTTTAACAGGAATCGAACCCTCACGTTTTCAGTCTGTGTACTCGCTATTCTTGTTTATCAATTTTGACCTCTTAAATGGCCTTTTAATGTTAGTTACCTCACGTGATATTGAGAGGAAGTTAAAGTTCCAGAAAACGACGCACAACGCATTACGAGAAGAGTAGATATTGGAATATTCATTCATTCATTCATTCATTCATTCATTCATTCAGTCAGCGTTCTGTTCAAGGGCAGGTCTTTCACTGCAAACCTAACATTATCCAATCTTTCCTATTTTGTGCCTTTCTCTTTGTCTCCCCATTTGATCCATGTATTTTAATGTCGTCTATCACCTGAGATCTTCTTCTGCATTGGACATTTCTCCCGTTCATCATTCCTTCCAATGTCTCCTTCAGTAAGCAGTTTCTTCTCAGCCAGTGACCCAACCAATTCCTTTTCCTCTTCCTAATAAGTTTCAGCATCATGCTGTCTTCACTCACTCTTTCCAATACAGCTTCATTTCTTATTATATCTGTCCACTTCACACGTTCCATTCTTGTCCATATTCACATTTAAAATGCTTCTATTCGCTTCTCTTCACTTTGTCGTAATGTCCACGTTTCTGCCCCATACAATGCCACACTCCATACAAAGAACTTCACTAGTCTCTTCCTTAGTTCTTTTTCCAGAATATTGGAATATACAATTGTTGAAACTAGAAATGCGGAATCCGTACACAAAAATTTAGTCTTTGACTCCGACTCATTCATGAAAGATCATAGTAATGATAAATGAAGTCATGAGACATTTAATCAGCTCCACTTCAGTCATCACTCTACTTTTTATAACTATAATAATATATAAATGTGTCTAATAAGTAGGCCTGTTGTGGGTTACAGCAAAGATCGATTTATAAAATATTAGAAACAATTTGTTTTATTAGATTTATATTTGTATTTATTTTTAGAATTATTTTGGTTGATTTTAACTTCTTTCTTATGCTTTCAAAACATATACTTTTCTTTAAAGCTTTTTAACTTTAATTGTTTAAATTATCTCAAAATTCAAGTATAGAGATATAGAAGTGCTTATCGGCGGGACAAGGAGCATTCCTAAGCACTTCAGCTCAATTAGGGTTTTTGCCCGTTATGGAATGAGTTACGTGCCAATTGTACCGCTCTGCTATGCCAGTCCTACTTTATCCGCCACACTACGCATTTTTATCCAGCCTTCAAAACTCGTATACCATAGTGGTGGTCAGAGATCTACATGAATCGTCATGCCCCCGTCTCTTTGTAGATTTGCGAGTCTTCTATTATCCACCACCACTGCCATCTGTCTTTGAACAAACCACGAGGAATATCCGCCGCAATGGATGACCTGTTCTGCGTTCCGCAAACACAAGTGGAGTCCCATTTTTCGAATCGGAGATGATAATGATGGGGAATTTTGAAGATTATTTGATGGAATGAAGAGGAGAAAAGCGGTAAAATCCCGAGAAAATCCCTCACAACCATGGCTTTGTCCACCACAAATATAACTCCGCCATTGCTGGACTTGAATCGGATCCGCGGTTGTCAAGGCAGTGGTCTGACAACTGAGCTACCAGGACGGCTAACTTATGAAGTATTGTTCGTTTTGAAAATGTATTACAATTTTACTGAGCGAGAGGAAGATCGGTTTTTTGCGTGAACATATTAAGGGAATGTTCGTACCATGAATTTTTCGACAAAATGAAAACTTTTGATTTTCATGCTAACTCTTCTCAACCAATGAAACAAACATAATCATACAATAGACAAATGAAAATCATAACGAATACTGATAGTATTTATGTTACCGAACTACATCTATAGTTTTCAAAGCTGCATGCAGTGCAGTCTTATTCGAAAAAGAACACGGTCTTCATTTGTATTGTCTGCTGTGGAGAAAAATGATATTACGAAAGAAAACCTACCCAGATTTGGAACACAAACTCTTGATAACGTAAATATGGTTGTTAATAATTTAACACCAACAAGCACGAAAAGAAAGAAATTGATGTTTTGAAATAAATTTTCAGAGTTCTATGTCGAAAGAAATTACGAGATTCAGGGAACTTCAAACGATGATGAAATTACTTCTGTAATGTAGAATTAAGCGTAACACATAAAGAAAAATAATGAGGAGATTTGCAAAAAAAACTGTTGTAAAAGTTCAGAATAAAATTATATAGGCCAACCTCAAATATTTGTCTAATTGTGATGTTTTGTTAATCGAAATTTCTACAGTTTTTTTATAACCAATTTCAGCCCGATAACTTGTATGAGTAATCAAAGTTTATTACTAGTAGGCCGTCAAAACTTGTATTAGTACTAAATCACAATGTTTTTTATTTTAGCATATCGATAAACGTTTTCGATTTAATTAAACCATCATCAGAGAAATTATATGATTACATAGAGGGTCGTTCTGACATTATATTGTTCAAATCTCACATCTATTATTAGAGCAAAGCTTGGCTTTTAACATTTTATCTTGTGTATAATTTTTAACATTTTAGGCCTACAGTAACTTGCATGTGTTTTACATCCATTAGCATGACCTACAATTTCATGTAACCCATTGTCTTTTCACTGATTGTTCATTATGTAACAATTTGTTCATAATTTTAAGGGGTTTACGAAAGATCTGATGATGGTTTAATTAAACCGAAAACACTTATCGATATGCTAAATTAAAAACATTGTGATTTTGTACAATTAAATAAGTTTTGACGGCCTACTAGTAATAAACTATGATTCTACAGCTTTGTCAAATGTTTACATATGAACTTCATATTGCAGGAAAACAAAGCTTTTATTTTTATATTACACTTTCGAAGAAAACGATAGAATGTAATAGAAAAATAGACACTACATAATGGACCCTGTTATTCGCGATACAATTTCAGTCGTGCTCATAATTTATTTCTGAATTTAATTTTGCTTTCAAACCCATGAGATAATTATTTCGAAACAGTAGAAACATTCGTTAAGTCCAATTAAATTACCAGAAAACTATCAGCACTTGTGTTATTTCTGTCTGGCTGTGATAAGAAAAAAGCAGTTTCATAGTCATAGTTCCTTTAGTTGCGTGTTTTTATATCGTACACCACAAATCATTCTGTAGCTAAAGGGCACGTCATAATCTGACGTTAAACCTCCTGGCGTTGGTAGCACAATCCTTAATGAAGTTGTTTTCATATTCAAGACGTTTGTTCATCCCTGTTTTCAGAGTAATTATTCTCAACCCTGGGGTAACGTTGTACTATAGGTTGGTTAAGGGTTTGAGAGGGGTTGAATAACATCATAATAAACATGTTAAAACACTCATCGTGAATCGAAGGGTTGGCAGTTGCCCCCACCTGGGGCCCGGTGATCCCAACACTAACAAATGAAGTATGTGGGAATCATTAGCGGTCTTTCGTGACAGTCTATTGTTTTATTGCGATCTAGTTGCCATGGAATTTCGATCACAGATTTATGAGATTGTACAATGCACGTTATCGTAGCAAACATATCGAAGACATTATTATTATTATTATTATTATTATTATTATTATTATTATTATTATTATTATTATTATTATTATTATTTACTTCATTCTGCTTCAAGGAATTACATTTCTGGCTATAAATGTAGAGGACTCAGATTCAATTCCCGGCAAGGAAGACGATATTTATCCCACTTTCACACGGATTTGCATATCTGTTTGGTCATGATTGACTATATGAGTCGTTCAGAGCAGAAGTGGTGTAAGTCAAGAATGGGTAATGAGGGTTAAAGTAAACATTCTGTAAAATACAGCGCAAGGTAGCAATTAATATTCAATTTATTTAAATTATTAGTAGTCAGTGGATAGCAAGAAGGACATATTAATTGCTACTTTGCGCTGTATTTTACAGAATTTTTACTTCAAAACTCATTACTCAATTTTGACTTACACCACTTTTTTTCTGAACGGCTCGTATAGACTTTAATTTTGTTTATCTTTTTTAGTGCTGCTTAACGCTACGTTTATGTTGGAATATGTATTATACACCTTTCGCGTGTTAAATATTACAGTACCTGGTTAACTAGTTTCAACCTGTTATTGCCATCTTCAGAACTGGTTGGTGCTGGTTTTGGCGCCTTTTGTTTTGTTTCCTGTGGGGGTGTGTTTGTTAGTGTAATGTGGAGTCAAAGAGTTTGTGTGTTCTGAAATTGAGTTGTGTGTTGAGAATTTCTTTGTTTGGATGTATTTTTGTGTGTCTATATATTTCGTATTGTTCTAGTGTGGCTTTTTGGTTCAATATGTAGAATTTCCATGTTTATGTTTATGTCTCTGTATGTGTGGTTAGCATTTGTGATGTGTTCTGCATATTTGGAAGTGTTTTGTAGTTTTGTTATGGCTGTGATGTGTTCTTTGTAACGTGTTTGAAATGATCTGCCTGTCTGCCTATGTAGAAGTTGTTGCAGGTGTTGCATTTGAGTTTGTATACGCCTGTGTGGTTGTATTTGTTTGTCTGTGTTGTTTATATGTTGAGATGTTTTTGTAGAGTATTATTTGTTCTGTATGCGATGTTGTAATTTAATTTCTTGAATGAGGTTGCAATCTTGTATGTGTTTTTGTTTTCGTATGTTAGTGTGATATATTTTCCGTGTTCTTGTGTTTATGTTGTAGGCTTATGCTTTTTGTGATTGTTTTTTCTTTCTTATTATGTTGTATATTATGCTAGGGTTGTATCCGTTTTCTTGTGCTATGTAATTGATTGTGTTTAGCTCTTCTTTGTAATCTTGTTGGCGCATTGGTATGTTGAGTAGTCTGTGTATCACTGTACGGAATGAAGCTTGTTTGTATTGTGTTGGGTGATTTGATGTGTTGTTGTTGTTGTGGGTTTTCTACGTTTATGTTGGAGCAACGATAAACGATACCAGCAACTATTCAAGATATGATACTAGAAACGCGATACCACAATAGTTGAATATGTTAAATTGGAGCAGCGCAAGGAGGAATAATATTTTTATAATTTGCAACAGCTGATCTCATACGCATATCCTCTGTTGAATCTTCTAAAACCATACAATACGTCAAAATTTGGATCCTCAGAGAGAATATTCAACATGATTGTCTAGAACTAGTAAACTGGCACAATGTGCTTTTGGAATAATTTACAGCAAATGGAGAATATTATCCAAAGCCATAGAAACTAATGTGCAGACTGCCGATGACATAATAAAAGCAATATTTGTGTGTTGCACAACGCAAGTATTGACAAAGAAGGGATGCATCATAATTTGAGAGATGTTACAACATTCCCATATAGGCCAATGAAAGAAACTTTTGTGGCAGACCTCTTTCAGCTGCAGCTCATGTAAATTATGCATTTAAAATTATCTCACTGATATCCTCCTGTGCGACAAGTTATGAAGGTCAGTGTAGTAATAAAATAATAATTTTGTTGTTAAATAGATATTGTATTACTATTATACTCCACAAAACTTAACAATGAAGATTCTGATTGTTGATATCGCAGTTTGTTAATGTGTTTACATAAAGCAATTAAAATTAAATTATTTATTAATAAATAGTTATTAAAATAATGTAAACTTGTCATTATTATAAAATAAATGTCAGCGTTCATAAAAGATAAACATATCTCCGATTTGTAACATAACCATATATTTTTAATTTTTTCACGTGTAGATTTCAATTCCATTGTCACTTCATTCCACACTTTCTCCAAAATCAATCTATCATGGTGATTTTTTATCTTTCTGGTCCCATAATGGGCCACGAACGAAAACTGAGAAAATTAATTTGTCGACGTCCATGTTTTCTTTTCGAACTTGAACCGAGAGTCGAGCGAAGAAAACCTAAACTGTTTCTGAAATCTGTATAGAGTAAGTCAGCGTATTTGGGTGGAGTGAAAGGGCGGAGTCTGTCAGTGCGTGAGTGTGTTGCGGAATGCATCGGCTCGCGGTCGCTAAGGGATAAGATGCGCATGACATCTTAAACTGCAGTTGAGTTCATATAGAAATGATCTCCTCTCTGCAGTCGTTTGCTTCCATCAAATAATGTTTTCCCCCAAAACGGTCATTGGACTGCCCCCACCACCCACCACTTAAGCAAAGGACTTGTTTCGTCACCTATACTGTACAGATTCTAGAAACGAGTTGTATCATTGTTAGCCAACATAAATGTATTAATTTGTTTAAAGGGAGAGATTTTTATCTCGGCAATAGTAGGGCCTACTGTTACTGGTATCTTCTATCGTCGCCCCAACATAAACACAGCCTAGATCTTCATTGTCATAAGTGATGGCCTTAGGTCATGCGGACCACATGACTAAGGAGTCACACTACTGGTGGACGTGCATTGTAGATAGAAACAGTCGCACTGGCAAGTTCTGTCTTATTTTTCTCACTTATGTTGAGGGTACGATGGACTATTGCACATTTGGATGTAGGTTTTTCAAGGAAGTTCAGACTTCAGTGTTAAATTTTCGTTATAACCAGGGCGTGAATTTTGATTACATATCATCTTTCTTTACGTCCTTTTCAACGTCCGTAAATATATAAATCCTGGATACGAGCTGCTGGTTACAGAAATGTAGACTTTTCACATCATTTTTTGATCGTTTTTCTCTGTTTTAATCTTTAGATAATTTTTTTGTTAATTTTGAGGTCATGTTTGGTCATTTTTTTTTTAATTTTAAGGTGATGTTGTAGTCATTTAAGCTAAAGACTCCAATGACAAACTAAAATTTCCCAACATAGGAAAGCTCGCAAAATTAGTACTGACACTACTCCATTCAAATGCGGAATCTGAAATGATTTTCTCGATAGTAAGTGATGTCAAAAGAAAAAAAGAGAACTAGAATAGCAGATTAAACTCTCAGCTGAGTTGTTGTTGTTGTGCGCTCTGCTTTCCAAATAAAATAATTGTGCTAGGCAAAAATCGAGGGTACAAAACGTTGTGCACAATCGTTAAAGTACCTTCAGAAGAAAGCTTTAAAACAGCGCAGATACAAAAAGAATTAACACCCAGTGATTTGTCACTCTTCAAGTATGTTCTCTATTTCGATCAACAGATCGAACTGAGTGAGCCATTTATTCGACACTTCTATATCGGCATAATTTTTAGATGAGTTCATTAGGTGCCTGCCGTAAAGTGTCTTCCTTAGCCATCTCTCTAAAACGTCTTCTTCATTCTGGGAGTCTTATTGAATCCTATCTATTCATTTAGCGTTATTCAAATTGAGAGTTATATAACCATAATATACTTTTACTAGGGATATGTGTACCGACGTCGCTTTACCTATAAGACTTCACCGAATGTTAATTTTTTTCTGTGTCTATTTTACAATGCCAAATGAATATATAAAGGGCACACTATACATGTTGATAATTTTGATGTATTTTTCCATTGATTTTAGGCTTCGAGATACTCGTACCTCTTCTGAGATAGTACTAAAGTTAATAATGCTTTTATTGTATATTTCGATCCGCATTATTATTATTATTATTATTATTATTATTATTATTATTATTATTATTATTATTATTATTCCCGTCTTTGCTCTAAAGCCTTGATTTTTCTGAACCGACGCATGCGATGTGCGAGGTGCGAGGCCCGAGAGATAGTGAGTGGTTTCTATAACTACGAGATGCGAGGTCTGCGCACCTCGCAGTTATAGAAACCACTCACTATCTCTCGTGTAATCGCCTCGCACCTCGCACATCGCATGCGTCGGTTCAGAAAAACCAAGATTTAAGAGTTCCACATCGCAGTATCGTAGTCCAAGGCATCATGCCTAAGACTCGAGTTCGATATGGGCACTGGTTCTGGTCCTCATGGGAAAGGAATATTCTCATGAAATTTCGACTAGAGCATGGGGCCAGTGCCCACCCAGCATCGTGATGAATTTTCGTAGTTACAATAGGTAACGAAATCCGGTTCCGAAAACCAGCTATAACGGCTATGGGGGGGGGGAAGGGGGTTTCATCGTGTTGACCACACGATTCCTCCATTCTGGTTGGATGATCATTCACTTCTGCTGAGGCACGTTGACGTGAGGCCAGCAGATCTGTGCTCATCCTTGGCCCTTCATGGGCTTTGGCGCCACGGATTAAATTTTAAAAATATCTATGCTTTAAGAAGTAGCGTTTCTAGTTACGAACATACTGGAATCGAATGTGATTCCCCGTAGGAAATTATCTTGGGTTCCTCCTCTGTTACCTTAGTAATAGATCTGACCCGTGATGACGACATGATTGAAGGATCTCATTGCCATTGTCTTCCCCAAATGGCATTGTCTTAGAATTGGTTTGAGGTATCTTAGTCAGAAGAATATTATTATTCATTTTATTCACTCATAGTTTTGTGCCCAAGGGCATGCCTTTCACTGCAAACTCAGCATTCTCCAATTTTTTCATATTTTCTGCCTTCTTCTTAATCTCTGTAAATGATCCATATAGCTTAATGTTGTCTATCACCTGATATCTTCCGCATTGAATATTTCTTTTTCTTTTTAGTGGGTTATTTTACGACGCTTTATCAACATCTTCGGTTATTTAGCGTCTGAATGAGATGAAGGTGATAATGCCGGTGAAATGAGTCCGGGGTCCAGCACCGAAAGTTACCCAGCATTTGCTCATATTGGGTTAAGGGAAAACCCCGGAAAAACCTCAACCAGGTAACTTGCGCCGACCGGGAATCGAACCCGGACCACCTGGTTTCGCGGCCAGACGCACTGACCGTTACTCTACAGATGTGGACTTGAACATTTCTCCCGTTCACAATTCCTTCCAGTGTATTCTTCAGTAGGCAGTTTCTTCTCAGCCAGTGACCCAACCAATTCCTTTTTCTCTTCGTGATCAGTTTCAATATTATTCTTCCATTACTATTATTATTATTATTATTATTATTATTATTATTATTATTACTATTATTGTTGTTGTTTTAAGGAATAGCGTACCGGCACTTGGGTTACTTCAAAACAAAAATTAAATGGCGGTAGTTAAAATAGTTTGTCCTATTTCTCTGAACTATTTGCTTCGGTGAATGCTCTTAGCCTTTGAGTGATTTCCCGTATATATCAGTGATAAGGATTATTATGAATGAGAAATAGTGAAATTACGGTATAAGAAATAGAAGTAGGCCTACACCGAGATAACGTGTTCTAACGCAGTCATATCTCACAACAAGTTACACTTGAATTCACCGCACTTGTAGGAGAACCGGCACTCCAGAAATTTGAATAATGGTTCACGTACACCACAAACTAACCGTACGTAAGAAATTCAATAGATATATCTACTATCTGTTTGTCTTTCTGTCCGTCTGTCTCTACCTCAGTGTTTCTGTCTGTTTTCCTATCCGTTCGTCCCTGTCTTTCTTTCTTTTCTTTCTTTCTTTTTTCTTTCTTTCTGTATCTGTCTGTCTATGTCTGAATCTGTCTTTCTGCCTGTTTCTGTCTCTATCTGCTTTCCTGTCTGCATCTGTCTCTATGTCTGTCTATCTCTGATTGTGTCTTTCTGTTTGTATCTGCCTGTCTCCGTTTGTCTCTGTCCATTTTCTGTTTGTTTATATCTGTCTCCCTGTCTCTATATATATTTCAGTCTTTATCTTTCTGTCTCTGTCTTCTATTTGTTTTATCTCTGTTTCTGTTCGTCTGTATCTGTTTTCTCTCTTTGTTTATATTACCTCTCTTTCCCTGTTTGTATCTTTCTGCCAGTATCTGTCTATCTGTCTGTCCCTCTCTCTCTCTCTCTCTCTCTCTCTCTCTATATATATATATATATATATATATATATATATATATATATATATATATATGAAGAGTCCACACCTGTGGAGTAACGGTTAGCCGCGAAACCAGGTGGCCCGGGTTCGATTCCCGGTCGAAGCAAGTTACCTGGTTGAGTTTTTTTCCGGGGTTTTCCCTCAACCCAATACGAGCAAATGCCGGGTAACTTTCGGTGCTGGACCCCGGACTCATTTCACCGGCATTATCACCTTCATTTCATTCAGACACTGAATAGCCTTAGATGCTGATACAGCGTCGTAAAATAACCCAATAATATATATACACACAATCTGTCCTCATTTTCTCTTCTGTTTTATCTCTGTTTATGTATGTCTGTTTCTATCTATATCTGGCTGTTTCTATCTGTGTATTTATGCATATATTTGTTGTACCTCTATCTGCGTCTGTATGTCTGTATCTGTCTGTATTTATTTGTCTGTGTCTGTATCTATTGTATTTCTGTGTATATCTATGTATCTATGTTTGTTTATCTGTGTCTTTAAGTCTGTACCTGTCGTATTATGTATCTGTTGTGTGTCTGTATCTGTCTCTATATAGCTGTATCTGTTGTGTGTTTGCATCTATCTGTATCTGTATGTCTGTACCATTTGTATGTTTGTATCTGTGTATGTGTCTATTGTATATCTGTGTTTTCCCCTGTGCCTGTATATCTGCTTCTTTTGTCTGTATTTGTTATATCCTGTTAAATCTGTGTGTATCTGTACTACAGTATATACTTGTGTCAATTGCATATCTGTACCTGTTCATCTGTCTTTGTCTCTGTGTTTGTATCTGTCTCTCTTTGCTGTTCTGTCACGTCTCTCTGCCTTGCACTGTCTTTTTCTTAATTGTCTATCGAGAATTTTTCATACTCCTTCAAGGATATTATTACTATAATTTCATACTTGGATCTTCTGTTTCCTGACACTGGCGTCAGTACGAGAAGCAACCTCCTAATGCAACACTGACATTAACAACGGACAAATATCCATGCTCAAGGCTACATACGAGACCATCACTGTCTTCAACACAACGTTTACTAAGTTTTTTTTTCCTTATTGTTGCACATTTTGCCCTCGTTAAACTTATATGCTATGGCAAATGCTATGACTGTGTAGGGAGTTAAAATTAATATGTTTTATCACTTTTTAACACAGAAATACACACACATCATTGTGCAGAGAGAAGCAATGTGTTCAAGACACCTCTGTTTTTTCCCCTGTTCAAAACTGGAAGTAGGCCCAGGGTCAAATTGCAGTTATAGGCCTATCACAATCAGTATTCTTTACAAAACCCCTGTGTACTTCTGAGTCGTTGCCCGCAGTACACAAGAGTCGGAGAAATTGCCGACTAGTGACGGCGATGTAGATTACATGTTGTTGTTTACTCAACTGTCCGAAGACAGGTCTGAACCTCAAAAGTGATACCAAGAAGGCACCATTTATGCGGCAAGTAAGCCAGAAGATAATGGGATAGGGTGGCCAGTTCCTATCCCCCTTATATTTCATTTAACAATTAAAATCAATACCATGCCTTGTGCATATAAGGCAATATGTATATAGAGCAATTCGACAGCTGGCAACTGATTTAGATTCAATACATAAACCATTACAAAAATATCTGATATATACACATCAGAATAGAATTAATTGAGATTTTCAGCATAAATATTTATATGTGTATATATTAATCCATTTAACAAACTTTGAATTTATTTAAAATGAGTGGGTAAATGCTCACACAAAGGATCAAAAATAATAAAACTCTTATGCATCTAACCCAACCTATGATAAGGCTATCGCCTTAAATTTTAGATATAAATTTACATTTGGATAAAAGAAATGAGTAAAATATAACCAACAACGAAACAGAAAACAAGCAAATATATGTGTACCAAAATTACAATAAATAATCAGAAGAAATAATTCCCTTAATTAAAGTGGAGTGTATGTTACGGAAGGTACTTTCATGTTATTTGTGACGTCAGCGGAAGCCATCAGTTTCGTTCGCCGTCCGAAGAAGAAGAGAGCTCTCTTCAAAAAATTCAAATCCATCTCGGTAATGCCTCCTACTTTAAGTAGTTCGAGGAAAAACTTAAAATCAATATTCTCCTACCAATCAGAGTTGGAGGAGATGTAAGCATACGTCACAAAAATACAATCGATAATGGTTAGAGGCTATCACATAGAGAATACAATTAGCATTTGATTAATACCACTGAGGATTACAACGTAAAACCTCCGGGTTGATTCGTAACGGAACCTGAACATGGCAGAACACCTATAGGATGAGTAAAAGAAAACACTGTGACCTTAAATTTAATCTCTCCGTAAGAAAATATAACATTATTTTTTGTGGCGCGGATAAATGGGAACACCACAAGTAATAATGAGAAATAAATATAGCTACATGATGAGGTGAGGAAGTCTATGTAGGCTACAACATGACATTAAAATCATCTTCGTTCAAAAATTATTCAATGTACGTAAAAACATATTAAAATAAATCTTTCTCAAGGAATATTGCATACAAAATATCCCCTTTAATGGCGGATACTTGACCGTTCGTCATTCATCAGTATGAAATCAGTTGTGTGGACCAATTTACCAACAGAATCGTTACCCAGGGTGCGCTATAGAAGACTGGTCTACTCTATATCCGTGATGAGATGAAATGATGATGGAGATTTGTTGGGAAACCACAGGGAACCAGAGCTCCTGGAAAAAAAACCCTGTGTTACCTGGACCACGTGCTTACCCAAAAAGTCATAAATCTGTGGTACGCAGGGGATCGAACCCTGATCCACAGGATTATCAGTCCAGCGCTGCGGCCACTGGATCACTGTGTCGGCGACACATACATACAGAACATAATACATATTTTAATAAACAATAGAAGCAAGTAAGAAATTAACAAAATATCTGTCCTAGGACTGATGTACAAGAATATAGAATATTTAGATGTACTACATTATTACAATGACAGAATTATATTGAAATAAATATTGTATTAAACGTCAGCTTATAGGCAGATTTATCGGCCGGAGGGGACCTATATGCGAAGTAACAAATTTTAGATTTCGAAATGTAATAGCGGAATGAAAGAGGAAATGAGGTTAAGTTGCGCATACTGACACATTCTGCTGGCATGGCCCGAGGAAGCGAGAGTCTGAACTGGTCGAGCTCCAAAAGAAGAATGTACTCAAAAATCCTGCGCCGAGTAAATAAGACACACGAAAAATACATGAATGGTTCGACGCAAAGAATGGAGATATGAAGGTAGGTCTCATATTCGTATGGGGGCTGGAAGGAAACAAATAGTGCAAACGGTAGTGTCGTCATAGTTGTGTTAATATCAGCACTTGTGCCAGAGCAAACAACGCACACCAAAACAAAGAGGATGTGTGTCGAGAGGACTACAGTAGATCGTCAAGACAACATCTCGTATTGTCGTTAGTTTTGATCATTTACAGTGCTTACTGCACAAATGGTAGCATGTGGGATCCGTCGGCTTAGCTCAGGCAGCAGCGTATTTGGCTGCTGATCCGGACATGAGTTCGATTCCTGCTTGGGCTGATTACCTTAGTTGGATTTTTTCCGAGATTTTCCCCAACCGTTAGGCGAATGTTAGGTAATCTGTGGCTAATCTCGTCCTCATCTCGTCAAATACCATTTCGCCATGGCCATCGACACCAAAAATCCCAGTAGTTGATACAGCGACGTTAAATAACAAAGTTAAAAAATGGTAGCATTAGACCTATATGTCCTTGTGTCCGCAATATTGTATTAATCCTGTGTTGTCTTAGGCGGTACTTCCACATTGCTAACAATATGGTGAACTGTTATGCTACTTTGAAATATTTTAGTGTTGGTTAAGCAGCAAGAAACTTCATGGTCAGTGATGATGATGATAATACTAATAATAACAATAATAATAATAACAACATATATTTCGAAGTAGTATTTATGATGGATAAAGACTTTTGGAGCATGTTTTCTCGCATAGTGTTATATTTTTTCCACCAAAATCACCAGACCTGATTCCGCTTGATTTCTTCTTGTGGGGTTTTCTAAGGGCCGTGTATACAGCAATACGCCACTAAAAATTTACGCCCTCAAAGATGCGATACGGCAAACATTTGCTGCCATTATCGATGTCACATAAGGATTTTTCTTTCCCAAATTGTAGACTCACATATAGAAGTGTTTGGACGCTAGAGGGGGTCATTTTCAGCATATGCTCTAGGCAGCTTTTGTTTTGCAACATACCAACATGCCAGTATTCATGGAGCCATACAAATATTAAAAAGTTGTTGAGGAATGACATGTATAAGACTAACAAACAGCCGAGCGCACGCGTGTGAGATTGGTGACTGGTATTGCTAGGATACCGTGTTCTCCAATTACATATCGCATTCCATATCCCATTTCAGATTCCGGGCAAGTCAGTCAAGTTCAGTGGGAAATATTTCCGGTCAAGGCCGATCTTCGTATTTTTCAGCTGCTAATAAGTTGGAACAGGGCTCAATGAGGCGGCGCGGACCCACCCACCGCGCGGCCCCCGGTGCGAACACTCGCCTCTCCCCACAGCCAAGATGCCACATTCTGATTTGAGGCATTCATTACATGTGAACGAATAAGATGTGATGGCTGACTTATGGAGTCGAGACATGCTTTATAAATAAGCCGTACAATCTGAATTGCACAATCTTGTTCATTAGACCTATATAATTTATTTATCTGTGGCTGAAACTTATGGAAATTTATTATGTAATCTTGTTACGTTACGTGTTTCGTCATAAGAATTTTTTTTTTTCGAAAAAATTAAAAGTAGTCCTATCAGCAATAACATAATTTCTAATAAAATTATATACTGTAGGTACTGCATAACAACGATTGTACCACTAAGTACACAGTGTGGAAGAGTACAACTTTCCAGATTTTAACAGCTTTTTCCTTGAATAGAGTAGAGCAAAAAAATCTAATACCGTTTTAGTCCCACATGAATACTTTTCTCAGAAAAAAAAAAAAATATATATATATATATATATATACATATATTTCCCCTTTAAATGTTAACATTGTTTTACTCGATACATACTATCCGTACGATTTTCAATTTTTCTCTTATTATATAAACTGATAAGGAATGATTTATCCCTTTGCAGTTTTTCAATAAAGTGAACAGGTTTTTTTTTTTTCCAAATCAAATAAAAATATTAACATGAATCGTTATTAACCTCCCATTAGAAAGTCTGGCAACCCTGCTGCAGTCACTAAGGGATGAAATGCTGCTATTCAAACATGAATTCATGTCTGTATTCATAGCTGAGTTGGCAATTCACTGTTGTCGAAATGCATAGACTTTCAGCTTAATTTTCTGTTTCATCGTGTACTTAATTACAAAACACATTATAGTTTTTTTTTTCATTTTCATGTATTCTGTTGCCCCCTCCAGTCTGAATCGTTACATCACTTCCGTCCTATATTTTTAAGGTGTTGCGCTGCAAGCCAGAAAATCGTAGGTTCGATTGGTTGAGGTTTTCCGATTGATATAAGGTAATCCTTAGGACCGAACTATGATCCTGTCAGAGTTGAGTACCAGGATATTCTCCGTGGGAGCAAAGGCAGTCAACACCTAGGATGACATTCCTATTGCTACCCAATGTCGATTGTCTCGTGAGGTCGCCGCCTTAACTACCTGCTACCCCAACAGCCTTTCTGGAATTTAATGGTATATATGTTACTTGCGTGAGCTTTCTGCTCTCTTCATTTCTTGCTTAGTTAAGCGTCAAGTTTTAGTACCTATTTAGTATACTTGCGGCCGGCGGCCTTAATTAAGCAAGAAATGAAGAGAGCAGAAAGCTCACGCAAGTAAATTAAAAGCTCCAAAGTATATAGAGATTGGTATATATGTGCTTTGTACTTTCTTTGCAGTTAATAGTTACACTTTTAACTGGAGAGATTATTCAGCGTACAAATTAAACATAGCCGAGAAATGGTAAATAAATATACGTCACGGATCTACAGCTTTCCTTCCCTTCGGAAGAAACCATACTAAGGATTTTATCACTTTTTAAAATCCAGTCGATCTAGGCCGGTTTTAAACCCGTGAACTTCAGATCTAAAGGCCAGCATGGTAATCGAGTATACAGCGATGAGGAAAATGTACAGTTTCAGGCAAAAAACGGCCCGCCTAACTTTACTAAGTTCCAAATGCAACTCATTGCAGATGTGCAGTAAACAAAATCGCCTGTATATATGGTACTTTTTGGACAGTCGTGCGAAACTTGTTGCCTACATACAGGTAGACTTCCATCAAGACTCGGTTTTTTTTTTTAACTGTACGTTTCTAGAGAGAAATTTATTGAATAGTGGCTAAAATTATAGGTTCATAAACTAAATGTAATACTTACGGCTTTCAAGGAACCCCCAGGTTAATTGCCGTCCTCACATAAGCCCGCCATCGGTCCCTATCCTGAGCAAGATTAATCCAGTCCCTACCATCATATCCAACCTCCCTCAAATCCATTTCAATATTATCCTCCCATCTATGTCTCGGCCTCCCCAAAGGTATTATTCCCTCCGACCTCACAACTAACACTGTGTATATATATATATATATATATATATATATATATATATATATATATATATATATATATTTCCGGATTCGCCCATACGTGCTACATGCCCTGCCCATCTCAAACGTCTGGATTTAATGTTCATAATTATGTTAGGTGAAGAATACAATGCGTGCAGTTCTGCATTATAGAACTTTCTCCATTCTCCTGTAACTTCATCCCTCTTAGTCCCAAATATTTTCCTAAGCACCTTATTCTCAAACACCATTAACCTACGTTCCTCTCTCAAAGTGAGAGTCCAAAGTTTCACAACCATACAGAATAACCGGTAATATAATTTTTTATAAATTCTAACTTTGAGATTTTTTGAGAGCAGACTGGATGATAAAAGCTTCTCAACCAAATGATAACACGCATTTCCCATATTTTCTCTGTGTTTAATTTCCTCCCGAGTATTATTTATATTTGTTGCTGTTGCTCCAAGATATTTGAATTTTTTCACCTCTTCAAAGGATAAACTTCCAATTTTTATATTTCCATTTGTACAATATTCTGGTCACGAGATATGATCATATACTTTGTCTTTTCGGGATTTACTTCCAAACCTATCTCTTCACTTGCTTCAAGTAAAATTTCGGCGTTTTCTGTAATAGTTCGTGGATTTTCTCCTAACGTAGTCACGTCATCCGCATAAACAAGGAGCTGATGTAACCCGTTCAATTCTAAACCTTGTCTGTTATCCTGGACTTTCCTAATGGCATATTCTAGAGCAAAGTTAAAAAGTAAAGGTGATGGTGCATCTCTTTGCTTTAGTCGGGAGTGAATGGGAAGAGCATCTGACAGTTGAATAACTGATGAACTGTACCCTTATACTCCCATTTTTTTCTTCAATATCTGTCGAATAAAAAAAAATCAATAGTCGATCTATTACGCCTAAAACCACACTGATGATCCCCAATAATTTTATCTGCATACGGAGTTAATCTTCTCTAAATGTAATACTAAACTATTTTTCTCTTGATTTATTGAATTACCTAGTATGAACTAAAGTACACCAACATCTGATCACGAGCCGCCACTGCGCTTGTAATACTCCCCGGCAATTGTAAAGTTGTATATAGTTATGTATCAGAATCTGTAGACCTCTGTACTATGGCATCGGACCATAAATGCAATCCAGTTACATTCAAAGGGGAGGCAATTGCAGCGCGCTCTTCATTTTTTTTCGTACAAATTGCGCATAACATTCCAGAGCGCTGTAATTGGAGGACCCGCTGAAGCGAGGCGTCTACCCATCACTCATTAACAATGCGTGTTTGACTCTCGAGTAATATAATTGATAATGCGGTGACTAATGACTGGTGATTGCAGTTATTATGGTCGCTTTTTCTAATGTCCATGCAGTACAGACGCTCTCTGTCTATAGCCAGAATTGTATGTACATTCTACTGTACTGTACAACTCTCAAGGTCTGGACATAACTTAGATGACGGCTAATATAGGACAGATTCTGCTAGGACAAAGCGGCTATTGGCAACGTTACCCTCCATACTTTTTATGCCTGACATCACTCCATGAAGATAGATGTTTGCCTCTATCTATCTATCTATCTATCTATCTATCTATCTATCTATCTATCTATCTATCTATCTATCTATCTATCTATCTATCTATCTATCTATCTATCTATCTATCTATCTATCTATCTATCTATCTGTCTGTCTGTCTGTCTGTCTGTCTGTCTGTCTGTCTGTCTGTCTGTCTGTCTGTCTGTCTGTCTGTCTGTCTGTCTGTCTGTCTGTCTGTCTGTCTCTCTGTCTGTCTGTCTACCCACCCACCCACCCACCCATCCATCCATCCATCCATCCATCCATCCATCCATCTGTCTGTCTCCACTCACCCACCCACCATAAAAATGTCTGTTAGTTGAATCCAAAGTAATTAACATCCGAGCTTTGAAATTTTTATGATTGAGGAGCTTCGAAAGTTAAAAGAAAAAGTATTACCTAACTACGGGAGTCTAAATCCAGATCTCCCGAAAATGTTGCATTGTACATGTTTAAATTATAATATCAGTACACACGCCAGTTTGTAATGCTACCCACGCAGAGAGGAACATAAGATCATAGGTGAATAAATATTTCAAATCTCTAACCTGAATGAACAAGGCCTAGTTTTATGTGTGTCTCCATGGCAACCTGGACAGTTGCATAACGATTTGGCAATCGGGCGGATGCGTGGGCTTCAAGAAAAGGCAGAGATAATATCTAAACACATCAAGTGCCGTGATCATTCTGCCTAACAAGACAGGTATGAAGTATAATCGTGTAAACATATCCTCAAAACACGCTGTAACGACTACTTCAGAAGTGAGCGTTTCTTACATAGGGTGTTACGTTTTATTGAACTCCTGTTTTCTTCTTCAGAAATATACTGTAAATGTATAGGCCTAATCACCATTAAATTCTAGGACTAGATTCTTAGATCTATTGCGTCGCTAGGAAGCTTTACATCTGACCTATATTTTTCTTGGTCGTCAAACATCTCGTATTCTTTGTGGTGTGTAATTGAATAGCTTTAAGGAAGTCCGCGTATGTTCCGATCTCAGAGCTTGTGGAATATGTATGCCATTTGTGTTTGTAATTGTCTAAAATTTCTGGTATATATGTGTAGTGCTTTTAGTATTTCTGTAAGAAACTGAGTTGAAGAAACTTAGAATGTGTTACTAGCCCTTTGCTGGGTAAACTTAGTGGTAAAAATAATAAATAGATACGTAGTTACAACAAAAATAATTATAATGAAGATAGTAATTGTAAATTCGAAATTTATGAGGATAGTTCTTATTAGAGGTATTCACCGAATAATTGCATAAAATACATTTGGATTTTGAGAATCTATAAAATTACCAAATGCAATGTTTTATTATATGGTATAAGAAAGAAAAAGAGTAATATCTAATTAAGATGGTTGTGCTGTTAATTATGAGTTCATGGAAACTACAGAATCTGAAAACACTTGAAACTCTTGAAAAAACAAATACTGAAAGTCAACAGAGTACACAGAGTACTTCAAATCAAGACAATATTGAAAAACTTCGGTCTTTCTGTACAATGAAACAAGTGTGTTTAAAACACTCAGTACCATTTCTTCAATGATCAACATTACATATGATCTGTCACTTTGTAAGAATATCTGTAGACCTATTCAATAACATACTGTTATAAAAATTATGGGAACTCTTTTTCTTACAATGCCAGTTCCTTTGAAAAAGTTTTCTGAATAGTCCAGATCAAAGTTTTATACATATAATGAAAACAAAAATTTGATGGTGCTTCTCCATTTTGGATGGAAGATCGAAAGATGGTGGATTGCGAAATTCAAAGTGTGTGCTTCTACAATGCATATTCTACAAACATAGTATCTTAGTGAAGTCCAAGTCTCGGACCCTGGCACTATTTGAAGATGGTCTCTCCATGCTCTACGACATAAAGGAGCTCCAGATCAGTCCCTTTGTCATCTGCATCATGTAGAGTCGGTACCAGTCGACTGATCTGTAGTCCAGAGAAGGATCTGAGGAGAGCCATATACGTAAAAAAAACTTTTTGGCATTACAGATATCCCTTATCACATCTTCTCCTCGCGGACGCATCGTCACTGTCACAAATTAAAAAGTGATTCAAAATGACGAAAGATGTTATGCTATCGACGAACTGATCGGAAGTCAATTGATGGAAGCTAATCTGAGATCATGTCGACCTTTCATTTGATTCGTCAACATAAAGAAGCTCCCCTATGATTCACTACAGCTCATCCCCAGTGGCAGCTTCGGCGCTGAAAGTTCATACTTATAACGTATGTGTCTCAAAGTCTGTTACGTATGGCTACATGTGATAAAGGTCAACTTGAGTTAAATAGGAATTAACCGATTCGATTATGTTCAGTGATGGTTTGGAATGAAATAGTCTCGACAATTACACCGACCTCATTGTCGCCTACGGACGTGCCTGCACCAGAACGCGACAATATTATAGACAGAGGATCATGTGTCTATTATAAGGTATCGATCTTGAATTCGTCCTCAAGCAGGGTAATGCTACACTGTATGTACCAGGCATCGTCAGGAAATTCTTGCAAGAGCACCAAATTCAGGTGATTGATTTGCTCACACTGCACTGCGACTTGAACAAACAGAAGTGCTTGTGGAATATGCTGCCCAAACATCTTCATAAGCGTCCTCTCCCATTTCAGACGCTGACAGAGCTCAGCAGGGCCCTTATTGAGGAATGAGAATGAAAACTTAGTAGATGACAGTTACGTTGGATTCTAGATAACTCCTAGAAATGCATCACAGGCACGGGAGGTCCCCAAGATCTCATTGCTGCCGATTCATGTAGACTGAGAAAATTTAGAATATTGGGAACTAGAAATAAGTTAGGGCCTACAGTATTTCCAATAGTTCTGTCTTCTGCTGGGGTAATAGTAAAATTATTTAAAAGAAAAACGCCACATTTGTCCGTAACAACAAATACAGACGTGGACAAATTATTAGCAAAACTGACGATTTTATAGTATAATTTTACAAAATTTGACTTTTAAATCTTGACTGCAGTTGACATTTTTACATTAATTGTGAGTGCTATAATCATAAAAATGTCAACTGCAGTCAAAATTGAAAAGCCAAATTTTGCAAAATTATACCATAAAAATCGTCAGTTTTGCTAACAATTTGTCCACGTCTGTATATAAACCAGGAATTCGAATGCAAGCAGTATCGCAAACATACAACATTACAAGATTCTTGGATGAAAATATTTATAACTTGGCACAGAGACAAATGAAGCCTACCAAAAAGAGAAAAAGAAATAGACAGAGCACAGAAAAAGTAAACACAAACAATAATAAATACTCATGACTTACTTTCCATCAAGGTACCGACTACAAACGCCCACATTGCTGTCAGATGTATGGATAGTAATGAATTTCTGATTCTCAAATTTCATATTTGGAAAAGGCTTCATCCTTTGCCGTAAATGTTGTTTTGGTTAAAGTTTTCGTATCGTTGCGAGCTACCGTTGTACAAAAATACAGGTTAAAAGTCTAAAAATCTAATGTCTGTCCAAATAGGGCTATAACCTCCAAATTTCTTAGCCTCTCATACACTCTGTCTTTTCCATAACTCGTAAAGAAAATACTTTATCGTAGTGATATTTGAGGGATAAATAGCTTTGGCACTATAGGTGAGCGGCCTTGTTTCATGCATATCAGAAGTTAACCCTTTGCACATAGTGGTTGTTCAGAAGAACCACTGATTTCTTTCCTTCTAAATTTTATAGCACAGATATTCCACCACCAAGGAACCACCTCTTGAGTATACATAGAGATACAGGTGCCATCCATGTTTCGAAATTGTGTTCAGAGTTAAAATGTTGAAACAAATTGATCGAAGCTTTGTTATGATCCATGAAGTGAAAAACATAAAAAATTAATTTGTGTTGCAAAGGGTTAAAACATTCACCTATCATCTTAGGTTGGCAATAAGTACAGGAATACAAAATATGGCGTGGATATTTCCACGAAAAATGTGAAGTTTTTTTGTTTTTAACTGTTTACTAAACAGTTCGAAAGTTATTAATCCGGACCATTCACACAACGCGATGATGTGATCTTGCTTTCTTTAACACCATTATCGCTATTAAAAATCATATCATGTTGCAGCTTTGTAACGTTTTCCGGATATACGAAGTTCCATTTTTTTTTTTTTTTTTTTTTTTCCCCCAGTAGACAAATTTCGAAATTTTGCTTCTGAACAGTACACGATGACGCTGACGATTGTAGTGAACAAAGAAGCATATGTTTCTCACAGCATGCATTCCTCAGCATTGCTTCTTATTCTATCGACTTAGCGCCTGCACTTCCGATACTTAAAATCTTGCCTGTTTTTTCTCTGTGGCGCTCACTCGTAAAGTGTGGCAGTTAATTTTCTTCGGAGTGTACTTTAATAGCTGCTGTTAGGGAACATAAAAAGTCGCCCAGGGAAACAATTTTGCAAAATTCAATTTCCAACCTCTCAACACTTGTTTGGCGATATAAATATGCATAATACGACCACATGACCCACTGTGAGGGAGGTCCCGCCCACTCATTTGTGTTACCCTGCAGGAGATTAAAGTTTAGTCATTTCTCTACAGCGTATTATGTTGATAATTGATGATAGTGGTGGAGGTGATGATATGGCGAGATAGTGTAATGCAGTGATGTCAAAGCAAGCGCATTTTTCTGACCTTGACGTCGTGCGCGGGCAGCAAGCGCTAAGTACGGAAAGAGGAAGGGTTGTGTATATGAATAAGCAATCTGTTGGATTAAGAAAACAGTGGTACACAAACTTCAAACGGAACGTGAAATTTTATGTCGTTATTTTTATATGGCTTCTTTCTGTTTAATATTACCTATATTGTCTGTAAAACAAAAGTACTAACACTGATTTCTTAATATTGCACTTGTATTTTAAATCTTAATAACATAATAGAGAGTTAAGAAGGAATATTCACTTAAATTCCATAGTAGTATAATATTATACTGTATCAAGTGGATGAAACACATCATTCATAAAGAAAGTGATATTCCAAAGAAAGAGATTGAGAATGACATGATAAGTTGGAATTTATATTGATGGTATCTTTAGCCTTACAAAAGTAATCAATAAACTAATCAAAACAATATTACAGTACAAAGCAAAGTTACCTAGGTACTGTATCTGTTTTAAGTGTAACTAATATTACATAACAAAACTCTTACCGCATTATGCTTTTAAGGTGATATTTGTGAGCAACTTCCTATCATCAGAATATTAAATTATTTTCTCGAAATCTGCTGAAGCTATAGAGCTGACATTTTTACAACACATGGGCACGTATCTTTTGCTTATGATGTAACAGTAGTTGCTTTGTTAATCCATTTCCTTACAAACAATTTCCATGCGAATATTTTCAAAATGTTCAATACACTATCTTCAGTAATACGTATATACGGTATATTAGATTTACGAAAACATTCTGTAAGGCTACTAAATAAATAGGCCTATACCTGAAAATTTCACTTTTCTATACGAAAAGTTGAGAAAATATTTCTTTTGAATAAAAAAATCGAACTTGTGAAAAATGATCACTAAAATTAAAACTTACATTCTTATAATGCACTTATACTTCTCAGGCAAATCTAAAAATTAACATGGATACAGTTTTAATAAGTTCTCTTCCCTTTATCTATTGAATCAGTGCTGGCCATCCCTGAATATAGCTCGACCAAGCGGCATATACCACCTCTTTCGTCTGTCTCTTTCCTTTCCGCTGTAAAGCGCTCAGGCTCTCCTGGGCTCTAAAGCGCGCGCTTGCTCCTGTGGGCATCAATTGACATGCCTGGTGTAATGTGAAGTACATATGCAGTGTATCTTTAATGTATTCTATGTTTAATACAATATGCGGAATAATGTATACAATACCTATATACTACACTATAAAGTGATAAATAATTAATCGTTTATGATGTGCAATATATTGTGCTATATTGTTTGTACATTATATTATGTGATGGATATCTGTGATATAGAATGATACGTGATAATGGCGATATTATACAGGGTGATTCACGAGGATGTACCGTCCTTTACGGAGCTTATTTCTGAAGATATTTTGAGCAAAAAATGTTGTATAAACATAGTTCCTATTCTCAATATTTTCAGAGTCAGGCCTACACTAATGTAAAGTTATTTATGAAATACGTTTTTCTTTAGTTTGAAGGTAAAAGAATAATACAAATACAGAATGAACCATTCAAAAGCATCATTTCTTTAATTGCCCAGTATTATGAAGCTAAAAGTGTGCTGTGAACTCCTTAGTTGCTTCGTATAGACATCTTTTTTCTATTTTTAACTAGAAAATTACATTATTCTTACGCACTTGTCACAACAATTATTACAAATCATACCACTTTCACCGACTTAATTATTTGCAGTTCAATTTTGCATCCTAATTTACAATGTTGGACAGTTTACTACACATTTTAAAAAATGTCGCCGTCCGCTTGAGTACACTTGGCCGCACGCTTGTGAACAGCACTCGTCGCTTTACGTAACTGCATACGGCTATCTTTGATTTCCGTAGCGCGCGCTGGCTGCTGACTGCACACTGACCAAGATCACGCGTTCACAGCAATGTGTTCCAATAACGAAACGTAACTCTGTAAATATTGAGAATAAGACCCATGTCTATATGACATTTTTTGCTCAGAATGTCTTCGGAATTAAGCTCCATAAAGGAGGTAAATCCTCGTAACAATAATTTCTATAAACATGAGTCCGAGTTTCAATGATTACAGGGTTATCGTAGTTTGTGTAAGTACAAAAATACAGTTTGAGTAATCTGCATTTAGAAAACTGAAGTAAAAATAGGGTACAAATTTAAAATTATGACATTCGTAAGACTAAGTCATCATCATGATTAATCCAAGTTATCAGAATCGATGTTGGTGGGGGTTTCAAAAGTTGCAACTTTTTATATTAGATCTACTAGTAGTAGTATTTATACTCGTTCTGCTACTACTGTTTTTAATACATCTAATATTAATTTGGTACTACTACTACTACTACTACTACTACTACTACTACTACTACTACAACTCATTCATTCATTCATTCATTCATTCATTCATTCATTCACAGTTTTCTGTACAAAGGCAGGGTTTTCACTGCAAACTCAGCATTCTCCAATCTTCCCGATTTTCTGCCTTCCTCTTAGTCGCCGCATATGATTCATATATCTTAATGTCTGTTATCTGGTATCTTCTTTCTGCCCCAAAATCTTCTCCCGCTCTAGCTTACTATTATTAGTACTATTACTGAGATAATTTCAGCATTTATGAGTGCTGGACCAGTTGTTTAGTAGTTTAAGTAAAGACTGGTCCACAATAAACCGGGAACGTGAATGGAAACGACAACGAAAACGAAAATATTGTTAAAATAAATGCATTTAAATGTGAGCATTCACAATTAACGAGAAGCTTGCCGGAGCCCGGGAACGGAAACGGGAACGGGAACGTGAAAGTTAATTGTGAATGCTCACATTTAAATACATTTATTTTAACATTATTTCCGTTCTCTTTCCCGTTGTTGTTTCCGTTCCCGGTTTATTGTGAAGCAGCCTTTATGAGTCAAAGATCGATCCCGGAAAAGGAATTTTTTTTTTTTTTTTGTACACTGAACAGTATTGGACCATTTTTGCGAGTACTTTATCTCGTCTCTGCTCCTCATTGTGTCATTGCTCCATTAGACTGTTTACTTTGTTTAAGGATTTTTAGGTAAAGAATTGACTTTCTGGTATAATGGATATCGTAAGTGGTCATTGGGATGTCCCGGTTTCCAATAGCAGGTGTCGTAGAAATCTCGTGTGTACCAACCCCTGAAGAGTGTTAATTGGCGTACCGAAGCGTCCGACTGCATTCTTGAGGTTACGAAATTCGCCGCGGGGTGTCTGGTGCCGCGCCCTGGGTTGGGGTCGGGTCAGTGCATCAATAGGAACAACACTGCCACCGCATTAATTATTCATTAAATGAATTAGTGCGCTGCAACGGGAGCCGCTCATTTCGTCGCCGTATTTGGTAGAAACCGAACCAGGGGTGTCACACACTTATTGTTCGTACACCTACTTTTAATAGGTAACAAATGTATTGGCATTTTCCTGGACATAAGAAAAGCATTTGATACAGTGAAACATGACATCTTAATTGAGAAATTAGACTTATTAGGAATCAAAGGTAATGCTTTAAACTTAATAAAATCGTATCTTAACGACAGAATTCAAATAACGAAAATTGACAATTATTCAAGTGAACCTTTAATCATTAATATAGGTGTTCCCCAAGGCACAGTTCTAGGGCCTATTCTATTTTTAATATATATTAATGACTTATTAAAAATTGACTTACAACAATACAATGGTGTTCACTATTCTTATGCAGATGACACAGTTTTACTTTTTGGTGGAAAAACCTGGCATGATGCATATAATAATTCAAATAATGGACTTAAATTAATAAAAAAATGGTTTGACATAAATTATCTTTCTATCAACGAAAATAATACCATCATTATTCCATTCTCATTATCTGAAATATGTAACAAACCTCCTACATCTATATTAAGTGTTAAACTACATAATTCTGATTGTTGTCTTATACAGTGTAAATGTCCGATTATTAAAGAGTCCTCTGAAGTTAAGTATTTAGGCATAATTTTCGATAAGCATTTAAAATGGAACCAACACATTAATTACCTTTGTAATAAATTACGTAAAATAGTATATTATTTTGTTTTATTGAGGAATTACTTGTCAATAAGTTTATTACGTACAATATATTTAACTTTATTTCAATCGGTAATTATGTATGGAATTATAGGATGGGGTAGCTCATTTAAATCCAATTTTAATCCACTTTATTTATTACATAAGAAAATAATTAAAATATGTCTTCATAAACCTACTGATTTTCCATCTCAAAATTTGTTTATAGACTTTAATGTACTTAACGTAAGACAAATTTATTATATTATATTAATAAAATTCATACATAAAAATCGAAATAATTTTGAATTGTATTCTCATAGTTATGAAACAAAAGGTATGAATTATTTAAGATTATTTGAACCAAAATGCAACACTGTTACAGTATTCAATCATAGTAGTAATTTAGGCCCAAGAATATATAACAAATTTATATTTAAATATCCTAATCTTGCCAATTCTAATAGTTCTAGTATTAAATTTAAAAAGTAATGTATGGATTTTATAAAAATTGAAAAATTATAAATTTAAATTTATATACTATAATTGCAAATTGTATTGTATAATTATTAATTATAATTGTATTGTATAATTATTAATTTCAATTCAGGAATCCGTCCCTGAGCACGAGTTCTACTCTTTCAGGGGCGAGCTGAAGTTTCTCTGTATATTTTATAATTTATGTTACAATTATTAGCAAAATGATAAATAAATAAAATAAATAAATAGTATTTTCCCATAGTTACGATTCCATACAAATTGTCGAAGTTATTCTCTTTAACGAAGTTCTTCTTCAGTAGTGTGCTTTGGCAGTGTGTCCACTCTCTTAAATCCATTTTAATATTATCCTTCCTTCTATGATTCAGCCTCCCCAAAGGTCATTTTCCCTCAGGTCATCCTACTAACACTCTATATTCATTTCTCGATTCACCAATATGTGCTACATACCCTGCCCATCTCAAACGTCTGAATTTAATGTTCCTAATTATGTTAGGTGAAGAATACGTGTGCAGTTCTGCGTTGTGTAACTTCCTCCATTCTCCTGTAACTTCAACCCTCTTATATCCGCAAATATTTTTCTAAGCATTTTATTCTTGAACACCCTTAACTCCTGTTCCTTTCTCAAGGTGAGAGTCCAAGTTTCACAACCATACAGAACAACCGATATTATAACTATTTTTTAAATTCCAACTTTCAAGTTTTTTGAGAGCAGATTGGATGACAAAAGCTTCTCAACCGATTAATAACAGGTATTTCCCATAGTTATTCTACGTTTAATTTCCTCTCCAGTATCATCTACATTTGTTACTATGGCTCCAAGTAATTTGAATTTTTTCACCTTTTCGAAGGATAAATTTTCAATTTTTATATTTCCATTTCGTATTATGTTCTGATCACGAGACATAATCGTATACTTTTACAAGATTATAAATTTGACTAGATAATACGTTTTCACCCTCTTGTATTAATTCTGCTGGAATTTGATCGATACCTGGAGACTTGTACTTTTTCAGCTTTTCTATCGCAATTTCGACTTCAAAAAGTGTGGGTTCGGGTATAAATGGCTCAGCAGTTTGTATTTGAATTTCGTCCCGATCATTTCTATTTGGCCTATGTACATTTAGCAGTTGCCCAAAATAGTTCTTCCATCTGTTCAGGATGGAGTGAGAGTTTGCAAGCAAGTTACCTTTCTCATCATTGATCATGTGTACCCTTCCCCTGATATCCGTTTTTAAATTCCTTTTTGCCTTTATGTAAGTCTGTAATGTTTTTATTATTACTATATATTTCTACATCATTGAGTTTTTCCTTCAAGGAACCTCTAGATTAATGTAGTTAGTCACTGTAAATTAATTATCAGCCTTACATACTCCGGTAAGATTTTAATATAAGTAATCATTTTAGAGTAATTTAATCATAGTATAACAAAATAGCTGGGATAATTTTATCTTCGCCTCTCGTATACTATATGGTTTCGTATAACGTTTCGAGAATTGTGGGTCACGAATCTATTTTATAATAGAGCGAATTTTTTTGTAATAAGAAAAATATTATTATTTGGAAGCAGGCAATCTTTAAAGATTAGTTTTAAAAAATTAAACTAGAATTTAAAAAAATAAGATGCTTAATATTCTGAAGCGGAAATATAATGTATTCGTAATTAGTGGCGCGTTCCGAGGCAGGATAGACAATACGCCAGAGTCCATCAGTATGGCAACGTAATGTTTAGTTAGTTGGCAGATAACTGGCTTACTCAGAATTTATTGTTGTATTTTAATAGCATTCACTTGAAAGAAACTGCGTGGCGTGATGTAATGTTGTGATTTGCGCACAGATGGCACTCTAGTGGGAGCCTTTCGGAACCATCAGACGACGTGCAGACTGAATAGATAGATGACATTACACAGCTGAGGTAAGCCGCGATTTGTACAAAATGCTACTGTCTGGTCTTAAAAAATAATCAAAATTATGAGACCAGTAAGGCATAGTGAGCTCATGGAAAGCTTCGAAACCCTCCTATGCACCAAAGGGGGTAAAAATCCAAGAAAGGTCCCTAAATAACTGGGTTTGGGGCACAGGCTGAGCCGTGCACGTCGGCTCGATCGCGCGGGCAACTTTTCAACAGCTAGCGCCACCTATATTATCGGTATATTCCCGAATGTTCTGTCCTAATAGCAACAAGGAATTGTGGGTAGACGAGAGAAGGGGAAATAAGAGGTTTCTTGGTTAGGCGAGTAGTATTGCAGCGACACTCGGAAACTCGCTTTTGCTTAGACATGTAGACTTGGGAACTCGCCTTTGCCTTGACATATAGACAAGTTACGCTCAGAAATTACTTATTGTTACTCGGAAACTCGCCTTTGCCTAGACCAAGCCCCTACAGTCTCGGCTGCGCGAAACGAGGAAACCGGGGCAAATTGAACGCTGCACTTGCCGCCATATTGTTGGAGAGCAGATAAATAATAGCAGTGCGTAAATCACGCAATTTAACGCTTTGATGATCTAAAATTGACGTATTATGGCCATTTTCGACGTTTAACGTAAAATTAGGACGAAATAAACATATTCAAAGTTTCATTGATATGTGTTAGAACATTAAAGAAAAGAAAATACGTATGCAGCAATTTATAGAAAACATACTGATACATCCATAAATAGGCCTACACAATACACATTATAAATTGTATAATTTTACGATAATCAGCAAATTGTTAGGTTTCAGAGAATCTAAAATTATATTAACATATTAACTCTTAGATCACAAGACATAAATATATGCACCTTGATTACACAAGTTCTTGTTATAATCAAATTCCTAAGTGAAATAAATATGCGATAATCAGTATAGACTTGTTGTTAAGTTTTAGAGAATCAAAAATAAATTATATTACCGGTACTTTTAGACCACAGGACATAGGTAATCTGGCAAAATATAATATGCGAAGGTAGCCAAATTACATTGAATTCATTCTTCAATTAATAAAGGGAATGCTATCAATTATAAAAAGTATCGGTACCTAATACATTGCAAACAATAGGTAACGTGAAGACCTAAAAACTAAACAATCACTTTATGCAAGATAAAAAAAACTACATACTTTTTATGTGTGGATTTTTTACATATTGTATTTTTATTTTAAATAAATAAAATAGATATATCATTGCTTGCGGAGTGATGGTACATAATTTTTATGCACATATGCAATATCAATAAGATGCCATTCCTTCCTTTTGTTAATAAAATATATCCGGCAAAATGTAAAAGAGTTATTTATAGGTGAACTCTGAATCATAAATTCACAAAGGAGGCTTAGCTATTATAGCTATTTATTTATTTATTATCTGTATATTTATTTATCCATATATGGATCTTGAATGAAAGTTTATTATCTTGCAGATAAATTCATTTACATAATAAAAACAAAAAGTGATCTTTCCACTAATGTTTTAACATCTGATGTGTAAGTCTAAATAATTCACTCAGTGGGATTTCTCTACAGTCTGATATACCTGTACTAACAATTAAGTATTCTTTATTGTCGTAAACTACTGATTGATTTTTAATGATATTGATATTGTAACAACAGAGATAATATTATATCGTACCTTTTGCAAATAGCTTGGAAAATTAAACAGGGATGGTATTATCGCCGCGCTCTCATGGTTAACATTCGGCAGGTCTTTGAGCGGCCTCATGCGTTCGGCAGGTCTTTGAAATTTAATTGTATTATTGTTTTCAATTTCTTGTGTCGCCGCTCCAATCACTCGCCTCAATTTCAATAATGCAACCAATAAGCTGCTTCAATTATTATTAAATGACACCTACTTGTCTAATCCACGTAGACTAAACTCGAGGTTGCAATGTCTTGTGCTGAGGACGAACATTAAGGTATGTGATTAAAAATTATTATTAAAAAGTTATTATTAAGAGTTAAGAAAGCCAACGTACTCGTATATGAAATAATAATAATAATAATAATAATAATAATAATAATAATAATAGCCATTTAACAATATAACAAACTAGTGCTTATTCTTATCGAGAAAGTAGACGTGACAACGTGACGCTTAGAGTGAAACCTACAGAGCAACAATCGGTCGGCAAAATTATTTTTTTAAACCACACCGCACGTTATTGTATGATGCCGACATGTTAAGCATGAGTCCGCGGCGATAATATATCTTTCAAAATTATATTGCCATTACTTTCACACTATTCACTAAAAACACCCGAGACAAAACAAAGGACAAGTATGACAATCGTGTTTACCGCTCTATTTCTACCAGTAGCATGGCGGCGTAAACATGCGCAGACTGGTTTCAATTTTGGACAGCACACCAGCGCTCTGTGTGAGTCTAGTATACTATTATAACGTCTTTGGCCTAGACCAGCGATGTCAGACAGGGACTAAACGGAGCGGAGCGCTCCACTAGACTGGTTGCGTGCTCCGGTGTTTCCACAGACATAAGCAAGTTCAAGCTCCGACCTAGCTCCACAACCGGTATTGGAGCTTACAACTCTGACACTACTGGCCTAGACATATAGACAAGTTACGCTCAGAAATTACTTACTGTTACTCGGAAACTCACCTTTGCCTAGACATGTAGACTCGGGAACTCGCCTTTGCCTAAACATATAGACAAGTTACGCTCAGAAATTACTTATTGTTACTCGGAAACTCGCCTTTGCCTAGATGTGTAGACAAGTTACGCTCAGAGATTAATTATCGTTACTCGGAGATTCGCCTTTGCGTAGGGATTATACGAGAGGGTTTGAAATTAGTATTGGATTAGTATTGAAGTTTCGAGAACGCGGAAGTTATGCGTTGCCTACGATGGGTTACTCTGAAAGGATCCAGATTATAGTAACGTGTATTTGGGTATTGAGGGATTCGCCTGTTTGGTGAAGTAGCCTATTAGCTGAGATTCGCCTGTTTGGTGAAGTAGCCTATTAGCTGAGATTCGCCTGTTTGGTGAAGTATTAGCTGAGATTCGCCTGTTTGGTAAAGTATTAGCTGAGATTCGCCTGTTTGGTGAAGTATTAGCTGAGATTCGCCTGTTTGGTAAAGTATTAGCTGAGATTCGCCTGTTTGGTGAAGTATTAAATGAGATTCGCCTGTTTGGTAAAGTATTAGCTGAGATTCGCCTGTTTGGTGAAGTATTAAATGAGATTCGCCTGTTCGGTAAAGTATTAGCTGAGATTCGCCTGTTTGGTGAAGTATTAAATGAGATTCGTCTGTTTGGTAAAGTATTAGCTGAGATTCGACTGTTTGGTAAAGTATTAGCTGAGATTCGCCTGTTTGGTAAAGTATTAGCTGAGATTCGACTCTTTGGTAAAGTATTAGCTGAGATTCGCCTGTTTGGTAAAGTATTAACTTGGTGCTTTCTAAATTCTTAGAGACATTTCCTCCTCTCATTAGTCTACGGTATGTTTGTAATAATTTAATATTGTACAGATGTGTGTTTATAATTTATTAGCACCCGGGTTAAGATTGAATACGGCTGTGAGCCTTAAGTAATGCATTATAGTATATTGTACTGATTATCGGCCATTAATTTTCATTTTTGATTATCTCATTTAGTTTGACTTTGATAGGCCTACATATTTTCATTATTAACTCTTTGTTCTTTCATGTCAGTTAATCTCATTGTATTCTTTTACATATTTAATTAATTACATATTATATTATTTAATATCCGGCATTGCTTCTTTGTATGCATCCACTGCGCAGCTTGATCAAATCTACATCACCTTTACCACCTGACCTAGTAATCGTACCCAATATGTGGTGAGGCGTGGCGTTCCGTCTCAAGGCAGAATCCATCTTGCCATTTATGGTGCCTCGGTAGCTCAAGTTGGAATAGCCCTGGCTTACAACACAGTGAGTTCAAATCTGGGCAATGATGGAGGAGGTATATTTGTGGCAGACGTCAAAGTAACGAAAGTTTTTCTCAGTATTCTCTCGTTTTTCACCTCGTCATTCCTCCAACATTCTCCACAATTCCGCTTTCATTATCATATCCGCTTTCATTATCATTAATAGGGCATCTCCTTTGTTTGTGTGACATCGAAGTCGCCGTCCGTCACAATAGATGTTTTTCGCGGTTTGTCCAGAGATTTGTAGATAGCAGTGGTGATGAGTTGTAGACGACTCATAGAGTTCTGTCGAAGAGACACCGAAGCCCACCAGTTTCTAGCTTGTCGACAGGGATATGATGACTCATACATATAGATCTATAAAGAACGGCACATTACCACCAGAGGTATGGTATTCGAATTTGAAGGCTGGAGAGGAATACGTAGCGTGGCAAGGGGTACTGCGGTACCATGTAATGCGTGTAAAAATGTACTATACGGTATAAGATTCGTATACCTTTCTTCTAGACATAACTTTTCAAAAGTAATTTGCGTAATTGCCACCGTCCGTACTTATGTTTCCAACAAACGAATACAATAGTTCAGCTAATTTACATAAATTTGGAGACGGAGGAAATAAATTAAAACGTTTATATCCAATTCCGTTTACGTTGCTATCAATTTTAGGAGCTCTTACCTTTTATTGCCCCTTGCGGAGAAATAGGGATCACTAGGACATCGCATGCAAACAGTTCGTTACAAAGGACGTTATGCGATGTCTTACCTGCCGGGAGCTCTCAGCTTAATTGGTTGGAGAATAAAAGGCTAGAGCCGGCCGCTGATGTCGTCTTCGGTCATATGACTCCCAGGGGAACCCCTGGAGCGTTTTGTGGGCGTTTTCCGGGGCCGCTGCTACTTGTTTCGCTTCAGGGGTCTCCAATCGAAGCCCAAACGATGCGTTATTTATGAACGCACGAATCTTTATTGCAAAGTGAGGCAGTGGGTAACATCCCCGGAATCTCTATCAATCTCCGTTGCTGCAGGGAGTCTCTCTAGGACGACTGGGTAGATCGCTGATACAACTCCTTATGTGGACTTGGAATCCATGCGGAGTTTATGGAACTGTTGTAATTCCCATAAAGACACAATAAAATAAAAATAATCGGCTCAAGTAATACGCACACAATTTCTTGAAGGGCGTTACCTTCTTGCAGTAACTTAGGGCACACCTTTAGAAGTTTTGTGTGTTCTATTGAGCACTTTTGTGATTTGTTTTTCTCTACACCCACAATTCTGAATCTGACATTCTTATAGGGATTATTTTTCAGAAATGACGATAACCCTTCTTAGATGCAATTCATTATTTTCATTGGTTGTTTTAGAGCGCTGTATGATCTGGAAGGTTATTTAGATTAGTTGAAATTTCTAATAGCGAGATGAGACCGAACATTCGCCATGGATTACTTGAATATTCGCCTTACAGTTGGGAAACATCTGGGGGGAATCCAAATAGACAATCAATTGAAGCAGGGTTCGAACCCTCGAGTTCAGCTCATCATTCTTTCATAAAACCTCAATTCTCATAGTAAAAGTCTGTTATACCGCTCCTCGTTATATCGTGGAATCGAATTAAATCATCTCACCCCCTCAATATTTAAGGCATTTACCTGTTTGCTTATTATTGGTGAAGCGTCTGCCGCACAGTTGCTTCAGTGAAAGAATCAGGATTGTGCTATTTCTCAGGTAAACATAGCAGCTTTACTCACTTAAGAGGCTTTAATTTGACTATAGTGTCAGTTGAGCTGTAAGCATTAAGGAAACGGACTTGTGTCATAGAAGGAAAATATTTGCGAGTGTATAAATCAGGGTTACAGAACTGGCGAGAGAGGGGTGGAAAGCATGGGGAAAGCGTTGGTTCCACGTCCACAGTCCACTGGCTTTGAATGACGTCACTGTGCCCCGTACGCAGTCACATAACACAGACACTGAATACAAATCCCCTCCCCTACCAAGTCAATGACGCGGGGGTAGAAGGAAGGGATGCATGACGTTTTCGATCAGTGTCGCAACGCCACAATTGTCGCCCTGTTCTGTAAGCCTGGTGTAAATGAAATAAACCTATCTGAATATGAGGATGATATTGATGAACCGAGTGTTTTCGCTCCTGGTCTGAAATTTAACAGCGCTCTAGATAGAAAATATAAGTGACGTGATGACTTAGCTGGAACGTCAGAGTGTGAACAGATGCACTTATTACATCTTGCCGTTATTAAGATATGCTTTAAAGAAACGTTCACAACAGATCTGATGAACCAAATTAATTGTTTTTTATAAAGAAGACGTAAAATATAAGTACTATACAAGAATCATATTAAATACAAAAGGTTACTAAGTGGAAGAAAAGGCCTGATGACTGTAACTCTGCAACTATAAATAAGTAAAATTGTAAGTGCAGTTCATTATTTAATTGAATATTTCTATATTCACGTCAGTGGTCAGAAATCTCTTTGTGTCGCGGATATGTTATAACGCAGGCGTAAATCATGTCCCCGACTCCCGCAATGTAACGAGGTTTTACTGTATTAATAAATGAAAACGTACAGCATTGTTAAGTGGTACCACACTGTAGTTCACCACCACATAAAATCATCTTGCTACTTATTAGTCATAATAATCTGTACTCTAGTTTTTAAGTCTACGTACTTTAACACTGTAGTGTATTATATTTGATATTCATGTCTGTACATACATAACCCTTATACTAAATATTTCCATGACTATTGTGTGGTATGATTGAATCAGTGAGGAAAAAAGGAGGAAATGTAAGTTAAAAGGTACACGATGTTTATCGCGTCCTTGCAAGGGCTTTTGGAACTCATCTTAACCTTTATATGAGCTCCTAACCTAAAGACCATTTGTCTCAGTTCGTTCGCACTGCGTCACGTAAACCTGCGTACACACTTAGCGAACGAACGACAAACGAAGGCATTCGCTGATTGAAATCGGAATGTGTGTACGTCGCAGCAAAGGCAAACCGATCGTTTGCCTTCGGAAGTTATCCGTCGCTTGCCGGTATATCAAAGGAAGTTGGTATTCGTTGTGGACGGGATTTGCCACTAGCTTGCAGTTCGTAGCAGAACGCAGCGCTTAGTTCAATTTCACCAACAGGATGTCGAAACTGGAGTGAATGGAAGACGCTGTTATAAATCTTATTAATGCATATAGGGAGCAGGAAACTTTATGGAATCCCAAGCATCCTACTTACCACAATAAAGTAAGGGAACATGATGTTTGGGAAGCTATTGGAAAGATGTTCAGCTGTAAAGTAAGCGAGTCAAACACTTGCAAAATTTGAAAATTATTTTTGTTTATTTATTTTCAGTGGATACATATTTTTTGTTTATTGTAGGGAGCAGAAGCCAAAAAGAAAACAGAGTCCCTACTGACATCATTCCGGAGGGAAAGACAGAAGTCCACAAAAAGATCTGGAATGGGGATTGATGTAGTGTACGAGACAACTTGGTTCGCGTATAAACATATGTCGTTCCTTTTGGACAAATTGACACCCAGAAAAAAACAAAGCTCCAACCTTGTGCACACAAAATAAATTATTGGCACTGAAAAGTGCCTTTTCGTAAGCATGATGCGCACTCGACAAACACAGACAAATCTCTCTTTTTAGTATTTTAAGATAATTATTGTCAGTGAGGTATCCGTATATTGAAACTTTCCCCTGTCTTGCAGTCGTACTTTAATAAAATCTTCCAGTTCCTCAATTATAGCTGTACATACTTCTGGAAAAATCCTGGTAATCAACTGTTTCGACACTTTGAATAAATACATTAAACTTGTATACGAATCTCTTGTAGCAAGATATCGAAGTGTTAATGCTAGCCTTTCCTGAATAGGTATTGCTTCTCGTCAGCTTGTGTCTTTCTTGGAAATTTTTGGCCCTATTTTGCATAGTTATATTTCGAAGTCTGTTTCTGAAATGCGATAGAAGTTGTGAAACTGTCCCTATTCCATTCGACGTAAATCATGAAGCAAGTCAGTGCCTCTATATTGATTGCGACTTTCGTAGAGTGGCGTCTGCCACCATCGCCTTTTGTTTTTTAACTTTCTTTTTGTTAAACTGCCTACAGTAACAACGGCTGCACTTGCTGTAATTATATTTTCATCTGCCATTATTGCGGATAATCAGCGAACGTGAATGTTTTCTGACCATTTGAGCGAACGTGAATGTTTTCTGACCATTTGCTGATGATTTGTACGTTGCTTCAAATAGCGAACGAACAACGAAATTTCGCTTCATCATTCGTTCGTTGTTCGTTCGCTAAGTGTGTACGCACCTTAAGGGATCTACGAGTAAGTAAATGTTGCAGAGGAAAGGAACCGTCGATAAGAACGGTGACTGACTGGGCAGTTAAGCCAGCCGCACAAGAGTACCCGCAACAGCATAGACAGCTACTACCACCGCATCCCACAACGTTTCCCGCCCAGCTGTCGACCCGAGAGGGAAAAGCAGCACCGCCAAATCCAAGTCCCCGATGCCTGCCGGAGATTAAAGAAGCTCCTCTAATGCCAAGGTTTCATTGCCAGCCGAAGATAAGTGAACGACAGAATTTGAAAATTATGGCCCTTTCTTTCAGAGCTCATCCCGATATTTGTGTTAACGCCTTGGGAAAACTACAGACAATATGAGTGGTTTCAATTTAGAAGATTGAGCCAATCGACCCGAAATCTGTCATTGTCAACGAGAGAGATGGGAGGAAAAACATTTAAAAGGTACGCGAAAACTCGTCCTTGCAAGGGAGTTTGGGGCTAAAAAGAACGAATATGTGAGCTCCAAGCCTGTTGGCCACTTGTCTCACTCCGAGTTTCGCCGTTTCATACGAGAAATTAACAGACTTTTAAAGCGGAAGCCAAAAATGGACGTAACCTAATAGCTACCAGAAGTATAAACCTCGAGGCACATTAAATATAGAATGGAGCGAGATGAACTGCGTGGAAAACCACTTACACTTCTGTCTCTATGATAACACGAGTGATGTAAGAGTAAACATTTTCATGTAAAAGCTTTACAATAATTTGTTTCATGTGCACCTCTAACATAGACATTGATGTCGAAAAAGGAATATTATGAAATAACGCAAGATAAGGGTCCACAAAAACCTGAGCGGATGGTCAGAACGGCTTAGTTTTTAGATCTTGGAACATAATTAGTGACATTTAAATTCTGTATTCATTATTATTATTATTATTATTATTATTATTATTATTATTATTATTATTCACCTGACATAATTAGGAACATTAAATCCAGACGTTTGAGATGGGCAGGGCACGTATGGGCGAATCCAGAAATGCATATAGAATATTAGTTGGAAGGCCGGAGGGAAGAAGACCTTTGGGGAGACCGAGACGTAGATGGGAGGATAATGTTAAAATGGATTTCAGGAAGGTTGGATATGATGATAGAGACTGGATTAATCTTGCACAGGATAGGGACCGATGGCGGGCTTATGTGAGGGCGGTAATGAACCTGTGGGTTCCTTAAAAGCCATTTGTTTGTATTATTATTATTATTATTATTATTATTATTATTATTATTATTATTATTATTATTATTATTATTACATTTTGTTTTCTGTGAATGTATTTGTAGATTTCTTGTAGTGGCTCATAAGTTGTGTATTTCCGTATTCGGTTATAAAAACTAAACTTTAATAGAGGATTTTATAAATATGATGCGGAAAACGGTGACATCCGGGACTAAGAACAGTACGGTATTAGCTATCTAAACAGAAAATATTGTGACCTAGTCAGTTGATATAGCTGAAAGATATAATTGTTATCATTGATGAGCACATGCCGGACTTGTTCACTCTGCACACCTGCCCAAATGTTTGTGACTAACAAACGTGTCCCCCCACCCAACTGTAAGTAGGAGAAGGGACGGGACGTCGTTACATTGGCCAAATGACCGCACACAAATAAACCAAGTTGAGGACGTCTATAAAACAAAATTAGTTTCTCTTATTCGCATCTCACCCCTGGGTGGTCTGGCGAGAGGTGACGTCTGATCGACGTGGGTGGCGTCGACCTATTGGTCAATATTCTTGCTTGCTGCACAGTCTCCAAGCAGGTCACGGCCCGTCGCACGTCACTATCACTGCCATTAGCATCACCATCACAATCAACACTGTCACCGTCACCATGGGCATCGAAGACGTAGTTCAGCGGTAGCGAGTTTATCTGACCAGACAGAAGCTGCGCTTGGACGCATTTTCGATCTCCCCTTAAGCTGATTACTTCGTTGGATTTTTTCTGAGGTTTTCTCCAACCGTAAGGCGAATGCCACATAATCTATAGCGAATTATCGACTCATCTCTCCAATTACCATCTACCATGAACTCCATCGACTCTACCACCCTGATGATCATAGTCATTATTATCACCACATTCGCCATCGATATCATCGCTTCATTGTCCTTACCAATACCATCACCATCCTCATCATCATTAATGATCATCAGAAACATTATTACCATCTTGATCACTACTGTCGTCAGTTCATCACCATTACATTGTTTAACGAGAATTCTTACGATTGTGTTATTGTTATTTGTTAATTAAGTACAGGTCCGCCGTTCTGGCTATGTGGATGGCGCGTGAGCTTCCCGTTGAAGCTGTCTAAGGTTCGATTCCTGGCGTGGGTAATGGAAGGAAATAAAGGGAGAGACTAAACCGACTAAGAAAGAAAGAATTAAATAGAGGATGTTAATGAACAGCAACACAATGATTTCACTAAGAGTAGAGAGGAGTTGGACGGGTGATTTGAGATAGGTTATCCATGATCACCGACGTAAAATATTCATGGTACGGGGCATTGAATTAATTATAGCTTGATACTTATAACTCAATAGTGAAGCAAAATATCGTTGTAAATTGTATTAGAATGACTTGTGGCATTCGTGACTATCTTGCTGACACATGGACCGTCCTGCCTTAGCACTGATGGACCCAGATCCCATTGTCAGAGGAATACCTGATAAAACAACGGGCCCCGGTGCCACAAGTCCTTCCTATATCAACTCATACTGCCCCAAGACTTCATCCCAGCCACTTTTAACTACAGTTCTGAGGTGTGAAGGAGGTGAAGGGTGTTAGTGGAATAAAAGAGAAAAACGGCAGCACTCTGAAGAAAGTCCTTTGCAGTGTCTGTTTTGTCAGTCACTAATTTCATCACGACTTGGTTGGAATCGAACCTGGGCCGCCTGGATAGAAAACAGCGTGCTAGCGCTGAGCCACAGACGCGGCTACGTTAAATACTTCACTATTACTGTAGAGAGAACAGCGTTATCATGAAACAGTCATCGATCAGGTTTCATTCGTATTTTGGTTTCCACGAGTTTCATAATTCCACCATTGATCCATTCATAGTTGTACCATTTGTTCATCTCTAAATAGCTTGTGTGCCATGACTGTTTTTTGATGATTCAAGGCAAGTGAAACCCCTGGGCTGTAACCCGCGGTGACATATGTAAACCTCAGGTACTGCGCTTGCATGATAGCAATTTGTAAAATGGCTACTCGAGTTGCCCACATAGCGCCAGGCCTGTCCAGAAGCACAATTAACGTCTGCTAGTCAGCCAAGCCCTGACTTCGGGCTCTGTATCTTCTCTGCGACAGTTTGGTAAGAAACTTGTCTGGATGCCATCTCTGTTATTTATGTGCAAACGCTGCACCGCAGAATGCCACGCCCAAGAAGTAAAAAAGGCGCCAGTTCGATTCCAGGTTCTCTTTGCTCAAAGCCAGTGATAGTGCAGTCAGCGGAAGGCTCAAAGTATTTGTAAAGAATAAACTTACACTTTATTTCCTTGTTATGAGTAGTTATACTTAATTGATTTAGAACCACTTTTATATATTTTCACAAGATTGGGTCGCGTATAACGTTGGCAGTTTTTGAGAGGCATTTAAATATCTTTAATGGGTTAAGTTCTTACTTTTTGGAACTTTTATAATGGCTATAAATTAATAAATAATAATGTAATGTAACTACAAGTTTATTTACAGTCCCCCCCACGTTATTCTATGGTTCCGAAGTATGAACTCTGACAGCTAACAAAATAAATTATTAGAGGCGGCAGAAATTAAATTTCTGAGGCCTTTAGCTAGAAATGCTCTATTGAATTATAGCTGTAAAATATAAAGAACTAAGACAGGAAATGAATGTGGAAAATGTAATTTAAAAATAAACAAATGTCAGAAAAATTTATTAAATCACTAATGAGATAGAGTTCCAACAAAATAGTTTGAAAATATACTGTCAATATTACCCTAAATGTAGAAGATCTATTGGATGACCAATGAAGCGCTGGATAGTTCAATTTATTACATGTGTATCCTGAAGACGGAACAAGCCATACATGGAACATATGCCATCAAGTTATTGATGATATGGGTATTTACACTACTCACAAAATAATACATATATAAATTACAGACACTAATTTCAAATCTGATCCCATACCAATAGCCTGAGATTTGCAGTAGCACACTGTGAGGCGGTGTCCCCATCAGACTTCGATTTCTTCTGAAATGTTCGTTTCATATTTATTCCTTTTGGGTATATCATTAGGGCTATGTATTTTTTCTTAACGCTTTCTTCTGTTAAAAATAACACATTTTTTTCCTGTGTTTCCTGAACCGTTATGGTGCCTAATAATTGAGCCGTTCAGAGTAGAAGTGGTCAAAAAATGGGTAATGAGGATTAAAGTAAACATTCTGTAAAATACAGCGCAAAGTAGCAATTAATATTGAATTTATTTAAACTGTTAGTAATCAGTGGATAGCACGAAGGACATTAATTGCTACCATTTTGCGCTGTATTTTACAGAATTTTTACTTTAAACCTCATTACCTAATTTTGACTTATACCACTTCTGCTCTGAACGGCTCAATTATTGTTTAATGTATACAGCTGTTCTTTCCTGCAAGCATCAAGGGTAAGAAAGTAAAGGCGCTTTTCTTCTCTGTCACACCGGGATCTTCATAGTCTCTAAAGTTTCTACACTTAACCCTTTCAGTCACGAATTGTGTATTTTTGTTTAGAAAAGGCTAATTGTTTGTTCTTGACTCCTTTTAAGTTTTTGTGAATTGCCCACAGTCTCGTTTTTACAGCATGATGCCTAGATTTCCAGATATGAACTGTCCACTTGAGAGGACAAGATGGCTAAAAGGACCTTTCAACAACTGTCTTTGAAGCGGCATTGAAGTTGCTGTCCTCTATAGAGGACGTAGTGAATGAAAAGGTTAAACCTTGCTTCGCGATGAGACAAATGGCCAATAGACTTTGAGCTCACATATAGATATATCATAAGCAGCGAGACCCATATCAAAGATGCTATAAAACGCATAGTTTTTATATTGCTTTCTTCCCAACTTGTCTCATGTCATTCAGTCAGTCATGGAATCTCACTGCCAAAACTTTTAAGTGCTGAACGTATAGGACACAGAGACTTATAGGCCTAACTGGTGTCCACCAGTCAGGTTGATCCGCCAATGTTTTGCCTCCAGCGACCGTTGCGCCGCTCATATCTTAGTTAATGTTTTAATAATTTACTTTATTCACGTATTTACTTCAATTATCTACTATAAATAACCAATTGGTACTCACCATTACTTTAAGCGATCGAAGTGTTCACCCTTTGCTCTTAAACATGCGCCAATACTCTTGAAATGATGCAGAAAACTGCGTGAAATCAATTTATAATCAGTACCCTGTGTCGTCAAGTTTTTCCTCTATTGAAACAGAATTGGGCACAAGTCTTGTAGCCTATACTTTTTGTCTATGAGAATATCACATGTTCGTACTTTTTCACGAACTTTAAATTATTTTGTGTTGATGGAACATGTATCTTAGATAATTACGAAAAAATTCTCTCTTGCAGGATTTGTAAGAATGTTTCTTCTTTATATAACTGTCGTAAATAAATATTTTTATTCCAAATTATTTTGAATTCCCACCATATTACACAATGAACTACGAAGAGAACAATAAAGTGCCAAACTAACAGGACACTTAACTGCATACGAAACCGGTTATGACTCGCGGCGGCCGACTTTGATAACGCCGGTAACACAGTTCGACTTGGTTTAGCTCTTACCAATTAACCTAACTAGCGGACATCCTATATGACGCAAAGCATGACCTTGAAATGAAAGGTGAGAAAAGAGGAATATACCCTCACCATCTTAACCCCCTGCATTACAGTTTGTAATACTGTGATCTAGGAAGTTAAATTCTGGGATCTCGATCAGTTTTCTGATACTCTAATTCCGTTTTTCATTTTAAAAAGTACCATTTTATTGGCACTAATAAAAATTAATTATTTAAAACTTTCACGGTGTTCCACGGTGAACGAAATTATAAAGTTTTGCACTTTGTTATGTACGTAGAAACATCCAACGATAGAGATAGAGCTCCATGTTTTCATAACATCGGCACTGTGATAAGATGGTGTGGTCGGCACCACGCTCCGACAGTTTTTTTACTCCGGGAAGTACCCGGATGTCCAATAGTTTTTAATGTAACTGTAGGTGTATTAATTGCATCTATTAAATATAATAGTCGTAAGGATGGTACTGCATGTATATAATAATTGTTATTGGTAGTAGTAGTGCAATTTCTACATCAAAGATTAGGAAGATGTATTCAATTTGATAGAAGACTGAGTGGACTCTTGGGCAGTTCTAAAAGTTTTGACTCGAAAAAAATCCCACCACCACTAAAGATTGAACCGGAGACCTTGCAGGCCTTAGCCAGCTGCTGTAGTAGACAGATATGAATTTACTCAACAGTTACACATACATACTACAATTAGTTATCCTGGTGAACGGGCATCGGCAATTACCGGTATATGTCCCATCTACAAAAAGGGAAACATGACGCTACCGGATATTAGGTATAGGGACTCCTATAGGGCGCTTTTACCAACAATGAGCAAAGTAATTTGTTGCAGAAGTACACCGTGTCCCGCTTAGAGGGATAGAGAAATAAGTGCTAATTTAAAGTATAAATAATGTTTTATAACATAACTTTTTGTATAACTTGATGTAAAATCTCTCCGAGTTTCGGAAAATGGTCAGTGCAACTCGATGTGTGTGCCTCGAGCTACCCTGAAGACATCTGAAAGGTACTCAACTTTCTATCAAGTGTTTCATAACATTTGTGGGGTGATTAGCGCAGCTGCATCTATGATACGTTGCCTCAGTTTTTCCAAAGTGTCAACTGTATCACGTTGGTACACAACACTTGTCACAAAGCCCCAGAGGAAGGTCAGTGAGCGTCAAGTCGGTTGACCAGGCAAGGGTTCTCCTCTTCTGATCAACCTATTGAAAAAGTTTGCATTCAAAAAGCCACGCACTGCTCCATAGTAATGGAGTGGAGCCGCATGTTGCTGAAAAACCGATCCTGGGAGGAGTTGATCAACAATAAAATAATGTTCTGCAATATGTCCAGATAAACATTCCCTGTGACTGTTGCCTGGATGAAGAAGAATGGGCCAATGACGAATGTTCTACTGAATGGCGCCAGGCTAGTTTCCACGATAAACGTTAGTGCGCATGCACATGAACATGCAACTGTTTTAAAACCATTGGTGCGTAAACTTGGACAGTTTCTGCATATTGTCAGATGTAATTGTAAATCACAACGATATCTTCGTCTGATTTTAAATGGTGAGCATTTATTTCTCGATCCCTCTAAGCGAGACACGGTGTATTTACGAGAGACTGAGGAAGTGAATACGTCAATATGTATGATACGCTTCCAGGCTTATTTCAGGGAGGAATTTACTACCCCAGATAGCATATTTGTCTTAGACACATTAAGGCTATAGGAAACACAGAAGAGGGGGGAAAGTTCATTACGCATTCGTCGACTTTAGAAAAGCATTCCGAACTCACTTAAGCTGATAGTATTTTCTATAGAACATTTAGTTGAAATATTTTCAGATGTTTGCGTATCTTAGAGGGTAGACATGCACATATACTGAAAAATAACAATCTTCTACAGTTTTGTTTTCAAGAAAGCAGCGTGTAATAAACATCCCAGTGTGTCCGTGTTTACATTGTTACCAGTTGCTACGTCAGATCAGCTGCTTCACTAATGATTGGTGCTGCCAGAAGTGCGAGCCAAGTGAGACTCTTATAATAGCCTGCATGACGCACCGTGTTCGATTACCAGGGAGGCATTGTACTCCAAGGTACACGCATCTTTTTCGTCCTGCCTAGTTTCGTTTAGTGTTAAGCAAGGCATCGTCGCGTTTCTCTCTAAAACGTTTTAGTTATTGATTATCATACATCATTTCACCATGGTGTAGGCATAGCTCAGTTTGTATACGACGTCTTATAAGGAGAAGTTGCGTGTTCGATCCTGGACGGATACTTTTGAGACTCGGGTAATTTAGCTTCCCTTGATACTGTAGTCTCACTCCACTCATTTCATTTCATCGTTTCTGAACAGTCTTCTATTGAAAGAATTGAAATGAAATGAAATGATTAGCCTAAAAATGTCCCGTTAAGGGCAAAGGCCTCCTCCTATAGAGGGAGAGCTCTATTTGTCTCACGCTATGAGGTACTCCGCATGAGGTACTCCGCATAAGAGATGTTTACATGCTTGGAATTGTTCACTTGGTTCACATTCTGCACTGTTTGATATTGTTCGCTTGTTTCTGTCGCACTGGTTTTAGTCGCTGTTCACTTGTCTTCTTAGGTTTTTCCAGTCTTCCCTATGTCTTGCTCTGCTTGACCAATGGCTTCCTACACGTTCACTGAAGAGGTCGGTCCATCTTCTTCTTGGTCTTCCGCGTGATCTCTTGCCAATGCGGGGATCCCATAGTGTGACTTTCTGCGTCCATCTTCCGTCTCTAAGTCTTGCAACATGGCCTCCCCACTTCCATTTGGTGTTGGTGGCTTGCAGTGCTGGATCATTAGTTGCTGACATCTTTTGTAGCATTTCGTTTGGAACTCTGTCCCTCAGTGATAAGCCTAGTATCCTTCTCAGCATCTTCCTTTGGCATATTTGGATACTGTTACGAAGTTTGGCAGTGAGAGACCATGTCTGACACCCATATAACAGTACAGGAGTTACGCAGGTCTCCAATATTTCTATTCTGAGTTTCTTGCTGAGTGTTCTCTCCAGTACGATGAACTTGAGAGTGCAGAATGCCTTCCACGCGAGAGTAATCCTTCGTTTTATTTCCTTAATTAAATAAAAAAAATTCATTGGTTTATGTAAGTGGTCGGCAGCTAGCCCATATTTTAGGACGTTTTAAGGGTTAGGTACAGTTTACAGCAGTAAAATTTTGGAAATATTCAACATTTTTTTCCTCCATTACTGTATCTTGTACAATAATGAAAATTGATATGTGTAAAACATTGTCCTTCTGCTATATGAAATAATATTTTTACGATTCGATTTTTTTTTTCATTTTTTTTTTTTCAAAATTCAATTCACTGAGCAGTGATGAAGCATTTCCCACATAACTAAAAAACTATCCAACATTCTGTAATGAAATTTTTTGTGTGTATTTATGCATGTTATATCTATAATATGATGCAAGATCACTTCTCTACCTTTGATAGATTGTCTGATAAAAATAAATTCATTTTAAAAAATGGTCAAATTTCAGTATTTTCTTCTAACACAAAATAAAAAATGTATATTTATTAAGGAATGTAGCTGAAAGCGCATGATATTGTTAACCTGAGTTTCAGCAATAAAATAAAAGAGAGAGAACATGAAAAAGTTAACAAGTTTATGAGTTATGAGGGAAACGCTTCATCACTGCATAGTAAACTGCCACTCAGGTTAACAATATCATTGCGCTTTCAGCTACAGTCCTTAATAAATCTTTTTTTTTTATTTTGTGTTAGAAGAAAATACTGAAATTTGACAATTTTTTAAAATGAATTTATTTTTATCAGACAATCTATCAAAGGTAGAGAAGTGATCTTGCGTCATATTGTAGATATGACATGCATAAATACACACAAAAAATTTCGTCACAGAATGTTGGATAGTTTTTGAGTTATGTGGGAAACGCTTCATCACTGCACAGTGAACTGAATTTTGAAAAAAAAAAATGTAAATATTTTTTTTAATCGTAAAAATATGTTTTTCATATAGCAGAAGGACTGTGTTTTACACATACTAATTTTCATTATTGTACAAGAAACAGTAATGGAGGAAAAAAATGTTGAACATTTCCAAAATTTTACTGCTGTAAGCTGTACCTAATCCCTTAGGCCCGTATTCATAGACATTTTTAGCGCGGGTTTCCGGTGGATGATCAGCGTTTTTCGTATTCATAAACCAGTGTTAGCGATAGGATATGATTTGAATTCTGTACAAGTAACCAGTGGATAGTCGGGGCTAGCTTAGTACACTCGTAGCGCGTGCTGCGAAATGTGTATGAATAGCACCCTTAACTTTTAAATATTTTATTCGGTTATTTAACGATGTAGCCTAGTATCAACTGCACGGTTATGTCGCTGCTGTACAATTGGTGATAGCGGTATGTCATTGTGACAATATCAATTCCAGGATTCACCACGATAGTAGCTGGCATTCGCCACATTATTCGGAAATATCTTGGAAATAAAACCAACCATATAATCGTTCCAAGCGGTATTCGAACCTATCACGATAGAACTTCTGAGCACGAGTCCCGCTCGCTGTACCTACACGACGCCTGTAGTCGCTAGCCACGTTCTATAAGATTTAGTCCGAGCATGGGTTCGAATCGCGCTTGGATTGATTATCTCCTTGAGTTTTTTCCAAGATTTTCTCCAGTTGTAAGGCGAATGCCAGGTTTTCCCCATGACGAATCCTCTGACTTCTCTGCATAACAACACTATTCGTATCACCAATTCCATAAGAACTAGATAGCGACGGACTTAATACAGTGCCGTTAAATAAGAGATTTAAAATGCACATCACATCTTCCTCTTTGTGTAACTCTCCCAACAAAGTGCTGTACCGACGGTAATCTCTATCACTGAGCGTCTGACCTCGCTGGATATGTAGCTGCCTTGTAACCTTTCCCTACCGAAATTTCCGAAATCTATCTCTCTGATTTCTTCGAGGCTGTGAATCTGTTACGGGCAATGAAGTACCGTCAAATGGGCAAACTTGAAACAGTGTTTTAACTTGGAACATTATCATACATAGGGTATTTTCGTTTTGTCACAGTGGCAACATAATCTTCACTTGTTACTTTGTTGTGCAGCACATTGAATCTATTACAGTTTGGTGTTACTGTGACAAAACGAAAATACCCTATGATAATGTTCCAAGTTAAAACACTGTTCCAAGTTTGCCAATTTGACAGTAACCTAAATTGGGGAAATGATGTGAATGGCCGGCATTCAAAGTCAATGCCCAACTACATTGGAAAATGACATTAATTCTCGGTCATTAACGACAGTGTTCCAGACAGTAGAGCTATATTGTTAATATGGAGTTTACAAACTCTTTCGTTATCGGAATGTACAAGTACGCTAGTTCCAAAAGTCGTGTGAATTCAATCACGCTGATAGTTACTTCTGCATGTTGGCTTTTTATGGGTTCCAAAATAGAGATTTTCGCCTAACGATATTGATAAATCATTATAAATCGAAAGCCAATGTAGCTTTCCAATTGCATATCAACCAGATAGACCATTATGTAGAATAAGTTTCTTCACTGTACCTTAAAAAGAACTTCTTTAATTGTTCTGCAGTGCACACAAAGTCGTGATAGCTTCCTTGATGATGTTGTAGTACTTTTCCTTCAACTCAGGTACCATTCAGTTTTTCCTTCATAACCTATTGATGAATGTGTTGTATGATTAATGTCAAACACTTATTTAATTAACTTTTCTCTCTTCTTTGATATCAACATGAGTTAATCATAATGATAGGCTATGAAGATTAAAGCTCAACAGCAATGATAATAATAATAATAATAATAATAATAATAATAATAATAATAATAATAATAATAATAATAATAATAATAATAATGGTAGTACGGCAGCTGTGCCGAGCGATGAATCGCATCTAATTTGGAAGTGTGTGGGCCGAATCCCGTGATGTGCGACGCGGGCTGGAGTCCCGCCAGGCGTTGGTCACGTCCGCCACTTTGTCAGCAAAGCACGGTACTACACCTCGTGTCTGCCGAAATACACTGTGCTTGTGCTTACGATTCTTTATTGCAAGCATGGGGAAAGTCTGCAATGCTATGGGAAGTTCGTTCCGATATTTCGATGAAGTCCACACCTGTGGAGTAACGGTTAGCGTGTCTGACCCCGAAACCAGGTAGCACGGGTTCGAATCCCGGTCAGGATAAGTTACCTACTTGAGGTTTTTTCCGTGGTTTTCCCTCAACCCAATATGAGCAAATGCTGGGTAACTATCAGTGCTGGAGCCCGGACTCATTTTACCGGCATTATCACCTTCATTTCATTCAGGCGCTAAATAACCTGAGATGTTGATACAGCATCGTAAAATAACCCACTAAAATAAAAATAAAAATATTTCGATGAAGGTATAGTCTTCTAATATTCCTGGTAATGACTCTTCACATTCTATAAATCTATCTGCTTTTCTGTTGTCTGTTTTATTTCGTTGCTGGCCATTTCCGGGATTTAGACCCAGTCTTTTGTAACTGTCCCAAATAACAGAATTCCTGTTCGCAATGCCTTTCATATGAAAACAAAGGTAGGCCGATATGCAACTTTCGAAACAACGTGTTTTTCTGTATTTAATCAGAGATGAAAGAAAGAAATCTAATCTAAACCTCTTGCGAATGGTTCTTCCATGTAACACGAGTATTTCAAATGAGGTTTTTGATAGTAGCTCTTCAGAGAACTATATAGAGGCAATGAAATGATGGTAAGGGGTAGTGGAACGTCGTTCTAAATGGCGCAGAAACCAATGATGGATAACTGACAGGAGGTGTAGCTTATACTTCCCCCCCCCCACTGCTGGCGAAGCGTAGTTGCTAGCTACTGACATAGTGGGGCAAAAGAATTCGATTGCTATCTGTTCCAGAAGAAGCACTTGACCAATGAACTTGGCTACTGTACGTTCACAAAATACTCGTCATATTCATAATAATTAACGTTAATTTGTTTATTAACATTGATTAAAACACCAGAAAAGCTCTCTATGCAACAATTTATTTGTACTAAGTAATAAAAAAACAGTAAGAAATAAATGTTTTGCATGTACGGTTAAACAACGCACCTGAATACTGTGACATGATCACTGGAGAGGTGGTCCACACCTGTGGAGTAAAGGTTAGAGCGTCTGTCTACGAAACCAGGTGGCCTGGGTTCGATTCTCGGTCGGGGCAAGTTACCTGGTTGAGGTTTATTCCGGGGTTTTCTCTTAATCCAATATGAGCAAATGCTGGGTAACTTCCAGTACTGGAGCCCGGACTCATTTCACCTGCATTATCACCTTCACCTCATTCAAACGCTAAATAAACTAAGATGTTGATAAAATGTCGTAAAATAACCTACTAAAAATTGTGAACGATTATTTCAAGAATAGAGATAAACATAACATCCCTTTTCGCCCTCAGTTAGCAATTATTCCTCCAGTATATGTGACGGATATTTAACCTTTCCTTAATAACCCAAACGAGTAAGAAATCCTTATTTTCATCTGAATTTGATGCGTTGTGTATTCTTATATATTTCATATACTTCACCAGAAGTGGGAATATCCACGTCTTGTGGATAGTGGAGGTATAATGGAGTAATTTCAAGTGATAACTAAGTTTTGGAGCAAATGTAACACACATACCCTTTGCGAACTACAGCAAACCCTAATCATTGCGTCCAATTGGTGAATCACAATAGATATGGTAGTGTTTGTATATCTGCAAAAGAAAATGAGCCCAGTATCTGTGCGGTTTATAGTAACTTGACCACTCCAAAAGTTATAAATGTGGAGGAAGATTTCAACGGCAACGATGGTGAAAGAGGCAACGCTTCTCTAAGGGTTAACATATACAGAGTGTTTCCGAGGTGGTGTTACAAACTTTCAGGGATGATGGCGAAGGGCACATGTATCAATTTGAGACAAGGAACCATGGTCCGGAAATGACTGAGTCGAAAGTTATAAGCAAAAATAGTTGTGTTGAAATGGAATTGTAATTTGGCACCACGTGCCCTCCTTCCCTTAACTTTTGGAACAGTCGTGGAAAAATGGTATGGGCCGGATGTCTCCTACATGAGTACTTGTGCCGATACAATCTGTGAGCTTGTTTACTGTTCCCATTGACTCATCCGTATTCGAAAATCAGGTCTGCTTATTCCGCTCTCGTGTACTCCTCCATTTCACTTGGACTAATCAACTGGACATTGCAACTGTAGAACATGGTCTTCATTGGTGGGCAGAATGGTACTCCTAGTCGTCCTTGATGGTCAAATGTTTACTGAGCTTGCCATTAGGTGCGAGACTCTCGGATTCAAACCAGCCGAGAGAGATGGGTTTTAAAGGCGATACGAATCTTTAGCATGGCTTCCTTCGGTAGGTAAATAAAGCTAGGAGACCCATATTGTGGATGTACGACACGAGAAAGCATCCTGGCCTGAATGAGAGGACTCCAGACAAAATTTATAGGTCATATTTTCTCCATTATGAAGATTTGGAAGTATCGCAATGGTCTCCTATGGGTGACGTAAGTGTGCATGGACTTATTACACCCTCTTCCCCTGGATCCATATCATACCCATCAATAGTCTTAACCTGAATTTCGTTGGTAGCGTCTCCAGAAACATCCTGTTTCCTCAGTTTATTCGAAGGTGGGAAAAGTTTCCTGCAGGTGGAACAATCATGTCAAGACAGTCACTACCACTACTACTACTACTACTACTACTACTACCACTACTTCTTCTACTACTATACTACCACTTCTCTTACTACTACTGCTACTGCTACCACTACTACGACTACTATTACTACTACTACCCCTACTTCCACTTCTACCACCACTACTACTGCTACTACTACTACTACTACTACTACTACTATTACTGCTTCTGCTACTACTACCACTACTTCTACTACTAATACGACCACTACTACTACTGCTACCTTCACTACTTCTACTACTACTACTACTACTACTATCACTACTTCTACTACTAATACGACCATTACTACTACTACTACTGCTACCTTCACTACTTCTACTACTACTACTTCTGCTACTACTACCACTACTTCTACTACTAATACGACCACTACTACTACTACTACTACTACTACCACCACCACTAACAATTATCGCATTCTCAAACAATATCGAAATTAATAATGTATCAAAAGATTAAAAAGTAATGACATTCACGAATGTGAACCTACATCGTTATCTGTTCCATTGTCCTGTCTCTTGTCAAGTAAGTTAATGGACAGTTAAGAAATCTGAGGACAAAACTGTTCTAAAAAGTTGTTTATTTTTTGTAAGCCTCTCATCATCGCCTGTAACCCAGGTATGTTTAGGTCTACTCTTCAAACTCTATCATTTAATAGGGATTTCTTTAAAATGGTAAATTTCCCGTTCATGACTTCCCTGAGCAAGAAACCTCTCTTTTTAGTTCAAGACTTATACCTTTTACATATTTTTGTCCTTAATATTTTTAAGGTCGTTTCTACATGGTAGTTGCTTCATATCTACGGTGTTACAGCCTGACTGAGGGGAGCACAACTCAGCCAGTTGCGATATTTATCGGACAGATCGCGTTCTGTCGCGGAAGATGGACAACGTATGGATGCGATAATTATGTAATAATGAAGGATCACAGGATTGGGAAGTAAGCGAGATGTGGTTCTTTGTAATAGGCGCCATACTGGCATACGCTTGTAAAGATTCAGGAAATCACGAAAAATCCAAGTCAGGATAGTAGCCCTCGAGATCGAATCCAGGACCTCCCGAATTCAAAGCAGGAATGTTAATCATTATAATATTCCTCTATTGTTTTAAAAATGTTTGCTAAATTTAGATGTTTGACATTTAAAGCTCTTATTCTAAGTTAATGAAAAGAAATATGAAGTTGTTCTGTAACACTGTGAAGTATAGAGCCATGCTTTCTTGATCTATTATTCGGAGGTCCGTCTTTAATACCACTGCCTTTCCTCTTTACATTCCTATTTAAGATCCTGAGTTTCACATTCTCCAATGTGCGATGGAGGGAGAAAGTCCTCGATTACGTCTGACATCTTCCAATCCGTGGTCTAACACTTCATCAGAGATTACTCTGTTCATGATGGTATGAGATTTCGGGATTTTTTCACTTCATCATATATAGAAACATCAATGTTTAGAAGATATACCTCTGCTCCATCTGTTGAAGTAAAGAAAAGGAAACCTGTCTGCTGTTTCGGTATCAAAAGCTCCAGCAGTAACTCATGGTAACGGATCCAGCAGATACGTTTCTCTTTCCTTGCTTTCCCTTACGATAGAGCTGAAAGTTCAATGTTTATACATCTATGACATGGTGGAAAAAAGAACCCAAAAGTCTGGCACCATTTTAACAGCAAAAAGATCTTAAATCATACTGCGTTCATGATGATGAGAAACATGAAACGAAAGTTGGTCAGTGATATGTAAGTATGAGCAAGGTCAGCTCACAAGTTCCAGTCCATGAGCAGCACTTCATCTGTTTGGCGTTGATGAAGTATTTTTGTTACTAGGGAGAAGAAGTTGCTGGTTTGAACTCTCATCAGTTGATTTCTTTGATCTTTGGTATACATCATTAGCTATTAATGGAAACAGTATTATTCCACTGTTAACAAACATTACTTATTACTCAAGAATACTTACTGAAGTAAAACTACTATTAAATTGTTCAGCTTTGATAACCAACGGTACCTTAAGGGGAGTAGATAGTAATGCTTGTGCGATTAAAAATTTCAGTACAAAAGTTTAGTTCAATATTTATAGGCTTTTAGTGCTGAGAATGGAATAAAAATGTCCATGCTTACACAATCAGTCATTCTGAATTCAGTGGTATAAAAGACAACTATATTTTCATATCCAAGTGCAAAACAAAGGCCCTAACTGACAACCTATTTTTCCACTTTGCTAAGTGCTCCTCATTCTTCAGGTGCACATTACTTGGTACAGTCTTCACTCATATACCTTGTATTTTTTTAAGTTGTCTAGTAATATATATTGTAAATTCTAAAGCAAAACTTAGTTAAGTATTTCACCTGTATTGAAACAGAAAAAATATTGAACTTTGTTTAACATTTTTTGCAATTTTTTCATTGCATATATATTTTTTCTCGTGTTATGTGTGTGATTTTCTTAAACCTGTAGGTCTACTATGTAGAACACAGACTGTAGACAACACAGTAAAATTTTGATTTGCATTAATTCAGTAGTTTCATAGAAAAATATCAACTTATGGGAAACTGCATTAAAAAAAACGAAGAATGTATGAATTACATCCGCCGCTTACCTACAGAAATACCCCCCACAATATTTATATTGTTTTAAAGAGCAAGTTTTGTACTTTTTAAAAGACAAAATAAAAAATTGGATTTTTGACCCCTAATCACTACCTGGTTCCCTTAATAGAATTTAAAATAAATTAAACCTATACATCTGGTTGTAGAAGAGGATTGAATAAGTAAATTAAATTATCCGTCCAATAGAGTGTAGGACCCGAAAGTTCATTAATTTACCTGATTTTTGTCTCGTGAACTATAACTCTATGCTGATAAATTATCGTAGTGAATTATAAATTTGTAATGCCACGCGTAACATATCTATCATGTCATAATTGCAAGCATATTTAATAAATCTGATGATATTAACTTCCATCCCTTAAGTAACAGCCCGCTTAGCTGTGATTCATCGCGTCAGCTTTCGGCTTTAAAATCTCGCACCTTAGGCTATACATTACATTACATTACAGACTTAATGAAATTTATTGACTTACCTTATAATAATTGCTGGAACTGTTGACCATCATCTGTAATGCACATTTCACATCTTTTGAAAAGATTTCTAGACATGTTGGATATCGTCTCTGTTGAAAGAATTGAAACCTAGACCCATGGTCCGTTGCATTTAATTTATGAATGGCTCTTGTCTTATATCTTTAGTTTTAATAATTTCGTCGCTCTCCAAACTAATATCTTGGACACACCTGTCTGTTGAGCTAATTACTTTCTTAACGATTTCGTGGGATTAAGACGCTGTGCATTCATGTCATAAACATCTCACTCATAAATAACGGTCAATTTTAACCACGTATAAGACAAATAACTATTATCGCACTCTTCATGGCGTAATATCCTATATAACATTAATTAATAGCATCCTAATTTTATGGTGACAAATCGTTATGTTACGAAAATAAAATTGTGTCTGCAACATGGCTGTGGCGTGGACATTTTAGCGCTCTTGTAATTTCAGCACTCGCCTACGGCCCGTCTGTTGCTAAGGCTAAAACAGCTGTTTATCTATTTATTCTCTTTGAATACTTCAGCGCGGGATGTAACCTTAAAAACAAAACATGGACAACTCTCATGTTCTGAACAACCTCTCCACACTACTATTAGAGAGGTACAAGCTTACAGAACCTCTCAGCACCTGATTCCAACACACGAATCGGAAGATAAAAATGATGTAACATTATAATCCGGCGTTTGTTGTGGGCTTAGAGACGTTGTTGTGATATCAGTCTCAGAAGAGGCCGTTATTCTTCCAAAAGTCCGTTTACGACTGCATTAAATCGGCATAAAGGCGACACCTGTTGGGTCTTCCCCCGCTATAAAACTCTCCAGCAACATTAAACTCGCATCTGGGTAATTACAGACCATTCCTACTAGTTGGATTTATAGCCCGTCAGTTTTATTTCCCAGGGACTCGATGAAATATGGAAATAATGCATTCGTGCTTACCAGAAGCGTCGTTTAATGGACTTTTATGTCTGGCTTTATGTCTACTATTTGTTTCGAGAGAGTATTATTAACTAAAATAGGCCGCGGCCTCTTAAGTCCCAGTGGAAAGTGTTTTTACGTCAGCACATTTCAGTCTGTGACGTCCCGAATTTATTCTATAACAAATGAACGCTTATGTGACTAGCAAAGAAACTAACGTTACAATTCAATGTCTTCAGGCTGTCAGCTCGGAATCTTATAACGATTTCAGACGGTTAATTTTTTATCAAGATTTTTCTAGTCCTAGAGCAGTATTTTCACACGATATTAGAGACGTGGGATAGTTCCATTGTAAAGACAACTGATAAACGTTCACGACCTAGGAAGAATCGAACCCAGTAACATAAGAAATTTATAGAAGCTCCTAAAATATCCCTTAACCTTCTCATATACCATGGGCAACTTCAAGCTTTTGTATGTGCTGTGTTATATGTACCGTTCCAGAAAAAAATGAACTGCCTTAATTTTCTAAGTTCCAGATTCACCGCATTGCGCGTGCTCAGTACTCAAAAGCAGTGGTACACACGAGATCGCTTTGGCAGTTTTTGAAATATTCATTTTACGTCTAATTTTGTCGCAATCTGAAAAGTATTTGAAAAAAAATGCGATGAAAATTTATCTACTCTTAATAGTAGATTAATTTTATAAATCGTACAGTAAAATGGAATGATGTTAAATTACATTAACCTGCATAATTAATTAAAACAACTCTTTTTTCAACAGTATCCGAACCCTGAAGTTTGTAGTCAGCGAGCAAGCACTCTAGCACAGAGTTCTCGGAATGCTTGCGGTGAATTGTTATAATCAGGGTTGTCGTCGTCGTGTTTATTTAATAATATAATTCAACTTTACAGGGAGTTATACCTGAAATCTTGATTTGCATAATATAATTCTTAGGCATTAATTTGATCTTATGTTCAGATTAATTTCGTATTTTTGTATTACTGATGAAATACCTTCCTGTAATAGTATTGAAATAACATGGGGTTGAAAATCATTGTTAAATTCTTGTGATGCGAATCATGCTCTGTAAGGAACTTCGACAGTCAGGTCAATTTCTGTTACTGGGAATGTACAGTTAAACTTCCACACCCAAAATACAAATTCATCCTTTTTGTCTCAAAAGTGTAAATCAAGCATTATGTGTCTGAAATTCGTGTCGTTTCATTCAAAATAATAATTACCTCACTTCACCCAAAATCTAAGGATATGCTACTCGAGCTAAATGACAACTGTAAACAGTATGAGATGAAGATAAATGTAAAGAAGACGAAGACAATGGTGATCAGAATAAAAATAAATAAGGTAAACGTGCGAATTCGAAATGAGGCAATAGAATAAGTGGACAGCTTCAAATATTTGGAATGTAGCCTACATCTAGAAACGTGAGATGCTGCTGAGGAAGTCAAAAGGAGGATAGCCTTGTTAAAGGAAGCTTTTAATAGAAAAAGAGCATATAGTGAAAAAATAACTAAGGAAAAGACTAGTGAAGTGAAGACTAGTGTGGCATTGTATAGGGCAGAAACGTGGACATGACGTCGAAGTGAATAAAAGCGACCAGATACGAGTATGTGGATATGGAGAAGAATGGAATGTGTGAAATGGCAGACGAAATAAGAAACGAAGCTATGATAGAAAGAGTGGATGAAGAAAGAATAATGTTAAAACTGATCAGGACGAGAAAAATGAATTGGCTGAGTCATTTTTAGTAGATTATTTTACGACGCATTATCAACATCTTAGGTTATTTAGAGTCTGAATGAGATGAAGGTGATAATGCCGGTGAAATGAGCCCGGGGTTCAAAACCGAAAGTTACCCAGCATTTGCTCATATTGGGTTGAGGGAAACCCCCGGAAAAATCTCAACCAGGTAACTTACCTCGACCGGGAATCGAACCCGGACCACCTGGCTTCGCGGCAAGACGCGCTAACCTTTACTCCACAGGTGTGGACCCTGGCTGAGTCACTGGCTGGAAAGAAACTGCCTACTAAGTGATGCACTGGAAGGAATGGTGACCGGGAGAAAAATTCGTGGCAGAAGAGGATATTAGAAGATAGACAACATTAAGATATATGACGGAGACTAAGAGAACGGCGAAAGATAGGAAAGATTGGAGAATGCTGGGTTTGCAGTAAGGATCTGCTCTTGGGCAAAAACTATGAATCAGTGAATGCTTTACTGGAACTCATGCCGTGGGTGCCATGGGTTTCTTATCTGTGTCACCCTAGATAGTTCGCGTAATATGTTTTGAAGACTCATGTCGTTGTTCATACTTTTGTACGAGTATATTCAACTCTATGCAGAGTCCTTCAGAAAGATTGTAAAAAAAAGTGGAATTATAGGGCAGAACATTTGAAGCAGTTTGGGATAGGGAATGCTGAAACCTCCTTTCAAAGCTAAGTACGTTATTGTAAAAATTCTAATCCTTGTAGGTAAGCAAGTTGCTTGAAGTTAAAGGATCTTTTGATGCCTGGTAACATTCCAATTGGAAACATTTAACGTGTATCAGTTCGTAATAAATGAAATGTAAACAACTCACCACGTTGCTCTCTGCTTTTGGCCTGAAGGAGGAACGAACTTTGATAATCCATTCAAGTTTTAGTTGGTTATTTAAAGACGCTGTATCAACTACTAGGTAATTTAGCGTCGGTGGGATTGGTGATAGCGAGATGAGGCCGAGGATTCGCCATAGATTACCTTGCATTCACATTACGGTTGGGGAAAACCTCGGAAAAAACCCAACCAGGGATCGAACCCGCGCCTGAACGCAACTTCAGACCGGCAGGCAAGCGCCTTAACCGACTGAGCCACGCCGGTGACAAATCCGTTCAACATGTGCTATCTCAACATAGACAGGAATTCAGAGTAAAAAACGACGCAATGAATTACCCCTACTATTAACGCACGGGAAGGGCTATTGGCTACTACAACAACCCAAATGTACCTAATTCTCGCCTCCAGAATTGCTTGTTTGTTGTTCCCTGCATGTACACAGATATCGGGCACCAAAAGGGCTTTTAATTTGAAGCAACTTGTCTAGGCTGCAGGGGTCAGCACTTTTACAGTGAGTAGCTCTAGAAGGAGGCTTCAGCGAACATGCATTCCCGATCTCAAATGATTTCAAATGCCCTACAACCCCATGAATGTTTTTACAATATTTTTCAACACCTTGTACACTATCACACATTACCCTAAATAATAATTTCAGTAGCATGTGATTGACACTCATGTCCTTATCTTCTTCACATTAAATAATATTTCGTATAATCTGTTACTATGACTCGTATCTTTCTTGTATGCTATACTTTGTAGCCTATACTGTCTCCATTTATCTAGAAATAATTCCAGTAGCATGTAATTGACAGTCATTTCCTTGTCTTCTTCACCATAAATAATATTTCGTGTAATCTGTTACTATGACTCGTATCTTTCTTGTATGCTATACTTTGTAACCTATACTGTCTCCATTTATCTAGAAATAATTCCAGTAGCATGTAATTGACAGTCATTTCCTTGTCTTCTTCACCATAAATAATATTTCGTGTAATCTGTTACTATGACTCGTATCTTTCTTGTATGCTATACTTTGTAGCCTATACTGTCTCCATTTATCTAGAAATAATTCCAGTAGTGTGTAATTGAAAGTCATATCCTTGTCTTCTTCACCATAAATAATATTTCGTGTAATCTGTTACTATGACTCGTATCTTTCTTGTATGCTATACTTTGTAGCCTATACTGTCTCCATTTATCTAGGTAATTCCAGTAGTGTGTAATTGACAGTCATGTCCTTGTCTTCTTCACCATAAATAATATTTCGTGTAATCTGTTACTATGACTCGTATCTTTCTTGTATGCTATACTTTGTAGCCTATACTGTCTCCATTTATCTAGGTAATTCCAGTAGTGTGTAATTGACAGTCATGTCCTTGTCTTCTTCACCATAAATAATATTTCGTATAATCTGTTACTATGACAGATGTTATTCCAATAGTGTATAATTGACAGTCATGTCCTTGTCGTCTTCACCATAAATAATATTTCGTATAATCTGTTACTATGACTCGTATCTTTCTTGTATGCTATACTTTGTAGCCTATACTGTCTCCATTTATCTAGAAATAATTCCAGTAGTGTGTAATTGACAGTCATGTTCTTGTCTTCTTCACCATAAATAATATTTCGTGTAATCTGTTACTATGACTCGTATCTTTCTTGTGTGCTATACATTGTAGCCTATACTGTCTCCATTTATCTAGAAATAATTCCAGTAGTGTGTAATTGACAGTCATGTCCTTGTCTTCTTCATCCTAAATAATATTTCGTGTAATCTGTTACTATGACTCGTATCTTTCTTGTATGTTATACTGTGTGTACGCCTCAATTTATCTAGAAATAATTCCAGTAGTGCATGATTGACACCCATGTCCTTGTTGTCTTCTTCACCCTAAATAATAATTCGTTTGGTTTGTGACCGAGGCTCGTGTTATTTTTTGCTCCGCTCTATGTAATACCTAACTTTACCCAAAATAATAATTCCATTGATGTGGTAATGAGGCTCGTTTCTTTGTGCATTTGATCTAAATGCTACGTCACTTTGCCGAGGTTCACGTCGTGATGTGTACTTCACCCTAAATACTTTTCCACCCTAAAGATGTATTTAACCAACTCACCTTAAAGATTAATTCGATGTTGTGATTGTATGTTGCAGCTGGACGATGAGTTGGTGCGTGCCGTGAAGCTGACGTCACGGGAGCGTCGTTTCATCAAATTCGCATCGGTGGAGTACGACGGTCAGCTGTACATGACGCCGCAGGACTTCCTGGAGTCGGTCGTCGAACAGGAGCCCCGCCGTAAGTGACGCTCCCCGGACTCCCTACACCCCTCGCAGCAAGCGCTGGCGCTACATCACCAGTATTGTTGCACGCTGATCATCATCTTACATGATAGTTTTCAGGGGAACCGGCTGCATCCCAATTTATTGCGAATTTCCCTCTTGCACGTAATTAGTGCAAATTTGTAATGTTATTACAATGAAATTCTATTTCACAGTGAATATTCTTATTTGTCAAGCAATGTCATGATAGATTCCTGCTTCTTGTCATGTATTGAAAATGTAGTGATATATGAAAGTAGAGCTCCCTAGCTTCTAGATAGTAGTACTGAAATGTAAGTGATCAGCTTCAAGTTCGGGCCACTTTGAACTCTATCTGTTTCTTATATGATTAGGCAGGTCACAAATCAGAAAAAAACTCCTTCCCTGTACCAAATCGATTCCGTGCCCTCACTGAACCGAAGTCAGTTTCACTTATGTGACAGATGTATAATAATGTTTAATGTTAACATGGAACATCATCCTCGGTGGTTCTTGTGGTTAATATGCTCGGTTATTTGTTAGGAGATGAACTTGCAGCTTTAGATTGCATTTCGTCTGCTAAATGTAATGTCAGTGCTGCTAAACGAAGAAATTAACATAAGATGTTATGTAGTCCTATAGGTTTCTGCACCTATTCAGATAAAAGTTCTGGTAACTTCCGCATTCTCTGCGAACTCTTCGTTCCCATACCTTCCCCTACCCCTACTGTTATCCACGTTCGCTTCCTGTCCCCCTCTACTTCATCCTTTGTGTTGTCTGCGTATCTATAAGTTGTTTATTGTCCCACAGTTTATTTCGACATGAAATCAGGTTCAAAACGTGAGATTTCCCACAGTTCATTGTGGCATCACCTCCCTCCTTCCCTTGGCAGCTATTTGAGATGCATACTAGTGCTTTCCATTTCTGACCGTTCACGTCTTCTTCTTAAATAATAAACTTAAAAACTTCAAACAAATTATAGGGTTATATAAACGAGTGATTCTGTGACTTTGTTGCAAACTTTTAGGAGTGATTTAGGTGATCAATTTAAACAATTTCCATATATCAACTCATTTCCGGAAATGTTTTGTTTGGTAGTTACAAGCCATGATATTTGTAGTCAGTGTAGCCAGCTAGCATCGAACTCGAAGCCAACTTTCTGAAGTTTAGTTACAGACTTACTGTTCCTTCAAACGTTAGTGAGTTATAAACATAGTGTGGGCTAGTTGGCATTGAAAATTATATTTTGATTGACAAAGCCTTGCATCTTTTTTTTTTCCATTTCCGTTGTCTTTTCATTAATGTAAAACATACCAACAAGTTCCCTTAAACTAAAGAAACTAAAGATATCAAAATTGTCTGTAGGTAATGCTTAACCCAAATAAGCCTACAAAAAGAATATCTACATATGAATTCTAAGGTTTCAGTGCATTGTCCATGAGTTCGATGTCAGATGGTTTTTTTTTATGTACCGGTATGCTGTAAACAAGGTTCTGTATCTATTCGCATAAACTTTGTAATGTTTACAAAAATCACCGGGGCAACATCATGATATACATTGAAGAAAACAAAATTATTTATTTTACCATGACCCTCTAATGTTACTTAGACCTGTTAATACACACATATAACGTTCTGTAATTACCAAGCGAAACATTTCCGGACACGGGTTCCTATATGAATATTGTTCATAATGTTAACTTATATCATCTCTAAAAGCATACTTTCACCAAGACAGTTATGAATTTTGAAGAAAATTAAAGTTTAAATCTGGACCATTTTATCTTCTCACCAATGACCGTGTACTTTACTCTAAATGTATTATCGCGTGTTCAAATCTGGCGGAGGGCAATGAATATTTCATACTAAAGTAATTCAAAGTTTGGTTTTCTCTGTGGGAGAATCCTGTGCCACTCTAGGCTTTTGTCATAGAAGAACTTCACAACATTCAACCGACTAATGTAATCAATGAAATTCCCGACATCGGCTATTGTATCATCAGCCCAGAAATTTTACTTCCAGGGTGTCTGAAATTAGGAATGATATAAAAATATACTAACTGCAGCTCGGTGTCATAAATGTCGTGAAGTGTGAGATTCATTTTGCTCCGCACATCATTGTGAATATCTGTTGAGTAATCGGTTAATTTTAATGCAGTAATTACCGTGGTAGAAAAAATTCACATTCAAGGACTTTTTACACTTTTGTTACACTTCACAGCTTATATGAGTAAAACGTGTATTACGTTCAGATTGGCTTTCTGTCTGTCTGTCACCCACCCACCCACCCACCCACCCACCCACCCACCCACCCACCTTTCCACACGAAACAGTGACCGAATATAGAGGAAATGTAATATTTAATTTTTCCACAGAACTTGTTCACAAGATCCGTCATCCCATTTGCCATAATACACTTCTGCCTATTTTTATGTGACTGTTACACTTTTACTACGTCATACTACTTTTGACCAATAAAACGGTACGAAAGGACATGTTTCAATCAATCATGACTGTTTATCGCTACAATGTTGTCACTTTCCTAGCATTTGTTTGTTTTTATCACTTCCCTAGCATTTGTTTCTTTGTTTGCCAACATTTCAAAATGCAAATTCTTTAAGGTAGTACTCTAAAACATGCTTTTCGATCGTCATTTGTTTCCCGCATAGATAGTCAACTGAAAATGGCGGCTCTGTACAAACGTTTTGATGAAGCTAACATTAGTGAAATATAATTTTTATATACTTTCTTCTGTTTTATCACTTCCTTACCATTTGTTTCTTTGTTTGTCAACATTTCACACTGCAAATTCTTTACTGTACTATGGAAGACATTTTCTTTAGGCCGTTGCCCAATCGGCAACATATTGAACTCGAGAGCTGCAGTGAATTGCGTAACTCGATTTCATATGCCAGCCATTACGGCCGGAGAGATGATCATCGTGCTGAATGGATGATCGGTCACCTCTGCTGATGCTTGTAGACGTGAGGCCAGCAGTCGCTTGGTCGGCGTTGGACTATTATTAATATTATTATTGTTATTATTATTATTATTATTATTATTATCATCATCCTGTTATGATTAATTATAATTTCTCGCCTCCTGTTTTCTGTCAAGTGAATTTAACACTGTATTATTATCCCAACAAAAGAATACTCTCCCATCTTTTCCATATCAGCATGAAAGTTTAACTAAACTTCGAACGGTATAGGCTACATTCTATTATTTCATCAGCAATAGAAAGATTCCTAACAAAACGTCTCTTCAATAAGTCGCCATTGTTTTCCCCTTCTCCCTTTGCAAGGTAGCGTAGTCACCAAATGCCTTCTCATCAAACAGACCAACTTTCAGTTCAGTACAAATTTTATGTTTCGTAGAGTTCTTCGTTTCCACTGCTCTGGTTCTCCTACTGTTTCATGAATACCTATACTGAATAATCTTCTCCGCCTTGGTTGTGGTTGGGATGTGGCCGGGCCCCGCTGTAGTGATTTCAGACAGAGTCTATACCTGTGCACGCTTCATTTCAGGGGCAGCCGTGTGGAGTCCGCGGCCTGGTAGTATGTATCACATTGTTGCATCTAGCTTGTAGCAGGACTGCGCATGCGTCGAGCTAACTCGTTGAGAAAACGCACGGTTTTGCAGTCCAAGAGGACTAAATTATTGTACATATTTTTATATTCTCATAATTTTTCACTGCACAAATCTAGGATTCATTCAGAACATGCTAGCCGATCAGCTACAACGTCGGCTTTCCATGTTGTAATATCCCGGCAAGCCCAGTTGGAATTTTTGAGGAATATAAAAAGTGTTAAGATACGTATACTCATCTCCTCTGCCACCATTTGTTCTTAATTTATAATATTTTTTTTTAACAAAGATGCCGAAAACAATGGAAAACTACCAAGAGACCAACTCGTTTAGGATTTCAATGGCAGAAGTTCAGTGCAGAAGTAACTGTAGAGAAACAGGCGGCCCTCCGAAACTGCTGGCTCTCTCGACCGGCCTCCGTGGATTGTATTCATATGATGATGGATAGCTTCTGCAACGGAATCCGGGGCAGACCTCGGGGGAGGATTTCCGCTTCGGACCGTTAAGAGAGCCTTGGGGGGAGGGGGTTGCCGAAGCAGGAGTGGCATATGGACTCTGTTGGCTATAGGGCCGGTCTTTAAGGGGGTGATGTGTTAGGTCGGTGCCCGTAGAGGATCGGTGGGCACGCAACTCATCCCATGTAAAGGGTGTACAATAGACCTCAGATCGTAGTGCATGGAATGTTCCCTCTCTCTCTCCTAAGAAGAAAAAAAACTGTAGAGAACAACGCTGACACCTGAATATTCTTGTACATTTACCATTTTCAAATCTGTGGAATGACCGGGGTTGTAGTCGAAATGCAATGTTCAAACGTTAATGTTCCTTAAAACACAATAACACGTCTACTCACATTGCTAAAGCTGCAGTAATTGTTTATCGACTCCTAGAATCAAGCTATCAATATTTTAGTATAGCCATTTTGGAGTGGAGAAATAATTAGATATTTCGCAAGCTTTGAACAATTAAATGTTGCGTTTTGTTTAGGAAGTGCAGTTCACAAACTCTTCATCTTAATCAGGCGTACGGTCAAAATTCACTGAAAATATTTGAAGTTTCCTTATGGCGAAACACTACAGCGTTGTTTCCGATCTCTGATAACGAATTTGAATGACGTCATGTGCGTTCGAAATCACACCGATAGCTGAATTGCGGCGAGAGGTGACAGACCAGTAGTGAGTGATTTCATAATCAGAGTGCACGGTGTATCACAGTAGCAATCCCCAAGAAAATAGAGCCTTTTTGGGAGTGGTACATAACAACCCTTTCCGATGCCAAGTACAGTTACATGAAAATCATAGGAGCCTGTAAAAAAAAACCTGGTTTCGTTATTTCCAAGAAAGACATCTTGTGTGTACCTAATAAGACTGTCAAAGCTCGGATGGGATTAATTCCAGAGTGAAAAAAGCAACCAAATCCAACCCCCCCCCCCGCCACAAATCGCCACACCCCATGAGATGATACAAATTAATTCCATTCGAGCTTTACCAATCTTATTAAGGACACAGAAGATGCCTTTCCTGAAAATAACGAAATCTCTTTTATTACAGGCTTCTTTTATTTTCACTTAATTGGAAAGGGTCGTCCGAAAAAGCTCGATTTTCTTGGGAATTTCTGCTCTGAGTCGCAGTGCACTCTGACTATGAGATCACTCACTGTTTGTTTGTTACCTCGCGCCACAGTTCAGCTGTCTTGTGACTCCTGACGCACATGATGTCATTCAAATTCGTTATCAGAGATCGGAAACAATCCTGTATAACGATGCAAAATGTATTGTTAAAGCTAAACCTCGTATGGGAAGGCGTTGCTTAGCAGGTATAGCTAGAAATGTGCAGAAAGCGCAAAAGTTATTCATGAAGATTAGAAAATTGTCGCTGTTGAATTGTCAGGAGAGAGAGCTCATACTGTAACCACAAATATCTTGGAGTGAAAAGGCTTGTTCGTAAAAGATTAGTGACACATTTAATCGAAAATAGGGAAAGAAAACAATCGAAATCTCATCATGCCGCACAATCAATGATTGATTCACAAATTCTCAATAGCATTTTCAAATTTGTTGAGATTTTGAAACCCAGGCAGCAATCTTAAATATGTAAACGCGAGGATTCTCCTCTATCGAAGAAAGTTTCACAAAAAACCGTTGTGCCAAAATATCATTGATTCTCTTGTTGGGCGTCAAAGAGATTATTGTCTACTGCGGGATCCCCAGAGACAAAATGTTAGTAGAAAACATGTGTTTTTCTCCTTTCAAATAATTTGAAAAAAAAAATAAATAAATAAAGTGATCAGCTTTTCACCGAGAAAAATAGTTTCTGTCAAGATAGCGCAAGGCCACATAGAGCTGAAATGGTAGTGAGATCGCTTTCAGAAATATGCGGAATGCTTGTCGATATCCACCACACAACCCAGATCTCGCAAATTGGGGTATTTTAGCATATTGGCATTAGTACTATGATAAAGAGTTTCGAAATTATAGGTTTCGAAGTGATAAATAGGTGAAAACCACCTACTGTATTATGCCATTGAAGCTAGCGTAAAATGTTGTACAGCATGTGTTTCAGAAGTGGATAGAGCGATGTAAGAAGTGTATCACTTCCCAAGTAATCTGCTTCACGGAAGAAAAAGTTGCCATGGCAGTACTAATATCCGAATCTGAAGAATAAATTAAGTTCTCGGTCTTCCAAAATAGTGCCAGTATGATACAATGACTTGATGATTATAATAATTGTGTTCGGTAGCCTAGTGGTTACCATATTTATCATTGGACTCGAAATTTGCTGGTTCAAACCGTCCGAAGGCAATGAATTCTTAAGGGGTGAAAAATCTTAGCATGAATCCCATAAGGCGAAAAGCCAGAGGTCCCTCCCATAAATTTACCAGTATACAAAAAAAAAAAAAAATCTTCACCCGGGAAAAATCATCGGTTAACTGCTCCCAGTCTCACCCAGTTCTCTACTTTGGAGCTTTATGTCTCTGCGGAGCAATGTTTCGATTGAGACTACAGAGAGCTCTGGAAAACAACGGTTTGTGAAACTGCAGAGGTCTGTGACAAATAAGACAGGAATTGAGAGTAGAAATATTGGTAACATTACTTGTAGGTTTTAAAATCGTAGTGTCGTTATCTGAAGTATCATGCCTGGACTCGTGTTCGAGTCTTCATGGAGGAAGAAATATTCTCATGAAGTTTCGGCCAGTGTATGGGACCCGTGTCCACTCAGCGTCGTGATGAATTTGGGGAGTTATGATAATTATGTAGCGAAATCCGATTTCGCTAACCGTTTATAATGGCAAAGAAAATATTTCAAAGACATTCTCAGTAGAATGAAGTGCAACTATGAAGAATTAAAAGATGAGCAGAGGAAATAGAAACAAGGTTTGAAGCGACAAGACGAGGCTTTTGTAACTGGATTGGTCAATTGATTGATTGATTGATTGATTGATTGGTGGGATTGATCGACCAATTGATTGAATTGGTCGAGTGATTTATTGGCTTGTTGATTGATCGGCTGATTGGTTGATTGATTGATTGATTTATTTATTTATTTATTTATTTATTTATTTATTTATTTATTTATTTATTTATTTATTTATTTATGTATTCATTTATTTATTTATTCATTTATTCATTCATTCATTTATTTATCGATCATGAAGTTTCGTGTACAGTAATAACACAAGATTAAAAGTTCAATATGTTATAAATATTTTTGGATCACTTGAACATTGTATTTATGTTACGAACGATATTTAGAGTTAAATTAATTAATCTACTTTTTTTATTATTCCGACACAAGTGATCAGATTGATTAACGATTGTCAGACTTAATGATTCGGTCGTTGGTGTCACCTGGAGGAATTCAATGTGTTTACTTGTATAGATCATTTCTTAGGAATCGCATGAAGTTGTTCTCTTGGGAATGTGCTACGATGTAATAGTTTCCTGTTGTTTTCTGCAGCGACAATAGGAATTACTGTGAATTGTGAAGAAGTTGTGGAATTTTAGCAGCGATGTCGGGGATACTTCGAACTGATGAATTCTTGCGTGGAAAAAATACGGAACTTTAATTAAAACATCATATACAAAAAATTACAAAATGTCTTTCAAGTTAAGGTTGTGTTACAATATACACTGGCGTATTACATGAAGTGTATCGTTAACAGTAACAGTAACTAATTTTAAAATTCACTACGACCATGACAAGCATGCGTCCACAGTGCTTAATTCTATTCATGAAGCCATCAGATTGCGTTCCACTTGCTGCTTTACGGCAGGAAGGCTGTTCTGGTGCTGTGAAGTGTTGTCTACTGCTGTCGGGAAATGCAAGACTTGTTCGAGATATGAAGTCAGGACTCCGGTGGATCTGTGAGGTAAGACCGACTCGTATTCAATGTGTAGTGCCCAGCCCATTAGCCCCGACATTATCTGGAATTAAGCACTGTGTCCCGGTTGAAGCGTTTTCTCTGCGAGGGCAAGGGATAGAGTTGTCGCTTTCCGAGTGCACGACCCCTGTGCTTACATGAGACACGCAGAATGCAAGTAGCGATTCGCCGTGCAGTGACGCAACTTCTCCGACGAGACTGTGAGGCGTGTTGCCTGTATGTTTTGTATCTTGTAGAGACAACGTGTCGCTGATTACGTCTTATGTTTTAAATTTATTTACGCGTTTCTTTGTTACCTTTGGATGGTTATTAGACTTGTAGGGATATCAGGTAATCAAACTACAGGCAGCATGGCTAATGATGGCACTAGTAAAGCTCCTGAGAAACAGAGTGCTGATTCTATTTTTGCCGTTAGGAAAGCACGCATGAGAGATTATTTGACATGAAGAATTGAATAAAAGATAAAATAGACGATCTCGTTAAGGTATTGAATGACTAGCAGGGCTAATTAACTTTTTCGATTAATTGACAATTATTTAGGGTATCGGTGGGGCTATTAACAGGAAAAACAACTCTTTTATCTGATATTTTTAATAGAAATCTCAGAAAAGAGATTTTACACTCGGTGTTGATGTTAAGGAGTAGGCCTACAGTGTACCAATTCTGTGGCACTATCTTGCTCTTCTTATTTGTAAAGAATTTGTAATAGGCCTTTGGATAGTTAAAAAAAGCCCGAGGATCTGAAAAAGCCCGAGAGTGGGCAGTCTGACTAATGTGACAGCCAGCATTCGACTGAACCTATGGGTAGGCATGTAGTTACGAGGGATCCGTCTGAAGTTATTCTTTTATATTTTCCGTTCTTTACAAAATATACAGGATGATTCAAAAGTCACTACCCATTATTGAACTTACATTGTATTTTCAGTCTCCCCATGGATTTCAAATTACCCGCCTTTGATTTTCATCTGACAATTAGTTAATGTTACTAATGTAAACACTAGAATGCATTGCTATATTATCAATCAATAAGTCAATTAATTAGGTTTAATAAAGTATCATTTTACCATTCGATCTGTTTTTTCATTTTAATGGATAGTGTCTTTTCGGCCACCCTGTGTATATAAATAACGACTTGAAATATGGATGATTCCTATGCTTCATACGCTACTCTTCAGCTTATCAGTCCGTAAGAATAGTTCCAACGATTTGTAATGTGCCCTAGTATTGTATCTTTCATCACAAAAGCAAAGGTCGGCCGTTTCTTCTTTTCTTTAAAATTTGTTCTGTTGTGCAGTGAAGTGTTGTCTGTTGAATCGATAGGGTATGTATCAGGTTGTTTTTCCTTATTGTTCTCATATTTCATAAATGTTAATTTTTCTGTTTCTCATCTCAAAACAGAGCCTTTTAATAATGAATTTTACTGTGTATTCTTTAAATTTTATTGTGTATTGTTTTCAATTTTATTGTGTATTGTTTATATTGTTTGTACCACTGCCACCGGGTGCTTGTTCACTTGCAGTGTAAATAAATACATACATACATGAATTGCATTAATTCTGTAAATGTTGTTAGCATCTTGAAACAAAAAAATTGCATGTACATGCGGCAAAACAGCGAAAGAGGGAGTTGAAGATTGATAACTACTCTCTAGTAACAACTAAGAAGCAACTGTCGACTTTTGCTTCTGTAATCAAATGTAAAGACAATACTATGGCACATAACAAAACGCTAGAAGAAGATGAACACTCTGCCACGTTCCTCGATTCATGTGGACTTATAAGTTCAAAAGTTGTACAGTATATGAAGTATCGGAATTATCCTATTTCAAGTCATTTTTCGTACACCAGGAAAATGGGAGACGAATAACTATCACTGCAATTATTACCGAACAAAAATTAGCTTAAATATGCATTTTCTTTCAAATCGAGGTACTTGGCCTTTGTTAGTTAACTTATGAAGCTAGAGACGAGGTACAATGGAACTACAATCAATCACTGTCACTAGCATACGTGTGTACTCGCTTCCTTTACGCTAATATTACAGTATAATTTGTAAGCTACGTAACAGCTTGCAAGCAGGTCGCATACCGGCAACGACTATCATTCTGCCCTCGAAAGATGGCGATATAACTCTAGATTGAAAGTGGGTATATCTGTATTTTATTAAGACAGTATATTAACCCATTTTATAGTAGCTGCTGAAAATGTCAGTTTATGTTTAGATATAACTGATAACTGGCATTTCTTTTGAAAGTTTGAATTTACCCTCAGGATTTCGTAGACGGCTTGTGAGAGAGATTTCTCTCCTCGCTTTGTGAAAGTTTCTCTAGAGTCTAGAATGTCGGAATTAGAAGAGCTGTTTTTTCCCTACCGTAAGGAAATTCACTGTCCTTACTAACGGACGATAATCCTGTGATTCTCGCCACACGGAAGCAGTAATAGGCGAACACTAATTCTCACCATACGGAAGCAATATGAGGTAGTGTGACTGGCAAACTGTTGTTTTGTACATATTATTCATATCGATAAAAATACTCCTTAACATCCATTTACAAAAGTTCACTCTGCTTCAGGATCGCCTTATTGTAATTCGTGCACTTTCGTTATCTTATATGGCTTGAATTTAAGTAACTTTGTTGCCAATCTTGCTGATGATTTAGATACACAACCTCTCGTGCCCAATGCCTCGGAGATTTTCGAGCCTAGCATCAATGTTGTCTAAACTTTGTTCAGTGAGAACTCTGCGGCGCTGCTAAGGTTTCTTATTAAGACTCCGCTTTCAAAAAATTATATACCTAGGCTATATAAAAATTATCTGTTCTAACATATCTGTTACGAACCATCTGAACTCAACTGACTGTACTGTATCTAGCGAAGATGTAGGGTGAAGAACGAGCGTACAGTATAACCGTAACACGTCCAAAAAGCTGTCTGCCCGCCAGACTGCCTCACATTGCTTCTATGTTATGACAATTAATGTGTGAATAACACGTGTTGTTCGCCCACACGTCAAACTTGTCCGCCTAATAATGCTTCCGTGCGGCGGGAATCACAACGTTTTCACCCGCAAGACAGGAGAGCAAATTCCCCGCGGGTAGGAAAAAACTTCTCTGTATTTACACCTTATATTTTTCGCATTAAATATTTAAGCAAGTAATCTAGCGGTAACAGTGCTAGCCGTTTCATCCGAGGTTTGGAGGTTCAAACCCGGGCGAGGGCGGTGCATTTTGAATGGTAGTAAAATTTTTTAGCATGACTTATCTGGGATAGTGAAACCCTTGTCTTAGGTTTACGTCATGTAGAAGAACTCTAACCCTGGAAATATTTATCGACTATTTCTTGCCCACATCGAAATTTTGAGGTAGCAAAATGGGCCCATACCGGTGGCCTACATATGCGTGGACTTGTGTCATTCTCCACTTCTAATGCACTCCACACCATAGTCTCACAAATGAAAAAAACACGAGACTGGTAGAATAGTTTTAATTTTTGTCTAAATGTCCCATTAGCACATGATGTTACTGTTTACTTTTCATTGTCTTGCACAGCTGCAGCTTTTTGGTTATCTATAATCCTGTATGTCATAGGACTGTTAGGAATGGCGATATAAAAAATGTCCAGTGACATTCTTGTGCTCTGCGCCTCCTTTTAGCAACTGATGTAGGGTATATAAATAATCGCTGTCCTTAAGTGTATCGTACTTTGAGCATAACTACACTCAGTTGCTTATTGTTATGAAGTATAGTTTGTTTTACACAAGAAATGACTCAAAACAACTTTAATCTGACACCACTTAACAATTTGTCGGTTTCTGCCTGAAGTACGATCGAGATGTGTTTTTATACCGACAAGTAATGCCGCATATTTCCCGGACAGAGATAATGTCTCCACCGCCATACGACTTAAGGCTGGTTCACAATAAACCGGGAACGGAAACGACTACGAGAACGGAAATATTGTTAAAATAAATATATTTAAATGTGAGCATTCACAATTAACTATTGTGAATGCCCACTTTAGATACATTTATTTTAACATTATTTCCGTTCTCGTTGTCGTTTTCGTTCCCGGTTTATTGTGAACCAGCCTCTACTTGCAAGGTGTTGCATAACTTAAAATTTGCGCTCTCTATTACGTAATACTTTATTGTACTTTTGGAAGGTTAAGAATATTTTTATTTTATTTATTTTTTGAAAGTAGACTGATCCCGACTTTATTTTGTAGGATTGTAGTTTCGTATCTGTATGCAACAGTCAAGACACATAGCTGAAACTAGCATGAAGTGAGGAGTTCCCTATCGAACAAATATGTGTGCAGTGAAAACAAGCAATAGATTCGAACAATATGGCATCTGAAAAATTTAGCCCAGAAACAAACGGCGAAATAAATTAATTCGACAAGCTAATTCTTAGAATGCCGAAATAAATAGAAAGTATATGAATCGGCTTTTTTTAAGGGGCTCAAGTCAGAAAAAGTAAATTTTTGAGAAATTTGAAGAAACTATATTAGAGGAAAACTATCTCGAAATGTATAATTCCGGTCATGCGGGCTGATAGACTAGGTTACATTTCTTGATATTTAAAGTAATAATTATACGCCTTATGCGGATACTTAAGGTTTTATTGAGATTTAAAATAGGAAAAAAGCCACCCTTAAAAATCAGTTTTATAACAAGTAAACTCAAATAAGATATAGACTTTTTTTTTTAGATATTTTCGTGTTATTATTGAATTACTACATCAGACACATTCAACAAACAGAATGTATAATAATTATAAATTTAAAGAAATAGGAAAATATCATGAGTGATGAAGAGAAATCAGTCTTTTCACTTGGGATGTACTGTTTTCCACTCATCTTATGTTCCATTATTGTCTGTAAGCCACTGAAAAGTTCTTCTTAAAATGCCGTATGCTCACTTGGAATGTAGGGCTTACTGCTTCATTCTCTCCAAGTCTTGCACTTCTTTCTGTTTTATTGGCACTTTTCCTGCTGGGTAGACTGGGCTTGTTGGTGGAGGAACAGATTCTCGTAGAAGTGCCATGAAGAATGTGTGGCTTACTAATTCATTGATATTAGGTACTAAATACTTTGATGTTTCTAACTCTGTCATGTGCATACTCAAAGTGGAATAGGATATACATTGCAAAATTTATTATCTTATTTCTTTGTTTGGTCCTTTTTTCTTCAGAAACAGCAGTCTTTTTTTCTAATATTTCTTCTGTTTTCGGCTGTTCGCACTCAGTCACCACTGCCAAGTGTCATTGACTACTGCCCAATTAAAACAAATTGTGATTTTAACTTGCCTCTAATAAGGCAATGAACAATGCTATTGGAGCCCATTCGAACAAAAACGATGGGTTTATCAATGTACTTTCGAAACTATGATAAAAATAAAAATGTCAAAAATGATGACTTACGCCCTTTAAAAAAAATCAATTCGTATGAAGTTTGTCGGAGAATACAGAGACTGTCACAAAACATCGTTATCGAGAAAAACGAGTTTTAATGCCTGAAGATTCTTACTTTGTAACTAGTGTACCAAATGTTTAACATTACCTTACACTGACATGTCCAGTTTAAAATATTTTGTGGTTGGATAGTTCTGTAGTTCCAGTTGTTACCTATAGAATGCGTTATATACCATAAAATCGTAGGGTCTTTCATAAGTAACAAATCTATCGAAAAATTAACTATTTTGGATAATCTTTATAAATGATGTTCATCCTCAGGAGAAGGATTCCTTCCCGGTGTCGTACAGTTGATTTTGAAACAAACACCCTCTCCCCTCGCCGCCAGAACTAGGCCTATTAAAGGAAAGAATGGTTAGGGTTTTAAAGCGTTATTAAAACACATAAATGTAAAAACAGCTTAAGTTGTTGACAAATTATGGTGTACAATTTTCAAAATGTCTTCCGTTCTGCTGAATGCACAAATGTAAGCGACGTATCAAATCTTCATGTACTGTTGTGAGCATGTCAGGCTTAACCATTTGTATCATGTGTTCAATTCGTTCCACTGATTCAGGAATGATGCGTGGCTTAGTCGCATATAGACACGATCATTGATGAATCCCCAGAAAAATAAGTCCAGGGGAGTCAAATCAGGTGATCGTGGAGGCCAACGGATTGGGCCTGTGGGACCGATCCACCTGCCTGGAAACACTTAGTCTACGGAATAAACGCTTAATTTGAGCGACACTCTTTTCAAGTTCAAACCAGATAGTAGTTTTTTTCTTCTACAATAACGTTAAGCAGCTGCGTGGTATTATATCATTCCAGTCTATCACAACAATATGTATAGGCATGGCCGTGTGCCATGATCCTTGGCGTATAGAAGGCCATACTCCAGGTCATTTTAAATTGGCATCAAATGCACATTACACATAGATAAGTAGCTTCCTCTGGCAGCGGGGGGAAGGGGTGTTTGTTTCCAAATCGAATGTACGGCACCGGGAAGGGTGAGGATGAACATCATTTCAAAAATATTCAAAATAGTTTATTTTTCGGTAGACTCGTTACTTATGAAAGACTCTGTAATATATTCGGTTATTTATTATAATCTTCAGCTCCACTTTTAATTGATATTTAACGAGTAATGTTGATAGCCGTAAGATCATAGCTGCAGTGACCGTTTTTGTGAGGTGGTCATTTAATGTATTTGAAATTGTGTCTTACTTTATGGGTTTTATTGGTTATATTAGTTCGTTTTCGTGAAACAGTCATAGGACTAGCAAATACAACTCGTAATTCGATTATGTTTGGGTAAAGGGAAAAAAGTCATAAAATGCGTTTTGAGAAAAATGAAAATTAAACTTCGAAGCTTTAGCGCAAATAATTCTCTACACAAATAAAACACAGCAGATGCTAGTATTATTTTGTTTTTGCATACCCAGTTGTAGAATTTAATTTGTGTAATCACTTACGGAACAAAACTCCATTTGCACAAGAAATGACTTCACTTCCTTTATTCGAACACCATCGAATTTTGAACTTGTGTAGACAAATTCCAAATCACCCGTGACATTCTATGTAGATCTTTAATTCCCATAGTTACTGCGAAGACGAAGTAGAGGAAAGAACAATTCTGTGAAGGAATAATACTTATTTAGACACCGAAGTCATTTATAGTTTCATTAGTTTACGTAGGCACATTTATTTGTATTTGTTTATGTTTTTTCACTGGTTACATTACTTTGTCTTTTCAGCTTTAGTTTCGCCTTGCATTCTGCGTGCCTCGACCACCATATAATGGAACACCGATGCTTTCTAGTGGTGCCGATTTACTCAATGTTACAAAGAGGTCTCAATCATAGCACATTTCATAGCATGAGTGGGACTGGAACCCGCAGTTCTGTATATCTCAAACTACGAATACGTCTCAATGTCACCTCTGAGCGACTGACGTCACCATGGCCACGAAATTGGTGTGGTTAGAATTTAGTTCATTGAATGAAGAAATTCGTTCATGTCCACTTCCACTTTTATATTTAATTTGTATTAAAACGTGTACCAAAACTTGTAACATTCGTAGTCTCATTTATATTTCGTAAGTATTGTACGTTCTGAGCAACGTAACGAGAAATTTTGTTTTTCTGGAATTGTGTGATGATATATAATGTCTTCAATAAGACTGTCTTCACATATTTATATTTTTATCTTACTTTTCGGAATACACTATTTCAAAAAATTTGGTTCGAAGCGTGACTGTAAAAGACCATTGGTGCGGTGGACGATTTTGCTAAAAATATGGGAGAAGCAATTAAATTTGTCTTTTTTTATTTCAAAATAGATTCGGTTTTTCGTGTGATGACTCGAGTAAAGTCTCTGGGTTTCGCAACCACATCGCAGTTAATTATTTCAATTTAAAATTTAAATCTCCTTTCACAGTGTGTCCATAAAATTTCTCTGGAAATTCAGAATGACGTGGTTCTTAAACGGATTTAGCTAGTATATCTTGCAGAAGCTTTTAGTAAATTTCTAAAATGTTTCAAATTATCGTAGTACAACTCAATATGAGCACTCTAGGTAGCATGAGGGTGGCCGAATAGCTCAGTTCCTAGAACAATTGGTTACGGGTTAGAAGATCCTGGGTTCAATCTCGGGTGGTTGCCAAAATTCCGAGAACGGCCCCGAGATCCAATCTACCACCTGTCAAATTGAGTACTGGATATTTCCCGACAGTAAAAGAGGTCGGAGCGTATAGCCGACCACACCGCTTCATTGCTGTGCCGAGATCAAGAAAACATAGAGCTCTGTCTCCATGCCTCCTAAGCTCCTTCATGGCGTAGGTATATAGAAGATATCTTTGCCTTGTAATCCTAGACAGCATAGGGAAATTTCAGTGGATATAAGCTTTTTCCTTATTCTGAGTAGCGTATCGTTATCAAAAATGGTCGTTACATCCAATGTAACGGTTTTCAGATCATTAATATTAGTAACTGGCAATTTATATACATTGGTTTTTATATACAGAGCGTCCCTATGCAGACCGGTTCCAGGTAGTCATGTTCCGTTGGCTTGTATGACAGTAGTGCCGACTGCCCATACCGAGGAAGCTAAGCGATGGAGGGTGGAGTGGGACGGATCTGCGTAAAGAAGTGTGTACGAACATGACCGTATCCCGGTATATGAGCACTCGTCGCCCGCCAACAGATTTTTTTTAGGTAGAAGCTGGAGTGGGACCGGTCTGCATAGAAATTCCCTGTATCTCCATATAAAGTAGGGGAGAGTTGCCTTATTTGTACCATTTTACACATTTTATTTTTTCTAATTTTAACTGACAAATGTTGAATCATTTCAATAGCGACATCTTAATTCCTGATATGTTGGTAGGATTTTCCTAAAAAGAAAAGTTTACTTCAAGTTAACATAAAGTCATGATGTTCAGTTTTCTAAATGTCTGCAATGAGTACAAATTAGGCAACTGGTTTCCTAAATTGTACCATTGGGTTCCTAAATTGTACCACATACATCAGGGCATCAAAGTTCTTGCTGTGTGCTGTTCTTGATGGTGTGTCCATCAAGCAACAGCAATACTGGCCTTTCTTTGGTAGGATGGACAGAGGAAATGAATTGTTGCATCCATTTGACGAACAATTCAGAGTTGATGTAGCCAGTTTCTGAAACAGTAATAATAATGACCGGTGGAGCACCATCAGACAGATCATAATCATGGGAGGAACATATTGACCAGATGCACTGGCACATCGTTGTATTCACTCCTTTTTCTCCGCTCGATATCACACACACTTCTTCCTTACCTTTCCTCGCTACGATTTTCTGTGTCTTCTTCTGTACTGTGGAGAAGCAACTTTCGCCCACATTGAAAATTCTCGTGGATTCCAATTTGTATCTTTCACTAATGTTTTCCAGCAGATCGAAGAATTCATAGACACGTTCCTTGTTGAACCCTTTCGCTCGAGCCATGGATGTTGCCTCTGTCTGCCTACACAATTTGGGATGCCCCTTCAGATAGGCTGTGCATAATACCATTTCTTCAATGCTTGATCCTTTTCACGATTGAAATAAGTGGCAGTCCATTTCTCTGAGCTATATCAAAAGCAAGTTTCCTAACATCTGTTGGAGTTAATCCAAATATCATTTATTCAAACTTTAGAATGTGATTTTCAAGTTCATTTTCAATTTCTGCCGAAAATACTGTGGTTCTTCCAAACGATTTCATATCTCCATTAGCAATTACGTTTTTGTTTTTCGCATGTTTTAGTATTGTAGGCTTAGGCACATTGTACATTCGGGCACATTCATTTATTCCATGATCGCCATTCTATATGCAGCAACAGCAAGATTTTTACCATTCTGGAATTAATGTAAAATGCAATTATAATTTGTTCCAAAGGAAGAAACTTAAAAACGCCAGAACATGAAATGTGGAAATTATTCGATTAAATTCTAAATGCACAATTTATTGTGTTTATGCTAATTTTTTTCACAGTAATTTTTATTATTTGTAATGAACGTCTGACATGACTATTTTAAATTCAGAATTGAATGTGTTTTATTTCCTAAAAATAAAAATGACAGTATTATATTCTTATTGAAATGATTAGAAGTTAATAAATTATAATTGCTGATTTAAATTAGGTATGTTTTTTCTTCATAAGTCACTATAATTTCAGGCATATATAATGAAAGTTCCCTATATTGTACCGGTACATTATAGGAAACTGAAGCCGGTACAAAATACGCAACCTCGACATGTTTTCTTTGTTAAATTCTTGCTGCTTAACGGTTTCTAACAGAAGTCTGTAACTTAATGACAATTGCAATATATACATGTAGTTTTAAATAATATATAGCATTGTGGACTTCCACTTACCTTTCGGAAGTAATTGTTTTAGCCAGGTAGCGCAAAAACTATATTGAAACTATCTAAAACAAGTTTTTTCACTTCACGTCTGCACAACACAACCCACAGGTTTCGTCTCTCATAAAATGGCATATTTGTAGATATAGTTCACAATGTTTGACGTAGATGACAACACTTATCAAGGAACTAATTTTCAAGACGGTGGTACAATTTAGGCAACGGTACAAATTATGCAACTCTCCCCTAAGTATTCTGGTAGAGTTATGTCCGGGAAAAGAGGAAGCCAAGAGATTGGTTAATCTTCACCGATTCATATTCCTAGAAGTACCACTTCTTATGAACTCTTATTTGGACACGTTGGAACGGTATGCAGTACATCAGATTGAGCCCGTGCAACTACACATTACTTTGCGACGAGACGCCTTCTTCCTCTTTGAGGTCTATCAATTCGAAAGTATCTGAACAAAAATCTTCCAAGAAGAATGATTGACTGAAACTCCACTATTTTGACCTTCTACTTCACCGGACGTAACACCACTGAACTTCTTGTAGGAGTTATGTCAAAACATCGTTTAATAATCACCAGTTATTGATTTATAAAGAGTGTCCCAACAAGAACACCGGATTTAATAATGTGAATAAGTGCAAGAAAACAATAGATAACACCGCCGCCAAACCAACAACAAGACAATGACGTAATGCCCCAACAACGTCTTGTTGTTGTTGGGTTGGCGGCACTGCTATCTGCTCTGTTATCAGTTTATATTGCATTTATTCTCAGTATTAAATCCGGCGTTGTTGTTGGGATACTATTTACAATCTGAAAACTTGTGTCTCGAATGCAGTCATTACTGATCTAGGATTTTTAGGCTCATTTAGCTTAGGATGAAACATGCGTTCTTTAATGCACTTAGTTTTAGGCAATATCATCGCTCGAGAGTTTCTCGTGTTGCATACACTTAGGGATTTTTACATAAAATTTTGCTGGTTATCCGAGGTCTACTCATGACTATTGATGTTGTTCTGCATTTCAGAACGTGGAAAGAGCTTGATATCAATTGGACGCTTTCCGTGTTATCAAGTGTGCTCTAATTACCGGGTTTACTAAAGCGAGTTAAAATCTTTGAGAGTTTTGCGACAAGTAATTGCAAGACTTTGTGGACACACTGTATAATCTAGTAACAAAGTATGAATATGCGAACCATTTTAATCATTTTTGTGTATATAGGTAGAGTAGCAGTTTATTTTCTCGCACTATTTAGGTGCGCTCGCACAAAAATTTGTTGATAGGCTATGTATTCCTGCTATAGCTACAAGCTTTCTACATTACATTTATTCGCAGCTTTTGTTAGTTGCTAAACATGCAATTCTATCAATCGTTGCTAAGCATTTTAGTTTAATATGTTAGTATGTCGAAGTGAACTTAATTCAAAATCACATGCCATGTAGAAAATTCACTGCTTTGCTGACGTCAGTAATCGAGGGGTAGCTTTCACCCTGAAGATTCTCTGGTAAACCCCTCATAATTCTTATATTGCTGAAATATTCTCAAGAACTGTGCGTCACCGGTGTTATCGGAAGGATGCAGCGTTCTTTTTTTAATTATAGTTCGAAATAACAGTAATATGCCTGTATAAATTAATTACCTGTTTTATTTGTCTTATTTCGTTTACTATTTTAAATAAAATTATTTTACATAAATCTGCATGCATACATGTCGTTCCTTATTGCATCTTGTGCCTCTAAAGCGCGTATCGCAGAAGTTACAAAGACGAAAAAGTTTAATTGCAGTCTGTATGTTCTTCCAGTAGGCCACTTATACATGGAATAAATTTTATTTAGTGCTTATATATTTGTTATTTCTTATAAATTTAATTATAAAATTTCGAAATAGGATATTACATTATTCTTATCAGCAGGCCCATTTATCAGTTTATATACTTATTATTCTTAATCCAGAGTCAATCTATTCTACGGATTATTTATTCTTACTAAAAAAAATTCTCAATTTCTTTGTAGCATTTTATTAGATCATATGCTGTTGATTCTCGGATGTTTTTCGACTGTAAACTGTCGAAAAAAATTAGTGATAAATTCACTTACATTCTGATAACATATTCGTGACTAACATGTTAACGGGAATCCATTTCTTGTTGTTGGTAGTTGAGCGGCGCAGTTCTTGGGGAAAATCCAGCAGCTGGTCATATCATTCGCTTCATCTGATTTATTTCGTCAGTGTTGTTATAATTTTTGTGGCACTATGTGCACCTTTTCCTGCTGTAAGCGGCTTACTCGTACCGTAGCTGTCTGTACTCTTATTGTTAGATAAGGGTGACTCTTCTATGCACAGACAAAAATCTCTGCACAGTCAAATGAAAAACGGAGCATGAGTATGTACACTCAAATTCGTGTTTCAGTAAAATCGGTCATATATAAAACATGCATTGTATCCTTTGTATTCTATGAAGCCTAACATAGTTTTCAGCTGATGAGCAATCACCAGAAGGACTGGGGTTCAATATATCATAGATCCCTTGAGATTTGTGATCGAAAATTAGCTGTTGAGTAAGTTTTATCCTAATAATTCGTTCCTTGCTAAAATAATTTCGCGCTTGCCCCATTGTCATTCTTTTGTAGAACACACACACACGCAGTGTGCCAGATTGTTAACGATAACCTTATAACTACGCGGCACTTTCACTTCCGCAGCTGGCTACCGATTTTTGTCATGCTACTAATACCCAATTGTTGCAAAAGAATATCTTGGACAGTCACTCGTTATTGTCATTAATTATTATTATATCACTGTTGAGGATAGAAATAAAATACGTATGTAGCTTTAGTTTAAAATGTTATACACGGAGACAAGTGTTTTATCGGTTTGAGGCTTCCTGGGTAAAAGCATTTCGCCTCCTTTTACGGGCTTTGACTTGTACAATTTCAATTTATCCTAATTTTCTAACAATAAGATGACAGATAACGTTCGCAACTGAAAAATTCTCAATAAACCTTCTTATTCTCTTATCGGACGGAGTTTGTGAGTACAAACAAGTACCGGTAATAAGTGAACACTCACTCTTTTATACTAAATCGAGAAAAATCCATTTAAATAACATGGCCAGCACAAAAGTAATTCTCTCTCTTACTAACAATCAGATCAGCAGGAAAATTAATTTCCTTTCATAGGGACGAATAAGTCCAGTTGTCTTGTGTTTGTCGTATGTTATCTTATTACAGTCTCAGGTCTTGATCTTAGCCAGCATATCGCTAGCAGAAGTGTAAAACCTCCATTAGTACTGAGAACGAAAATGTTCAGAAATGCAATAAAACTGTTCTGTGTTAAATTTGCTTGACATATGAACAAGAGTATAATAATAATAATAATAATAATAATAATAATAATAATAAAGCGTAAATTCCCAGTGGGGCAAGGCCTCCTGCTTGGGCAGGGGTGGCTCAAGTCTTGACCATCAGAAGAGCCGACCTGATGGTCTATTTACATTCATAGTTCTTTGTCCACATTTCGATAGCACTGGTTGTTGCTCCCACTCAAAGTTGGTTGACTGCGACCTTCCACCGTGTTCTTTGGCGTCCTATTCTGGTCCACAGTCCTCCTAGCTGCAACTGGAACTCGTCCCCCCATCTGGTCCTCGGTCGTGCACGGTTTCTCCAGCCAATTCTTGGATCCCACAGTGTCGCCGTGTGTGCCCATCTGGTAGGATGCATTCGTACCACGTGTCCTCCCCAGCGCCATTTCATCCTTTTAGCGAGTGTGACCACGTCCTCTACGCCGCTTCGTCGCCGTACTTCGTTTCTGATTCTGTCTTTCAGGCTTATTCCGAGAATTTTCCTTTCCATTCTTCTTTGGCATCTTCCTAATTTTAATGCCTGTTTCTTGGTGAGTGACCAGGATTGCGCCCCATATAGAAGTACAGGTGCAATGCAGCTGTTGAAGATCTGCCTCTTGTTCTGCAATTTCTGGCTCTTGTCCATTAGGATGAAGGACAGACTCCAAAACTTTCTCCATGCCGATGCTATTCGTCTATCAATTTCTTTGTCCATGCTGTTCTGAAATGATATAGTCTGGCCAAGGTAAATGTATTGCGTGACAAATTCGATGTTCGCATTGTTGACGATCATCTGCCCTTCTGCGTCATTTGTCAGTACTTTGGTTTTGCTGGTGTTGATTTTTAGCTCTACTGCCATGCTTTCTTCGCACAATTCGTTCAGCATCTCTTCCAATCGTTTCCTGGATCTGGCAAACAGAACCACATCATCAGCGAAGCGTAGATTGCTCAGTTTTCTTCCGTCGATAGATATGCCGTGCTTGCGACCCCAAGGTAACTTGCGAAAGACCTCCTCCAATACACAATTAAAGATCTTCGGTGACAAGGAATCTCCTTGTCTCACCCCTCACTGTATGTTGAATGGTGTTCCTTCTGTATCCAGTTTCACTTTTGTTGTGTTTCTTTGGTACAGCACGCCAAGCAGTCTAATATATTTGATTGGAACACCCTGATTCTTAAGTGCTTTCAAAATACTAATATGTTCTATCGAATCGAAAGCTTTTGCATAATCCACAAAGGCTATATACAATTTCAAATTGTGTTCCTCGACTTTTTCCATGATCTGCGTCAATGTCTGAATGTGGTCCGCCGTTGAAAATCCGGAACGAAATCCAGCTTGCTCCAGAGGTTGATTTTCTTCCAGCGTTCTTGTGATCCTGCGCAATATTATTTTCGAAAACACTTTATATATACTGATGGGCCTGTAGTTATCTATATTGTCTCTTTTGCCTTTCTTATGTAAAAGAATTATTGTATTCTTAGTCCATTCTTCAGGTATAACTTCACTTTGCAGAATCTTGTTAAATATCTCTGTCATTGGTGGTATGAGTTCGTCGGCGCCGAGTTTCAACAGTTCATTAAGGATGCCATCCTCTCCTGGGCTTTTGCCTGACTTTAACTCTGTTATAGATATTCTCACTTCGCTGGCGAGGATCGAAGGTACTTCTTCATCATCGGGAAGCGCCTGTATGAACTTTTCTGTTGAGTCCGCTGTAACAATTCTTGTACTCGTGTACAGTTGTCTATAGAAGGAAGTTACCGATTCAACAATCTTATCTCTTTGTGTGATTTTCTCTCCATTTTGACTTTTTAAACTAAGCATCCAGTGTTTCCCTTCACTCAGCTCCCTCTTGGCTCTTCTTACGGATTTGGAAGACTGCATGATTTCCTCCACCAGTCTGTTTTTAAAAGTTTGCAAGTCTTTTCTTATTTCCTTCTTCGTCACTTTATTAAATTCTGCATACTCGATCTTCTTTATGTCGGAGATGTCTCTTTCTTGTTTTAATTTCTCTCTTTGATCTATGAGTTTTATTGTATTTTCGCTTAGTCTGCTTCTTTTCTTGCCGATTTTGTTCTTGGGCGTTGAGGCCTCTCCCGATCTCTTTATGCAATTCTCCAACTTTGAGTAGATTTCTTGGATTTCAGTATGTTCGTTATCTCTCCATTCTAGCACTTTCCTCTGTAGTTCTGATTTGTATACTGGATAGTTTATGTTCTCAGCTTGTATGTTTCGGTCCCAGATATGATTTCTGCCCCTCTTCCTGATGTTAATTATTCCTCTGACCATTCTGTGATCTGAATCGAATTTGAGATTGTTATTAACTCGTACGTCTTTTACGTAACTTCCCTTGACGGTGAGAATAAAATCTATTTCGTTTCTTGTTTTTCCGTCTGGAGATCTCCATGTCCATTTACTATCTTTCGTCTTTTTAAAGAACGTGTTCATTATTTTCAATCTCTGTCCTGCGGCGAAGCTGATTAATCTACTCCCTCTCAAATTTCTAATTCCATAGCCGTATGGACCGATTGGGTCTTCTAACTCGTGTTGTTTCGTTCCCACCTTGCTGTTAAAATCTCCTATGACAAAGTTTACGTCTCCTCTAAAATTGTTGAGAGTATCATCTAGGTCGGTGTAAAAGTTTTCTACTTCTTCTTCTGTGCCTGAGTCTGTTGGAGCATATGCTTGAATTATAGTAATTTTTCTTTTCCTTAACTCTAGAGACAGCACTGTTACTCTTTCAGAGACACCTACTATTTCTCTAATATTGGATTTTAGTTTCTTATTGATGATGAATCCAACTCCTCTATGACCTTTCGTCTCACCAATATAGAAAAATATGTCACCATTTAGTTTTTCGATAATTTCTTCTCCCATTCGTCTTACCTCGCTTAAGCCTAGCACATCCACCTGGCATTCCTGTAATGCTGTTTCCAGTTCCTGTTGCTGTTCTTCTGTTCTGAGAGATCGTACGTTGTATGTTGCTATGGCTAATGCGAATTGATCTTCTTTCCATGCATTTTCTATTCTTGGTTTCCGGTGTTTTGGCTCGGGATCGCCTGTGGACTCCGCGTAACGTTTTTTGGAGGGCTGGTTTCCCAATACTCCCAATTCCCATTCAGCATGATCTTCTGGAAGCCTATCTTGACTTCTCTACCTGCCTCCCTTTCTTCTCTTGCCTTAATTCGTATTGCGGCTTGGATTTCCCTCTCTTTCTTTGACATATCGTCCTCTATGTAGCATTCTTCGTCTCCCAGTTTGCGTTTATTCCTCATGATTTTCATTTTGTCTTCTAGTTTATTCAGGCGTACCAATGCCAGACCTCTCTTCTTCCAGTCTTCGCCTATATAGTGCATATGTTCGTAGCTAACTTCCACTTCGAGTTTTTTTAAGATTTCCTTCACTTCGTCCTCTAGTTTCTCCTTCAGTACTGTTCATAAAATATCCCAAAATCATTTTACATTATATTATAAATTATACTTTTGTTCATATATGAAGAAATTTAACACAGAGCAGTTTTATTGCATTCCTAAAACGTTTGAGTCTCAGGACTTATGAGGTTTTGCAGTTTTCCCAGCTATGTAATTATAGGGTAAATTGCGTAAGAGGAAGTCAGTCAACTTATTACACAGCTGCGGCCAGTGAAGTGCCGCTTAGCGGTAAGGTTGTAGAACAGCCATACCGCTCAGGAATCTGAATCTGTCAGAACCCGACTCCGATAACTTAAATTTTAAAGTGTAATTCTGTCTGCCTCATTTCGTGCCATCCTATAAGGGACTTCATGTCTGACAAATTACTTGATCTGGAACCAGATCAGCACAAAAGAATCTCGATGATAAATTGTGATATTGAGTTAATTTTATATTTTAAATAATACGGGTGCCATAGCAATCATGAGCATATTAATACCACGATATGAGTTCCATAGGTATCTGCTAGAGATGAACAACGATCGAGAAAGCAAGACTAACAGCGCCCGCAAAGCCGAAAACCCGCACGACAATGTTCTATACGTCGCGTTGTTGACGTAAAGACTGCTTGTGAGTGTTTCGAGATGTCGAGATTGATCACTCCCGAAGTCCCGAACATCAAGCAACCTTGAATCGCCACAGTTGTTTATAACTAACTGAACTTTTATCTACTTTGGCAACTGTTATATATGTATAAACAATCAAGTAGCCTATTTGAAACATCTCTCTACTTTTCAGTGTATAATAATCCGTTCCCCAGTTTTTATTTAATTACTAGGCCCTTATTAAAAAGGCTAAGAATTTTCTTTTCATATGTTTGAAATCAAGTGTCCAATCTCAAGTAAAAAGATATTAACGTTAGGTTTCATGTTTCTTAGAAATGCAAATTTATTTAAGAATTGTTTTTTTTTTTTTTTTCTGTATATAATCATAGATAATATCATATAATAGAACCAGAACATTTTGATATTGTTCTGTTTTGTCTTTTTGTCTCGTTTAAACATTTATAATGTTATTTATTTCAATGATGAATGTTATTCAAAGTTACAAAATCTTTCCACGCCGACCAAATGCTATTTCGAGAATGATGAGCGATACTCGAAGCGCACAAGAATGACGAGACGAGACGAGACGAGACGAGACGAGACGAGACGAGACGAGACTCGAAAGACAAATGCAACGAACACAGCGAGCGAGAGCGGCAGTTATTTTTGTTCATCTCTAGTATCTATTGCTTGTGAGAGAAATGTCTTATCATTCTCCACTTTCTCATTGAATCATTGCCCTGATCGATACATGCTTCCCTGTTTCCTTCGATATGCGTTGTCGCGTCGTAGAAAGATTTATTTTCTTGACCATTCATCACGCATTGCACAACGTTGGTATTTTTAACATATTCACGTAAATACTAGAGTTATCGCAAAAACAAACATCCAGAGAAGGAAAACAACTCATGTCATCATATAGCACTTGTCTGCTCTACAGGAGCTGAGAATGGATATGGATAGCAACTTCTGCTCCATCCACTATCTAAAGAGTCCGGATCTGAGACACTCGGACAATCATCCGATGGGTTTCATTAAGGGACCAAGACTATATCTTCGAGATCAACAAACGTGCATCATATACTGTGAGTGATTTCCTGCGGGATGTGGAATGGAGTTCTGCTTTAAAGAGTTTTTTAAACTCCTGGAAAAGGAACAAAAATGAGTCGATTGTAGATAGTGATTTCGTGGAGACTTAATGGAAGGTGAGACGTTTCTCTCATAACGAGTGAACATGGTTGTTTCCGATCACTGATAACGAATTTGAATGACGTCATGTGCGTTCGAAATCACACCGATAGCTGAATTGCGGCGAGAGGTGACAGACCAGTAGTGAGTGGTTTCATAATCAGAGTGCACGGTGTATCACAGTAGCAATGCCCAAGAAAATCGAGCCTTTTGGGAGGGGTACATAACAACCCTTTCCGATGCCAAGTCCAGTTACGTGAAAATCATAGGAGCCTGCAAAAAACGTTGTTTCGTTATTTCCAAGAAAGGCATCTTGTGTATACCTAATAAGACTGGCAAAGCTCGGATGGGATTAATTCCAGAATGGAAAAAGCAAGCAAATCCATCCCCCGTTACAAGTCGCCGCACCCCACAAGATGATACAAATTGATTTCATTGGAGCTTCACCAATCATTAAGTACAGTACACAGAAGATGCCTTTCTTGGAAATAACGAAATCCCGTTTATTGCAGGTTTTTTTTTATTTTCACTTAACTGTTCTTGGCATCGGAAAGGGTCGTAATGTATCCTTCCCAAAAATGCTCGATTTTCTTGGCAATTTCTGCTGTGGTCTGTCACCTCGCGCCACAGTTCAGCTGTCGTGTGACTTCTGACGCACATGATGTCATTCAAATTCGTTAACAGAGATCGGAAACAACCCTGTATTGCAGTGAGTATTTTCTTGGATAGTGTTGTTCATATGTCCATGACTTTAATATGTCCCTCTCAGAAGGAAAATTGCTTGAGAAATTAGAAATACATGTGCAATTTACCCTATAATTTTATCGCTGGTAAAAGTGCAAAACCTCGTAAGTCCTGAAAGCCAATGTTTTAGGAAAGCAATAACACTGTTTTGTGCTAAATTTGCTTGATATATGAACAAATGTATGATTAATAAAATTATATGAAATGATTCTGGATGTTTTATGAATTCCTAACGTATGATACGAGTCTCGTACTTGCGTGCTTGCTCGCATAACTTATATGTCTCTATGCTCATAATACACATTAGAACTGAACCTCATGGAAGTAGCATAATTTTAACTGAGGAATTTGGAGTGGGTAGTCTAATAACACGTATTATGAAGTACTCATAACAGTCTCCGCTTTTCAATTGACTGATTACATATTACAACTCCTTTGTATGATGTAACACGAAGTTTAACAAGAATACACTTAAAGCAATAAACTTTCATTTTAAAACTTCCATTACTAATGACTACTGAAAAAAGTGCTCCAGTTCAAGCGTGACAGAAGAATATTTCCAGAACTATTTTTTGACGTAAAACTTCTGTATTCGACATACAAGGACAGGACAATTGTAACGTTTTGACATGAAAGCTTTGCTCTGACGTCACTCGTGGTATCATGGAAATATAAATATAAGATCAACTTCGTGCTTCGTGTTTTTCCACGCGGTCCGTCTCGATCTATTCTGTATGCAGTGTACCTCCAGGTTTTCCACATGGTTGTAGTTTCCCTAAGACGTCAAGACAAATGACGGGATGAACTCTAAACGAAATGAGTAACGTACCTATCACCCACCAGTATAAATTTCGGATTTCCAAATTCTGTCGTTCACAAATCTTTGGCTGGCAATGGAGCCTTGACATTGGCGATGCTTCTTAAATCTCCAGCTAGCAAAGGAGCCTTGGCTATGTCGGTGCTTCTTTCCTCCCTCGGCGACTGGGCATGGACAATTTTGGGATGCGGCGGTATCAGTGTACAGTTATCTCGGCTCTTCTATCTGTAAAATTTACATAAATGCCTTGAATATGACATTGTGAACTAAGTGAGACGAATAGCCTTTAGATTAGAGGCTCACATAAATGTTAACATGAACCACACACAGTAGCCCTTCCAAGGATGCGAACTCATGCACCTTTTAGTCTATAATATTTCCTTTTTCATTCATTGATTCAATTATTCATTCCACAGAGTCCATTCTCTCATATGGTATATATTATGTTATGTCCATTTTCGGCTTTTTCCTTTCAAATTGTCTCTTTCCTTCGACGTAACGGTGAAAAACTGAGTGAGACAAGTGGCCAACAGGCTTGAGCTCACATAGATTCTTCCTCGTCCTTTGCAGGGACGCGCGATTGCGTACCTTAAATTATTTCTCCTTTCTTTTCCCATTTTTTCATTTCTTTTTTATTTTTATTTTATTGGGTTATTTTACGACGCTGTATCAACATCTAAGGTTATTTAGCGTCTGAATGAGATGAAGGTGATAATGCCGGTGAAATGAATCCGGGGCTCAGCACCGAAAGTTACCCAGCATTTGCTCATATAGGGTTGAGGGAAAACCCCGGAAAAAACCTCAACCAGGTAACTTGCCCCGACCGGGATTCGAACCCGGGCCACCTGGTTTCGCGGCCAGACGCGCTGACCGTTACTCCACAGGTGTGGACTTTTTCATTTCATCATTGCTTAATTCTACACGGTCCGTCTCGCTCCATTATCTAATTACTGATAGAGTGTACTCATCCTGCCTGTGGTAGTACTTACTTAATCCTTGAATCCGTCCTTAGCTAACCTAAAAATTACACACCTAAAATAATGAAGTTTCATGAAGTCCAAGGAATTTCATAAATCCCCAGTCTCTTTTTCTAGTGGCGCACTTTAATTCTCAGACTATTTTTCCGTTCATTTACGTTTAAATCGTCTTAATTGAATTTCTATGAAAGGTAGTGATTTCAAGATAACTGACTCTTAGTTGAGTTGAAACCATAGTTCAAATGAATGTGTTGAGGAGAATTACTTGAATGTCATTCCCGCACTTAAAGTAATTAAAAATATATCAGCTATAGCGTATTGTTTTGAAAATGAGATATATAACTTGTGGAGTTCATTGTGATAAGGATTTTGACTATATTATCAGCACAATGTCTTTGAGTGTATAATATTGATTATCTATCTACATAATAATTTACAGTTGAGATTTATTGTAAGATGTGGTTAAATTATTTTATTTGTTCTATGAATTTAATATAACATGAGTAACAATAATTTAATAAACGTGACAGGAGATTTATGAACTCCCTTGAATTGTATGAAACGTCTTTTATTCTTGGTAAAGATGAATTTAAAAACTAAATACTACCATATGCAGGATAAATATACCCTATCCAGTGATTAGAGACTGTCAAGGCACATTAAATAGAGACCGACCGCATGGAAAGCCACGAGTGATGTCAGAATAAACATTTCATGTCAAAATGTTACAATTTTTCTCCCCTGTAGGTCGAATTTAGACGTATTACGTCAAAAGTAGCTATAATTTTCCTTTAAAATATTTAATCGTATCCATTCAATAGCTTAATTTCATTTTTAATCTCAGCCTACCATTACATCTGATAAAAGTTTAAATTATAAAACTAACGAAGTTTCCTAGTCAAATTCTATATCCAGAAATAAGTTTTTTTTTCTTTAAAACATTGAATCGTCGTTTTATTCATGTACTGACTCTCGAGTGTCATATTTTTGTCTTTAAGGCACACTTTTAATAGAATACTTTACAGTTCTGAAGTGTGAAATAGCTCGAATATTCGGCGTATAAGATGCAAGTGTCCCTACGACAAGCACCAGTATCTGTCTTAACAGTCAAGAAAACACGGAAATGCATGAATCGGAAAGTTGCCGTCTTGTTCCGCTCAATGATGTCGTCTGCTTGATTCCAGCTCGACTTAAGCGCAGGCAGCTCTCTAACAAAGACCTGGACATGATACGGGATGCCACACCCGCCCTCAACCAGGGTTCCTCGCAGATGTTCCGCAACCTCCGAGACAAAGGTAAGACCATATTTCGTGCTATGAATCTATTATTCTGTCACTTGAAATGAATAAGACTAACTTATGTAACACTATACATACAGAGTGATGCTATTTTTATGCTACACTCCTAGATACTAGGTAGCCTACCTGTTATCGTTTACGGTAGAACATCGATCATCCGAAACAATTGAGGATGGGGGTGTTCGGATAATTGCTTTTTCGGATAACCGATCATTTACGAAAACATTGTACCGATATCATAGGAGCAGTATGAAACAAAGAAACACTGATATTAAACACAAAACTGTACATACAATATATATTTTATATCACACGTCTTACAAATAACACAGAGAACTGACTAGCCTAGTTTGACAAGTTCAAAATGATCATTAGAGTAGCCTACAGTTTAGTAAAAGGAGTCCTTTTTTTTTTTTTTTTTTTTTTTTTGCTTCCGAGCTGAGACTCGTTTTTTGCCGCTAAATCTCGCAAATAGCGCTAGCAAAACTTCTACAAATTTGTATTTGCCGATTGGAACGCTTTCGGTTAACCGATGTTTCCAGCATATATAGTGTGTACACTTTACAAGTTGTCAAACTTATGCGAGTGGTAGACACTGTCTACTGAAAAGGAAGTTAAATGAAGTTTTTTTCTAATGAAGTTTTTTTTCTGTGTACCGTATTTGTAGAGTGTATAATAGCAGTAGGTCAGATCACCAATTTCATTTAATCATGATCTTCGGGAAAGAAGAAGCCGACACAGCGTGAAATGTTGTTGACAAAATTGAAGCGCTGTTCTCGCGTCACACCTCGCCTTTTTATAATTTTATTGAATCGGTTATTTCGAAAACGTAATATGTACAGTTCTGCGCAAACTACTTCAGTAGTATTTATTACATTAATCAAACTAAAAGTTAGTTTTTTAATTCATTTTTATGGATGAAATATGTGACTTATTTTGTGATTTTTAATAATAACAATAATATGTTATAGGAAAGAGTAGAGAGCACTCTGGTTGAAAAAAAAATAACATGCGCGAAAATGTCACATGTTACATTTTCGAAATAATCGATTCAATTTGAGTGGATATCACGAAACTTGTCATCAGAAAATTCATCAACCCCGTCTATATATGCCATCAAACTGCATATAAGGAGCATCGTTTCAAAATGAGGTTTCTTCATCTTAGTATTTTTTTTCGTGAAGTGAAAAAATCCGGTCTCTTCCGACCACAATTCCTTTTTAATAAGATGGGAGAAAACTAGTTTTGTTTCTTTATCGTTGCAGATTTAAATTTTACGTTCATAGAATATAAAAAAAATTCTACATGTTCAGTTTTTTAAGAATGGAGAAAACAACCTATCTTAATTCCCTGCTATCAACTCTTCAATGCTACCGTTACTACTGGCTACTGGTTCATGCCCCGTGATCTTTCTCAGCTATTTCCACAAACGTACAGCATTAATCTCTTTTACAAAGACATATGACGTGCAATAATTACATTTTTATGATTAATCGTTACATTTATATTATTATAAAAATCTTTAATTTAGTGGATTTTACTGTACTACCCGTTGAAGTCTAACAACTTGTAACTGTTGCACTCTGTATATTAGGTGTTCATAATTTTAGACAAATCAGATTTTCCATGCGGATGATGTATCTAAATATAAGACACGTTGATAGATGGATATAAATATACATACACATACAGGGTGATTCACGAAGTTCTCCCCTGGTTTATGGAGGTGATTCCTGAGGTAATTTGGAACGAAAAATGTAAATAAATTAATGGAATCACATTCATAATTACGGAGTTACAACACATTTTCGAAACGCGTAATAGTAAATGGAGCGCTAGGCATATTTGTTGCCGTATCTATGTGCACGTGCATCTGGAGGTGGATGAAAGACATCGCGTATCAGGTTGAGGTACAAATACGCGAAGACTTGCTTCATCGTATTCTGTATACCGCGGAGATAATAAGGAACAAACGTGTGAAGCTGTGAAATGCTACCCGTGCGGTTCACACCCGTGCGAACCGTTGCCTTGAGATTCAGGGAGGAGACTAATGCATAAACAATCAATTGTTTGTATTTTAATTATTTTTTTCATTTTTGTTGGTGAAATCCTGAAATAAAAGTTTTTTTCTGCTGTTTTCAAACTACCGTAACTCCGTAATTATGAATGTGATCTCATTCCTTTGGATATATATATATATATTTTTGTTCCAAATAATGTCAGAATCACCTCCATAAACAGGGGGAGAACTTCGTGAATTACCCTGTATGTGCCTACTCACATATTATATACGTCCCACATGTCTGGAGTGATATTTGACTGCCTAAACAAAAACGAACGGCTTAAATCAGGCACCTTGTACAAGTATAGTGAAGGAATCACGATTATTGGTCATTGATAGTCCTATATAAATCATTCTAGAAACATTAATTCAACATTGAGAAGGAAGCAAAAATAAGACGTTCTGATTTCCAAAATGTAAAATTGTACATATGTAGGCTAGTTTTTTTTTATTTTATTTTATTTTTTAAAGCATTTGCAGGTTCAATTCCATTAGTACCTACGTTTCTCGAGTTTAAACAAATAATAGACATGAATTGTAGGCTACCGTTGTGGACGAAAAGAATGTTCGCGATGAAATTATGAAGTCCCTACGCGCAGTTCACGTGAGCTACAAAATGCACGCCAATTTGTGATATACTGTATGTTCCTATATGTAACTATTAGTTTAGACTAAATCGATTCATAGATCTCTTCTATGTGTTCTATAAATCGCATGATTCCTTGAGTATTTACGTAACCATTAATAACCATCCTTGAGTATTGATTTTATCGTAATGTTGAAAATATTGAGTAAGATAACTCGCAAAATACCGAAAAAAATACGTTGAATTAGGTTAAAGAACACATTGAATAAAAAATACACCACCAGGACTCGAACCTAAGTCATTACACGGAAACTGACACGTTATGAACAGACGCTTTTGACGTTTGGTACGCGCGTGCGCGATGCTTAGTAGTTCGACAGACATACCGGTATTCATTCTATCCGGGCAATCATTTTGCCTACCATGTTTAAATTTAATTAATTTCAGATATTACAAAAGTTCATATCCCTTAAAGTCATTGAGTAAAACTAAAGAAATGAAAAGTGATTTATCATCTTATAGCTACTTTTAAAATTACGTCATTGGTATCGTATGATTAGACCCGAATATAATATAGAGCATATCGAAATGTATTAATTTATATAGGTTTTCTCAATTAAGAACACTTCTTAATTTCTGGAATATGTCCCCTATTAAAAAGTTTCACTTTCCATGTAATGATGAGCTTTATGTGACAGATTTTGAAAACGACGTTCGAAACTGCAATTTCTTACTACATAATGTATATTTTTTAGTAGTTATGCTTGCGAAGATATAGCACTAAACCTCTTGCTCAGTCCTACAATAAATATAATGCAAAATAAGAGTATTACGCACACAATGTCAATCTTCATGAGTGAAGTCATGCAGTAGTTTTCATAGCTGCAGTCACTTTTCTCGGAGAGACGTGTTGACATCACGCCTCGTTGTGCGTACAGCACTGTTGGATGTTTTCGTGACGTTGTCGTAAATCAACCACCCATTTATTTCGCGTGTAAACAGAACAGTTTTATGTTCCAGACTGTAGAAAGTGTCAGGTAGGCCTGTGAGTTTGTTCAAATGCGAAGTCAGGGGCCATCGTAAAATTTGAGTTGTGGCTGATATTTTTGTGTGATGAATCTTACCTGAATAAGCAAATGGTATTATTTCCTTCCTATAGCAACAATGAACAATTAAAGTGGCAGAATTGAGGTATACGTATTCAACAGTCAGAAGATTGAAGGAAACCCTCCTGTCATTAACAGTTTGTTTTAAGTGTTATAACTATCAGCTTGTTTAAATTCTGTGGATTCGTTCTGCCTTCTTACTCGTGACGATTATTTTCATATTAATTTTTGTTGAAACCAGTTCTTCTCCTTTCGTTACCAGACGTCATTTCACTGTCCTAAATATTTCTCATAAATCAAGAGAATCGTGTATCATAGCAGTGTCAACTGTGGTGAACGTAATGCCAAACTGCAGCTTTGACACTGCATAGGAACCACCGTTCAATTCCCTCCAATGACTAGTGTTCAGGTCAATATATAGGCTTAGAATATACTCCAACAGGGGATGAAATCACTCGACGAAGATAGGAGTAGAGTAGCACCGGTATAAGGAAAGGTAGAGCAATTTGACAATATAAAACAAGGACTTATTTACAAGCAATAAGTGATATTTCAAAAGAAGAATTATTTTACGAAAATGCCATCCCGTGTATTGGGTTTAAACTGAGTAAATAGAGCTTTTGAGGCTCTCGTAATGTTTTTAGTGAAGTGTTACAACTGCCGAACTTGCCCCACATTCTAGTCTAAGTTCAACAATGGAAATACAGCAACATAAAGAAAATTATATTCATTACATTTCACAATAGCGAATACTGCAACAAACATACGACATATAAAACATTTCATTCTGCTCGTAATCGCATTTTGTCAAAAATATCTTCCTGGTGAATCTGAATGTTCACACATTGTCTTACCGCATATATATAGAACACAGGGCCTATATAAAATGTGTAAATGTTTTTCTGTTAAAATATTCTCCATAGATCCATAGTTTATATTTCTGACATACAGTTTTCTTGAATAAGTCCGGAAAAATGCATTTGTCTATTTGAATATGCATTTTCATAGTTAGAGACTATAAACCGCCATTCAAATATATTCATAGAATAAGTAATATTGCAAATCCTCTACACAATGTAATTACAACAGGACTTGTACAGAAACGTGATCATAGGAAAATTATTTCGACACTCCTGCCAAAAAAAAAAAAAAAAAAAAAAAAAAAAAAAAAAAAAAAAAAAGCCACTTTAAATTATGCTTAATGTCACAGACAATATTTACGTTTTACACAATAAACGGACTTGTTTCCGCAACAAACTGTGCCCTAACCGGAGTTGAGAAAAAAAAGGATAAAATAATTCATATCCCGAACCTGTCCCATATTTATAACTGGATACTTACGTCGATTTTGCCCGCACATCGAAACTTATCTTCATGCCGAATTTCTACCGTTTATCAAACTTGTCCTGCTTGCCAAAGCAGTCCCTCTTTCCAAACTTATTCCGCTTACTAAACTCTCCCTATTGCCAAACTTGTTCCGCTTGAAAAACTGGTCCCACTTATCAGACTTATCCCGCTTGCCGAATGTCCTTCGCATGCCCAACTTAACCACTTTTCCAAGGACGATATCTTTATAGTGTGGCATTAATTATTTGGAATAACTTATCTTAACCTAACAACAATAAATAACCTATTTGTTTATCCCCTTCAGACTCATCTCACTGTGCAGTATCTCATGATTCAGTAGTTGACAACTCTGCAGATCGATATGGAATATTCAGCGTGGGGTTCCATGGAGTTGGTTTCCTGGAAGATGATGTAGTGCAGTAGTTTTCGGTTGTTTCTTTGCTCCGGTGGTAGTGATTATTAATTCTGTGATGTTCGGGTAAAGGGGGATAAGTCGTTTTTTTGTGCAGGTGGAATTTTGTTCCCCAGATGAACACACAAGTTAAATTATACAAATGAGTGTGCAAAAAATCAAAAGGATACTAATAGTTGATTTCTTTTACTTGTGTAGAAAATAATTTGCAACAAGAGTCCCAAGTTTAATTTTCATTTATCTCCAAACTCATTTTTATGACTTATCTCCCTTCACTCAAACAACATAGAATTATGAAGATATGTTAGAATACTGACAGAGGAAACAATAGTGCCACGAAAACTTTTTCCACCACAAATTTTATTGCGACACTCCCAGGACTTGAATTCGGTTCTCCGATAGAAGTCGGTAATCTGGCCCGGGTTGTCCACAAGCAATGCAAAATAGCTTCGTTAAGAAGACGTTAAAAATAAAGCAAATACTGTCTTATGTTTTGTGTGGCTTGCGGGGTTACATCAATTTGTTATAATTGGCAATCTGACAACTCCTTTTTGATCTTAGAAATTTCCGCAAAACAACTGAACATTAAGTTTCTTGGAGACTTGCTGATTGGGAGTCTAGCTGACGAGTTTACTTTCAAAACGACTCAAGTCCGAAACCTTCCACCTTTTTACTCGAGTGCATTATGTCACTGCACGCAAGATTACAATATTTTGGACTTGAGTCACTTTAGAATCCATCGACTCGTGTTTGCTCAAGTAAGGTGTAACACACGGACTCCTGATTTATCGCCGATTAATGGCGGCGCTTTCTGTCCTTGACCCACTCCCACTTGCTGGCGAGGAATCCAGAACACTCACTCGTGCCATATGCAGGCGTGGCCCACAGGCGTGGTACCCGCGGCAGATCATATGTCTCCGGGATTACAGACAACAATGCGGACGAATTTCTGCCATGGACGATATGTTTCACCCGGGGACATCCTGTCACACCGTAATTATAGTGTGTTCCATGCATTCACAGCTCCACTGAACTGCGCGGTCGTCTCATATCGTACCAGTGCCATCTCAGGATTCGACTAACTTCTCTACCTTTTTTTTTTTTCCTTGATTTCCCCAATATACTACGTTAAAAATGGCTTATCGTTAGCATTGGCTTTCAATGATAGAGATTTGTATTCCCGTCTTCTTCAATGTGAATTCATTATCAGGAATGGTGAGCGGATGAAGAGTTCGGACGACAATAAGATATATGGATCATATCGGGAGACTAAGAGGAAGACAGAAAATAGGAAATACTGGAAAATGTTGGGTTTGCAGTGAAAGACCTGCCCTTGGGCAGAACACTATGAATGAATGAATTAATCATACATTTCATGAGTTACGCTATTCAGGCTACCTCCTCTCCATACTGATATTGTTTTTCAACTTTGCAAACTCATTTTTCTATTATTCTGTCTTTTAAGTCAGTACTCGTATGTCGCTTATTTTTTAATAGAATGCGATTTTTATCCATTTGATGAACATGCTTTCTGGTCGCCAGCATAGTATAGGGGTAGCGAACAGGAAGTCGTCGCCGAGGATGTCCTTGTGTGTGTTTAACTCTCGCCTTATGACTCTTCCGAGGTTTTCTTCAATTATAAGACGAATTTTAAATAACTCCATGATGAATCCTCGGACTCATGTCTTCAAATACCATTTCGGTAACACCAGATACACCGTTAACCATAATATAAAAAAGCAATATTTCATAAAAGAATCAAATAGACTCAATTTGATAATGTACCATGGGTAGATTTATTTGTGGTAGTTTCCTTTGTAATTTCTGAATCTTTTTAAAATAGATGTAATTCGTAATTCTTGTAAAAATTTCTTAATTTCTATTATTGTCTAATAAAGTGTATCCAGCTGTTCACATTAAACAAGTCATCTCTGCAATATGTAATCTTGTTAAAACTTGTTCTCGAAGTGTCCAAATTTCGATACCGTACGACAAGGTTGAAACTACTAAGGTGTTTGACTTGTTTACTTCAACTATGAATGAACAACAGAATTCCTCTACATATTTCGATTTACCGACCCGGAGGAAAGACGAGACAAGGAAGATCTTTAAAACACTTGACGATTTCATTTCATGTGCTGAAATAGACCACCTGGTCTATAATCTTGAAAGAATACGGTAGTGATGATAATTAGGCCTCAAAAATATATGCCGTTAGACTACCTGCGCGCTTCGTGCGCCTCTGACTTTGACCACGTCTCAGAGTTGGGGTCAGTTAACGCAGTGTCTTTCGTTCGTTTGAACTCATGCTTATCATCACGGTAAGTTATAGTCCTTAGCATTTGGGTGGTTGAAAGTCACTCCTTTGACTTAGAAACACAACTATCAGCTAAAGAAAAATTTAAAGACATTATTTTCTTTGTTAAGGAAAAATTGCACCATTTTAAAGACATTTTATTTTCTGTCTGTAGAAAATACATCTAATATAACATTGACAAGTATCAGCCTTTTTATTTCACTATGTTAATGTGATAGTGTACATATTACGTTTTTGTTTTACATAATTTTTCATTTCATATATTGTTGCATTGAATAACAAACCAAATTTTCAAATTTTCAAAGTAGAATGATTACATGTTGCTAGAAAACACAGCCTCATTTCTAGAGAAACTTCATTCCACTTCTGCAGAAACAATGAGGACATATTTGAAATATTTTACACAAGCATTATCTATCTCAAAATCTGTATTATTATTAATAAATTTCCTCATTTGAAATTTCACAAATTTTACATAGAGAAAAATATCTATAATGTTTATCCATATTTTTTCATCTTATTTGCTACATTTTTTTCCTATTTCGTGTTCCAACTATTCAGTTTCGTCACATTATCATTGACTACATGTTATTTTGTCTGTAGAAAATACACCTAATATGACATTGATAAGTATCAGCCTTATTATTTCACTATGTTAATATGATGGTATATTACGTTTTTATTTTACTTAATTTTTCATTTCATATATTGTTGCAGTGAATAACAAAGCACATTTTCAAATTTTCAAAGGAGAGTAATTGCCTATGGCTAGAAAACACAGCCTCATTTCTAGGGGAACTTCGTTACACTTCTGCAGAAACAATGGGGACATATTTGAAATATTTTACGCAAGCATCATTTGTCTCAAAATCTCTATCATTATTACAAGTTTCCTCATTTGAAATTAAGTCACAAATTTCGTCCTCGGCATCTTGCTATTATTCTTCTTTACAAGACGTTGAATGTTGTCTGTTAGAATAGCAGTATTCGGTCGCAATGTAACCGATCAACTAAAGTTCACTGCTGAACGAAACACACTGAAATCCCCCACCCCAACGCAATTACCTACTGGTAGCTAAAGTCAGAGGCGCATGAAGCGCAATGTAACGGCATGCAGTTCTTAGTCCTAATGATAATATTTTGGTACATTTGGGAAATTGTACGGTAATCGATGATATGATGGTGATTGGTCTTTTGCAAAAAAAAAAAAAAAAAAAGTGGCAGCCTCGCATTGGCTGAAATTCGTGGCACAAAGCCCACAAGGAAGCGCCAGCCTAGGCTCTTGTTCGAGAAAATAATGGAAGCAATACTGTAGGATGCATCCGAGTCAGTCACGAGAATGACAATTGCATTTTGAAGTGCAAAATGGGTTTTTTGAGCACGAGTGGCGAGAATGATGTGCCTTTGGGCATTGAAGCAACGCATAGGACATAAGATACCACTTGTGCATCTTTTCAAAGCAATAGATATAGTTAATTTCTACAACGGTTGGCGATCAAGCTACTGGCTAAAATATAAATACGACGCACATAAAAATGTTCCTTGTGTAATGTGTTTAGCTTTTCTCGCTTTTTACTTACATTTTATTAAGGCCATTATATAGGATATCTCGCTAAAATAGTGCACGTTTCATGGAAAGTATAATCCTTTCATATTTTCTACTAGTGGAATGATGGCAATGGAAATGAGAAGACGTCAAGGAAACCTTCCGAAGTTCACTTGGATTTGGATTTGCTGGAATTTAAATCAAGGTTTCCTAATGTTTATTTAGTGTAGAAGATGTAATAAAATTGTTTCTCTCTGAAGGTATTCAGATATAATATTCCCCTCTCCAAAATAATCTGTACGACTATTCATCTAAGGTATGGTTGGTTGCTGTACAAATATACAGAACCCTACGGCAAGGATAATAGCGATGGATGGGACAGATGTGTTTACACGTCATGTGTACACCTCGTTTCCGCAGTTTGACTGCTGACCAGCTACTGAATGTACCGGCATGTTTGATTTGCGAGGGAACAAGGACGTTCTGAAATAATACCAGCTTGTTTTCCACTGGGCAAAGTGACATTTTGTCTCGTTCTGAATAAGTATTTATTTAACTTGTTAATAAATACTGCAAACAATATACCTACGCTACTGGAAACGTAGACAAATTTGTGTATCATGGCGACAGTCCAACTCTATTTGACTACAGTATATTTATCGTCCTCGATGGTGTAGTGGAAACCGTGCTAGTCATTGGATTTGAGGTTCGCAGTTTCAAACTCGGTCGAGGACAATAAATCTTAAAGGGAGATAAAATTCTTAGCATGTCTTCCTCCGAGAGGGAAGTAAAACTTGAGTACCGTGTCGTAGATTCACGGCAAGTGAAAGAACCCTGCTCGTGTTGACGACTCCAAAATATCGATTGCCGACCATTTCTCGCCCGTGTTGAATTTTGACCCTGCAGTTAAAAGCATTGTCAAATAAGATACTGCTAGACCTAATAATACTTCATAAAATATATATTGAAATATATTTTGATGGCCTACTAGATGATGTGATTCGTAAATTTAGCAGTCTCTCTCTAGCCCCTCAGAAGTTGACAGTACAAGGTCTATGCTGCATTATATACTTGCCACAGATGCAGTTCGGGGTGTTGATCCGAGGCTGCGTTAGGTGTGGGTTCGAATCCTGCTTGGATTATTTGGTTGCGTTTTTCCCTCCGAGACTTTCCCCAAATATAAGGCGGATGTTAGATAATCTCAATAGGGATACTCTGGCACATTTCGTCAAATTCCATCGTCTCTAAGACAACATCGCAATTGATACAGCATCGATAAGTAACTGATTATAAAATTATGTATGTACATAAAATTTGGGGGAATTTTACTTGAACAAGTCTGACAAAATACCCAAATTTAGCTCAGTTAGCTAACAACTTATCAGTAATCTTACGGACAGAGTAAGAATGGTGCAATATTTTTGTCCGAGAAGAATTTAACTAAAAAAGAAGAATTTAACACATTATTAGCAACCTTCAATTTAATACATACAGTCAATTTTCCAACTAGAATACAAAAAGGATCGATTTCTGCAATTGAAAATATAATTATAAGGGGAGATAGATTAGATAGTTACCGCACAGTTCCCATTATAAATGGTCTTTCAGACCACGATGGTCAACTAATAAGAAGAAATGATAGCATTCCTGCATCAAAACACCCGAATAAATTTAGGTTAAGGGTCATAAATGAAGAATCTTTAAAGGACTTCGAAGCTAAACTAAAAAATGAAACATGGGAATCAGTATATGAAAATGGTGATATGAATAGTAAATTCAATGTGTTTCATAATACATTCTTAAATATCTTTGAATCCAGTTTTCCTGTAAAGTACAAAAATTCTCAAACATCTAAAAACAATTGGATTACACAAGGCATAAAAATCTCTTGTAAAACTAAGAGGTCTCTCTATATTCAAAGTAGAAATAGTAATGACCCCAAATTAATAGCTCACTTCAAAAAGTACTCTAAAATATTACACAAAGTAATCTTAAAAGCCAAAGAACTTTACTATAACGGAATTATTCTGAACTCGAATAATAAAATCAAAACAACTTGGAACATAATAAAAAAAGAAAGTGGAAAGTGTAGAAGTAAAGAACAAGGTTACACTCTTGTAACAGATAATAGAAAAACATCAGATGCAACAGAAGTTGCGAACATATTCAACAATCATTTTCTCTCAATAACTGATAACCTAAACATCCCACAGAATAATAATAATAATAATAATAATAATAATAATAATAATAATAATAATAATAATAATAATGCCATCGATTGTTTGAAAATATCTATTCCTGTAACTTTCCCAAATATTCAAATTTTTCCAACAAATTCACGAGAAATAATTACAATTCTAAAGCAATTAAAGTCTAAAAATTCCTCGGGATATGATGAAATTACTAGTAAAATATTAAAAGCCAGTTCACAAATAATAGCCAAGCCCCTGTCTTATTTATGTAACTTTTCAATGTTTAATGGTGTATTTCCAGAGCGACTGAAATATTCAGTTGTTATTCCTTTATTCAAGAAAGGGGACAGAACCTCGCCCGAAAACTACAGGCCCATATCCCTTCTACCAGTCTTCTCAAAGGTCTTCGAAAAAGTTATATATAAAAGAGTATATCATCATCTTGATAGATACAACATTCTCATTCCGGAACAATTTGGATTCAGAAAGAATAAATCAACTGAGCAAGCGACGTTTAATTTAACTGATAAAATTCTGGAAGCTATTAATAAAAAATTACAAGTAGGAGGGATATTCTGTGATCTCTCCAAAGCTTTTGATTGTATTAACCATAAATTTCTACAACAAAAATTAGAATACTATGATATTAAAGGCATAGCATATCAGTGGTTTGAGTCATATCTCCTGAACAGAAAACAAAAAGTAGAAATCAACGCATTTAATAACTCCTTTAAATCTACTTCAACATGGGGAAATGTTCATACAGGGGTCCCACAGGGATCTATATTAGGGCCTCTTCTTTTTTTAATTTTTATAAATGACCTTGGCCCCATAATAAAAGGAATAGGTTATCCTATACTATTTGCAGATGACACAAGTATCATAATTACAGACAATAACTTTGCCACATTCAAATATAAAACAGAAACAATTCTCCTTAAAATTTATGACTGGTTTACAACCAATAAACTAGCATTAAACATTAATAAAACTAACATAATTTAATTTAAAGCCACTTCAAATTTAATCTCTGAAACATTTGACACAACTATCAACAATATATCTCTACTAGAAACAATCAACAACCAAATTTCTTGGTTTGCATATTAATAATACAATAAATTGGAAAAATCATATCAAAGAAATAACCCCCAAACTTAGCTCAGCATGCTTCGCAATTAGGTCGTTACAACAATTTCTAAACAGCAGTATCTTAAAGACACTATATTTTGCCTGTTTTCATTCCATTATGTCCTACGGAATAATATTTTGGGGAAATTCTGTAGATAGTAAAAATATATTCTTATTACAAAAAAGAGCCATTAGAATAATAGTTGGAGCAAAGGCTAGAGAATCATGTAGATTATTTTTAAAAAAATTAGAGATTCTAACCTTAACAAATAAATACATATACTCTACAATAAATTTCCTCTTATGTAATAAAGAAAATTTTCCAACTAACTCAGCCATACATAGGATAAATACCCGCAGAAGGAATGATTTTCATACGCCTTCATCAAATTTATCATGCTTTCAAAGGGGAGTACGTTACATGGCGATAAAATTGTTCAATAATCTTCCTGAAGACATTAAGAAACATAGCCAAAACCCTGCATTATTTAAGACTAAACTAAAAAATTACTTAATATCTCACACTTTCTATTCTGTAGATGAATTCTTGACATTTCACAGTACTGTGTAAATATTATAATACTATTAAATGGTAAACATATTACATTGTATAAAATATTATTGTTATTAAGGTATTAATTCTGTATATATTTCATATTTGCATTTTATATGTATTGCAGTTTATTGTTAAACGTAAGAATTGGACATGTTCTTTATTCTATGCTGTAAAGCAAATGTAAGAATATTATGGAACAAATCTATCTATCTATCTATCTATCTATCTATCTATCTATCTATCTATCTATCTATCTATCTATCTATCTATCTATCTATCTGTCTGTCTGTCTGTCTGTCTGTCTGTCTGTCTGTCTGTCTGTCTGTCTGTCTGTCTGTCTCTCTGTCTGTCTGTCTGTCTGTCTATGATTTCTCACGTTATTCTCATTTCACAGTTGGTTCATGAGTAACAATTTATTTCATAGGCTTTGAATAGCCCCATAATTAATAGTGTTAATTAATAGTGTTGTTAAATGTTGTCTGTCGGCTTCTTCGAAATTATATTATGAGTTCATTATTTTTCCAGAGTATTAAACAATTCTGAATAGCCAGTTTAATTTTATTATAGTCCTAAGCGTCATTAAATTTAATGTTATTTCCCTTTATATAATAATAATAATAATAATAATAATAATAATAATAATAATAATAATTCATTCATTCATAATGTTCTGCCCAAGGCCAGGTATTTCATTGCAAACCCAGTATTCTCCAGTCTTTTCTGTTTTCTGCCTTTCTCTTAGTCTTCGCATATGATCATATATATTAATGTCATCTATCATCTGATATTTTCCTCTGCCCCGAACTCTTCTCCTGTTCACCATCCTTCAGAAAGCCGTTTCTTCTCAGCCAGTGACCCAGCCAATCCCTTTTCCTCTTCCTGATCAGTTCCAGCATTATTCTTTATTGATCCACTCTTTCCAACACAGCTTCGTTTCTTATTCTGTCTGTCCATTTCACACGCTCCATTCTTCTCAATATCCACATTTCAAATGCTTCTAGTTGTTTCTCTTCACTTCGCCATAATGTCTATGTTTCTGTCCCATACAATGCTACACTCCACACCAAGCACTTCACTAGTCTCTTCCTTAACTGTTTCTCCAGAGATCCGCAGAAGATGCTACTTCTTCTATTTAAGCTTCCTTTGCCATTGCTATTCTCTTTTTGACTTCTTTGCAGCAGCCCATGTTACTGCTTATAGTACAACCCAAGTATTTGAAGCTGTCCACTTGCTCTACTGCCTCATTTAGAATTCGTAAGTTTACCTTCTTATACTTTTCTTCCTATGACCATGGTCTTCGTCTTGTTGGCATTTATCTTCATTCCATATTACTCACAGCTGTCATTTAGCTTCAGTAGCATGACCATTAGTATCATCTTCTCTTCTGCTAACAACGCCATATCATCAGCAAATCTTATGTACTTTATTCTTCTTCCTCTAATATCACTCCTCCTATGTTCTGAAAACAGTTCTTCACTAAATCCTCCAAGTAGATGTTGAACAGGGTAGGTGATAAAGGGCATCCTTGACGTACTCCTCTCCTTATTTCGCTTCCTTCTGACATTTCTTCCCGTATCCTAATTTTGACTCGTTATTTGATATAAAGGTTACTGAACAGCCTCCTCTCTTTTCAGTCCAAGCCAATTTTCTTTTGGATCGCCATCAGTTTATTCCAATGTACTCTGTCAAACGCCTCTTCTAAATCTACAAATACTATATACACTCCTTTATTCTTCCTTCGCCGATTGTTCGTAGCAGTCAAATTACGTCTGTCGTACCTTTTCCCTTCCTGAAGCAAACGGCTCTTCTTCTAACTGTTCTTTCATTTTAGAAAATAAACGTCGATTCATTATTCGCAGAAGAACCTTCGCCAAGTGTGATATCAGGCTGATAATTCTCAACTCGTTACATTTCTTGACATTATTTTTCTTCGGTATTGGAAGTAACACTGTCTCCGTAAAATCTTCAGGCCATTCGCCTTTCTCATATATTTCGTTGCATAATGATAGAATTGCCTTCTTGTCTTCACCCAAGCATTTGACTAATTCAGTGGGGAATCCATCCACTGCTGTCACTTTCCCATTCTTCATTTTCCTAGGCGCTAGTTCAACTTCTTCCCTTTAAAATCGAAAATTCTTTCTTGTCTTCTGATACGGCTGCTTCGTCTTCTACAGTCAAATCATCTGGACGATTCCCTGTCTCGTATAACTCTTCTACATATTTCGATCATCTGTTCAGTACTCCTTGTTTGTCTGTTATTTCATTTCCAATTTCGTCCTCTATCAACCACATAGATTTGCTTTTCTTATTTCTGAAGTCCAAACATTTTGCTTCGCTGTACATTAAATCATATCTTCCTTTTCTCTCTAGATCCTCTATTTCTTTACATTTCTCTTTCATCGAGACTTCCTTCGCCTTATCAGTTTCTCTTCTTAGTTCGTTCTTAAGTTTCCTACAGTTTCTTCTACCTTCTTCTGTGTTAATGTTTTTCCATTTTCTCCTTTCCTCCATGTTCTCCAATATTTTCCCTGTGACCCAAGGTTTCTTAATTCTCACACCTTCTCTGTATCCTATTGTGCCTTAATGATGATAATGATAATAATAATAATAATAATAATAATAACAATAATAATAATAATAATAATAATAATAATAATAATAATAATAAGCTATATGATCTATCACAAGACTGTTCATGATAGTGAAGAGGATAAATAATAATAATAATAATAATAATAATAATAATAATAATTAATAACTGATTTTATTACCACAAATATTACTTTAATACATACCATTTGATAATAATAGCGTTATTAATAATAATATTGTTATTCTTATAATGTTTATTATTTTCATAAAAGTTATTTTAACAATAAATTTAATTGCACAATGCTTGTCTTGCACATGAGAACATGAAGCATTTAAAAAATGCTGGTCCGGACTGTACTGTAGTTAACTAGAACGGTTTGAGGCTATAAATAAATTTACATAGTGAACACAAAAATTGCGGTTCCAATATGGCACAACGAGAGGAGAAGTAAGAATGCAGCTCGCAAGAAAGCTGATTCATTAAAATCGAAATTTTATGACTCCTGGGTGCTCAGGGCATAAAGGAATTCTGGACCCATTTTATTGGCGTTCAGCGCGGAATGTATCGACTGACGAGAGCCACAGCTTTGAAAGTTCTTGCAGGTACATGCCGAAACGTCAATGGACAGATGGAAATAATTTAATAAAATATCAATGAACAAGTTTCTTGGAGAATAACTTTAGTTCTGTTTTCATCGTAGAATCTGTCATTGGGGCTGAAGTTCTGAGGAAGTATGTACAAGTTTACTTAAATTTCACCATTCCATTGCCTCGTTGTCAGTACCATCTGCTGCTGTTAGTATTGGCAGTTCAAAAGTGTTAGAAAGTAGGATGCTCTCCTGTTTTAAAGTTAAACGCTCAAGAATGGTTGATGTTTTTATATTACAATATTATTCGAATAAATAATAGAGTTTATCTTGCTAACGTACCCTAACTTCATTGATAGTAATAAAATAACAATAATAACCATTGTAGTAATAATCGTAATAGTAGGCCTAATGAATACAACTGAAATCTTAACTAATAAAAATTAATACATTTATAAAATAACATTGCGCTATTTGACCCATATTCCATAAGAATACATGCAAAATTATTCAACAGAGATATTGGAATTTCTTCGGAGAAGAATACACGTGACATATAAATCCGATTCTTAAGATGAATAAGCGTTTGTGATGAATATTATGAAACAAAGGCGATTGGTTAAACAAACAAAACGTCACATTTTGAATCTCATTTCTATCACACTTAGTTCAGGATAAAATGTGGTTCTGTATAAATATGTGATTTTTGGAGTCAAGTATCGGTATCGTAGTCCTAAGCAAGACGTCGAAATACAAATACGTCATTATTATTGCATCAAACACAGTAGGCCTATAAGTATACTTTAGAAACGATTCTTGGTGAGGAAAAAGCATGAAAAATACTAAAAGTGTGAAATATTTAAGGCAGCCGATGTAGGCACTTCGGCTTCACGGGACAATCATTATGCGGAAAGAGAGCTTACGCTTTCAGTGCCATCTGTTGTCATGACATAAGATTCATTCATTCAAATGTTAAATGTTATGATTTATTTAACGACGCTCGCAACTGCAGAGGTTATATCAGCGTCGCCGGATGTGCCGGAATTTTGTCCCGCAGGAGTTCTTTTACATACCAGTAAATCTACTGACATGAGCCTGTCGCATTTAAGCACACTTAAATGCCATCGACCTGGCCCGGGATCGAACCCGCAACCTTGGGCATAGAAGACCAGCGCTATACCAACTCGCCAACCAGGTCGACTTCATTCATTCATATTTTTCTTCCCAAGCGCATGTATTTCACTGCAAACTCAGCATTCTACTGTCTTCCCTATTTTTTGCCTTCCTCTTAGTCTCCGTATGCGATACATGTGTATTTTTCGGTCCCGAATTTTTTCCCTTTCACCATTTCTTCCAGTGCATCCTTCAGTAATGTAAGATTGTGGGTAAATTATAGAAGCATAAAGAATTAATGCACCCTGGACCAAATAATGTAAAAACCGAATGTGCTTTCAAAGTCTATAATACTATCTTATTTTGTATGCAACAAAAAATGAATGCGCCTTGGACCAAATGATTTAAAACCGAAAGTACAGAGTGTATCAGAAATACGGCTATAAGTTTAATTGCATCGTTTGATGACAGCATTATTTTTACAGGAAATATGACATTACTGTTGAAAAGACAATTCTGATAATAAGCTCACGTGCTGCTTGGCGGATCGATTTTTGGGATCTAGGGCAATTCATCCCCGACTTTACGTCCCCGGACAATTGGGTCCAAAACGTTTGGTCCCAGATAAAATTGGTTCCCAAACCTTTTGGTCTCAGTTGGTTCGAAAGACAATGCGTACCAAGGGTTATTTGTTCCCAATTAACTATTTTAATAGCCTAATTATTTTACATAATTTCACTTCGTTGCCAATTATTTGATTATATACTTGAAAGGTTGCCAGCGATATTGTGTCCAATGGCCTGCAGGTAGGACAACATGTCGTCGTGTTCTTTATAAGTGGGATATCGTCCAACACCCTGCCTATGCTTGCTTCTATAAACATGTACTTTTTTTTTACGGGTGAAAGGCCGCCCTCTGACCGGTCAGTTTTAATGTCGATTATGGATTTTAAAAAACTCAAATCTAAATATGTCATTTTTTTTATTTCAATGGGAGGGGGATTCAAACAGTAACCCTCCTTGCGTACACCCCTGCTTGAAACACATCGTTTCCTAATGAAGTTCATACAAGAAATGTAATGAGTTATAAAGGGTGCGGCTAAACATCCTCCCTAATTTAAAGTTTAAATAAAAAACAGATGGATCAAAATAAGGAAACTTTATTAATATGAATGGTATCTTAACAGTGGGAATTTTTCATTTTTTTAATAACGTGTCTCTCAAGTGTGTCCTTCATTATCAATGAATTGTTGAATGCGACTTCGGAAATTCTGAATCACTCTAACTAGCATTTCTTGAGGAATAAGACCAATTTCTTCCTGTATTGCATTTCTTGGGTCTGGCAAAGTCCTCGGCCGATGTTTGAACACCTCAGCCATAAGTCGCCCCCATAGAAAAAAATTGCAGGATTCAAGGTCTGGTGATTGTGCTGGCCAGGGGACATCGCTATGAAGAAATTAAGCGTCCGGGAAACATCTGAGCAGTGACAACGGAATTACCACTTACCAGAAACGATGCCACAGCGCGAGCACGTTCTTCACCCGTCCACGGCATAGTTGGAATCCGTCACTGATTACAATTTGCATTAATTAAATGTAAGTTCCGTGTATTCAATGTCCTATTCTATTCTTGCTGTTTTGCGCATGACATTTGATATCGCTATGGCAACGCATGTAAACCTAAATTTCCCACTGTTTAGATACAATTCATATTAATACAGTTTCCTTATTTTGATCCATCTGTTTTTTATTTAAACTTTAAATTAGGGAGGATGTTTTGCCGCACCCTTTATAACTGTGAAGAGAGTATCTTTTATTCTATAATAATAAATTAAAGCAACAGCTTTGCTGAATCACCCTGTGTGTATATATGTATATACTTTAATGTGTGTGTGTGCGTGTGTACCCACAGTGTTGGAAAAGAAGTCTGGAATAAATTAATATTAAATTCCAAATATCTGCAGTATGTGCTGAAAGTCATTATATCCCTATACCTTACTGGTTTCTTATTAGCGTTATCAGATTATATTATTATATTGTAATTATTTATTATTATTCGTAACATCAGTAATTGTTATTAGTGCATTGTTGTTATATCGGTGTACCTTTGTTTTTGTTGTTGAGTTCGCCTCCCTCGATCGTCATTCAGGTCATTCTGTGAATTGAAATGGCAGATACAAGTTCGTTCCCTAAAGTGTTCTCGTATGATGCTAATTGTCTCTCCTGTGTGAGGACGTTCATGTATCCATACACTCTGCAACAGAAAACGAACTTGTGTCTCCCATTTCAACTAACAGAATGACAATCGAGTGAGACGAACTCAACAACAATAACAACGGTACACCACATGTTATGAATATTAATTATAATAAATAATTACTTACAATATAATAATATAATATGGTGCACTGATAAGAAAGTAATAAGATATAGGGGTATGCGGACTTCCCGGACATAGCCTGCTGTAGATTTTAGAATGAGTGTAGAAAAGACAATTGTTGAAATACAACATTAATATTAGTCATTTATAGTATAAGAGAGTAAAATCTGATACTCTCGTGTGCTATGCAATATTTTATCCATTACTGGTATCTAAATTAAATTTTAAATTGTACGTCTTTTATTTGTAATTTGTTGTTTATGAAGAAGTTGTAAATGAATGAATGTGTGGATTCTACTGTTACTAATGTGTTGATTGTCATGGAGAGAGTGATTTAATAAATTTAAATTCGCTGCTGTGAATTAAAAACGTTTAATTCACTTTTATGAATAAAACCATTGTTTAGGTTGCTAAGGATAGTGTGTAAAGTTTTAAGACAAAAACAAGACTAGAAAGGAGGATAAAATTTTATTGGCCAATAGCTATTCTGTTGTTTAGTGTAGGAGACAAACTCATAATGAAAAGGCGAAATAGATTACGAAGATCAGAAATGTATTTTCCAAGAATAAAAACTCACAGAGCGCTCTAAAGCCCGTAGTATGTCAACTCTTGCTTGAAAGCGAATACCTCGCAGGGGTTCTTTGATTTTCGAGAATAAGTCATCATCACAAGGTTCATGTCTGGTGGATTTGGTGGGTGTTCGAGTACTTTTCAATTCCAATTTCTGCAAATCTAACAACGCAAAGTTTGCGTACACAGCTCTGTCTTCCTGTACAAAATGCGTATACCAATTCCGCAATAGTTCGATGTGGTAGTAGGCCTACTTCTCTTCCACAAGCTTCTTGTAATGCTCTGAAAGCATTGATTTGCATTTTCTCTTGTGCAACTTGGATTGAGTACCTTTGAGCATATTTATTAATTATCCTTTGAATATTAAAAAATGTTTTTATTTAACGACGCTCGCAACTGCAGAGGTTATATCAGCGTCGCCGGATGTGCCGGAATTTTGTCCCGCAGGACTTCTTTTACATGCCAGTAAATCTACCGGCATGAGCCTGTCGCATTTAAGCACACTTAAATGCCATCGACCTGGCCCGGAATCGAACCCGCAACCTTGGGCATTGAAGGCCAGCGCTATACCAACTCGCCAACCAGGTCGACAATTATCCTTTGAGAGCGGTATTACTGCATATACAGGATATCCCTCAAAGGGATGTCCATAGCTTACCTACGTGTTCCTGGGATTATTTTGAGTGAAAAAGTTCTAATCAACATGGGTCCGAATTGCAACGGTATCTACAAAAAAAAAAACAATTCTAAATTAATAATTTTATTATTTGTGATTGACTTTGCGATTTTGTCACATTCTGATTTCTCACATTTGAAGTTCGAAATGACCAACAAGGTTGTCGAGGCATCTTTGAGGTCTGTCTGTAAGAGAGTTTATCGCTCTCATTGCAACACCGCCATCATTTCTCAAGCCTTTACCGCACTCTATTATTTTCCCAAGAAGTTCGACTCTTGTGTTCGACCGAGCAGCATACACAACTGATATCATGTTCCCCCAAAGGAAGTAATGTAATGGAGACATCTGGTGGTCTTGGTGGCCAAGCCACAGCACCTCCTTGATTAATCCAACGATGTGGAAACTGTTGATTTAAAAATGCAATCACACATCTGCCAAAGTGTGGAGGAGCACCATCTTGCTGCAGCCGCATGCCTTGTCTGAAAAGAAGAGGAACATAATTTGGTTGCAGAACCTGGACACTTTGGATGTGAAATGGGTATAAACCAAAGTCATGTAGCCGAGCTATTTGCATGCATTCTCTTTAGAATTAACTGAACTACATACAGTTGTAATTAAATCACAAATAAAATTATTAAGTTAGAATTGTGTTTTCTGTAGATACCGTTGCAATTCGGACCCATGTTGATTAGAACTTTTCACTCAAAATAATCCAGGAATACGTAGGGAAGCTACGGATATCCCGCTGCGTTACACTCAGTGCAGAAAAACAGTCAATGTACTCGCATTCACAAAATATTATTATTTTGAGACTTTAATTATGACTGATTTGTACAAAAGTTGTATCTCTGTAACTTACTATAATCTTCTATCTCCTAATGACCACCACTAGGAGCGCTGATATGCAGCATTGTTGTCATTACTCTTCAAATACCCTAGTATGAATAATGTTTTATATTTTGTATCTAACATTTGGATAGAATGTAAAAAATGAGACTGTGCATATCAGTATGGACAATTAGGAATCAGGGATACAGGAAAAATCTATAAAATTTGGAAAGAGTTCTTTTAATTGGGAACATATTGGAACCTAATCCATCCAGGAAGTGTAGAGCAATTCTCTCTGCTGTGTCCAGACTACGAATTATATTTTGCCATTCTCATGTTATAGCCTACGAGTTGAGTTCAGAGGTCTCAGGGATCTAAAGCATTGAGTTGTGTCTTTTCGTCGTGCAACTTGGATTTTGTTAAAGCGGTATAATTTTATACTATGAAAATTCAACGTATTCACAAAACATATTTACAGGATTTCAATATGGCTGATTTATAAAACTTTGGTTGCTATGTAACCTTCTCATGATCACCAGTAGCAACGCTTATTTACAGCATTATTGTCATCACTTTTCGAATGTCCTAGTATCAATAATATTTCAGACTTTTATGCAACATTTGGATAGAGTGAAAGGAATGACTACCTCTCTATCATAATATCATTATAGGTGATTAGGAATCAGGGATATAAGTAAAACGTGGAAAAATTTGAAATTGATTGTGAAGTTCAGCAGAACAAGCTCTGTGCTGTGGTCAGTCTACAAGTTATATCTTGCCAGTCTCGAGTTAAGGGAGTCCTGGTTTCAAACGTGGGAGGAGAAGTTCAACATGTTAGACGAGTATGTTCAGAGGTCACAGGGATTTGGCGATGGGTTATTTACAATTCCTGTCTTCTAAATTACGCTTAGAACACAAATAATATTTCCTAATAGCCTGCTGTTGTAGTTTTTAACCTTTTCAGAGAACACCGGCTCCATAAAATTATAACGCTGGAGCGAATGACCTTTTGAAACAAAGTTACGGCAAATTGGATTTAAAGGGATAGAGAAAATTAAACTGTTTCAAATTTACGACATTTTTGACCTCATAGAAAATGGAGGTCATTCTAGTCTAAAATAAAATGTCCCTAGAACTTTCGTACGCGAAATGAAATGCTCTGTCATCGTTCGGAACAGTTTTAACATAAATTGTTTTTTTCTTACAGGTTTTAATAATTTTTCCTGTCATATATCCACATATTCCGCTGAACTTCGCCTCTTCATTCATTTTGCTTACCAGTTACATGAAACAGAACAAGTAAATTAGCAGTGCTCTAAAATTTGTTACAAATAATTGAAGGATATACGAGGACACCTTTTCAAATGACATCTGGTCCGTCTGCTCATTTTGTTTGTAGTCATTTTTCTATACGATTGAACATATATAGGACTATACACACAAAGTATATCTTTGACTTCTTTAAACTTTTAGGACTAGTAGAAAGTATCAAAAGACGCCATTTGACATTAGAAACTCATTCCCGGAAATGTTTCAAGTGCGAGTTCTAAACTTAAAATATTTGTCATTAAAGTAGCAGGAATCTAGGCAAACCCTCTCGAATACTTGCATATTTGGATGTCTGCGGCATAAGGAAATTTCAGCAGCAGGTCAATAATAGCTCTTCCAAAAACTACGCGACTGCCCTAGCGCTGTCACTGTTGCCAATGCAATTTTGAGGATTTGTTGAAAAGTTCTTACTTATTTGCTGGCAACGTTTCCCTGTAGGATTAGCATCCCAATAGAGGCATCTTTTACGAAAATAGCCTTAGTCGAAGAATTTAATTGTTAAACAGTGGCTTACGTTTGCTTCTTGCTGTTAGCGTTCATCTCCTGAGGTAAAAGTTCATTTTCAAGGGAATTTATTATTTAACTCTAATTTATATCACGTTTATTTGAAATTATTCCCAGGTAACGCTAGACAAAGTTTTATTCCCAGGTAACGCTAGACAAAGTTTTATTCCCCTACTAAAAATATTTAGTTTTAGAATATGATTGTTTTCTGAAGATATCCTTCAATTTTAATATATTTTATAAGGTTTACCTGCTTCCTGGTATTTCTTATGACAACTACTGTACGTTATAACTCAGGACGGAGATGTTTCCGGGCTCTTTCGCTACTTTCCTCAAATTGGTTCTTGTAACCCATCTGCTAGCTATAAAAATTTGAAAGTTTCTAACTCCTGATATTATTGTATTGCAAAGGGACAAGTCACATCGGAAGCAGGTCGCTATTGTAGCTTTGTTGTGAGTTTGTGGTTAAATTACGGACATGCATAATGCCATTGCTATTATTATTATTATTATTATTATTATTATTATTATTATTATTATTATTATTATTGAAAGCATATCACCAACAAATTCAAATCTCCCTCATTTTATCTCTCGTGCGTTGGAAAATCTGGTGTTACATGCGCTCTGCGATTTTCTAGAATGACGTTAGACATTTAGTTCAGTATTTTGTCGATATGAGTAAACTAACCGTGTTTTTTTATATATATAAAGACCTACTTAGGTTTACATTTTAAAAATAGTTACAGATGAAATTATCAATAATGAATAATCTAAACATTTTAGATCAGTCTCCAATGAATATAGCTCGATTATGCACTATTTCGTTTTATAACACAAACATTATGAATGGAAGGAAAACTTTTTTTCACACTATTAAATGTTTAAAACAGAACTGCCATTTAGGAATAAATTGATGAAAACCTATCAGCGAAATACAACATTGAAAAAATCGCAGTTACCGGTCTCTTCTTCGGAGCGAGAGGCACAATTCCGAAAACCTCTGTAAAGTGGAGGGAAAAATACAAGCTGAAGAGAGATCTTCAAGATGCCATAGTCACCACCATAATAAAATTTTCTGTAGCGATATTTCACCAGCATATTTATGGTGTACACTCAATTTAAATTATACTAGGTCCTATTTTTTTCTTATGTCTTAATCTCTTTTGTTTAAAACCTGTTTATATAATTTTTCATTTTAAATTTTATTGTGAGCTATTCTGTGTCGCAGGACAAACCAGAAATATTGGGACAGACTAATAAATTAAATACACAATTTTTTCCAAACTATCTATTTGATTAATTACAAATTAATGTGATGATAGTATGATTGGCGAGAATGATAACTCATGGAGTTGAATTTGAAATGAGTAAGAAATGGCCGGGAATTTTTGTATGGGACGGAAATGTTTTCATCGCATCGTAAAAATATAGCACAAGTCTCCCAACTTTACTTCTTTTCCGAAGGAAGATGTACTAAAAATTTGTATCGCCCTTTAAAAAAATTCAGTGTAATGCTCATAATAGACCAGTTTGAATCCACGGACCTCGGATATAGGGTCTAATAATAGATATGATAATCACTCGACTACTGAAGATGCAATGAAAAAGTAGTTGCTGTTGGTTTCGATAGTGATCATGTTGTGCTATTTCTGCTTAAAAATCTCGAACGTTCTCTTTTTCACAGAAACCTCGAGCATTCCATCCGCATACTTTCTTAATAAATTAACTTAAACATTGGGCACGGAGGAAATTTGTCCGGATGCACGGACGCAGACGTAGTGCCAGAAAATGCATATTTTTACCTATGAAATGGAGTCAATCGTTACTCAATTATAAAACTGTTAAATGAGACTACAAGGAACAAGAAATTTAGGAAGACCAAATCGCCTGTGGAGTAATCAATTTTTGTAGTCTCAGAAAAGTCATTGTTGTACTCAGATGCGCAACAGGAAGAAGAAGAAGAAGAAGAAGAAGAAGAAGAAGAAGAAGAAGAAGAAGAAGAAGAAGAAGAAGAAGAATGTGTTGGAAATATGTCCTGTTAAAACAATCGGATTGCTGGCATAATCACAATACCTTTTCTATAGACTGAAATATTCTCAAGCAGTAGGAGCACCAGTGTTCCTTCCACAGTATCCGCAGGTGCTGTTCCTACTGACCTGCAACTGGTCGCTCAGTCAGTCAGTTGTCTGATCACCTGAACGAGTGGGATGGTGACTGGCATCGGGACTCTTCGCGTTGCAAAGTGGCTGCCGTGACACCCTGTGGCGGCCCGCGTTGCGTCGCCCACGCGTAACGCACCGCACAGCACGCGATTTGATTTAGGACGAATCCTGCTGCACACTAAATCAGGCGGTTTGGCGATATTTGGTGCAGGAGTGCGCTGTGCGGAACTTTTTGCATAATTAATGCGTCATTGCTTTCCGCTTCTATAGGTTTGTGAGTGTGGACCATGCCTACAAAATTACGGAAGGAAGGCCTACAAGAAATAGATCATAGGAAAGATCTCAAAATACTGAACGTTTGAACTTTAGTGATGGCGAGATTTATGTCATAACAGAACAATTTGCCATTACATTGCTTTTAAGAAGTGAAAATCCTCTATGGCTTCTAAGGATTAATAGTAATAATAATAATAATAATAATAATAATAATAATACCACCGGCAGCAATAAATTTACATTTCCAAAACGCTGAAAGAGTCATAGGACTACTAGGGAGATCAACTAATTTTCCGTGGGTGAAAATAAAACATTTTCAGTTAGTCTATTACAGTTTTCCAACGAAAAACGGTTGAGACAAATGAACAGGCATTAGGCCAAGTGTTTTATAGTTTGTGGTTGAAACAGTTACGTGTACTTTTTGTAAAAGTTTCTTTAAACGAAGGAGACGGAACATTTTAACATCTGTTATTACTGATCCGACCGGAAATTTTAAACAAATTTATATTTCAAGAACTCCTAATGTTCTCTTTTAATAGATAAATTATTTTGATTCAATACTAACATAAATATCTATTGCGGAATGTACAGTGTGTTTCTTAAGTGACTATAAAGTATTATGACTGTAACGTGGACGTGCAAATAACCCTAAAATTGTCTGTAATAGGTCTACGTTTAGTGAGCATGATTTGTTTTAGAGTTATTGCACAAAAAGTAATAACAAGTATTACAAACTACAGCGCATGATCAAATGAAACCCATTTTCTTCGCGTTACTTGGTCTGCTTTCCTTGAAATATCACGTGATATGTGGAGTGATAGTGCCTTGCGTAGAGCACTCGAGAGCCAGTTTGGTACTGCAGAGAGGAAGTGTGTAGATTTCAGGCTCCTGTTATAGCCATTCGATATCTTGTGAAACCTACTTGCGCTAAGGGGAAAGAAGAAGTGAACTTGGAAGCTTCCCTTCCTCTCTTCACTTCCACTTGCAGCTAGCTAGTTCTCTTACCTCTATCATAAGGTTCTTACTATAAACTACGGCGCACACAAGCATTTGGTTTCACGAGATAACGAATGACCTATAACATGGCTAGAGTTATTATACAATCGTCCAAATGTGTTCAGCGAGAAGTGATTCATTTCCTAACAGCAGAAGGCTTTGGACCAGTGCCGGGAAACAGTCGCTCTCAGAGCTTAGCTTCTCCCGCTACAGTTGCTGTTGCACGGGTACTCATATACCGACTGCTCTGTTTACTATACGAGTTTGCCGCCCCTGCTTTGGACTATCCAGCATTTCTAATTTGTTTGTAACCTTCAAGAAAACTCTGAAGAGCCACAGGTTCCGCACAGTTGATGAAGTGAAAGCCACAGTACTGAAATATTTCAAAGAGCAGTTGAGGTATTTTTCATTGTTCCCTCCTACATAATGGGATGCCTGTGTGAATTACCTATGTAGACTTCTTCTAAGGAAATATACTGCATGCATGTATCTTTTAACATATCTGTCATACTTTTTATGTAAATGCTGGCCTCACGTCCACATGCCTCAGCAGAATTACAGTACAATTATTTAGTCTTGAAAGTCGCCGGCAATGTGCGCCTGAGTAAGGCGAGTCCATTTAGTTACGCCAAGGGGTGTTTGGGTTAGTCACTCGCTTGCCTTCGGAGCGATCACATGGTATGCGTGCGGTAGAGCGGTATGTTTCTAGTAAAGTTAAGCTGTACTGCATTCCTTTACCGACCGCTCGCCCTTATCTCTAGTCCGGAGCTCTCCCTACTACTCCTATTACTTCCCCTTTTTCGCGTAGCCGAGCTGTCAGGACTAAATAATCGATCTGTAAACGATTCAAACAGTGCAGAGTTATCGTGTGGTTAGCACGATGATCCTCACGACCGTTATAGTTGGTTCATGGAACTGGAATTTGATACTTATTTCAGCTTCCCAAAGCCATCGCGTTGCTGGGTGGACACGAGTCCCATGCACTGGCTGAAATTTCATGATAAAATTCCCTTCCCCATGAGGAGTTGAACCAGACCTCATTCCGTAACGCGAGTAGAGGGGCAGAGAAGGCCTGAAGGCCTTATCTCTACCAGGTTAAATAAATAAATACTACTAAATACTAGTTCAGACATAACGCCTTAGACCACGATACCACTACCAGGGACACTTATATACCTTATTCATTCATAGTTTTTTGCCCAAAGGCAGGTTCTTCACTGCAAACCTAGCATTTTCCATTTTTCTCTATTTTCAGTCTTCCTCTAGATTCCGCATACGATCGATATATCTTAATGTCATCTATCATCTGATATCATAATAAACTTATAAATTGGCTCTAGCAGGTTTTATTTGATCACTCCGTGCATCTAATGTTTCCATAGCAGATACCAACAATGAGTGAAGTAGCATTCTTTTTTTTTACTTGGTTATTTAACGACGTTGTATCAACTACGAGGTTATTTAGCGTTGATGGTATTTGTGATAGCGAGATGGTATTTGGCGAGATGAGGCCGAGGATTCGCCATAGATTACTTGACATTTGCCTTATGGTTAGGGAAAACCTCGGAAAAAACCCAACCAGATAATCAGCCCAAGCGGGAATCGAACCCGCGCCCGAACGCAACTCTGGATCGGCAGGCAAGTGCCTTAGCAAGGTGGCCCAGTAGCATTCTTGAACTCATAGCTCTTCGTCCTTTTTGTAATCCTAATGTTTCTGCTCCACTGATTTTTACATAGTTTCGCAGTCACATTCAATTTATATCTGCATTTTTGCTCTGTTCGAAATGACAGACGACCCCACAAGTCCGTCCGTTGAGCTGGTTGGCCAACCAAATGGACTGCTTGCTTGTTTCAATAGACAGTATACAAAGATAATTTCTTACTTGATTGTTGAAATGCGCAGAACAGCATAGAATCACAAACTGGTTCATGGACCAAGACAAGAACATTGTAAATGACGGAGAAAGCAACCGTAAGATTATTAAAAAAAGTGTACCCTGCTTCAACTTTTTACGTTGCTGGTGAAATATGCAGAGAGTCACATGTATCGAAGGTAAAGTCTATCTTTGTCTTCGGGTGAACAAAATAAGGGTATCCTACTCGGTGAGGTCATTTACAAATGGCTAAATCCAGTGACTGACCGACGACTGACGACAGAAGTCCGAGTATTCTGAGTAAAATCAATAAATCAAAGAAGCTGTCCACATAACCTGTTCAGATGAACTCATTAGTTAACCTAATCTAATTCTTCCCGATATTTTGGCTAGCAATTACAAATTGAAACTTAGAGATCCTTGCCTGAACCTGGAAAAAGTGATTTAACAAAAAATTGGAGCACTGAATTCGAAAATAAATCCATTTATATATGCCTAATAAATATTAAAAAGTCATAACCGTATTATGCAATAATTGCATGCATAATATATGAATTGTACTTACTTATGGCTTTTAAGGAACCCGGAGGTTCATTGCGCCCTCACATAAGCCCGCCATCGGTCCCTATCCTGAGCAAGATTAATGCAGTCTCTACAATCATATCCCATCTCCCTCAAATCCATTTTAATATTATCCTCTCATCTACGTCTCGGATTCCCCAAAGGTCTTTTACCCTCCGGCATCCCAACTAACACTCTATATGCATTTCTTGATTCGTCCATACGTGCTACATGCCCTGCCTATCTCAAACGTCTGGATTTAATGTTCCTAATTATATCAGGTGAAGAATACAATGCGTGCAGTTCTGCGTTGTGTGACTTTCCTCTAGGTTCGAGGTTGTAAAGATGAATCAGCTCTCCGCCGTGCATAAAAAGGTTAATGCTTAAATTCTAAACTTCAAAGAAGCCAGACGTAATGTTTTAAGATTATCCACTAAGCGACGAGCATCATCGTCTGGTCCTTCAGGTTGGAGGTTGTGGCAATGGACCAGCTTGTAATGCTACATGAAAACTGTGAATACTGAATAGTCTAGTTAGGATTAAGGAATCCAGGCAGGATGGATTACACTATTTGACAGACGAATCACATGATGTGATTAATTAAATACGTACGTGACACATTAATATAACTTCAACTTACGAGCCGCCACTATTACAGTATGTACGAGTAATTTCATCAGTCTGTATGTGAATACGATTCACTTATTAGTAGGACAAGGATTCGTATGAAAATGCATATTTTTATTGGCCGGTTGAGAGTCATGCAAAAACATTTGATACATGTTTTGAACGTCTGTTGATAGGATTAGGTATGAAAAGTTAATTGTGTATATTTTTGCATATTTCAGGTGTCCCTGCATATAACAGACTGTTGTGCATATATTATAGCATATTCTCAGGATTTTGTTGCATAAACCCCCAATTAGCGTATTTTTTGTTAGAAAAATAATAAGATTCGTGGTTTTTGGTTGTCAGCATACTATATATATATATATATATATATATATATATATATATATATATATGAAGTGTATAGTTCCAAAACCTGACATTTGCTTTCTAAGCGGTTTAGAGAAAAAGCCAAAAAACTATCTGTAGTATTTCCAGTGTTGAGATTTGCAGGAAATTTTTATAATAGTCTTTAATAGTAAAGCTGAGGATAAAATTACATGTTTGAACTAAAAGTATGCATTTTTGTAAGAGTTATGTCGGATTTTGGAACTGACAATAAAATTTATGTCGGATTTTGGAAATTCTAATAACATTATTTCCCATAAATAATCCACATTTTATACTAAAAAGCTATTAATTTTATTGAATCCATGGAATGTAATAAACAATTATCATTTATTTATATATATCATCAGAATATTATATTTAACCTTCATTTATTTATTTAATTTAATTTATTTATTTAAATTTAAATATACAGAAGAATATAATTTTAAATATACAGAAGAATATAATTACAAACAAACAAAAGTGTACATTTTAAATCCTGAAATTCTCTTCTCCCTGTGGTTCGCAGATAGTCAATCTTCTTCATCCTCATCCTCGTTATAAATACGGTCTGTAATATTCTTGCAATATTCCAAAGTTTCTATGTCTCTCCAGTTATCTTAAACATTTCTTTAAGTAATTTGTTAACATTACTTAGTTCTTCCTTACAGATTATACATGTGTTTTTGTGCAAGAGTGATTTTTCCATCCAGGGCACGTTTTCCTCTTTTTCAAAATCCTTTGTACAAATTTACAATTCTTCTATAGTTTTGTTCACCCCTTATCGCAACTCCATTTTTTATTCCCTTATCTTGATTCTTTTACAGAATTTTAGTTTAAAATGCCAGCCATTTGGTGGCTTCAAAACAGTTTGTATATCGTTTTCCAGTCATAAACTGGACAGTCTATACTTAACTTGTTTATGGTGTCATTGTTGACGATATTGCAATAATTTTCGGATTTCATAATGTTCATCTTCTTTGCCTCCTCAATTCCATAGAAAATTCTATCCGTTGGTATGGAGGAAATGGAGTGACTCATTGTACCTAATTGTTCGATGAAGTCTTTCATAGCATATCACTTTATTTCACATTTCTTGCTAAATGTATCCTCTTCTCTTCTTTTTTTACTGGCGGAAGTCCAATTTTTAAATGCCACTTAAATACAAGTCCTACCCAATTCTTTGACACTTGCAAGATTTTTAAGAAAGTTTGTCAGTTAACTGGTAGAACACGACCTGCTCCCATCCTCTGATGTCTCACTGTTCTATTAACAAAATATGTTTTAGGATAATCAGCTGTTGTGTATTCAGTATGAATTCATCTTGAACCAACTTATTAGGGACGCTGTAAAACACTTTGTAAAAGTGGTTGATATCACACTGAGTTAGGAAACTTCATTGGTTTATGGGTAAAGTTTTGAGTTCTGAGAGAGTAGCGACCAGTAATCAATACAAAAAATTATCAAATACAGGCAAGCATCGCACACTGTAAAGACAAACATTACAGTTAGCATAAAACTTAACTTTCTATCCCTTTTCCGTGTTTTGTCTAGTTCTTTGTATCACCGACTCTCCTTCTTCCACGCCCAGGCTCTGAAGGCGAAATCTGTATGTGAGATTCTATGAAAATTTTACTTCTATAAGAAGCTCACACAACACGTCAACATGTTGTAAAAATCTGCACAGTTCGGTTGTTAGAGTGCCATTTACGTATATAATTCCTGCTGCTCCGACGTTGTCTCCGGATTTACTGCCGTCTGTGTAAGCCTCAATTGTATACTTGATGCCATTTTCCACTTCACGAATTTCAGGAATTTCTGAAGGATGTCGCCAAAATGTTAATTCCAGGGGTGCATCGTATTTTCCATTGTGAACTTTCGTTGCAGTGTAGGTTTGTACGGTTTGTTCTATGAGTATATTGATTGGTAGTACTCCAGCTATGATACATGAGGCGTCGTAAGAGATTGTCCGATAAGCTTTGGCAATTTTTATATTAATGAGTCTTTGTACTCTCCTGTATTTTGCGATATTCTTCTTTCTTCGTATTGCTTCTATCCATACCGGAGCTCCATACGTCATAACTGGGAGTAAAGCTCCTTCATAGATTGTTCTCAATGCTTTATAACCTAAACCCCATTGCAGTTTGGCTGTTCTGGCTAGCATATTGACAAGAGCGATTGATTTTTGTACGGTATGATCTATATGTGCAGCGAAGTTAAATTTATTGTCCAGATATATTCCCAAATATTTAATTTCTTCAGCTTGGTCCAGCCGTTTGTGATTCAGATAGATGTTGACATCCCTCTCGTCATTTCGTTTCCTCGTTATGAATAAAACTTTGGATTTGTTGTCGTTGAATTTTATTTTATTATCAGTGGCCCAATCTTGGATTTTTATTATATCCTGATTTGCGATATTTTCAGCTTCTATTTTACAAGACCCTTTTGTTAGAATAATAAGGTCGTCCGCGAAGGCAATCACTTTTGTTCTTCTATTAAACTTCAAATTTAGTAATGAATTGTACAAGACGTTCCAGAAACCTGGGCCGCAACATGATCCCTGTGGACACCCTTTTTGAACGTCTTTTTCGGTGGTATAATTATTTATTGAAAGTGTGGCTTTTCTGTTGCCAAAGTAGTCTACTGCTAAATTGTATAAATTTTTCGGACATCTTAGTTCTCTTAAATTCTTTAAAATACCGGGCCACCAGGCCGCATCAAATGCGCCTTTCACGTCAAGACTGACTACAATTACGCATTCCTTTAAATTCAAACTTTTTTCTATGTAGTTTTTAACTTCAAAAGCTGCATCAATTGTTCCTCTCTGGGGTGTGAATCCATATTGGTTTTTGTTGAACAAGTTGTTAGTATATATGTGGAATAATATCCTGTCAATCAGTAATTTTTCCAGCAGTTTACCACCAGTGTTTACAAGACTTATAGGCCGAAATTTCGAGACATCATTGCAGTTCTCTCTTCCAGGCTTAATTATTGGGAGAATGACTGTACGTTTCCAGTTTTTGGGAAAGCACCCCTTATTTAGACACGCGTTATATAGCTGTGTAAAGAATAAGCGAAATAGCTGAAAAGCTCTTTTAACAATATCACTGGTTAAACCATCTTCCCCAGGAGCCTTTTTAGGGTTGAACTTTTTTAAGTTTGTTAATATTTCTTCCTTCGTGAAGGCTGTGTCGTCTTCTGTGTCTATTGGCTCTTGTATCTCCTTCCTGATTGCTTTATGTATTTCTCTATCCTCTATTTCACTGTCTTCAGGAACGAAGTGTTCAAGCATGTGAATTAGGGTACTTCTCGTGTCTGTGGTGTATGTTCCATCTTCTTTCTGCAGTGTAGTCAGTGGAGAGCTGGTTCTAGTTTTACCCGTTGCTATTTTGTATATTTTCCAAGGATTGGTTCCGTCTTCTATAGTGCAGAATGTTTTCCAGGACTTCAATTTTTCTTCTTGCATTTTTTCTTCATATTCTCTTTTACCCTCAAAGTACTTTGTTTTCCTTTCTTCTCTCAGATGTTCGTTGGTGGTAATTCTTTGGTATCTTCTCCGTAGAGCATTTGTCCTTTTCCTTAACGGAATGCTTCCTTGCTAGCTGCTGTGATGCAAGAGAAAGCCAGGTTTGTTAATTCTTCTACATTCTCGTAGTTCTCAAATCCCTTGCTCAGATCTAGGTCCATTTTCGTCAAATCTTCATTATTGTTCTCAGAGTGAAATTTTGAAATAATCTTGGTTACAAGGATGCCATCAAATTTGTTGTAATCTCCTTCGTTAATTATGTATCTAATCTTGCTGTAATTGTACTCTGTATTAATATTGTGTTTCTTCTGCCTCAGCATTCGAAGATTAAATGTCAGAAGCTTGTGGTCTGAGGAGCTTTCTTCAGCGCCGCATGCCCAATCCGTTACGTGTCTTAGTAGTTGATTATTAACGATTGTTAAATCTACGTAGCTACTAGCTCTTATTGTTTCGAATGTTGGTTCTGATCTCTCATTTACAATGTTTAAGTTTGAGATTGTCAAGAAGTCTTCCAGACTTTTCCCTCGCAGGTTTTTGTCGTGTCGAGCCATGTTTTGCTTCTAGCGTTACTATCTACTGCTATTAGTATGCCTTGTCCCTTTGAATAGTTCAAAATTTCTTCGATTCTCGTGATATTTATTTGAATGTCTTGGGTGAAATCAAAGTATGAGCTCACTCCATAAAATTTCGTAGTTTTATAAGACATTTCCACTACGACGTTGTCTTCATCAGAGAGTTGCGTGATGAGTACTATATCTATTTCATTGTTATTTACGATCACCGCTGATCTTTTCCTCCCATTTCCACTCGTAAATGTTCTCAGCGATTTAGGTATACAGCACAAACTATTTCCTATAATGTATGGCTCTTGTACAAATGCCAAGTCTATTTCATTTTCTTTCATAATTCGCACCAGGTTATTCGCTGCTATGCGTTTGTGTTGTAAATTGACTTGTAGACAACGCAGGGTTTTGATACTTTTATTCATAGGTTTATGATTATCTGTTTTAATAATCTGTCCTATTTGCATTCTTTTTTAGGGTAGCTACATAGCAACAGCATGTTTTGTCAAGCGATGAATGGTTTATGTTCACAGGCGCTGTTTTATTGTATTTATTATAATTAATACAATTGACGCAACGCAGGTTTTCCTTGTTCGGTTTGCACTCATTTCTTTCATGTTTTTCTGCGCAGTGTGGGCATACTATCTCCCCAACGCATTCTTCCTTCCTGTGAATATACTTGCAGCATTTATGGCAACGCATGACAGTCAAGTAATCATCATTATTGCACACATGCCAACCTATTTTGAGCTTCCTGCCGAGCAGACGTTTTCTAGTTTCAGAATTAACTTCTATTATTAAGTTCTTGTGTTTCTTCCTATCTTCAAAAACGAATTTTGGTGTAAGGTCACTTTCGCTCAGATCTAATTCAGAATTTTGTGATACTATGGCCTCTGCAGCGTTCTCTAATTTAATGTCTTCTGGTATGTTGAATATTATTAATCTTGGGTTTCTGAGCTTTGGCAGGTAACTTTCAAGTTCATTTCCACATGATTTTTCAATTTCTTGGGAAATTTTCACCAATTCATCTTTCTTATCAGATTCAATTAATATCTGACCATTTTTTAGCGTCTTTAAAGCACTGATTCCCACCTTTATTTTAGTCGGATTCACTTTTGTTTTCAACAACGTCTTTGTATATTCTACACTTTGATTGCTTTTGGATTTGATGAACAATTTGTACATTTTCTTATCACAGAGCATGTTATTTAGTGATCCATCATGCACTGCTTCGGAGTACAGTTTCTTCTGTCCTTCGGCTGGGTTTGCCATCCTCCACCTCCTGTCACCAGGTCGTCGCTGAAAATTAACAGATGTTTCCCCATCGGCTTCCAGAGCTTGCTGTATGGATTCCCTTTCTGCTACTTTAATTTCCAGTTCAGAAATCACTTTGTCTCTGTTTTCTGCTTCATTCTTTAATTCACAAAATACTTTCCTAAGACTGCTCACAGCTGTAAGAATATCCTTCTTCAGCTCTTTTTTTAGGTTGCCACTTTTTTCAGTAACACTAATCAGAATATTAAAAGCGTTTTCAACTGTATCCTCACTGTCTGACGCCATCTTCGGTGTGCAGCGGTCTTGTTGTCTTCCTCTTTAAGGTTTCTCTCCACTTTGTAGTCCATGCACGTAGCACACAACGATGAGGTATCTTCCCACACAGAACTCCAATCCTACACAAGTACAGTTTCTTCCTGACCAGTGAGTACTAGATACACTACGGACAGGCCGCTACATATACATAGAGATACAGTCTCAATTACTTTATGAATCACACATATTTACCAACGCAATAGTTTTCATAAATAAGACTATTTACAATACCACTAATGTTCTCGCATGTGCAGCACACAACATATTTCTCCTTACACAATACAGTCTCCATTAGTTTAAGAATCATATTTACAGACGCTATACATTCTCCATTAGGTTATGTATCACACATATCTACAAACAAAATAGTTTTCGTAAATAAGACTACGTACAATGCCACTAACTTTCTCGCATGTGCAGCATACACTATATTTGCACTTACACTAGACACTATAATAGCTAATACGTCATTTCTGCAAATAATCACTATTAAACCCACTCAACACACCAGCAACTACACCAACCCCGCCATCTTGTCTCGTGTGTGTTGTGTGTGTGTGCGTGCGCGCGCGCGCTCTTTATAGTTGGAGCGTATTCCGAATCTCATCGGTGAGCAATCCGATGGCATCACGGTGTTCCGAATTCCACCGATGACGTCATTGGTGCTCCACCGGTGTCGCACGGGTGCCATCAGCTTGCAGTCTCCATCAGCCGCCATCACTGAATCTGATTGGTTCTTGTATAGGGCGGGAATTAGCAGACGAATAACATCGTGCACTGTTGTGTCATGGCGGTGTGTTCTGCTTTAGTTCTGCTGTATTGTTTGTAATGAGCACAACGTAAAAACAATATGTTAATGGCTTATGAGCGAACATGTCAACGGACCAGTTATTACTACCGGTTCAAGAAATAAGTTGTTTATAATCTCTTTTCTTTGAACGAGATGGCAGTACGGAAATTTCGCAAAATTTTGCTAGCGTAGCACAGATAACAACTTACACAATCGCCATGACAGCCATCGATCCTTCCAGCAGTTTTGTTCCTATTCTGCTGCAGCGTGACGTCATTGTTGTCCACCGGTCCGGTGAGATTCGGAATACGCTGTTGGAAAAACCAAAACAACCACTCCCTGCACAACAAAAAGCATTCTCAAACATTCTCCTACCTCACTCTAATACCCCCTACCCACCTTTTCCCTGATTCACTTATTCTCAGTTGGCGCCATCAGTCCGAGTGTCAAGTTCGTTCTTTTGTTGTAGGCTATTTTGTGTGCGCTGTGTGAATGCGTTCGTTCGTTTTGCCTACTGCAATATTATTGAAAGTACTATAATCCCTAACAGAAGACATTTCCCACACACAAGGACCTACTGGAACTGTCAAGATAAAATTAGACATGGTGTTATAAAAAAACCCCTAGTTACAGCATTGTGCTCGAAGTGAAGGAGATCCTGTGTCAAGAAAGTGTGTTTTCCTTGAACCTGGATCTTATAGACTCATAATTTGTACGCTAAATTATTATTTTTTATTTATTTTTTTTTACTGCATGGAAAATCGTTTAATGATATTAATTTTTTGACACAAGTTATGCAGTCATAATACAGGTCATTATACATTTTAGTTGACATGGCAATACAGTATCTTACAGCACTGGTTTATTTCTTCTAATCGTGTAATAGTCAATTAAATTTATTTATTTTATTTATTTAACTAGCTAGCTAGTGAGTACAAATTAAAATTATAAAACAAAAATGTTTCTAGCCACTACCGTAACAGCCAGCCCCGTATACGGTGTAGTCTTAGTCAATAATATAACATAAAATTTACAAGGACAGTTTACTGAATACAGTAACTTAATTCAAACCAATAAATAACACATAAGAGCAAAAAAGAAGAAAGAGAAAAAAACATTTAATATAAATTGACAATCAGACAGAAGCCAGTGATATTCAATAAAAACATGAATATAGTCGACAGAAGTAAAAAGTAAAAAAAATACACACATTTGTTAATATTATATATCATGAATAATTTTATAATTATTTTTAAAAGCTTCAATTTTGTCCAGTAACTTCATTTTCAGCATTCAGAAATATCCTTGTAAATATCAAAATATATCAGAGAACCTTGAAAAGTTCTTAGTTGTGTTTTGCAACCTGAAAAAGTAAGGCAAACAAAGAAATAAAATGTATACAGTATATTCAACTTCACTGTGAAAAAAATAACATCCCTGCCTGATATATCATTCGCATTTTGTTTTTGTTTTTTTTTTTGTTTTTTTATATATATAGAGATAGTAAACCATACAAAATATTGGATTTTGCATATTTCTTATTTTATTATGCATATTTCAGACTTCGTTTTTGTATCTAAATCCTAGCCTTAATTTATTAGCATAAATATGACATCCGGAGTTCACTTAATACCTGACAGCTTATCTAAAATGTATAGATTTCATCTCTGATACATAATTACTTATTTTAACAAAGGAAATGTGAAAAGAATTCCATCGAGTACCTAGACTTCCTTTGACTTATTAAATAGGACGATTTTCCGTTGTTGTCATTTTATTATAGTCACCTAATATGAATACCGCCTGCAGTCGACTAGATGTCTCTAGTCGAATATTTGTCAGCTTGTGAGATTCCCGCCACCTGCTGTTCACATTCCAGCGGTCCACGTAACAAGTAGGCTCTGTTTTATGGAGCACACTCGCCCATTATGGTCCAGTTCCTAATATGGACCACTGCCTATGATGTGTACAGGCATCGTTTGATGAAAGACAACAGCAATTCAGAGACTTGATATAGCTAGTTCGGTTCCTTGTTTTGCGTCCTCGACATCAGGTACAGTGTCGAGTAGAACACGAATGTGAATGACTGACGAAGTGTGAAATGGAGTGCTTTTACATGAGAAACTCTTAATGCGAGGAACGTTAAGCTTTAATTATTCGGGCTCTTCCAGTGGAGCTCTCGTCTCGATGACTGTCAGAAGTCGTGTTTATACTAAAGACATCCAGAACAGACCCATTTATTGTTGAGTACTTGCTGACATTTCCATGCTCTTGCATAATAAACTCCAGCGTTTTCTAGTTAGAACGTTGGCTGTTCACAGTATTTACTGTGACCTATTTAATGATTTTCTTTTTACTGAACGCCCTTAGGCCTATCCTTTAAGCCTTGGTTTTTCTGAACCGACGCGCGAGGTGCGAGGCCCACCTCGCACAAATCCGGACTACACGAAAGATAGTAAGTGGTTTCTATGGCTGCGAACCTCGCATCTTGCAGTTGTAGAAACCACTCACTATCTCTCGTGTAGTCCGGATCTGTGCCTTGGTTTTTCTGAACCGACGCATGCGACGTAAGGCTTTGCCGGCGCAGATGTATACATCCCTCCTCTCTCGGCCGTAAAACTCGGAACTTAATATTGTATTGGTATCGGTTTCTGTGACGGAGATCTGATAAAGTACTTCGTTGAGCATTGTCTTTTAAAATCTCCTTTCATTGCTTTATAATGAGTGAAATTTTGGTTTTAATAAGTGATACAATAAGCTGCAGCTTTTCTTTCTTTATAGAAATTAGAACTTACAAACTGATGCTAAATAATAGCATTTTGAAAACCTGTAAAATATTAAAGACAATTCGAAAAAAATCTAATTTAATTTTCTACTCGTGTATTACATAAATAAGGGTTCAGTGACCTTTATCTGATAGAACTGTTAATGAGTAACTGCGCAAAGATGTAGTTAGATCTCTCCAGCACACAAATACAAAAAATTAGCTGCCAATGCTTACTGCAGGGAGTCACCGGGGTAGCTCAGGAAGCTGGCGCGTTTGCCTACTGAAAGCTTCTTATAGCGGATTCAGGTTAGGCCTACATATTAAATAAATTAGCTGAATTCTTTGTTTTACACAGCCTTACTCCGCTGGTCCTTCTGCTTGCCTTGTTGGCAAATTAGAAACCAAGAAAAGAATCTTTTAGAAGTCATGGAAGTGTGTATCCATCGCAGAATGTAAGGAATGAACTGAAGAGATGAAGTGTCAAATATTGATGGTTTAAATAGGATACATGGAAATAAAACATAAATGAAGAAATTAGAGAAAAGGAAAATAAAATTCATTGGTCATATAATCAGTCATCACATATTTTTAATTACTGTATTAAAGGAGAAAATACTTGGCAAGGAAGCTGAGGAAGACAGAGAAGATAATATACCAAAGATATGCTGAGTAGAATGAAGAGTAACAACCATGAAGAATTTAAAAGAAAACGGCAGAGGAAAGAGAAACAGTGTTGAAGCAACAAGGCGAAGTCTTTAGAATTGATTGAATATGAGACTGATAATGATATATTTATTGTCATCAAACCATCTACAAGTAGTGCTGACTTTTCACATTCCTGTGTTCGGTACCACCACAACTATTATTTACTATAACCTTATCTTAAATTTATTTTAGCACACTTTCATCTGCTTTCATACACATGTGCCCCTATATTCATTGATATCACCAATATCATTTGTCTCTGTATTCCTCTCACATTTGTACAACTGGCGCCAGCGTTTTTGGTGTCTGCCCTAGATATATAGTGCCCAGTTTGTGAGCATGTTGTTAGTGCAGCTGAGAATGGTACCACTTCCTATACACGTCACATCAGCCATTTGCCAAACACAGTGTTGTCAGTCTGACTGCGGCAAATGTAAAACACTCGCACTTAACATTCCCATTACTTATTTCACACGCCAAAAACGGTGACGCGGACTGTAAATGGCTAACCTGTTTATCACTCAACCTTCATTATTGTCTACTGAGGTAGACAGCCGTTCTACGTATTTCTATCTATCCTTATTCATTAACTAGCCTATTATTTTATTGCAATCACTTCATTTTAACCCTACACATTTTTTTTCTCAATAACTTTGTTTCTTCTCTTCGTTCTTTCGTTCGTCAAAGTTCATCCTAGCTACATTCACTCACTACTTTCATCTCACTTGCACCACTCTTATTCACTTTCCTCTTCTTTCTTACTATACCAGTTATCGGTCACTATTTCACTTAACTGCACTTTTCCAGTAGACGGGTATCACAATTATGTACTTTTCTCGTCTCATCCTATTTTCTTTCCTCTAAACACCAGTTTCTCAGATTGTAAACCCTTCTGTTTTCCATTTTCCCTAACTTTCGGTGACGAAATCCACATCTCATCCCCCTCTTTCTTTCTTTCTTTCTTTCTTTCTTTCTTTCTTTCTTTCTTTCTTTCTTCCTTTATTTATTTATTTATTTATTACATGAGTTCTTACTATTCACTGTTTCCCTTTCTCTTTCCACTCCTTTGAGTATGATATATAGCCTACCTTACCACATTTATGGGAAGACTCTATCGAAAATGATGAAAATTGAAAAAAAAAAAAAAAAAAAAAAAAAAAAAAAAAATTCACTTGTTTAGAATGTATATTTTCATACCCCAAATGGATTTAGTTCAATTCTGATTACAAATATGTTTTAAAAAATTTAATTAAGGCTGTATGGAGGCGTGGCATTTAAAGAGCTGTCAAAATTATTTTTTCTTCAAAGAATTCTTTTTTTACAAATTTCTGATTACAAAACTAGTGACTTTTTGTTCTTGAAGTTGGCTCCCTGAAGTAACTAAATGAATGTAGCGGAGAATTCTAATAGGTATGTGTTACATAAATATTCATTTTACTATCGAATCCATTTTTTCAATAAGTTAATTTTTCTTGATTCAACACCAACTTTCTTATGCCAAATATCAATAAATATGGATTAATTTTTTACTACAAGTATTTATGAGGTAGTTGCACGTTTCCATGCATTTATTTTGTAAGAAATACTGCTAGTTTATTTCATTAATATTTTTTCATGAATTATATAAAAAAATAACATTTTAAATTTTCAAAACAAATGTTGAAAGTAAATAAATGAGATATTTCATAAAATGAATGCATAGAAATGTTTCTCTATGGCCTGTGAATGTAACCAAATAAAGGAAGCTTAAAAATTGAAATCTTCTACTAAAAATTTGGTTTTGAAAATATTTGTAAAAATAGAAAAAAAAATCAAAAGGCAAAAATATTTGGTGTTCAAAATTTGGATTTTGTTAGACCTTCGCATAGTAAACATGCTCTCAAAATTTGGTTGAAAAAATGATAAGGAAACAATTATATTTAGTGGAGTATCTCCTTAAGTTACGTTTCAAACTTGAGTACACAGCACACCGGTAATATTAATATTAAGGCCCTGGTTGTTAGTTGTCAGTTATCAGTTTGTAAGAGATAGTCACTCTTTTTGAAACGACCTGTTAGTAGTCCTTTTAAGAAAGGAAAACACAGGAGACGGACTTGTAACATTGATGAATGTACTGCTTCATGTATACTGCGATCCTACGTCGGATTGCGGCAATAGTAGTCAGCTATGTTTTACTTGGACAAATCTACTGAAGTCTCCCCTGAATATTTCGTTATTTTAGCAAGCATGACCTCCTCGTTCCCACATATTTTGTAAACCCCCTATTTGCCTCTTCCAATTTGCCTATAATTACTGTAATATGATATGGCTCCATTCGTGCAGTTCAAAGGTCCATCTGATACCAGGTCGCCATGTTTGCGGATTCGAAATGCGCTCCTCCCGCGGTCAGCTGGCAAACCGAGAACCTGACCAGACCCTTATCTTTATGAGGACCAAGCTCAGACTCCCGCATTGTTTCCCGCAATTAAGACTTCAAGTACAGTACAGTGAGTTCCATAAACGATTGGACAGTAGTAGAATTGAATTCTTTGTTATAAGTCTCTTCGTCCGCCATTTATGAGGCATGACCGACAGTAATTCCATTAGAGTACTTTCCAGGAAACATGAGTTTTGAGAAATAATGATGTAATTTGTCTTACACTGGTTTCCATGGAAATTTTAACTTTGTAAAATGGCAGTCTGATTTTCATGAAAACTTCAGTCTAGTTTTTATCTGTTATTTAGATTAATTTAGATCGGTTTCCATGAAAAATGTAACCAGTGATCGGGGAAATACTGTGGAGATGTGACTGCAATAGAGATCGGGCCGGAACACTGGAACTGCGATCTTGCCCCCGATAAATGTCACTGTTGATTTTCCAAATGAAAAAGTCATCTCTGACAGGAACTCGAATTCCGGATCGCTCGAGTAAGAGGCTAATGGTCCAGTTTCTTATCTCCCATGTCACAGAATAAAAAAAAATCGACAGTACATAGCTTTACTATGCTGAATATTTTTAAGCAGAACTGCGTGTTGTCCTTATACTCTTCTCGATCTTCTTGTTTTCCCCTTATTCTTCTAGTATTCTCCTCGTTCTCCATGTATTGCCCTTATTTTCCTTATATTCCCCTCGTTCTCCTTATATTTCCCTCGGTCTCCTTGTATTCCTCTTATTCTCCTAGTCCTCTTATTCTCGTATTCCTCTAGTTCTCTTTGTATTCCTCTGGTTCTCCTTGTATTCCCTTTGTTCTCCTTGTTTTCGCCTTCTTCTCCTTGTAGTCCCCTGGTTCTCTTTATAGTCCCCTTATTTTACTTGTATTATCCTTGTTTTCCTTGTGCTCCCCTTCTTTATCCCCTTGCTTTCCTTGTATTCCCGTTATTTTACTTGTATCCCCTTGTTTTCCTTGTATCTCCTTTTTCTCCTTGTTATCTTTATATTCCCCTTGTTCTCGTATTCCCCTTGTTCTCATTGTTTTCCTCGTAGTACCCTTGTTCTCCTTCTAGTTCCCTTGTTCTCCTAGGTTCCTTGTTCTCCTTGTATTCCCCTTCCTATTCTTGTATTTTCTTTGTTCTCCTTTTATTCTCCTTATGTTTCTTGTTTTCCCCATGTTCTCATTGTCTTTTTCATTTTCGAGCGGCAGCGGCGAGTGGGGGTTGCATTTTTATGTAAGGTTAATTCCCAACTTAACCTTCCCTTACACCTATTGAGGGGAAAGGCGTAGTTCTACGTTAAAATGTCATTTATAATAACTCTGTAATTTCCTAACAACGGGTCGCACACCTCAGTATATCTAGGTAAAGTGGCATTAAGATGACCTTTGTTTTTATTTGCACAAGTTAAATGTGAAAAGTGACAGTAACGTCTCGTGCCTTGGTAGTCACAAGACTGCGCTTGGCCCAGATCTGCTCTGAGATGAGTCTGCCCTGCATTTAGAAATCACGAGGAAATGATTGATACCTTCTCTGTCTGCATGGATGTGCGAACTGCTCAGCATCACATGGCGCCATCTGTTGCAAGTGTGTATGGCACATAGCATCACTTAAATGGAGCGACGTCTGCGTGACTCTGAAAGCAGAGCTGTATCGCCGAAAATATGCAGGGCTATCAAATTACGTTGTTCACAGGGTTAAGACACTTCTATAAATTAAGTTATAGGCCTAAACCGGCCTTGGTCCACCAAATTCTACCAAGCTGTGAATAGTATTAATGTCATACTTAACACTGGATCTGAAGTATTGCGACGAAGGAAAACTGAACTGTGTTTCCACAACTGCATGCAATTCAGCAGAATATGAAGTCTTATAATCGTTCTACCGCTTCAAATTCTGAACAGTCTAAGTTCCATCATCATCATCATCATCATCATCATCATCATCATCATCATCATCATCATCATCATCTTTCAAGGACTCGACTCTTTATGCCTTCCCATCCTCTTTCGTATAGGATTTTGAATCATCAGTAATATGCGTAAGATAAAACTGTACAAACAGACCCATTCTCCATGAAAGGATGTAAATGTTTCCTTCCCTGCCGGAAATTGAATCCCGATACGTTGGATTTGTAGACGGGTGCGTGAACACTGAGTAACAACTGATGATCTAAATTATGTTTTCTGCTGAAAACGTTTTATTCAGTCGTTTTGAAATTGTATCTATAAATTGTAGCTCTGGAGAGCTGGCCCGTGTTCACTACTCCATAATAACACGTAGATCCGTTCAGTAAAAGTCCTATCTATCGAGGTAGAAGAATTTAAGTTATTATGACTGTAATAGGAAGTTTTAATTATGGTTAATATATTGAGAGTGATTAAAAAAATTAAAGCTATTTACTGAGTTATCAATGTTTAATGTTTGGAAATTGGAAAGTGTGCTTGTTGAGTCATTTCGCATTGATTTCACTCAACATATATATGTCAAAATGTGTGTGATTTTGGAGTCTTTATGCAATTCTGACACTACCTTCTCTTGTAAGTTTTTCCCTTAGAAGCACAGCGGATTTAATATTAACATGTTAAGTTCCTATATGTTAGGAACATTAGTGTAGATATACAATTACAAGTAAAATAAAACAATGGAAAAGACAATAAAATTAATGTTTGTTTATGGACTTCAAGAACAATAATTTTTCCATAAGAACAAACAATAAAATCACCAAAAATGTTCCCTTACATTTAGCCTATAACCGATTCTCAGATTTTCGCCATGACATGGAGGTATTATGTCTTAAAAAATATGTAACAATTTGCTCCGAAATAGGTTTCTTCTGATTTGAAACACTTGTCCCAGTTGTTCTTTCACTGCCCGATAGTTATTCTTTTTCGAGATATTAAGCAAGCTCTTCGTTGCATTAGTCTTGATTGTCTTCAAGTTTTGAACTTTTTGGTCGTATCTTTAGGCTGAGAAACAGTTAGAAATTGCAGGAAGTCATATCGGAAGTTCAGGGGACCTGTATGACCTGTGGCATTTGTGTGTTAGGGAGCATTATTGTGACGGAACTGCCATTCGCTATTCAGCTATATTTCCATTTTTTTTTAATGAACAACATCTCGTAGGCGACGAATAACTTTAAGATATATTCTTTGTTAACTTTCTAACCATTGAAACGTACTCGTAACATTGAACCAAACCCTGATGGTCAAGATACAATGTCAGAGCCTTCATCACTAACAACTGACTTCGATCACCTTTGAAGAAATAATACCACTCCTTAATTTGCGCTTCCCCCACTTCAACATCACCAAACGCTTTCTTAAGCTTATAAATGGTCCATGCTTATGTGTCACTGTGTTTATCAAACCCAGCAACATCGTGAAGCTGTTCACCCACTGTGGTCTCCTGGAATGATTTCTAGTGTCTGTGGCACACAGTGGGTCATTCGTGCCTAAGTGCTTCAGTACTTGTCTACTACGTCATAATCAGGAAGAAAAAGAATAGAAGTAGCGATTACACTTCGATTGCCTTAACCAAAACTAAGGAAGCCAATTTCCAAGCATATGATGTGTGTAGGAGGTAACCTGAATTACTGGGAGAGGGATATTGCTCTAAGAATGTGTGTGGCATACCTATCCTGCCTTAAATACCATACTTTCTTTTATAGGAGAATTAGAAGTGAAGTAGAAATAGTAGCAATTGGTTGGCTAGGAGAGACACATTGTGTCTGAGTTGTATCTAGACGAAGCCATAGGAGTAATATTGCCAACGTTTCAAAAGTGGTAACATAGTTGATGGAAAGAATTAATATTATTCCTTCTTAATCCACTCTAAACTTGTCACAACCCTCGACCTCCTATCACTTTTCTATCCCCTCATCTAACCCATTCTAACCTTGTCACAGTCCTCAGCTTCCTGTCGCGTAGCTATCCCTTTTCTAATCTATTCTAACTTTGCCTCAGTCCTCCACCTTCTGCCACTTTCCTATTCTCTAATCTAAACCATTCTAACCTTGTCACAATCCCCGGCCTCCTGTTACTTGTCTATCACCTTTGTGTTCGTGTAGTGCATAGTATCGAAATAGTAATTATTACTCAATTTATATTGTATTATTGGTCCAGGAAATTGTTCGTATCTATTTATACTAAGTTTTACGTTGTCAGCATCTATGGAATGAGGAATTAGAAATAATGTTGGTAAACCGTATGAAAGGGAATGACTAAAGAGGATATTGGCAACACTGCAGCGATTACTCCTCATTAGCTACGCTAGCAGACGATTGTTGGTGCGTCGCAGCATTCCATTGGTGGTCTTCTGGTGAAGGTAATCGTAGTTTAACGCAAGTCGCTGAGTTTGTAGCAAAATTTAATACAGTGTCTGTGATCACTTTGCTCGGTCATGTTGGCTTGAAACAATGTAGAATAAGATGTTATGAATGCTGGGAATACTAAAATTCTGTTATTCATAGGAAGGTCTAAGACCACACGCCACGAAAGCTCACTTTCACATTCAAAATAATTTGAGAATAATAAAATAAACTTTGAATAGGCCTCATATATTGTTTGAAATCTCAAGAAGTTCTAACTTTCCTCGTCCAATTTCTTTGTAACTATTCAAAATTGAATATACAGGATGTAAACTGTATAAACTGCATAGACAATACATATCGGTCTACTGAACAAAATGTCTAGTGAAATTTAATTAGTTCTTATAATTTTATATTTAATTAGTAAAATACCACGTTTTTAAGATTGATAGTAGTCTAATATTTGTTTACATTTCGACTGAATGTAAATGTCATTGCCAATGACCTTGCACTCAACACATACCAATACAGAACAGAGTAATAAAGACTGCTTCAGCGTAGTATCGGGCAAAGTAAATAATGACTGTCTATTTTCATTTTCAAAAATATTTAGACTCATAAAACACTTCTTTTTTATGGGAAAAACTTGACAGTTAAAGAAAAACATTCGACTTTTTCTTCAGTTATTTATGCTCTATCCAGTATTTATTTTCAGTTTACATCGTTTACATCCTGTAGATATATTGGGTTAAATTGATATTAAATTAACCCAGGACTAAGATCCTGAACTATATTAAATTGAAAGACTATTGCCTATATGTATGGAATGTTTTAAGACATTAAAAATAATTAACAAAAATAAACTAGGAATCATCATGTTTAGTGTAATGACATTAGGCCTTCCTACATTGCTATATGGTAGCGAAGTCTTTTACCGACACATAAACAATAATTGAATATAAGTAAATACAATTGATTGAAATAACATTTAGAAATGTGAAAGGTTACACTGGGCCATAGACTATACAAGAGGGGGAATTTATAAGTCCCCCCCCCCCCATCAGTGGGTTTCATCAGGAGGAATATTTCCAGTTTTGTTATATTATATTTTCGTATTTTTCTGACAGAAATTTCAAGTTGGTAACTACATAATATTATTTTATGTTAGATGTCTCTATAAATAATAATTAAATACTGTGTTCGCTTGATATTTTTCAGCGTTTTCAGAGAGACGAAACAAAGTTTTTGGGAAAGTATGTTACTACGAACGAACTAAAATACCGCCAAATTCTTTGAGTTTCAAGACCTTAACTAATACTACTTAAGTTAAAAATAATGTATATCTAAAATAATAGGGTATCTAATCCTAGAACTAGAGAGGAGAAGAGAAGGTCAAGCGGAGAAGCTTTCACGAGGAATGTTTTAAATGACGGAACCCCGATATAAACCTTAATTTCCCGATCTTGTCCACCAGAAGCATTATGTACTCGTATTCCGATCAAGCAGGGAATCGAAGGCGAGTCAATAGAGATACCATGTGGGACACACATGTATCATTACAAGTGTAACAAGAACATGGTCACTGCACCCGGAAACGAATAGGAATTTCCAATGTAATCTTCATTATTTTCATTTGTATTACCTTCTCTCTCCTAGAAACTGCAACCACTCATATTATAATATGTGCATAGCAATCTGCCCACATGATTTGCAACTTGCAGTGGCCTGTCAGCTCGCAATCTACGCGAATTACATCGAAGAGAAGTACTTTGCGCTAGAGGGCAACCATTAAGTGGTCACATATGAAGCGCCTACTGTTGCCAGACAAGGTAATACTCGCAGTATGTTCAAACTTTAATGTAGGGTACTTAACTCTCTGTGGTATCTACGAGGTATTTACATTGTGTCGTAGATATAAAGACGTCCAAAGTTTCGGAAAAACATATCGGCCCATTATCAGGGAAGATGGGGAAAAGAGAAACCGGAAATCCTATCTGTTGGATCCGTTACCAAAGGCTACTCTCTAGAGAGGAACGAGCAAACCCAGGACTGGAGAATAGCTCTTGGTAACGGATGCAACGGACAGGTTTCTCCGTATCGCCTTTCCCCGCCTTTCTGTGGAGTCGACGTGTAGCTCCGAAACGTATCTCTACAATACACGGTGAAAATATCCAAAAATCTCACAACACATCGATCACTGTAAAAAGTCTCAAATTACACCTATTTAACTCTGTCTTTCATAAATATCTCATTCAAGTATTGGCCATAAACTGCAAATCATCTCTAATTATAAACAACTAAATCACTTCTGCTTCAACGTACAAGGAATAACTTTTAAGTCTATGCTTACTTGGTATTCATAAAACTTATACTGCTCAGAAAAACTTAGACGACCATTTTTAAAATAATGAATATGTAAGAACTGAATAAATAATGGCAATTAAAAAGAAACAAAGTAGATATTGAGGTCAGTAAACAAGAAAAGAAAAGTGGAGAAGAAATGAAAAGGAAAAAAGAAAAGAAATAGCTTAAGTAAGAGAGAAGAATATTAAAAAGTTAGAATCGTTACCTGATCCTTTTGAAACGCAATGTATTTTTTATTTATTAGCGCAAACTTAGTGACACATTTAGTTTTCATGTAGAACATGACTCTTATCTCGGAATGCGGTGTTAGTAGAGCTACTTTTCAAAGTGGCGGCGATATCAAGGTGTTGTCGCTACAAATATCTGATGAAAAATGGACTGTTTTTCGAGGGTTTGGGCCGGTGCCACTTCCCGATGAAACCTCGTTTCCCGGCCCATATCGACGTGACTAATGTCGCACACAAATCAGCTTCATGGATGGGAAGAGAGTCACTCGTTAAATTAATACGAGCCGATAGAGACAGGTAGACCTGTGCCCCGCACACACGCCTTTAATAACTTCACAAGAGCTGCGAATTCCGCGTACAACATCGCTCTGATGAGTAACAGTAGTATAAGTTGGTTGACATTAAAATAGTGCAGTGTATGTCGAACGTATATTTTGTCTTTGTACATTATGTTTTACAAGTGAGTGTAGAAATTCTAGAGTGAAATGCAGAGTTCGAAATAATAGAGAAATGTCCTGTGACACATTTATGTGGATATTTAATTTTATAACCCTATTTAAGACTTAGCAGTGAACAGTAATACGAAAATTATTTATTCCTGGGATTGCCGTAATGCATAACACCGTAATCGTAATAGAGATGAACTCATAGACTTAGACATGCATGTGACCTCAATGATTCTGTAACACTTCTGAATCCGCTCAACTCAGTTGGGTAGCCACGTTCAGTTTGGCGGTGCATTTCTAATGCAGTTCTGACCTATTTCAAATGTCATCTGTGTGTCCTAGCGATTACAGGAAACGTCACAGGTAAAAGTCCAGGGGTTTCAAGTCCGGGGATCCGGATGTCCAACCAACAAGTCTTATGCGATCTGCCCTTTGTTATAATAGGCAGCTGGTTCATATAGCGATGGAGAAGTTTATATTGTTTGTTGCTGTTACCGTGTTTTTTTAATTATAAAAAGCATTCTAAAAGAAGAATCGAAAGACATTTTAGATCTTATTTATACACAATTTTCAAAGTTAATTCGTGAAGAAACTTCGTTGTAATCAGCCATGTATATTTCTACTGCTCCACTAATTTTTACACCTTGTCAGTAACAAGGAGATGATAATAACAGACCGATAATTATCTTCTTCATTCAAAAGGGTCAGGCCTAGTAGCATGTTCCGTCTTCAAAGTTTGTATGATCAGAACATAATGTCTTTGGTCTTCCAACATTTCCTTTAACGTGAAACTTTTATGCTCGATGGTAAAATGGATAAATTGTTACTGCATTTTCAACGTGTGATGTCACTTGCTTAGCAACGGCAATGAGTCAGCCATACTATTCTGGTCACTTGCTTAACAGCTGATCAGACTGTAAAATTGGTAGATAGTCTAGTTTGCTAGAGGGATAGACTCACTTTCTTTCATAAATTATATTTCATAGAACTTCTCTTATCAAAAACGCGTACTAATGGCTCTCCAACAAACCAATTCAGATGAAATGCAACTTACTTACGTACTTACTTACAAATGGCTTTTAAGGAACCCGGAGATTCATTGCCGCCCTCACATAAGCCTGCCATTGGTCCGTATCCCGTGCAAGATTAATCCAGTCTATCATCATATCCCACCTCCCTCAAATCCATTTTAATATTATTCTCCCATCTACGTCTCGGCCTTTCCAAAGGTCTTTTTCCCTCTGACCTCCTAACTAACACTCTATAATCATTTCTGAATTCACCCATACGTGCCACATGCCCTGCCCATCTCAAACGTCTGGATTTAATTTTCCTAATTATGTCAGGTGAAGAATACAAAGCGTGCAGTTCTGCGTTGTGTAACTTTCTCCATTCTCCTGTAACTTCATCCCTCTTACCCAAATGTTTTCCTAGGAACCTTATTCTCAAACACCCTTAATCTCTATTTCTCTCTCAAAATGAGAGTCCAAGTTTCACAGCCATACAGAACAATCGGTAATATAATTGTTTTATAAATTCTAACTTTCAGATTTTTTGACAGCAGACTAAATGACAAAAGCTTCTCAACCGAATAGGTCTAATAATTCCATTGTAAATAGCAATTGTACAGATGTGTAGTATATATATATATATATATATATATATATATATATATATATATATTCGTAAAGAAATAAAGGAAAAATAATCATTAACAATACCCGTACAACACATGAATTGAATTAAATGTATTTAACTCTCAGTCATATTCACAATTCATAAATAAGACCCGATTCATTAAAAATCTGAATATCACAATAACAGCCAACCGAGACCATGGACTTTTCACGCAAATTCTGGGATCCAACGAATCCCTCACTTTTACTATTTGATCATTTGTTTGGGTAATCTATGGTTTTCCATTCGTCAAGTAGATACTAGTTTTCTTTTTGTTTTTGAATTGCTGAAAATTCTAATTGTTGAGGAATATGAGCAATAAGTAATGCGTCTTTCATTAGTATGCATCAAACATCATTCGTAAACGTTTTTGATCTATATTAAATGAGTAAGTCAGCACTATAATTACCATCATACCCACCACAAACGTCATCGTCAACGCTGCCGCTATCACTGTCATCACTATAATCACCGTCATTAGCACCACCACCATCACCAACAAGACCACTGTTTTCATTGCCGCTAGCACTAAAGTCGTCATCATCATCAAAACATCACAGTGTTTTAGATATAGCGGCACTTGACCCGTTTTCTTCACAGAAGTGAATATTAAGTACAAACACTAGAGGGGGCGTAGAGGGGGACCTGACCGTATGAACAGTATGAGCAACAATATAGTACAAGCACAAAGGACCGTATGGCAGTCGAATATGTTTTTAATTGGTTTATTTTACGACGCTTTATCAACTGCGATGTTTATCTAGTGTCTGAGTGAAATGAAGGATGATAGTGCCTGCGAAAAGAGTCCGGGGTCCAGCGCGGAAATCTACAGTACCTAGAATTTGCTCTTAATGGGTTGAGGGAAAACCCCGAAAAACCTCAACCAAGGAACTTGTCCCGACCAGGATTTGAACTCGTTTCTCGGTCAGACATGCTAACCGTTATTCCACACAATGAACTCGAATATGTTTCTCTCGTATATTCTCATTACACTGTATGTTAATCAACAATTTATTGTGGTAATGTATTCTGTTGTCTTATGTGTAATAATGTTAAAAATATTAATTATAGGCCCATATCTTCATTTGTAACTAAATTACATCTGGCAGACCACAGAATAATTACGAGGGGAAAGGCATAAGAGTGTCGTGTAAGGGGGTTTAATAATCACCCCTTTCGATTTTACATTGCTCAAAGAATTGTAAATATTATCGGATGCTCGTGTAAAGGGGGTTAAGTATGAATTGGCTAAACAGGAGTAAGTACAGATTTGAACTATCCACAATTACTTTTCTCTTGTGTTAAAGGGGTTAAGTTATTCTTCCATCTGTGATGCGTTACAATGCTCCATAGTTTGTGACAAAGGGGTTTTGTTCAGTACCAAAGGAGAGAAGTTTACAAACCTTACAATTTGACTTAACCCCCTTTACGCGAGCACCCGCGAATTTTTTTGTATACTTATAAAGAAATATGTAAATTTATTTTTGTGTTCAAAAAAGTATTGCATAGTTCTTCATAAGTTTGCAATGAACTAATATTCAACAATATTTTGCTCAAGAAAATATACCGCATATTTCATAAGTTTCCAATAAAATAATATGCAACAATTTCTTTGAGCACTGTAGTAAGTTGCCGCAACTTGAATGTTGTAAAATAGCAGTGCTGAAGTGTGTGTTCTCTGTTGCAGGCATCATCTCCTACACGGAGTACCTGTTCCTGCTTTCCATCCTCACGAGTAAGTACAGCGCCCTGCAGCAAGGTCAGCGCCTCCACAGCCATTAATTTAACGGCCACTCGAAAACAATCACTCTGGACATATTTAGTGCTCTGCCAGCACGTGTTAACCGCGGGACTAGCGAACTGCAAAGAGCTCGGTGCTGGAAATTGACTGTTTGTCTTATCATTACCCACTTGTTAAAAGGACTAGAACGTTAAAAATAACCAAAGAGTTTTTCAGGTGTGTATGCAGTTCCATTAAACACGCGAGTACGATTTTGAACGAGTTAATACACACTTAAAGACCTGTATATGCGATTTTATTGTAATATTCCCATAAAAATATAAAGCAGGAACGAAATATGAATGTACACCGTGTCCCGCTTAGACACATCGAGAAATAAGTGCTAAATTAAAGTATAAATAATGGTTTTATAACATAACTTTTTGTATAACTTGATGTAAAAACTCTCCGAGTTTCGGAGAATGATCAGTGCAACTCGATGTGTGCGCCTCGAGCTACCCTGAAGACATCTAAAAGATACTCAACCTTCTGCCAAATGTTCCATACCATTTGTGAAGTGATTAGCGCAGCTGCATTTATAATACGTTGTTTCAGTTTTTCCAAAGCGTCAATTGTATCACGCTGGTACATAACAGTTGTCACAAAACCCCAGAGGAAGGTCAGTGGACGTCATAGTAATGGGGCGGACCCCATGTTGCCGAAAACCCGATTCTGAAGAAGTTGATCAACAGAAGAAGTTCTGCAGCATGTCCAGATACACGTTCCCTGTGATTGTCGCCTCGATGAAGAAGAAAGATCCAATGACGGAATGTTCAACTGAATGGCGCCAGGCTTGTTTCCACGATACGAGTAAATGTTTGTGCGCATGCGCATTAACATGCAACTGTTTTTAAACCTTGGTGCATAAACTTGGACAGTTTCTGCATCTTGTCAGATGTAAATCAAAACAATATCTTCATCTGATTTTAAATGGTTAGTATTTATTTCTCGATCCCACTAAGCGGGACACGGTGTATTTTGATTGATATATATTCAAGTTTTTAATACATTAGTTTACATATTGGTTCTAACATCCCAGGGAACAAACCTGCGGCTCAAGTCGAGAACATCGTATGCGTACTTTGGTTTCACGAATAAAAATCTGCAAGAAAATACAAAAAATATTTCGTAGGTAGTTCTGTGAGAAAGCTCCAACGAACCAACGTAAGTATTGATCCACAGTCTAGTATATACAGTCACGAAGCTCAGTACGTAGTAAATATGCATCCATAGATAGTTGCTAACCACTAGGATCGCTAATATTGCCTCATTACATACAATGCGAAATAGTACCGGCACAGTCTATTATTCCTACCTCCTTACAACTCAAGCTTCGTGACTGTATATACTAGACTGTGATTGATATACAGGGTGTTTCAAAAATACGGGGCATAATTTCAGGTATGTATTTCCCACATGTAGACAATCAAAATAGTTCATTACAACATGTGTCCGGAAATGCTTTATTTCCGAGTTATGGCCTTCACAACATTGAAATTCACCGGAACGTTTTTCTTTCCGCAGGTCGTTGCCGTCAAAGGAGACATTAAGAGGGCACTCTGACAGTTCATTCCGAGGCGAAGGTTACATTCAGTGTTGTGTAGGCGTTAGACTGTGCGACATATATTCAAATCAAGAGCTGGCAGAGATGCACTTCATATACGGTAAGGCGGACGGCAATGCTGCGCTGGCTCGTTGTTTGTACCAGGAGAGGTACCCACAGCGAGAATGTTCAGATCGGAAGACATTTGTACGTCTCCATTACCGTCTGTGCGAGTATGGAAAATTTAACTCTCCTGGTTTGGGAAGGGGACGACCAAGATCTACAACTCCAGAAGTACAGGAGGAGATTCTGGAGGCTGTGAACATGACTCCTTCTATCAGCACACGAAGGGTAGCGTTGCAAGTCAATGTTCCTCATACGACTGTCTGGAGACTGTTGAAAGAGTATCAATTGTATCCTTATCATTTGCAACGTGTACAGGCCCTGTCACCAGCAGATTACCCTGCACGAGTTAGGTTCTGTCAGTGGTTCTTGCAGCAGAGTGGTGTAAATCCGAACTTTCCTGCCTTAGTATTATTTACAGATGAAGCACAGTTCACACGAGATGGCATAACAAATTTCCACAATCAGCATGTATGGGCGTATGAAAACCCACGTGCAACTGTTCCATCTCATCACCAGGTGCGGTTCTCCCTCAACATGTGGGCCAGTATCATCGATGATCGATTAGTTGGACCCCATGTACTTGTAAACAGACTTACGGGGCAGGCGTACACAAACTTCCTGGAAAACATCATACCTCATGTTTTAGAAGACACTCCACTGATCAATCGTCAACACATTCACTTCTTGCATGATGGCGCTCCTGCACACTTCAGTCGTACGGCTCGCCGGTACTTGGATCGAAGGTTTCCTGATCGATGGATAGGTAGAGGTGGCCCAATTGCTTGGCCTCCACGCTCACCTGATCTGAGCCCTCTCGATTTCTACTTGTGGGGCCATTTAAAATCATTGGTTTATTCGTCTACGGTACCTGATTTGGAATCCCTTCGGAATCGAATTGTGGCATGTTCTGAGGACATACGCAATACTCCTGGAGTTTGGGATCGTGTTCGCAGGTCAATGAGACATCGATGTGAGGTCTGTATTCAAGCAGGAGGTGGACATTTTGAACATCTTCTGTAATGACAACGACCTGCGGAAAGAAAAACGTTCCGGTGAATTTCAGTGTTGTGAAGGCCATAACTCGGAAATGAAGCATTTCCGGACACATGTTGTAATGAACTATTTTGATTGCCTACATGTTGGGAAATACATACCTGAAATTATGCCCCGTATTTTTTAAACACCCTGTATATTTGCTATAAGTCGTTGAATGAATATAGTTGCATTTTTAAAGGAAAAAACTAGCATAATCCTTGCGTCAGTGAAGTCGAAGTGAATGAAGTTCGATAGCATTATTTGTTAATAGTCCACGTAAATCAACAGGCTACCCGAAAGTTAAATATGCCACATTCAACGATACACAAAATCCTTAGAATCCGCTTCAATTCAAAAGCGGCGTAACAAATAACATTCCAAAACAAAGAAGCACCGTACACATGAAGTTCGATAGCATTATTTGTTAATAGTCCACGTAAATCAACAGGCTACCCGAAAGTTAAATATGCCACATTCAACGATACACAAAATCCTTAGAATCCGCTTCAATTCAAAAGCGGCGTAACAAATAACATTCCAAAACAAAGAAGCACCGTACACATTTTACTGTGAGATACTTTTATATTTCCCAAAATGGCGAACTCCTCGCAAACGAAATTAATTTTCATCTCTCAGGGCATCTAACCGACACCATTTCAGAATTTGTGGGAGTGAAAATCCACATGCAGTATTTGAACATATACGAAAGAGTTGCAATTTGAATGTCTTCTGTGTACTACCCAAAATCACTGTGTTCGGGCCTTTCTCTTTTGCCAAACTGTAGGCAGGTCTAATTGGTCTAATGTATCTACCATCTTCGAGCATTTTCTGCCGATTTTGAATGAAGAGGATCCTGAAAATATGATTTCTCAAAGATGGAGCGCCTCCGCACTTTTTTTTTGTGATGTTCGGGACTTCGAGTATTTCCACATAAATCTATTGAGATAAAGGACCCTATCACTTGGTCACCTCGTTCTCCTGACCTGACATCTCTTGACTTCTTCTGGAGATAAATAAGATGTTGATTATATCCCACCAATGCCTCCTATTTTGCAGAGCTCGTTCAGACAAACTGTTGCAGCTACAGTTACACTCATCATGCCTGAAAATATGTGGACTGAACTCTAATACAGAGATGTCATCTGCAGGAGTTGATACAATGCGTACATTGAACATTAACTGGAATACAGAGATGACATCTGTATGGGTTCACACAATGCATAGCCTACATTGAACATTAACTGGAATACAGAGATGACATCTGCAGGGATTCACACAATGCATACATTGAACATTAACTGGTATACAGAGATGACATCTGCAGGGGTTCACACAGTGCATACATGAACATTAACTGGAATACAGAGATGACATCTGCAGGGGTTCACACAGTGCATACATTGAACATTTGTAAAAGATGAGAACTTGTATTAAAACTTGAACATATGATGTAGGCCTACGTACCAAAACATGTTTATTTTTTATTCCTGCTTCTTTTACTTTAATGTAACATTACAATCGTATGAACTTCGTGTGAACACAATGTACAGTTTGTGCATGTTTCAACCTTTTCAAAAACATTTTTTGACTTCTAAATGAGCACTTGCGTAAAGATATGTTTGCCAGAATATAGTACTGTAATTATTGTTTTGAAAGTTTCCATATTGATAACGAAGCCCATTACAACAATTTGGTAACTTACATCATAAAAGTAACACAATAGATAATTTATTAAAGGTCATGAGATGGCAAGATTAAACAAACGAATGTTATTTTTGACAACTTAAATTATAAGCAGTTAAATAGCAATTTATATTTCGTGTGCTTATTGAAATGTCAACAATGCATGGTTTTTGGACACGCACTTCAGTATCTGCGTGGTTAAGTTTGAATTGTTTTATTCGGTATTTTGACAGATATTTGTACCTGTCTTTCGTGGCTTGTATATTTAAATTTTTTATTTTACTAATTTTGGAGCTTTGTATACAATGTTTTTCAATATTATTATCATTGTCTTTATTAGTATTATTATTATTATTATTATTATTATTATTATCATCATCATCATCAGTATTAGGGTTCATCATTATCATGATTATTATTATCATCATAGTCATTATTATTATTATTATTATTATTATCATTATCATCAATATTAGGGTCCAACATTGTCATCATCATTATTATTATTATTATCATCACAGTCATTTTAAAAGTAGTTAATATCTATAGCGTCTTGAAAGTATCACTTATAAATCTTAAAAACTCACCCAAGATTGGTGGAAATATATAAATATTTAAAGTAAATCCACAAGAGCTGTAAAACACTGTTAATTAATATCCAAATTTCATAATGATTCATATTTTGTCTCGAAAAACAATTCTAGTTAGTAAAATTTTGTAGTTAACACACATTACAGTAATACTATGGGTATGCAACAAAACTATCTTCATGGTTCGATTATAATTACTGATTCCCATTAAATTAAATTGAAAGCTATTTCTTTGCGTTATTTATTTTATTAAGACAGTTTTATATCCAAGCAATCCTGTTATTACTGACGTTATAGGCTAAACATTCACAACACAATAGCTCAGGTTGTTGAATCCTGCGTTGCTGCAACCCAACCAGCAGTGATGTCGTGCTTGTTTCTCCAAGACTGGCTCCGGTTTCTTTCATAGGTGGAGGTCATCTTTGGATGGATGTTTTGCATTAATATGTATACTGTCCGTTCTAACTTCGGCGAGAATATTCCTAACACATTTCCCCCCTTATCTAGTAGCCTACTGTGGTCCAATGCACATACATTCATATATTACAAAGTAAATGAATTGCTGCGATTAATTAATATTAAACTTATTTTTGGTAAAGTGAAAGCATTTCTGTACACAGTTCAATTTCAGAAGCGAGGTCTACCTCACATCCATTTGTTCTTAATCTTGATGGATTGTTATAAATTCCGAGAGATTGATGACATTGATAGTGTGGTATCAATAGCTCAAGACTGTACATTTAACCATTTATTTACCAGAACCTGTTTTCAGTCATGGACAGCTTTATGTCAAAGTCTGAAAACTCCTTGCCATTTAAGTGTCTTGACGTAGATACATAGATTGTTCTCGACTTTAAATTCGTTTTGACACAAAAAAAAACATAATTTTGCCGCAGAATATTTAGTGGATCTTACAATATTATTAAGTGATACTTTAAGGCGTAATATCCGTACAATCAGGTGGATGCCTAAGCAAGATACATTTCAGGCCATAATGTCATAAACATGCTGTGTTGGACGATTTTTAATATAGGCCTGCTACTACCTTCATTTGATAGAATTCCGCATAGCTGTATAGTTTGATATTGTGAACCAAGCTTTGTGGTGTTTTTTTTTCTAGAGCCGCAGACCGGATTCCGCATCGCCTTCAACATGTTCGACACCGACGGCAATGAGCGTGTGGACAAGAACGAGTTCCTAGTGGTGAGTAATCACCATCCGCAAGTGGTGGCGTCGTTTTTTCAGTAGCTACTTCTACAGAAAATGTTTTTTTTTTTACATTTATTATATGATCAGATGATCTGTTGTCAAAGTGCGTGTTTGCTTGGAGGTCGTGCTCCAGATTGTAATGTTCTCTAAATTAGAATTAAGTATGTTTTGTTATTGTAAATTCAATAGAACGCAGAGTGAGACAAGTGGCCAACAGGCTTTGAGTTCACATAAATCTGAACCACAGCTACAAGACCACGCGTAACTTTTCACTTTTATTTTCTCTTTTTTATCATTACTTCATATCTGTTACATGTTGGTGCTTTGACCGTAGCAGCATGAACTAAAAACTGACAATAGTTCTGATTAGAGCTTCGACATATGAAGAACGGAACTTGTTAGGTTTCGATTTCGACTTTCGATGACTGAGAGAGAAGGCGTGTATGAAAACTAGGGAAAGCTTAAACTGCTTAGTTTTGCATTATAATACAATCATGAGAATAAAAGTAAACTTTCGCATCATTTTAGTGGCTACATCTGAGATATTTAAGTGCTGTACTACTACACTTAAAGTGACAATCCGCTGGATTAGTTAGTATCTTTTGTTTTAGTTATTAAAATGACGTGAAAGTTCTTTTTTTATTTTAAGATAGTCTGAAACTGAAGATTAGGAATTTGCATGTAACGAAAGTTTTAACTGGATTTCTGCTCACTAAAATTCATAGCACTAGCTTAAAACTTATTGATTTATTTTTCGCTTGTTTTGATTTATTCCATCCAATGTCTTATGTAACAGTCGTTTTCGTTTATATGTAGGCTTTACCCGCCGCTTTATGTTCTAAAAGATTATGTACCTTTCGATTTTTTCTTCAAAATTCGTTAAGTTACATTTAGTAGTACAACGCATTCCGGAATGAGATAGTGGTCAACAACCTTAGAGCTCACATAGGCTTATATATTGCATTCAACCTTAAGACCATTTACAAACATACGAACTTGCGTATGTTTTAGACTCATCTCTCCTTTCTCATTGTAATATTGTCACCGACGTCTTCATACTTAACATTCGTATTTCAATCTTTTCCTGTGGAAAATTATTCCACGTCTCTTCAGTGGAACAGCGAAATTAGAAATTAGTGTGTCGGTTTTCCATGGTGGTAGCCGGGCTCGAATCCCGGCGGGTTCAAGTAGAATTTGTAGTGAGCAAAGTGGTGTTTGGTGTTAGATTTTCGCGGAGTAGGCTACTTCACTTCCTCTTACCGATATTCTACCACTGCTCCATTAATGATCATAGTGTGGTGCTACGTAGTTCTCCTCGAGTACGGCGGTAAAAAAAACGACGGCTTCGGCGCGTTCCTCTTAGATGAGGACGCTTGGACAAATGATGAAAATTAAAAAATACTTAGCATAGTCGCCTTCTAGAGGAAAATAAAATTATACAAGGTGTCCACAGATTCAGATTTAAATAACAAATTATTGAGACACGATATCTGGATGCGGTTTTCTGTATGTTAATAAGAAACTGTAAAAGTTTTTGTGAGAATTTTGTTGAATTGTTGAAATGAATTTTTTGGTTGCAAGTGTGAATTTTAGTGAAATCTGAAATCTGATAGTGAAGGAGATGTGGACACCTCAGTGTATCCTGGTTTATCGAGACACCATCAGATACATAGGTGCACCATTACGTCCGGATCCAATATGGAAGAGAACAGCCATAACGGCCAACAATCCGGGAGTGGCACCGAAAATGTATACAGACTAGGAGTGTTCTGGGGCAAAGCACGAATGTGGAGCACATTGGACGTATACAAAGTGCATTTGTCCCCGAAGGAATCCTTTCTCAGAGTCAATTCTAGCCAGCATGTCGACAGCAAGTGCTGTGCGGCGTGGTCGATTATCTGGTTGAAGAGCTTGCACTAGCTGGACTTTGTACGTCTACAGCCTCAGATTCTTATAAAGGACTTTGTGGACAGTCGAACGTGGAAAGTTCAATTCCCTAGCGGCACTGCGAATGGACTTACTAGGACTTACTGATCGTGTCTCGATAAACCAGGATATATATTGTGCCATCTCCTAAGGTATCCACATCTCCTTTACTGGAAAATTTCAGATTTCAACAAAATTTACACCTGCAACCAAAAACTTATTTCAACAATCGAACAAAATTCCCATAAAAATTTGACATTTTCTGATTAACATGCAGAAAACCGCATCCAGATAGAAATTTGTTATTTACATCTGAAGTTGTAAAGCTTTTATGTGGACACCCTGTATATTCTTTGTCAAACACTTAGGACATGTAAAGATACCCTGAGAATTACCAGGCAACTACTGTGAACTGCTCTTCAGAGAGGAACTGATCACTACATATATTTCGAATAAAACCTTGTGAGACTCTAGAGACTCCTACGAGTAAAGCAGAAAATAACATAGTAAAACTGAGAAACAATAAGTCTCCAAACGCCGCGTTTCATGGACTTAACGAGGAGTCTTTGTTATGAATTGATTTAGATTGTTCAGCGTCTCATTCTAGCTTACACATTTTGGGCATTAAAAATCAATCCTTCTAATAATTGTGTTACTTTCTTGCATCGTGCCAAAGATGTAGTCGTTTCCAGCGTTTCAGAGCCACGTATGGACTTCATCATCGCTAAAGGCAAGTAAATAAGAACATATCTGTTGGCCTGGTAAGTAGTTCTTGATAACGGATCCATAAGAATTTTATCGTTTCCTTGCCTCGCCTTATGATGGAGCCAATACGTTGCTCCGAAACGTTGGATGTTTCACGAAACAAACATAAAAAAATTTAATATAATAAAAATATTAAATAATACAAGTCTTCTGATGTCACTCACGAATAAGTATACCACGTCATATAATAATATTTCTTCTTGATTTTTTTAGGAAACAAGTTGAACGTTTACATAAAAACATTCCATATAATCAGTTCTATTTGATTTTGAAGCAATAGTGATTGTGTTTACAATTAGTTTTAACATTTTCTCGATATCTGAATTTTAGTATTAACTATGTACCGTTTTAAATGTTACATCCACCTAAATATTAATATTTTAAGTTACAAAACTTTCACCGTATAAGAACACACCCTATGGTTTTCCGTGTTTGTGTATGAACTAATTTTTTTCCAACATGAATCTTCTTAGCAATGATTTTCAGCCATTGGAAGTCAGAGAATGTTACAGAATATTGATAAAATCTGCGGTGCTGTGTTGGCTGCAGATCCGGCGCCTGATGGGGGGCACCCTGATGTACGAGCGGGACACGGATGAGGCGACGCGCAAAGTTGTGAGTGGATGTGTGTTCTAACCCCGCTGCTGTCACCATACTCTGCTATTTCGTCAAACAGTTAAATATTTTTATAAAATCTCGAAACGTGTCTGATGTTTCATTATGTTCTATCTGTTATTTTTAACTGCTTTCAAAGAATCCGGTTGGTTATATTTACTTTTCGTGTTTATAGAGCTTACATTGACCTGAGCTGATCGGAGAGTAGCTCGAAAATAGATGGTGTTATGATAAAAGCATTGTGACTGAAAGGGTCAGTATTAAATTGCCAGAGCGCACAGTATAAATTTCTGATAAAACTTTCCTTTCAGATTTTTTTAAAGATATGTCATTCCATCGATACAAATCTGCCTACCAACACTAGACATAAATGAATGACTTTATAATCAAATAACTCATAAATTCTCACCATTGACTTCAGTAGCAGCGCTTCTGGCTTTAAACCAATAAACCCGGGTTTGATTCCCGGTAGGGAACTGGAAATTTGTCTCTCTTCTATATGGCCTGAATATACCCATACCTTTCTTGTGTTTTCCTAAGTGGTGGATTTGCGCCTTGTTGACTTCAGGGCTGGGTGTTCCCCTATTTCTGTTGAGTTTTGTTTCAAAATTACCACAAGAACAAGGACGCAAAAGACCAGTAATATCAGTTCTTAATGGTATGTGATGATGATTTATAAATAAATGAATTCGTATCATAGGCTATTCTAATATAATACTTTTTATTTTGAAAAAAAAAAGTGGCAGGAATGGAGGTCAGAATCTCACACTTGTGGCTCATTGTTTTGAGCGTCTTACTAAATTTTAACGAAGTTTTAACGTCAGAATTAAATTTTATGTTTTAGTTTCAAAAATTAACAATAGTATGTATTTAGCATGCTATATGGCTTTCAGATACGAATATAATGGTAGACTGAATTAATATGATAGCGAGTAGCCATAGGTACAGTTCGTAACTTTGTTGGTTGAAGGAGCAGAGTGTGGTGACGGTGCATTGATTCCAGGTCTTCGCCAGCTTGCATCTATAACCATCACTACAAGGGTACAAGGATAGCATGGAAGCATAACCTCCCTGTACCCTTGAGAACAAGATCTGTCTTCCAAACACCACGCTGTTCAAGGCGGTTAATATTTTAAACCGATATCTGTACTTCATCTCCATTTCTTAAATTACTAAGGACATGGTATGTCAAAATTTTTATTCAGTCTGTATTTTGATTTTCTAAAAATTAAGTTGTTGTTTATACGTGTATAAGTGAATACTGGCTGTAAACACTGTCTGTTTAAAGTATAAACCTATCTAATCAAAAGTTTTTTGCTAAAGGAAATACTTTTACTGAGGTAAAGTGTCGCTGTTGCTGTGTCGTTTCTTCTTTCTTTATTCGTTCTTTTTGTTATTTCTTTCTTTCTGCACTTTTATCGTTCCTCTCTTTTTCCTTTCTTTCTTTTGTTCGTGCATTCATTCATAATTTTATTTTCATTATAATTTTCTTTCTCTGTTTTTTTTTCTTTTGTCAGTAGTGTTCACTTTTTGTTCCTTTCTTAGTTTGTTTACATTTCTTTTTTTAATTATTTCATCTCTTTGTTATTTATTTATTTTTTATTCACTCAATCATTCATTTATTTTTAAAAATCTATAAATCGTAAACCAAATTTTTATTATTTATTAACTGTGTAAAGTACTTTGATTCGATATAATAATAATTATTATTATTATTATTATTATTATTATTATTATTATTATTATTATTATTATTATCACTCTGCTGAAGAATTATTCTTCAGCAGAGTGATTGAGTTTTATATTAAAAGGGCACGAAATCGATTTTTGCTTCACATCACACTCTCTCTCCCTCCCCCTAACTTCCCCTACCTCCCCTCCCATCATCTCCTCTTCCCCACTTCTCCTCTGCCCCTATATTCCCCTCTACCCTCTCTTTCCCCATCCTCTCTCCCATCCCCTCCCGCTCCCCTCCCCCTCGCATTTCCCCTCCCCTTCCCCTTCCACCTCGACCTGCACCTCCCCCCACTGCCCCTCTCCCGCTCTCTTCCCCCTCCCCTCCCTCTCTCCCTCCCTCCCTCTCTCCCTCCCTCCCTCTCTCTCATCGGAACTTCACAAGTCTACAACCCACCTGATGACTCAGAAGGAAAAATATATATTTTAGTGGGTTGTAGTATGGACTATTATGAATAAAAAACGTCATATAAAAATATAGGCCTATTCAGTTTTCAGTGGATGTGAAGATACAGCTGTTTAAATGTTCATCTTGAATCACCTTGCACTCTGATTAAACGTCTTGCACTGTCATTAAAGTATTACACTCAAAAAAGTAATCTTATTCAGCATTTGAAACTTTCATAATGCATAATTAAGTACGACATGAGACAGTAGAGGGGCAGAGAAGACCTGATAGCCTTATCTCTACCAGGTTAAATAAATAAATAAATACTAAATAAATACTAAATACAGTGATGTCTATTAAATGGAAAACAAACTACTCTACTCGGTTAAAAACTAAAGACAGACAGTATTTTACATCATACATGATCATGTTTAATAATAATCTTTGGGGTAGCTGCCATCTTGTTCACTGCCGTGTTCTAACCTCCTTGAGCAGCGTGGTGTCTCTATTACCAGCCAGGTGTGCAGTCGCTTGCGTGTGCTAATTTATGTTCCATTGTTTCAGACTTATTCATCTTTCTAGTAGTGAAAATCGTCTGTGCGTTTCTTTGTGTCATTTTTAGAGTTTACAGCAACAGGAAGATTTGGTGGAGGCTGGATTTTGTGTAGGTTGCTTGTGTAGCAGTTTGCATACTAACAACAACTGTGCAATCACGTAAAGAGCTTTTTTTAATCATGACCACTGTGTCTGATAACTAAAATAACCATATAAATATGACTGACACTGTTAGAAAGATAATGTAATCATGCCCTTCAATTGTATATATCTTCATATGAAACACTTTTCACCAAGATAAGTTATAGAAACTTAAAAACTGCAATTAAAGACATTACCGATACCGTAGATTAAGAGTAAATTTATGAACTTTTTTTTTTCTCTTTCAAATTAATTACTTTCCTTAAAGCACATATTTACAAGCAGTGAACATAAATTTATATAAAAATAGTATTTTTCACCACTTAGATGTTCCAACATAGTTTCTTGGTGGCTTGACTTCCTCTCCATATTCGAGAATTTTATTAAGGAATTTCCTTTAAAAGATTTATGTAGGCCTAGTATACAAGTTTGAGCTGTAGTATGGAGGAATCTTAATAATTATGTATGTAACGTGTTTGTAAAGTGGAACTTTTTCGTACGAATGCAAAGATTATCAGTTTGAGTACAAAAAGTCCACGCCATACAAGTTATAGTACTGTAACAAAAAAAAACACATTTTAAATAAATTTAATCTACTTATAATATCATGATAGAAACATATCGTACGATGTCCAAAAACAACAGAATCTGTAATAGGTTATAGTAACTCATTGTTCGAATTTTAACATTAATTGTAGGCCTAATGCGCTTAACATTCTATTTCTATGGTGACAAGTGATACAGGCGTAATATAGGGTAACATACCAGGCCATGAAGTTTGCGATAATAGTTATTCACGATACAAGTGTTAAAATGGCATTTTATTTTGTGAGTAGGAGTGTCTGCGAAACGACGCCGCACAATATTTTTTGACGGCCGCTCGTCCTTGCTAGTAGACTATAGAGACATTTTCCCCGTCTTTTCCATTGATATAGTCCCCTCCATTGTAATAGTGAAACTTTATCACATCAAAAGCAGATTGTTGTATAGCTCAGTGGTAGAGAATTCGACTGCAAATCGAGAGGTTTCCCGTTCAAACTCGTGCGCCCCTTAATGTCTTATAATTACATTTAATTCTGAATTGTTTCATAGAGCTGTCAATAAAATAATTGTTGAAGTAATTTATTCAATTTTTGTATGTTTCTTAACCAAAAAACTATTCTTTTTTAAAGCAGGGCTGGCATTGATTGTACCTCTTATTTTTCGGTTATGATTGCTATCGTGCGATATCTGGTGGAAAACAAATTGACAATCGGCACAAAGAGTTTAAAGCCAGCGTTAATGTTAAAAATACTTTTCGCACACAACCTTATAATAGTCAATTTTTAAGATGCTTGCCAAGGATTAAAAATCTACTTTTAGGAATGGTGTTTAAAAAGTAACTTTACTTCACGGTGTTCATTATTCACATGTGCATGACTTCTACTTTTTGTTATGGTAGTAAATGCAATAACTTAAAATGTTCAACTTGCCGCGAAAACTTAATTCTGCATATTACGCATGACAGTGCTTGCAGATGAGGCGATGGCTTCGATGCTATATTGCCCAGCCATGTGCTCCCCTCTACTCAACACGAATGTTGAAAGTACAGCAAAAAAACTGTTTCAGAACACCACGGATTCAGTTCACTAGATACACTAATTATTATTATTGTATTTAACGCGCAGCTTTTCCTTAGAAATTATTTCACAGCTTTTTGCTATAGCAAACTAACCATTTCCATTTTTTTACGTGTTAAATGTAATTATTTACTTTTTAGCTTGGACTCGTTTATTTGTGACTCGCGCTTAGATGATGCGCAAATTGAAAATGAATCTCATGCTAATTATTAACAATAGACCTACTAATTAACAAAAATATTTGTTACAGTAATAATAAACTGTTTTCATAACAATTTCACTAATGTATGGCAAAAGAAAAATTATTGCCCACTCGAATGGCACTCCAGTTTTAAAATGTTGGTGCCGAGTTTTCTTCTTCATGATTATTATTATTATTATTATTATTATTATTATTATTATTATTATTATTATTATTATTATTATTGCAGCTTAATATAACTATCCCAGAGATTCTGAGAGATTTCTGGTAAACAGGTAATCTATGGGACAGGTTTTTTAGAATATTTTTATTTTATCTACCTTTCTGATTCTTGCATAGCTCCATCATGGCCATCTCGTCGTCTCTGAAAGGTGGCAAGTAAAGAATAACGGTCTATGCTCAAATGACCATTTGATTACAAACCCTTTGAAATTTTAAGTTTTATGTCTAAATTATGAAATGCCTGAACTCAGAAATTGTTATAAATCAAATAAAATATAATAAATTTCGGAATATGTATTATATGTCTTTCTTGTGTTAAATTCTATCCTACCTGGTTAACATGTTTCGGTCTGTTGTTGACCTTCTTCAGAACTGGCTGTTGCTGGTCTTGGCGCCTTTTGTTTTGTTTCCTGTGGGGGTGTGTTTGTGTAGTGTAATGTGGAGTCAAAGAGTGTGTGTGTTCTGAAACTGAGTTGTGTGTTGAGAATTTCATTTGGATGTGTTTTTGTGTGTCTGTCTATTTCGTATTGTTCTAGTGTGTTTAATTCAACATGATCAACATCAACACAGACATGGAAATTCTACACATCCAACCAAAAAGCCAGAAACTAAACACACTAGAACAATACGAAATAGACAGACACACAAAAACACATCCAAATGAAATTCTCAACACACAACTCAGTTTCAGAACACACACACTCTTTGACTCCACATTACACTACACAAACACATCCCCACAGGAAACAAAATAAAAAGCGCCAAGACCAGCAACAACCAGTTCTGAAGAAGACCAACAATAGACCGAAACATGTTAACCAGGTACGATAGAATTTAACACCAGAAAGACATATAATACATATTCCGAAGTAATGTAGTGTTAAAAGTTGTGTAATCAAGATATGTAATAAATTCTTCAATTTTTACTTTTTACATTTCAGTTTTAAGGTACATAAGGCAGTGATTGCCATTTTTTGCTTAACAAATTAGCTTTAATTGTTATAAGTAACTTGTAAGTAGTATTTTGTGTGCTGTTTTCCTTTAATAACAGATCATCCATAAATGGATTGCGTCGCCTTTGGTTATGTGCTGTCTTTTTCAGTAAGTCTCGGATTTTTAGGATCTACAAATATTTTAATTTGGCTTTTCCGCTATGAATTTTACGATTACTTATACGAGTAGAGAAGGAATTAAATGTTTCCAGCATATACCACTATGTTTTAAATATTGCTATAGTTTATCGTATCTTCAGACAAAACTTTTCACATTATTTATAAGTCAACAAAGACAAAGATGCTTATTTCAATATAATTATTTAGTAATTCGTGACTATTGTGAAATAATTTTCTTTTAGTTCCACCTTTTTTAGCTGCACAATGATATACTTCGAAAAATTTTTAGGGGTGAACTCTGTGTCTCTGCGCTTTAAAACTGAAGATTAATAGAAATTGATTACTTGATGATCTTAGTAATCAGCAGCTATTCTTTCAGTAAATAAAATAAGTGAATTGATGAATGAATATGTAAATAGATTTCAGAATAATACATCATTAATTTCGAGAGAAGTCGCAACAAGTCAACAAAATTATGATGATAGTGATGATAATAATGATGATAATTAATATGATGGTGATAATGATGGTGGTTTTTGTGATGATTGTCATGGTAATAATGATGACTAAAATTGTGATAATGTTGATATGATAATTATAATGATGATAATGTTTATAAGGTTGTGATGGGTGATAATAATGGTGGTGGTGATGGTGTTGATGGTGATGGTGATGATGTTGATTAATATTATGGTGATTAATATTATGGTGATGATGGTAATAATGATAACATTATGATGATTATAATGGCGATAATATTGATAATTATGGTGGTAATGATGATGGTGATGGTGATAATGATGATGTTGATGATTATGATGGAGATAATGGTGATAATTATAATTATGTTAGTAGTGGTGATAATGAAGATTATGAAGATGATGATGGTGGTGGTGAAGATTTTGGACTAGAATTGTTAAACCTCACCCTGAAATTTGATTTTTTCAACCGTATCAAATCTTCAAATCATTTTGTTCGCTTAAACTTGAAACGTAAAAGAAAACTGAAACTTCGATGGTAGCAATTGTAGTGATAAAAAAAAGAAACTAAGAATTCGGGACTTATTTTTATTAATTACTCAAAATGTAAGTTATATAAGCACAGAAGCCATCAGTCTTGCAGTATTGAAAGTCATTATGGGTTTTCGTTTGTATGAGCATGCCATTGCTTTCTACTAACTTTTTGTGTGTGTGATTTGTGTGATTATAAAAGTTGCTGTATGCCTCTGGTGTTCTTGTTTTGAAAACTTCTGTATTTATGTAGATTTGTGTTTACCGGATGTCGATTCACTTTATTATACAGCTTGTTTTGTAAACTAATTTAATATTTTACAAACGTCTAATTAATCTAATGTAAACGAAATAATTTTTACGTTTTTTGTTTGGAATGTAAGCCTATACCAATACGTTGAACAGAGCTTTCTTAACTTTTCACATACTTCGGAAATATATGTTCCAGAAGTAATAATATGGAGTAAAATATTGTAATAGAACTACATTGAGTTTCTGCATATTGATAAAATGAAGTATATGTTAGCAAACTTCGTAACAGATTAGACTATGTGCGAGTAATAGAGATTTAAGAGTTGTCAAATGCATGCATAAAGTTATAGAATTGTGTTGTCATTGCTAGGGCTGACAGTACATGTGTATAACGTGTTTAATCTATGTCTTTGTGTCGAAATTCTATGGCAAACATCTTATATTTAATTTGCTTCTGATAATTATGTTGTTATGTTATGTGAGTCATAAATATGTTTGGAAAACGCGTGAGCGTGCTCTTGGATAAAAAATAAGAACAATTCCTTAAATGAAAATTTGACGGAAAATGCTTATTTATTGGAGAAATGATCATACTTTGTTTTTGTTCTTTTATTGTTGTGTCACAAGTAGGTACATGTTTGGAAACTTGCCATTTAACGTTTACAAAAGGTGCTCAATGTGTCTTCTTCCATTGTTTACACATGCCTGAGCACGACGTACACACGACTGGCGAGTTCGCTCAAACACCATGTTGTCACCACGGATCAATTGGCATGCATTTTCAACACATTTCAATAGCTCCTCTGCATCATTCACTGGTGTTGCATAGACGATAGCCTTCAAGTGACTCCAAAGGTAAAAATCTAATGGGGTGAGGTCGGGTGTTCTGGGTGGCCAAGGCACTGGACCACCGCGTCCAATCAAAACAAAACAATGTACTGCTGCCTTGTCACTGTGTTGTTTGTAAACAAACACTGGTACAAAATCAAAACAAAAACAACACAATAATATGATCAGATACTTATGAAAACGAAAGTCACTATTTTTTCCAATAAATAAGCATTTTCCGTCAAATTTTCCTATAAAGAATTGTTCTTATTTTTGATCCAGGAGCACGCTCACGCATTTTCCAAACATATTTATGACTCACCCTGTATTTTTCTCTTGTTGTAGATATTTACTGCTGTCATTTTTTTACGTACAGAACATTTTAAGCCTGTAAATTTGAACAAGTGTTTTGTCTTCTGGACACTGTAAGTGTGTTGTTTCACAAATTATATTTTTTCTTTGAATTTTGACTATTTGTTTTTGCTCCATGATTATCATTACCATAACCACATCACCATTATTATTTACAACATCAACACCACCCTTACGCTCATTATACATTAGATTATTCGTTTGTGAGTTAGCTTTCCCGCTGTTGTCGGATGTGAACATGTCGCCAGCCGGCAAGGTTGGTCATCCCACTACCTTGCCTGTTCAGAACTATTCAGTCAGTTCTACATTGAGTAAATATGCTTACAGTAGCATAACATTAGTGCTTTTTTTCTTTATGATATAATAAGTAGGCCTAATGTTTCTTTACAGTGTAAAAAATGCAGTAGTAAGTTAAACATGCCTACAGCCTTTGTAACGTGGATATCAAAATGCCGCGTATGAAATATTCTTTACAGCAGCGAGATTTTCCGTACGATACATTTATTAAAACTGAGTCATTTGGTAGGATAATAACACTTTCAAGGTGAATTTTCTGTCGCTAATGTTCCGAGTAGGGTTGTTTTGTGAAAAATTATAGAGTCGGGAAATTTCTCCGCAGTGCATATGAAGGGAAGGCATGTGTCACTGTTGATAGTGATTCGTCAGTCGGATGGGGACGTTAAGCCTGGCGGTCCCCTTGGTGCTATTCGACAGGATTAGGCTATGTGCCGGCACCGAGTTTCCCCTTCTCCCTTCCTTACCCATTCTCTACACAACACTTACACGAACACTTGACATACACTCACCCTAGTACATGACATAACTCTTCACAGATACACATCATGCATAACGTGGCCCGCCGATGTGGTGTGCAATTTGTAAATGGGTCACAGTCCTGCCATCTATCCGCAGTAAGCGGAACCCGAATCACGCAAAGTGAAGTTAATAGGCATTGGACACACACACACACACCCATTATTTAAAAATAATGCATGGAGCACCGGGTTTTAACAGAGCAGGAACTGGACGAGATAGTTGATCGAGTAGAACACACACCAACAAAACAACTTTAACGTCTTGCCCAGAAGATGGAGTGTCTAAATCGTCAGCACAAAAATACTTAACTTAAAACCATGTAAAACAACCTCAATATACCACCTTATTCCTAGAGATTAAGGGAGTAGATTAAATATTTGTCACTGGATTTTGCGATCAGTTGAAGACAATGCGTACGTATGTGCCGAAGGAGATAATTTTCAAAATCTGCTGTGAATAAGGCGAGACTTCTTAAGTAGAAGCCTTTCTCTTTGTATGGATAAGTCGCTCTTATAACCGGCCTCTTCTAACAATCGTTGTTGTAAAAAATGAAGAAGTCCGTTCAAAACCATATTAAGTCCACTGATGTAATTTTTTTCAGGAGACAAGAAAAACTGTTTATGTGCCAACTAAGGGAGGTAAATTAAAATACTAAAATTATTAATTACTGGAAGAACTTAATTTATCAGAATACAGTAAATTATATTTGAAATCACTTTTACATCAAACTGTCCTGAAATTCAGAAAATATAATGAACATAATACGGTTTGACTTGAGCATAAAAAAGAAGAAAAAAATTCTTCCTCAATATTTGTAAAAATTCACCAAAATAATTGTGTAAGTAATAGATAACACTCATTTATTTACTCCTATGCAATATTGAATCACAAAGATAGTGTTAATTAATGCTAACGATCTTGATCCGCTTTCTTTTTTGTTGAGAAAACCTTTTCCTTGACCCTGCGTATATCAAGTGCGGGAATTGCACAACAGTGGAACCGACCTTCCCTATGCTAGCATGGTGGTTCGAACAGTGCTAAATTAGGATCCTTATCAATGTTTCTGCAGATTGAAAGAAGAATACCCTATTGTACATTACATGAGTATTGTAGAAAACAGTTTTTTTAACAAAAATAAGTCTCCTAAACATCTATTAGAGCTAATTAAAAATACAGTAAAAATATTATACCAAACTTCACTTTGTAGCTGTCGTCATGTTTTATTCTTCACTCTTTTCCTACTTCCTCTGCTATTCGCACCTGTAGGCACTTCTCCTTCCATGTTCACGGATATCACATGCACAACTGGACTGCAGCGGCACAGAACTGATACAAAGATTGATAATAAGTCAATACTGTAAATTGGCGCTAGTTTTTCTCAGTGCAGGAAACTTGAAACGCAACTTTACAATGAAAAATATTAATTTGTTTTAGACAGAATACGGTTTGACGCGGACAAAGAAGTGGACATAATACGGTTTCCCATGAACACCCAGTTGCATACATTCTTTTGAAGTGGATTTAATACAGTTAGACCCAAACAGACTTCACAGCATGATAGAGCATGTTCAAAACTATATGAAATCGTATAAAACTCAATTTCGTCAGTGGGTGGACTTACTGTAATACTGTTTGGAACGGACCTCAAATATTTATTACATTTCGATGTCCTCGTCACAAAAGCTCTAAGCCTATACACTACTAAATTCCATTGTAAAGGAACATTACTTTGTCACAAATATAGAAACATTACAATCATGAAATAGTGAGGTTATTCACTCACAAGGGGATCGTCCCATTTTGATGTCAGGATGCGGGTCAAAATCATTTTGGGTGAAAGTATGGCAAAATCCATAAGACACGTGTTTCGCCTTTTTTCCACATAGGCCTGGGTTCAAGAGAGAAAAAAAATTGGAAAATTACGAGTCAAACGACTGTAGCATAACTATTTATTGTTGCAACAAAAAATCGTGTAGGTGGTGTGGCTCAGGCGGTAGCAATTTGAACACGAGTGTAGGCAGTGCATGAAGTTCGGGTTCGATTCCCTTTTCATCATTTTCTTTTATGTTTTTATTTGAATGCACATATTTGTAGTTCCCTACCGTACCGGCATGAAAGACATCCTAAACACCGCCGAAAACCTAAAGTGGAAATGGGGAGGGCACGTGGTAAGGATGGACCATAGAAGATGGACGCATAGTCACATTATGGGATCCCAGGATCGGCAGAAGAAGAGTGGGACGCCGGACAACTAGATGGGCCGATTTCTTCAAGAAGAAGGCAGGACCACAATGGACGAGCAGAGCAAGAGACAGACAGCTATGGAGAGTTCTAGAAGCAACCGTCCCCAGTGTGTAGTGTGGTGCGAATAGGGAACTGACAAGTGAATATAGTGTTAAGATTGGGTACATAGAAACGAAGAAGTGCAGCCAAGTTCGCTGATATCACTCCTTAGGACCAGCTCACCTAATGAGTGAAGTCTACTGAGCCAAGCCCTGTCAATCAGGAGGCCCTTGCCCTTACGGGATCTAGCAGGCTAAATTTATTTATTTATTTATTTAAGGTCATTTAATTTTGCAATGCGTGCGAAAATTAATGGTTTGAAGAATAAATTTCCATCTTATATTGCGTTGTATTACATTGCATTGACACGAAGTATTTCTTCAGATGATTCACATTACTAAATATATCAGTGATTAATTGTAAACATAGCGCACCGGACACAAAGTGCCAATATACTATGTCCCCTCGTCAGTGTAGAATCACAGTCTAGTATATACAGTCACGAAGCTCAAAACGTAGGGAATATGCATTCATAGATAGTTGCTAACCACTAGGATCGCTACTATCGCCTCATCACAGAGAATGTGAAATAGTACCGGCGCAGTCTATTGTTCCTACTACTTACTGGCTTTTAAGGAACCAGGAGGTTCATTGCCGCCCTCACATAAGCCCGCCATTGGTCCCTATCCTGAGCAAGATTAATCCATTCTCTATCATCATATCTCACCTCCCTCAAATCCATTTTAATATTATCTTCCCATCTACGTCTCGGCCTCCCTAAAGGTCTTGTTCCTAGTACCCTCAACAACTCAAGCTTCGTGACTGTATATACTAGACTGTGGTAGAACTGATTAAATATTGCTGAACAGGTATGATTGTAGCTTCACTTTGCCAACTGGCTACATAATCACACCCGGTAACAGATAGCAGGCAATCTGACTCACGAACGGAATAATCTCACGTATTACCACCGCCAATACAGTCAACTTCTCACAAATTGATCGGTGTCCAACATGTTTATTGCAATACAGTGTGTTTTCTTACAGTTTACCACAATTTCCCGTGCTATACACATTCTATTTCGACACGTCATCTCTCATCAGGCTCTATACTGTAGAAAAATACTCATAATTTACTATCATCATGTACAACAGCAGCATTATCATCACCACAACCATTGTCACAACCATGAGTAATTTATTATTGCTCTAAATACATATATCATCATAATCATCCACCTTATGGATTATTATTATTATTATTATTATTATTATTATTATTATTATTATTATTATTATTATTATTATTATTATATCGAAGTCGTAAGCTGCATGTGTTGCATGGAACTGCTTTGTCACTGCAGCTGAAGAAGTTGGTGGCCCGCTCTGTTCTTGTGATTTACCCCGACAAGAAAGAACTGGAGAAAGAAAAAGAAGCCAAGAAAAAAAAATCATCGCCCACATTCGTAAGTCATTTGTTTGGATTCGTTCCCCAGAGCCTGCTTGTGTGGGGCGTGCTGTGATGTCCTGCAGGAGACTGGTTTTGTCCGCAGTTGTGCATGGTGTGTCCCCTGTAACAGGTAGTACTGGAAGTGTGATGCTGTCTCAGACTGGTCATTGGTTCAAACCCAAGAAGAACAAAAGAGTTTTCTCTCCCCCACTTGTGCCTTACCATGGAGTTGAGTAACTGGCACACTAAATATACCGGTACCTAGGTTTATTTGTTGACTGGTTGTTATTGGTTTTTGGTTTGTGTAATGCGTCCTTGTAATGTGTATCACAGGAAGGTATCCTCTTAGCCCTATTATAATAATTTGACTAATTAGCCTACTTAACTACATTTAACTTAACGCTGATTTCCGTGTATCGGATTTAATGTAAGTGCGATTTAAAATGTTATCAGTCATGTAGGCCTATATTTTAGACATAATTGTGCTGATGTTAAATGAAACTCACCCTGAGTCTTATTTGTAATTAATAATGCATATAAAATGAACTTAATAGCTATTTCCTTATATCATGTTATCATTAATGCGATTTTATATTACCTAAATGATAACATAATACTGACTCTTGAGGTTCAAACGTAACATGACAAGTTGTGACGTGTAGGTTCAATTGTAATTAATAAGCCTCATAAAGAGAATTCAGCAGTTTTCTTATGCCGCTTTAATAGTAATATTTTAGTATATTGTATGTATCCTTATAATACAATTTTTTTTAACTTGCATCATATTTCTGTTCAGTGTTACAAAAAATGTTCCATTACACAAGTCATAATATATTCCCTTGATTTTATTTAAATCTTGCACTGACATCAGTTTATTATCCCATTAATTCTACCCTGAGCTTCGAATCCGTAAGTAAACCTGATATACAGTTCCTTGATTTGAATAGTTTGTGATTTGTTTTGTTCAGTAGCCTTTGTCTTGGTTTACGTTGTGAATTTCCTGGCTAGAAACCTTATAGTTCCCTTGACCGTGTGATGTGCGTTCACATTAACTTAAACATCTGAAGTATGAAAGATGTTGTGAAGCAGGGTAAGTTCGTGTTCTTGATGTTACATGTTCACTTGTATTATTTCTCGGTGATAATAATTAGGTACCAAATGAGTTATAATAAAAATTTTTCAAGAAATGAGTTTTGCCAGATCACACTTTTTGAAGTGTGCACACTGTTATTGCAGCATTATTCTATACGGTACATTAGGGCCTACATTAAAAAAGTTGTGTACATTTGTATCATCATTTTCACTTGTCTGTAATATTTAATATTTATTTATTTTCGTAAATAAGTTTATGAATTAAATTTCTTTGCAAGTTTTGGTATGGCATTCATCTTCTAGTGTTCGAAGCAAATAATTGCGCATTACATATTGAGAAAGCCTTTATTAATAAGGAATTTATTATTTCTAATTCGCGTACTTGGTGAATTTTCATTCATTTTTTCGTTACTTATAGAAAAATACGAGTGTCAAATTTATATAGTATGTATATTCCTTCCTGGTTTACCGTTATACGAGTATCTAACTGCAAAGCAAGATCGGAGCAAACCAAAGTCCCAGAATAGGCGAAGGAATGGAAGAATCAAGAGAGACACTGGTCTCGACGTTGCTAATTTTAATTATTTGTAATAGGAATCAATAATTATGTTTGATTACAAGTTTATAAAAGTGTGAACTACAATATCAAGTGTTCTCGCATTCTTAAATGAGAAACACGTATTATGAATATTTATTTTTGTGTAAACTATAGCAAGAATAATACATCCAAAGGAGACATTGCAAACTAGCGACTGTTTGAACCTATAGACACCTGTCATATAGTGTTCTCTGAAGTGGATATCTAAATGGAAGCTGTTTTGAGAAGCTTATGGCATTTCAACTTGGCAGTTGTTCTCTATGTCGAATAGCTCGGTCAATGGCAGTTGTTCTCTATATCGAATAGCTCGGTCATTGGCGTTGAATGTTTTTAGCATGGCTTTCTTGACAGTGAAGTGAAGTCAGACGTCCTGTGCAGGATGTGAATAGCACGTAGATGAGACTTGTCACTTGAGTGAAAGAGCTAAGGTAAAATTCATCGGCCAATTCTCAACCACGAAGTTCCATGCTTCACGAAGAAATGATTCTACAAGTTTAAAAGATTAATAATGAGTAAATATAGAAAATTATAAATAAAAAATGCTAATATTGATTCAAAGGTTCTGAACTTGTCAGCGAAAGCGTGGAAATAATAGAACTTATTTTATGTTGATGAGTATACATTGGCTTGTAAAAACCTAAGAGACTCATTGTATGTACACCTCACCTCAGATCATATATAGCCTATTCTACATAATGTATCATAGAAGTTGAACACCCTGTTGAACTTTGTCCTTACGGCTTAAGTAATGCATGTACATGAAGTCAGTTATTATATTGTTATTACTTTGCTTTGTTCTTTTTTTGGGACGTCATGATAAGTCATATGAATACGGGTGTAAATCGTAATGTGAAATTAAAGTGAGACACCCTAGATTGAATTTACCTTTATATTACGTTATTATGCTAATATCTCTTCCAATACGAAGTTCTTATGAAATCTTTAATACATATTATTAAAAATGTGTTATTTCTCAAAATAATTTATCGATTATGACCAAAATTTAATGGCTTAGTTAGTGGGTAAACTAACCCAAATACATATATATAACTTGTATGATTTTATTGTATTCACCATTCTCGTATGCGTGAACAGGTTAAATCTAAATTCGTGAACAAGCTCTCCATGGCGTTATTCCTCGTTACAAACTAATAACACAGTCTAGTATATACAGTCGCGAAGCTTGAGTTGTGAGGATGCTAGACACAATAGACTGTGCCGGGTACTATTTCGCATTGTCTATAATATTAGCGATCCTAATGGTTAGCAACTATCTATGGATGCATATTTACTACGTATTGAGCTTCGTGACTGTATATACTAGACTGTGCTAATAACAAAACTCCATACAACTCATATCCTATCTTGTGCTCTGCTTTCGAGATAGCAAGTGCCGTTAAATAGAGTTACTGTCAAGTGCAAATGCATTGTTCATTATGAGATTACAACAGGTCTTCAGAACGTCCCCCATCCATTTAAAGATACACTTGGCAATGTTCCGTAAGTCTCTCTGGAAAACTGCGTAAAATGTTAGCATCATTGTAACTGTAGTGTGAAGACTTGCCACTAGATCTTCAATGGTCGTAGCAGGTACCTTGTAAACGTGCTCTTTGAAGTGTCACCACAAGGAAAAAGTCCTTGGGAGTCAGATCCAGTGAACGAGATGATCATAGAATTACTTCTTCGCTTCCAATCCACTTTCCTGGATATGTTGTAACAACATCGTCGAGCTCTTCCTCTGGCGAAAGGCAAATCATTCAATAGCTCCAGCAGAACACTATCCATAAACATCGAAAATAGTGAGCATTTAGCCTCTGAAGTAGAAGATAGGGACTCACGAGAATGTTTCCACAATGTCAGTCTTCAGAATGATGCTGAATCGTATTTGGTGCTCTCTTCCGTTAACAAAATATGATTTTCATTAGATCATTATTCACGTACGCAATCGATCATAACTAAACTCTGTTCTGTACTGAATAGCTATGTAGACTCCTAAACAGTTTCACTATTCATCATATGTGATACTCAACGTCGTATCCTCACCTAATACTTACTTACTTACTTACTTACTTACTTACTTACTTACTTACTTACTTACTGGCTTTTAAGGAACCCGGAGGTTCATTGCCGCCCTCACGTAAGCCCTCCATTGGTCCCTATCCTGAGCAAGATTAATCCAGTCTCTACCATCATATCCCACCTCCCTCAAATCCATTTTAATTTGCTGGCATCTGTTATGTCTAAAACTTTTAGTGTATGAGTTATGATTTTTGTTCTTATTTTGTAACGAGAAATCATGTCACAAAGAGATTGTGCGCGAATTTAGGTTCAGCATGTGTATACAATACGTTATTTTCATAGCTGGCATAAGTAAAACCTCACAAATATTCTGAAATAGGCCTAATGTTTCTATCTCAACAGTGAAATATACTATGGTAATTTAATAAATCCATTTTTTTATCATTCTATATAGAGATTAGTAACATCTGTTTGTAGATTATAACAGTTATGAGAATAAATCTATTCTACAAATCTCTAGCATTATCTTGATATTTTTATACCTGTAGTGTGTATTATTGTTTTTATATCGCAGATATATGTTACTGTATAGCATTATGGTGTGGAATCACAACTATGAGCTTTCTAATATGCACAAGCTCCACAAAGACTGGGTGATGGACACAAGCTTATCTTCATTCACTTTTATCTGGACAAATTGGTGCTGCGTTTTCTTTTCAAATGACCTTTTTCAGCTTCTTCGCTGGTTTCTTCGCAAGGTTCCATGTGGCATCGATTCTGAGCTTGATTTCACTGCTTGCTCCATGCTTATTTACAGCTTCTTGTGTTGTGTTGTTGACGTCCTCACCATACAGACATGTGTTATTGAAAAACTGACTCATTTCTTTGCCTTCTTAAAACAACTGTTGTGTATTCTTTTGTTTATTCTCTTAAATTAATACATATTTCGTGCTATTAAATTCTTTCAAACAATTTTTTTAAAGTATGTGAGGTTTTTGGGTTTTTGTCACGTTGGATGATTTGCATTACGACATGTTGCAAGGATCCAAAACCTTGAACCACTTTGAACATCACGAAAGTCTTCAATCTTATTGTAATTAATTTACAGTAATTTCAGTGACACTTACAGGAAAATCTTCATCTACACACATTTAATATACACTCGTATGAAATTAAACAAATCTGGTGCATATAATGTCATTTATAATTTGTTATTGAATTAATTACTCTGTTCATATAGTTTCAGTTCAGTCATGTTGTGTTAAATCATTATAATTAAGCTGAGTAGAGTATTTTAAGGTACCGTACCATACTTCTGTTCCTGTTCTCTATAATGTGTCTTCACGCCCTTCTTTTTTTTTCTGATATAATATAAAGAAAAGTTTTACAAATATTCGAAAAGTATTTCAAGATGTATAGTCATAAACCTATCTTTCGCTTCCTCCTCCCTCTCCCAATTTTTTTTTTTTTATATAAGTAACGTAAATGTTACTTCAAATAAGAATATGCAGTACTTGTTTACAAAAAGAGTTGCTATTTTTCACCAGACTACCTGTAAATGTCAACTACTATAGGTACATAGATCTTACTTTTAGAGGTTATGAATAGGTAGGTATTTATTGTAGGGTAAGATCTATAAAATAAAAAAAAAATCGGCTATTTATAGTCAAAAAAAGGGCTAGAAGAATATATTCTTTTAGGGAAACAAATCGATGTCTCAGAAAATAAGCACAAACAATTAAAAATATTTCATTGTTAAATAGAAGAGTACCCTTATTAGAAACAAACAAACCAACCACGTGTTTCAGTACTTACACTGCAGTGCAGCAATTTTTTTCTCTCAAAAACAATTGAGCATGTCATTCCTAAATAAATAGTGTTGTATTATTAAATTAAAGATCTCTGCCTGAAGATTATTTCATAATTTCCGAATTCCTCCCCAGAATGTTGATGGACTTGTTACCAAAGATGCTATATTCAATTAATTTCTGGCATATTCTGTGAGATAAGCAGTGGGAAAGACGCAGCTTTGGTATAGGTTATATCTCAGCATTTTTCTTTCACAATTGCAGAATTTTTGTCATTGCTCATTAATTCTGAATTACTTCTTAGTTGATAAGATAATTTAGTAAATACAAATATTTTGCTTCGAGTTTTGCTCACTCCCAGCTCATTTATGACGTCTGGTAGTACCGAGAAGACCTCAAACAAAGAGAAATTACTCGAAAAGTATTAAATGAGATTGATATTACTCATACTAATGATTACTCCATCTATTATGTCTGAAACAATTCTACACCATTCGCAATAATTATTTGGTAGCATGTCCGCAAAATGCACATGAATGCTTCCTTATAATGACTAAGTGGCTAGTTATTTAAATTGTTTGTTATAACTATTGAAAGACATAGCTTAGATTGCCACTTAATTTCACTATCTTTACCTATTATCCTGCATAGAAATATGAAATTTGTAGGCCTACCAGGAATGCAGAACTTCGAAATGCGCATCATACCTTTACCTACAGTGTGTCCCATTAGACTGATTATAAGAGCGAGTAATCTTCATGCACCTTACACTACTCATGTCACTATGCATACACTCAAGACAGACTGTATTACACTCACAAGTAAATTATTGTAATTTAACTTTTAATTCATAAATAAAATCATAAGTGCCGGTAATCCAATTGGAAGTACTTTTGTTTCTTTATGCTGCAAATGCCATATGTTATGTGAAAGTAAAACACGAGGTAAAAATAATGTCATTAGAAAAGAAGAAGGCTAATGGTTGATGATGTCAACAACATAACAATTATATTGCATGTTGTTTAGACACCTCATTGATTGTATAACACTGCTGCAGATGGAGAAAATCTTCAGCCACGCATGGAAAGGCAAGCATGGAGTGCCAGAATCAACACCCGGCACAGAGGATGAGAAGAAGAAGCAACGTCCAGTCGTAGAGGACTACGTGGATGACGAGCAGGGCCTCCAGCGGAAGCACATGGTGGACACCACACTCATAGTGCATTTCTTTGGCAAGAAGGGCAAGGACGAACTGCGCTATGAAGGCTTCAGAAGGTAGTGTGACTTTCATATCACTTCTTCACCCCCTCGACAATAGATTTAGGAGGGATCTCTGTATGGGAGAGGGGGGAGATAGAGAGGGAGGGAGGGAGGTAGGGATATATATATATATATATATATATATATATATATATATATATATATATATTGTATGTGCGTGTGTGCATACGCACTTTGGAGAGAGTTCAGAGTACAGAAAATGGAGAGAGAAGTATCATACAGAGATGAAAAAGAGAAAAATGTGTTCATTAAATTGTTATAATCAGTTGTTCCAATTTGTGTGACCTCATCTGTATGGTATTGATTTCGGTATGTTCACGCATATAAGCATAAAGAAAAGAATGTCATCACCATATATGTACGTCCATATGTATTAAACAACGTTATTTCCATTGGGCAAAGATAAAAAGTATAACAACTGTAACTTTGGTTAAAATCTCTATATTATTCTATATGTTCATCTGTATGAAACGACTCTGCTTCTACTAGGTCAATTTACAAAACTGTATCAACTAAAACTTTAGTTAAAATCTACATTATTATCTTATCTTTAAAGGAAGTACCTATTTAAACTGCTAAATTTCAATGAAATTATTTAAAATTTTGGAAACGATGGAGAGGTCACACTGAGGATTAGCTAGCTGTAGCCTTTTTTATTTTTATACATGCATTATGTGCATAATACGAGTATTAATAATGTCCACCAGTCTCATTCAAAGTGACAGACTTGTGAATTTGTAAAGTGCCATCGTCATCCTACCTATTTAATATAAAATTTTAAAAATGTATATGATCATATATCGTGCGTGAAAAATAAACAATTACCGAATTATTGAATAAGATTTCTAAACAAAGAAATTACTATGTCTGACATTCGATGTTTAATTTTGGCAGTATGTTAGACAAATACTATGCTATTAAACTAACTATACATGATATATTTTAGAAAAGTGGACATGTTCAATTTTTATACCGTGATAATGCAGAAACATCCTGCGTTGAAAGTTTAATTTGGCAATATAAGACAAATACTAACCTATTAAAACTAACTTACACCTGATACATTTTAGAAAGTGGATGTGTTCAGTTTTTGTACTGTAACACAAAATCAGAAACAATGTGCCTCTATAACATTGTACAAAAAATAAGAATGTCGCAGCATTCAAACATCATGGAAGTCTTGACTTAAATCTTACTTAACGTTTCAGTCGAAATCTTTACCTTATACTAGGTATTTTAGGTAAAAAATCTGCACTGGGTAGTGTATGATTCATAAATTATTTAATACAATGCAGCCAAACCTAACCCAGCTGTTTTGAAGTATGTTAAGCGAAATAATAAACAAACACATTGAAACGCAAACATACTCCAGTTTGTGAACACGTGTAATTTCTAATCTTGTTTCAGATACATTTCATTGCTTGTTTTCAAATAGGATAATGTAATGTATTTCATGAGTTGCCATTTAATGAGTGATCAAGTATCTATAACTAGATAACATATTTTGAAAAATCTGGCAAGGGAAATGATGCAAAGAAAATTTTAATCTAATTTTACCAATTGCTTCTGTCTTGAAATCATTATTTCTTACGTTTATTTGTGTTTTGTCCTCTAAAAATATCCCCAAGGCAACACATTACTACTATGGTTAAATTCACATATAGGATCCTGACAGAGATAAAACTGTTGCTTTACCTGCATAATCCTGCTGGTGTATATTCTAATTTCTCTGTTTCGCTTGAGTTTTAGATGACTTTTTTTATTTCAGATTCATGGAGAACCTCCAGACGGAAGTATTAGAATTAGAATTTCACGAGTTCTCCAAAGGACACGACACAATCACTGAAGTAGATTTTGCCAAGATTCTCCTACGTTACACATACCTTGATACAAACGAGTGCGTATCTTTTATGTTATTATATATGTCTGTATACTATGGCTATATCCACAAGTAATAAGTAAAAATAAAAAATTGTAAGTGTAAATTGTAAATGTAAATGTAAATTTATATTCAGCTATTATAATATATAATTTATATATCATTTATTATGTTTAGTACCTCTGATTGAGGTTCTGGCTGATATGTACATCTATAATCAGGCAGTACCGGTACATCTCACTTGACGATATGTGTCAGAGGAAGAACAATTATTGTTTGTATGCATCTGAAGTCTGATTAATGTAATAAGTAGCTAATCAGCGATGTATGTAATGGAAGGAGAAAGGACTGGCCAACCTACCCATTAACTCCTGGCTTAGTTACCTCATAAGTGGTGCCTTGTTGGTATCACTTGTGAGGTTCAGACCTGTCTTTGGACAGTTGACTAAACAAAAAATTATGTTTAGGTAAAATATGTCAGAAAAAGGTAAGGAAAGTTAGCTAGAATTTCATTGGGAAAGAGGAAGAAACAAAGCAGACATTTCATTCCATTGACCTTCACTTATCACTTTCTGTAGCAGTTCTTTCTTGTTTTCTTATGTTGATCACAGTTGCTGTACTTGTTACTTGTGCACTGATCATTCTGCTAATGCTTGTTGTCTTCTACTCATCACTTTTTATTTCTACATGCTATCGTTTACTGGTCACTTCTCCTTGACGCTACCTGTTTTCTTCGTACTGATAATTTTTTCTGTTCTGTTTATTGTCTTGTACCATACTGATCTTTTTTCTGTTGCTGCTTGTTGCCTCATACTGATCAGTCTTGTACTAATCACTTTTTTCTGTCTGCTGTGCAATGCTGATCACTTTTTCTGTTACTGCTTGTTGTCTCATACTAATCACTCTTTTACTTGTCATTTTTCTGTTGTTTGTTGTACTGATCACTCTTGTACTGGTCACTTTTTTCTGTCTGTTGTCTAATGCTGATCACTTCTTCTGTTACTGCTTGTTGTTTCATACTATCATTCTTTTACTTGTAATTTTTCTGTTTGTTGTACTGATCATTCTTGTACTGGTCACTTTTTCTGTTGCTGCTTGTTGTCTCCTACTGATCACTCTTGTACTAGTCACTTCTTTCTGTCTCTTGTCTAATGCTGATCACTTTTTCTGTTACTGCTTGTTGTCTCATACTAATCACTCTTTTACTTGTCATTTTCTGTTGTTTGTTGTAGTGATCACTCTTGTACTGGTCACTTTTTTCTGTCTGTTGTCTAATGCTGATCACTTCTTCTGTTACCGCTTCTTATTTCATACTAATCACTCTTTTACTTGTCATTTTTCTGTTGTTTGTTGTACTGATCATTCTTGTACTGGTCACTTTTTCTGTTGCTGCTTGTTGTCTCATACAGATTACTCTTGTACTTGTCATTCTTCTGTTGCTTGTTGTACTGATCACTCTTGTACTGGCCATTTTTTTCTGTTGCTGCTTGTTGTCTCATACTGATCACTCTTGTACTAGTCACTTATTTCTCTCTGTTGTCTTGTGCTAATCACTTTTTCTGTTACCAGTACTGCTTGTTGTCTCATATTAATCACTCTTTTACTTGTCATTTTTCTGTTGTTTGTTGTACTGATCACTCTTGTACTGGTCATTTTTTGTTGCTGTTATCTCATACTGATCACTCTTATACTAGTCACTTTTTGTCTATTATCTTGTACAGATCACTTTTCCTGTTTGTTGTACTGATCACTTTTGTACTGGTCACTTTTTCTGTTGCCGTTTCTTGCCTCATACTGATCAATCTTATACTGGTCAACTTTTTGTGTTTATTCTTTTATACTGATCACTTTTTGTCTTGCTGCTTGTTGTCTTGTAACTTACTGATCACTAAAGGGCAGATCTGTATGCGTTGTCCCTCAAGGTTAGTATGCATGGACTGTGTTGCTACTGTTCACGTTTTATGCATGGACTATATTGCTCGCATCGTGTCTAACTTGTTTCATTCCCTAACTGCACACAGATCCACCCTCTACTGATCACATTTTCTGTTGCTACTTGTTGTCTCTTACTGATCACTCTTGTACTGGCCACTCTTTCTGTTTGTTGTTTTCTATTGATCACCTTTTCTGTAGATAATTTTTATCTTTCAATATCAGTGCTTCTGCTTGTCTCTTACTGATCACTCATGTACTGGTCGCTTTTATTTTTACCGATCATACTTTCTGTTATTCCTCTTCCTGTTGATAATAAAATTGTCTTATCTGTATAATATTGTTTGTTGTCTTGTACTGATCACTTTTGCTGTTGATGCTTGTATTTACTGATTATTCTTTGTAGTGTAGCTTGCACTCTTTCATTATCACATCATCTCTTGTTTCTCTCTCTTTCTTTTTTTCTTCAGATACGACATGTATTTGGATCGTTTGCTGGACCGGATCAAGGAGGAGAAGGGCATCACCTTCGATGAATTTAGAGTGTTCTGTCAGTTTCTGAACAACCTGGAAGACTTCACCATAGCTATGAGAATGTACACCCTGGCAGATCATCCTATCTCCAAAGGTTTATGATAGCTCTTGCAGTTTCGGATTCACAAATTGACTTTCCAATTACAGAATATGAATGATATCACTCTAACTTATATAATGATTATAATTTCTCGCAAGTTGGCAATATAATAATTGCAAGGAACCTTCATTGCTAAGTCTGTTTCTTACAAACAGATGGCAAACAAATGGGCTTATCAGAGCCGCTGATCATGTATAAAGAATGTAAAATTGCCGAAGTTGTTACTGTTGTCCCTTGTCTCTCCCTCTCCATCGTGTCTCTCTACTCTTCTTCTCTTCTTTCTCATCTTTCTATTCTCCATCTTTTTCTTTCTATTGTTCCTCCAACTCTCACTCTCCTCTTCTTTTTTCCTCTTTTCTTAATCTCCCTCTTCTCCTTTACCTTCCTCATCTTTTTTATTACCTTTTTATCTCTCTTCCTGATGAATGTTACTAACATTTATCTTTTAAATAATAAAATCAGTACGGTATGTAAATTTGTTATGTTGTTAGACGAATTCATCAGAGCAGTGAAGATATGCACTGGCACTAACCTGAGTCGCCATCTGGTGCACATAGTGTTCCAGATCTTTGATGAAGATGGAGATGGACAACTTAGCTACAGGGAGTTCATAGCAATCATGAAGGACAGACTGCACCGAGGATTCAAGGTATAAGACCAAAATACTATTTGTAAAATTACTTCGAAAACGTATTTGATATTTTTATGGCGTTTATCATGATGCGAAAATTTTGGATTTTTCCATTTTGTCGTAGATATGGAAATGATCAACATTTCGGAGTTACCTAACGACTGTATCATCAGGGGAGACAGGGAAAGGGGAGCCTATCTATTAAATCTGTAACACAGTGCAAAAGTCAATAATTGTCGTACTACTTCCAAAAAAATTCTTGGATGAGAAAAAGAATCAGTCAACTTCACAGCTGCGATATTTCAACCATGGCTTAATCTTCAGGAGCAAAAGTAAAAGGAGCACATCATATACACTTATGAAATATTTGCCTGAGAGCATTTTTAGTAAAAAAAATTAATTTGAATGTGGTTCAATGTTGAAAAATTATGCAATTGTTTTCCATTTTGAGAACTGTATCAGTATAAACCAGACTTCCTAGCTCAATTGCTTATGTACAGCTTTATCAGAAGTACCAACCTTACTAGGCACGAGGACACTATAACACTATATAGGTACTCACGGCACATCCTAGACAGGCTTAGACTCAAAACGGCACACCAAAATGTTAATCCCCTCAAAAATATATGATGTGACTCTCTTAATATAATTACGTAATGTAATCAAATTTACTATTATTATTATTATTCATCATCGTCCTTGCAGGTATTAGGCCTAGTGGCCTGTTACGGTCTCTGTCCATCTTTTCAGGGGGCATTCCAAAGATCGTCTTCCATGTGGTATATAGCAGAGAATTTGTCTTGGGAGTCTGGAATGGTACATCCTATTGACATAGTTAAGCCATTTTTGTCTATAGTGGTTGAGATGTTCATAAATAGGTGTAATTTTCAATTCTTTATTTTATTATTATTATTATTATTATTATTATTATTATTATTATTATTATTATTATTATTATAAAACAGAAATCGACTCTTGCATTTATTAACAATTTATGAATTTTAATTCACTGTAGAAAGTACATATTTCTATTACCAGTATTAAATAAAGTAAATAACTCTACTCATACTTTCAATGTGATATTTGAACTTGCTTAGCTGCACACAAGTGGCTGATATGCGGCGGAATTGTTGACAGTGCAAGCCTAATTTCTTCATCAATGGATTTGAGTCTCTCTCTCTCTTTAATGTTCTAATTTCAGTTAATGTCGAGAAGCCTAATTCACACATATATATATAGTTGAAAATGACAGTAACATATTAACTTTTACTACTTCGTGTGTCACAATTTTCAGAGGAGATGGGAAAGACTTAGCAACAATGGCTTCGCAGTGAATGAGACAATGGTCACTCGGTATGTTAGAATATACTTCACGTACTTTAGCCACAAATCGTTTCATAGAAGCAGCTCCATTTGTAAAACGCTAACGCAATCCTCCGTTGTTAATTAATTACAGACCACATATTCATTAGTTGTGCGAAATATTTCTTCACCGGTTGTTTGCTCGAGCACTTCTTTGCACAAAAAAAATGCAATTACATCCCCATCAATGTACCGAATGTAGGAAAGAAGATGTGCGTGACCGCTAATATCAGTGGACTCGTCGATCTGAAGTGACAACTTCTGAGTGCTCTTTATTTTCTTCTTCATAATGTCTTCGGTGTCACTGGACATGTCACTAACTCGGCGGCTGATTCTGTCAGCAGAGAGAGGAATTTAATTTTAATTAATTTTATTAGTTTCTTACAGTAATAGGTAAAAGTTCGCGTCACACCTTTCGCCTTGTGGAGGCACACCGGTTGCGGAATACTGCACTATAACACTAGGGTTCAGTTGATTGAGCGCTAAACCTTTACAGGTCATCTAGATGTGCAATTCACATGTGTCTGGCTAGGTGCATTGTCATGGAAAGTGTTTTTTTTTTCTAATCTTATGTAGACAGATACACATATACACGCACGCGCTCGCGCACACACACACACACACACACACACACACGCAATATAGCATTATCATCAACATCACATGTAAATTTAAAAAAAAAAATAATTGGTTCATCAAGTCAGATTATAATAAACAAGATTAGTGTCCATCACATCAAAAACATGTCAAAACTCTTCGCTGTTATCACTATCCATGTCAGAACTCTCATTCTCTAAATTTACCGCAATTTTTTTCAATAATTTCTTCCCTACTTCCCTACCTGTGTCCTTCATACATGTAAAAACCCAAAGGCACACAAAGTAGCACTTGTCAATAACTGACATTCTGATGAAGTGATAAGTACACGGGCCATAAACCATGGCATGGGCATGGGTTGTGGTATGGGGTGTTCTTTTGCACAAACAGAAATCCGCCCATTCTTTTTGCTCCTACTATGACAGAAATGAGTACCAGACACATTTCCTTGCAGACAAAGGTGTCGAGCTGCACTATGGCTCTGAGGTTCACTGAGCCTCTAACAGAAATGAATATGTACCAAGATTATTTCATTGCAGTCAAAGTCCGCCAGCCAGCCACGCTATGGACGTAGAGTTCACTTAGCTTTAACTGAAATGAATAAACACTCAAAGATCCGAAGAACTCTTTTTAAACTGTTTATTCTTGTACTTCAAAATAGACAGAGGGTGTTCTTCAGGATATCTACTGAATATAATAATTCTGAAATTTATATAAACTGTTCATAAATATCATTGACATACAGTAAATATCTACAAGGCTCCTAAAAAAGACCTTTCTGATTTTGAACACATGTAATTTACGTTCTATGAATCTGAGATGCATGAAAATAGCACCAATGGACAGAAAAAGTTTAGTTGTGGCAACATTGTTTTCCTAGTTGATAACACTGCCTCATAATAGCGCATATAAACAAATTTGTTCATTGTTGAGGCGAAATGGCTGCTATAGAGGACAGAAAAGCTTTTTGTGTGCTTGATTTTCATATGAATCAGTCGGTTATTAATGTGCAATGGCATTACCGAAAAAAGTTTGGTGCAGATTCAACGAGTGGGCCTACAGTCCGTAAATGGTACTGTACACTGATTTTAAGGCAAGATACTTCGCAAACAGTTGCGATTTCATCCGTACCGATACTGACTATAGTTGCTACAAGCCCTAAAATCAGAGGACAGAGTGCTACAAAGAAATGTCTGCATAAATAAGCAGACTTTAATTGAAAACGATGATGAATTTGTTCGTTTTGTGGTGTTTTCTGACGAAGCCACTTTTCATCTTTGTGGTAAGGTGAATAGACATAACCTTAAAATCTGGGAGTCGGAAAATTCGCGTACCTACATGGAACTTGCCATGTTACCAAGAGGAGACACATTGAACATCTTTAAGGTGAGGGAGTAAACTTTTTGAGTTTCTCTTTCCATTGATACTATTTTCATGCACCTCAGATTCATAGCACTTAAATTACATGTGTTCAAAACCGGAAAGGTCTTTTGTAGGAGCCCTGTATTCTGAGCCCCATTAAACCTTCTATATATATTCTTACACTTAAAATCCGTACATACAAACAAAATATCTTCACTTTTTACTATTGTTGTGAACAGTTGAGTAAAAGTATGAATTCAGTGAACGAACTTGGAAAATGGCTATTTCATGCAACAACGTTCAGAAAAACAATAATGAAATAAGTAGGCTTACATTTACTGTATATATACTGTAGTTCAGTAAACAAAAAATCTGAAGGAATTTTATACAGCCTAATACACATTATCAGATAGGTATAACACCCATGAATTTGTGCTTGCTAATTGAGAGATGCATACAGAAGATTATTTATAGGTGGACGAAACATGAGACGAGATATGAAATGTATAGATGAATATGAGAGGTATTACTGGTATGAAACAGTTGCGCAATAAACCTCAACTCACCAGACATAAATTTTACTCATCATTTAAACCACGCATGTCTGAATCTCTTACGAGCCACATCAAACTAAGTTACCAAAAACAGAATTATTCTGCTTAAAATAATCGACTGTATAAAATTCTGTGTCCAGTTTGGATTAATGTTGTAATATGAAAAAACGGATAATTCATGAAATTCTGGAATGATTGTTTTCAGTCTCGTCAATCTAATGTACAGGAATTAATCACTGGAATTCTGGAATAGCATTAAATACAAGATAATATACTCTTTATGAATAAAGAATATAACCAGTATTGCTCATGCTGCTACTGCTGCTGTTGCCATCACCACCGCCACTGCTTTCTAATGACAATACTTGAGACCAATCCATTAGTCTTCTGGGATCCCATTATTGAAACGAACAAGAAATTTAAAGCATGAGATTAATGGCAGTTTAAGAAGTTTTGGCTTTTCTCCTGATGAGCAACCTAACTTACAGAGTACGGTATTTGAAGAAAGTTGCAGAACCAGCAGTTTGAGATATGGGAAAACTTACCAAATCGCTATAGAGAGATATCACAATTTTCCGAATGGTTAAAATCAAGCTCCTGGATTTTCACCGAAAAAGGCCTTTCACGGACGAATGCCATAAAAATGAATTGTAATGTTATCCCTGTCCGCAGCATCCCAGGTAGTAGCCAAGATCTCAATCGCCACCACTGCAACGAAAATGAAACTCTCCCTACTGCTCTTAGTTTCTGTCCCAAAGGGGAGCTATTAAGATATAATAGACGTCACATGATCAGGAGCAACATTTCCAAATACCTTAGGAAATCCGAAAATTTTGAAATCTATGAAGAAATACCATGTATCTGGGCCGAAGGTTCCAATAAACATACTGACATATTCGCAATCGACAGGAAGAAGAACATTGGCTTTGTTATTGACTCAACAGTACTTTTTTAAATAAGTGATACGCAAAGCAAAGAAATAGATCGTGAAAAAATGAAACATTATGAACCTTGCTTCAAATACTTGGAACAAAAATACCATACACCTGAAATCGCTGGAAGCTGATTGGATTATTGTTTGGAGCACGTGGAACTATTTCAAAATTTTTTGTAAACGATTTCAGTAGATTATTATTGATACATCATATTTCCAGGATATATCTACATAAATTTCAATTTCTTCTTTGTTAATTGTAAATCACCATTTGTACAATTATCCCTTGTTATAGGGCAGCTACTCCTTTCCAGATTATCTCTCTCTTTGGAAGTTTTTCAATTTCTGGGATCTGGAAGTTGTGGTCCAGTTTTCGGCAAACAACATCCCAGAGACATAATCAAGTATTTTTAAAAAAGGAAGTCTGATTAAATTGTTGGAGCAATTTTGGCGTATTGGACCCAACAGAATAGGCTATTGCTTTCTCCTCAATGCCTACAAACGATTATAATACATGTGATATACGTACTTCCGTTACTTTAGTACCTAAAGATACTTACTTACAAATGGATTTTAAGGAACCCGGCTGGAGGTTCATTGCTGTCCTCACATAAGCCCACCTGAGCAAGATTAATCCAGTCTCTACCATCATATTCCAACTCCCTCGAATCCATTTTAATATTATCCTTCCATGTACCTAAAGATGGAGCTCGTAAATATTTCTTAATTGTCAGAAACTTTCATTTCATCATGCAAGTGAATTGCTCTTTCAGAGTCTTAAATCTTCATTCTTCTATACCATATACTCTTTTAACACTTATATAATCACTGATTAACTGTTAAGTTATTTAAATTAATAAATAACGACTTTACTGTGTTAACATTTTAAATAATGTAGTAGTGGTAGTATCTATTGCCCAGGCACTTGAAAGTTCTCCATTTGCCTTTTTTAAATAATGTTATTGTAGCTGATTGATTAGTTTCGTTGTGTTTTACATTATCTGCTGAATTCTATTAACTTAACAGTTGATCAGTCTTAAATCCTTCTCCAATATGTTATGTTCTGTCTCTTTTCAGTCGTATGCCAAGAATGAAGGCTGGGATGCTTTCAAGTCATGCGTGAAACAAGAGATGAAGACACCTGTTTAAGCAACAAATTAGAACTCCTTCTTGTGTCGATTAAGGATCTCGGATATAAAATCTGTCCAGTGTCAGCTAAACATTTTCTGTAAGATCTTTTATAATTTTGGTATTTATTTATACATTGTTGTGTTTGATTTTCGACTCTCTATGCAAATAACTTAGAAAATATGGTACTTTGTTGTAGCACAATTCTTACAGTAAAAAAATTCAAAATACTGGTACCAGTATGTAAAATCTAAGCCATAATTGTGGTGATGTTTAAATGGATTCAGTTCGCTGCAGTTATTATTTTGGTACCTAATCTAATTGAGCATATACGGTGTCCTACATAGGACTGCTCATAGTGGGGATGATACCACTTGAGTGAGGGAACCCAGCCTGGTTTTTAGATATTTTTTAGGGAGAAGAAGGCACAAAATACCACAAAACGTTCTTTATATGAAAGAAGAATGCTGTTAAATCACTTGAAATAATAATTATGTTTTCGACAAGTTTTAAGAAATAGGCTACGTACTATTGAAAGGTTATTTCATTTTTTATGGAAACATTGCTATGAAATTTCGTTAGCTTGTTGTTATAGTACTGTGTTTAAATTATAGAATATCTGGAGAGGGGGAAGGGCCTCTGACAATTATTTGTGAGGGGAGGGTGATCATAACTCCTATGGGCTGCCCTGATCCTACACAATTAATAAAATGAACTGCCGTGAAACATATGTATACCCTTTGACACGAAAAATGGTTGCTTTTCTATAGCATGAATTTATTTTGTCACTCAGCTTAATGTGCAATTCACACAGGGAAATATTAAGCATCGAGGTCCAAGGATAAAGTCAAGTCATAGCAGCGACATATCTGTACCGTATGTCATTACTACATATTCCCTACGAAGCCTTTATGGCTTAGTAATGCAGCTCTTTCTTCTCGTTTCAAAGACCAGGCTTCGAATCTATCTATGTAAAATGCACATTTGTAAATATGTGCACAATGATTCCCGAACTATTTCGAGGTCCAATTTACGAGTCAAAAGGTATATAAACAAGGTCTATACATTCGGCAGGGGTAAGTGTTTTATTTTCCTTTTTGATTTTTAATTAATTTGAAAGAGAAAACCTACAATCTTTCAATGTTTTAAATTTTATTATCTAATAAATATATAGTATACTAAATAAGATTTAAGTGTAAACATATTAGGCAGTGCTATGGCCTATTGTTATTATTATTATTATTATTATTATTATTATTATTATTATTATTATTATTATTATTACCCTACTACTACTACTACTACTACTACTACTACTACTACTACTACTACTACTACTACTACTACTACTGGTGCTACTACTACTACATTATCACTGTTATTATTATTATTATTATTATTATTATTATTATTATTATTATTATTACCCTACTACTACTACTACTACTACTACTACTACTACTACTACTACTACTACCGGTACTACTACTACTACATTATCACTGTTATTATTATTATTATTATTATTATTATTATTATTATTATTATGCGCGACCACAGAATAAAAAGGTTTTATCTACATTGAAATCAGTTTCACAGGACAGGTTATAAATTTGGTCTTCCATATAGTACTACCGATATAAATATTTTATATGTCATATAGTTCTAGAACGAATCTCTAGTAAATCGTAAAACTTAGGCCTACAGTGTAAGTGGATTTATTGTCAACTAGTGTAGACAGAACCATTTTAATCTAAGGTCATGAATTTATGGTCCGTAGTTCTGAATTGTGACTTGAAAAAGTAAATATTTTTGTGTTTCGCAAAGAGATCTCGTTATTGTTATTGTCATCACTGAATATAAGACACAAGAAAATTTAATATCCACAGAGAATTATTGTTACACATATTCGATTGAAAATTAAGTAATACAGTCTAAGAATAAACTTGTAAAAGAGAATGTGTTAATGAAGACCGTTCTTAAGGTGTATCTATTTAATGTACTCAATAACTTTTTCTCCCCCTCTTAGTATTTTCCGTTTATTATTTATGTAGTGTCCAACCATTAAACACAAGACGTTACCAAGTTCTGTAAAGAGGAAATAGATTTATTTTTTTTATCTCCCAACATAATATTGTTAGTTTTTCTTCTGCACAAGTTTGTTAACACGTATCTAACAAAAGTAAGTACGTAAAAAAGATAACACTGTTAATTTTTCCATTACATTTCTTCCTCATTTCTGCTGCATCTTTTATTTCTTTCTCTATTTATTCTATTTCCTTTTTGTTTACCCCCATTCTACATTTGCATTATTGCTTTTTCTCATTCTCCTTCTTCTCCTCTTCCTTATCATCTTCATCATCGTCATCTTCTTCTTCTTCTTACTCTTTCTCTTCCTCCACTTATCTCCTTTTACAAGAAAAATATTTCCATAACCAATTGTTTATTTGTTTTTACTGCTTGCACAACAGAGAAGCTTTGTACAGGTATAAATACCAGTATAAATTAGAACTTGGGTGGATAGCATTGCCAGTGCAGCTGTCTTCAACAGTATCAGAATGTATTATGTCCCAAGTTGGCTGTATCTGACCGATTTAACATTACCAATATAAAATTATCCGAAGTATACGTTATTAGCCAATGATTTGAAAATGTGGAAGGGATGTTGTAAATTTGGGAGTCGAAAATGATTCTAAAATATGGCTTATTCTGCAGCAATTAGTATACGTGACATTTCATCCTAGTCCAAAGGTCATTGTAAGTTTCTGTTCATAAATTAGCATATGTGTTGACGATAGATGTACTGGCATCCTGATGCGTAAAGATCCTATTTATCACTAAGATTAATGTCATAAGTGATCAGTGCTACCACGCAATGTATGTACTTCAAATTTTACTTATGATATGATTGTAAAACATGAACATTCAGTAAACTAAAAAAATTTGAAGAGAAAATACTTACTTTGATCAGTGCTTCAGGATTATCACGTAATGTTTTATAATTATTTCAGTTCCATCTTATGTTTCAAGTTTTTGATCTCTCTCTAAAATTATTTTATTACATATAAGTTAATTTCATTGTATATATTAAGATTTTTGTTTTCCTTGTGTGTTTACAGTGTAAATAAATTCTTATCATTGGCCGATTTATTACAGTTGATTATTTAAAATGGCTTCTTGTTTCTGTTTTTTATTTCAGCTTAAAATAAATCGCATCCATTGAGTATTTTCATATTATCACAAAATCACAAGTGTGCCATTTAAAGGTACCATAGTCTTGTTAGTGTTTTCAATGTTACCTTGTACAGTAATTAAAAAATTTCGTAACAATTCATACACTAATCTTCACATGTTTTAAGGTAAATGAAGTATTTTATAATTGCCTAAAGTTAATAGTCTACAGAAACTTTCCTTTTTTGACAGGTTCTTTATACTATTATCATTGACCAAAGAGTCTCCTAGGTAGCTATAATACGTCAAAGCTGTAGATCTTATTACCATTTTAAATGTTACCAGCACCCATTTTATTCCATGTGAAGGTTTATCCATGTTGCAGCAAGAATTATGAAGTTTGTTATTCATGGAAAATTGGTAGAATTGCGATAAGGAAAACGGAAGGACTCCCAAAAAAATAACCTACCCCAACACTGTCTATTCATCATAAATGCTACTTTGACTTATCAGGATTTGATCCTTGATTCTTGGCGTCAAAGATTAACATTCAAAATTTTCGGCTAATGTGCGACCCTACTGAAACTCTTATGTTACAAAATTAAATTATCCGAAGGTATGACACTTCCTCTCGTACTCTGATGGAACAGAAGAATTTGTAGGTATGAATTACATTTAATCAAATTGATCAAAGGAAGCTTAAAATACTATCTTTGAACACGTTAAATAGGTATACATTCATAGTAGGCTATTCACGTCGTAGATTTAGTTTTCAGCACTTTACAATCTGTAGGCATATTTTGCTAGAAGACTTTTGCATTGATACTTTCTATTATTTACATTTGTTAGACATGTAAGCCTACATAATTGTGATTCTTCTGTACTTAAACGTATGTCTACTTGGTTCATCTCCTGTGCAACGTTTTTTAAACTATATAACTGTAAAGAAGATGATGTGTTATATGAATGCCCTATAACTGACAGAGTATTTCTGATCCTGCTCGAAACCGTGAATCCTTTACAGAACATAAGTTGGCTGATATTTCAAGACATAATTTGAGAATTATTAACTGAGAAACACAATGAGGCTAATGCAAGAAACATATCAAAACAAGCACAATAACAAGGTTTTGATTGGAAATTTCTTGCACATTCATAATAGTTCGTCATTGTATTTACAGAAATACTGTACTGTACTGTTTCGTTAGCCTACCAGTACCTAGTTTGTTTTCAAGCTACAAATACTGGCATCAATACATACCTTACCGATACTTTATATTCTTATTGCTTACATGTACTGGTACGGTACAGTATACAATTTTCATGTCTTTACATCATTACCCAATTTTTTCTCCTAATGTGGAATAATTTATGACCCATGCTGGACAAGCGCGTAATGTAAATAGAATTTTTATTTTAATTACAAATAGTGTACCGTAATGTAATAGTTAGTCAAATTATTATTCATCCAGACAGCGGATTTTCAGTCCCTACACAGCGACAAGACGTCACATCCCACGGCATATTGAGGGAGCCTAGCAGTGAGTTCAATGACCTCCCTAAAACTGACATACACCTAAATGTTCGGGACCGAAAATCTACTGTCTGTTTATGATTGAAATAAGCTCTTTGCCTTTGTTAGCATTTATTGATCTGTGTTTAAATTTGAAATAAGTATCAACTTTTAAATAGTTTTATTTTTATTGTAAGATTTCATAACAGCTTCTTCTCATCATCAGAATGTACCAGAAATTATCTGTATTAATATGTCAGAGTTTGAAATATAACAAAAACTTGCTTCTCTGTTTTATGTTTTGTTTTTAGGGGAGTTAACAAGACGAGTGTGAGTGATTTGTTCTCAGATTTATGTAAATAGAATGATAGTCTCAATCACCACTTTCAAATTTCAGATTTTTATAGACAGATCTTATATAATCATAGTGTATGATAGAAATTAAGATACGGTACAATCTACATGTCAAAATTTGAACTTTGCATTTTTATAAAGTGTATTTGAAAATGTATCATATTATAGAATCTCAAAGAATTAAATACTAGTTCTGTAGCGTTCTTAACAACATAGTTTCTTTGATAAACTTGCTGCAAAAGTACTTATTGAACTTGTTGTAAAGTTACTTCTACATGATAGATATGTCCAATAAGAGGAAGTTACTTTTCTGTTTCTTATTTCTATGAATCATAATATTCTCAATGATATACAGTGTATTTGAATGTCATTTAGGTCGTTCTTATGATCGTATTTCAATGTGTTTGAAAGAAATCTATATATTGTTACGGTATTAAATCAACTATAGAAAAAATATGACAGTAGTTCGGAGTTGTGAGAAACTAAATAGATACACGTTCTTTTTGTTTATCTTTGGTTCGTAAAAGTTAAGATTTTATTTCCTCGTCCTTAACCAACCACGGTTTGCAAACGAAGGCCCTGAGGTAGAGTTAGAAAATATTTTTCTTCATTATCATGGATCTCAGAATTTGTATTTAACAATAAAAATTTCTAAATATTGCTGTGCACAATAGATAATAGTGATAAATGTGCTTCGAATTGTTAATAAGTCTGCAGAAAGTAGTTTTTCAGAATTGTAGTACTGTAGTATAGGCGAGCCTTGCAGTGTAAGTATTAAGAATGAGCAGTTGAAGTGTCTAGTGGGTAGGAGAGGTTGCATTTTAAGAAGATTTACATGTAAGGCTCCTTGACTGTCGCTTTTGAATACATTCTTCTCAGTTGCTTTAGCCTCAGCACTACCTCTCCTACTTAAGTCTGGCAAGTTATGCACTGGAGTGCAGTGTTACTCCATTCTTTGTTGTGATTTATGAATTTCTGCATTGAAATGTTATGTTGTAGTGTTGTGTTATGTCTAAATGTCACTGGAATAAAAAAGAACAACTATAAATTTCCAAATAAAACTGAAATCGAAAAATCTAGTGCCAACATTAGATCTCAAAATCACGTAAGTGCAAAAAGAATGTAGCTTAAATACAAAACTAGTTTTACTATTTCTGTAGCACCATGTACACGTAGGCGAGTCAGTAAGTTACAAATCGAAGTACATTAGAACCCCGTTTACCCGAAATAAAAGAGGCAGAGCCTTTTTTGGATAATCGATGAGAAAATTTTCGGTAAAAGTGGGAAAGAAAAGAGATCGTCAAGCATGTAAATTATAAACAAAACTTCAATGAATTTATTACATGTTGTAATTGCACATAAATTTTACATCCAAAAATTATTTTACTCGACATCGCACTCGTGTAACTAAAAAATAAGATATACCAATAACACAATAACTGCAACACAACTAAAATGATTGAGAAATTGGAAACTTACCTCGAATGCATACACCATAATCCTGTAATTTCCGGATAGGTGGGAGAAAGGGGGCCGAAAAGAAAATCTCACTTAACGGGACTAGCCACACTCAGTTACTATACAAAATAAGTGTTTGCGGGATGGAGGAAAACAGATGTAGCATTACTGTGAGGACATTGATACTGAAATTTGTACCTATGCTATAGGGGATGAACAATCTGAAACTATCATCGCTAGATGACAGTATTATCCAGGTTTCAAGATTATCAATGTGCGCACAAGTGGCACAAGCGAAAGAAAGAAACAGTAGTGCAAGATGGCGGCACTTCTGCACAATTGTACTATTGTCGAGCAGTGCACCATAGTGCGATGTTTTGGGCAAATTATCTGGCATCAAAGGTTATTGATAAAGAATTGCTGCCCGTGTATGGTGAGCACTGCCCATTACATCAGACTGTCTATGATCAGGTACAGAAGTTCTCTGAAGAGTGGACAAGTTTCGAACACAGAGTTGCTCAGCCAGTGGAGATTGTCACGGAGGCAAGTGTGCAATAGGTTACTTGATCCAAGCAGGGAGTATGAATGGGATGATATGGTATCCCAGATAGTTACAGGTGATGAGTCGTGGGTGCATCATTACCAGCCCAAGACAAGCGTGCATTAATACTCGGATAAAGTCACCAGTGATACACTCGTGCAGAGGTGCTGCCATATTGCAATTTCTTCTTCATTGTTTTTTTTATGCACACATCAATAATACTGCCATCTAATTGTAACAGCTTCAGGTATTTTAATCAAAAATGTAAGCCTACAGGTAGGTCACTACTTCAATTTGTGACCCACTTTTTGACTCTCGCTCACATAACTTGACTACAAGTGGGAAATTAAAAACATATTTTTTCTCTTTTTCACGTGTCTGATTATGAAAGCAAATGATATTGCAAGAGCTGTGAAAGACTTAAAAAATTCCAATGTAATAATGCCAATTAAGAGCAGATATTAGGTGCCATTTATACACTGCTTACTGGTTAAAAATAAAACAATTAAATTAGGATGTTTCTAGAAAACAGCACATACCAGTACTCAGCAAACTCATAGATTGTATGAAGTTCTGTTGAAAGTTTGAGATCGAGTTAAAAAGACATGATAAACCATAGAACTCCAACAATCCTGGAATTTTTCGCATCCTAGTAATTCTAATGTGTGAACTTGATGGTTTCTTGAAACAGAATATAAATATATGAAAAACAGAAAACGAGTTTTCTCAAGTCTCTGCAAAATAATTCAAAATTAATTCCTCTGCTCAAGTTTTAGGTGTGCCTTTATTTGACTCAAGGATACGTGGTGTCATCTTGTTTGAATTCTCATTATTACAGATTATGAAATGCATCAGCTTCAACATTGCCCAACTCTATTATGAAAACAATTTAGTGGGTCTTTTACTCAAAAGTGTCAAACTCTTGTAAGTCACAGTTACTATTTCACTGACCACTGAAGAAGCATATTGGCACTTGCTTACTTTGAAAAGAGTGATTGCATTTACACGGAATACAATGGAAAAGGGCCGACTTTGTCATTATACAGAGTGAGTCAGGGGGAAAAGTACATAGTTTTTAGGAATGATAATATTGGTGACTCTGAACAAAAAAGTTTATATAAACATTATGTCCTGTTCTTAACGGTTTCGGAGAAAACTAATGGAAACAATGAGGAACGGGAAAAGTGTAGGTGATAGTAAATTAAAACATTGTTACCTTATGTTGTGTTTAATTGTGTACTTTTCTTTAACAGAACATGTTCAAAAAGTACACAGTCAACTTCAATGCACTTTGCAGCTCTTGTAGACAGCTGCTATGTTGCTGATCTGAGCTGTTTCGGAATTCCTTTACTTGAGCAGAAGCATGTAATATGCGAGCGAGAAATTCCTCTCTTGCTTTCACTTTGCGCTTGTAGACTTTGCTCTTAAATCAACCCCACACACAGTAACCCAATGGAATAAGGTCAGGTAACCTCGGTGGCCAAGAAATGACTTCAACTCCCAGGATACATTTCATTGATCCTACTACAACCTAATGTCGTTTTGGTTGCGTCCGCATGTGAGTGCCGATGAAGGACATGAGACTGACGCCCATGATTTTGAAACAGCTGTATGTCAGATACTGTTAAGAACAGGGCATATGTTCATATAAACTTTTTTTGTTTAGAATCACCAATATTATTACCCCTCACACCATGTACCTTTCCTTCTGACTCACCCTGTATAATGTATTTAACTCAAGCACCTGTCAGCAACACCAGACTTCAATGAACTTGTTTGTCATGGACCACTTTACAGTGCATAGGAGAGGAAAGCTGATTTCATTTGCAAAGAGTGATAAGATAGACTTCCTCGTGTACAGTGATCATATTACAAAAGAATAAATTATGTAATTACTCTAGTTATCTAGTTGTCATCCCCCTCACTGCTAAGAGCTCCCCACTTTCGTAGGCCTATATCAGAGCTTTCCCAAACTTGAAATTCACAAGCCGTGGTTGTTCGTAACATACCATAAATATAGTACCTTATGAAAGACGTTACCCTAATTCACATTTTCTTTAGTAAATTGCTTACTTGTCATAAATACCGGTATTAAATTTGTAATAGCTACCTATTGTCTTTGTTCAATATTTCATTTGTATTTCTTGAAGACTACATACATCGTGAGACTTGCTTTCTTTATGTTTCTGGATCATGTACTGGTATATGTTGTTATTAAGCTAGAAAGGGACAATATATATGTTCCATGCCCAAGATTTGTAATTTACGGAGGAGTTACGTGAGACTCTCAAAATGTGTTGTAGGCCCTACTCTATTGTTTGTATTGTACCTATATAAAAAAAACTGTAAAGGAACTGTTAACAATATGGATTTGCAACGAAATATATATTTATGAATATGCCTTTGTAAATTGTGCATTGAATGTTTTGTGAAATACATAGGCTACAGTTCATAAAGTGAATCAATAAGAATGTATCAGCCTTGTCAAAAAGTGTATCCTTATTTCTGTTCATGAAAGCCTTTATCCTCACTACATTGAAAAACACTTAAATATGGTTAAAATTGTTGTTGTCTGTAGTTGAGTGATTACTAAATTGGCTCTTAGTTCCGAGATCGCGGACAATAACAGTTTTTGGCATGGTTTATTTCAAAGGCAAGTAAATTAGGAATTTCGTAGCTGGCAATTTCTCGCTCAGGTTTGCTGCTTCGCAGGTGGTATACTATAACTGCAACACGAATAATAGAGCCCATATTTTGTGAAAATATTAGAAGTGGGGAAAAAATAACGTAACAGTTATTTTGGAACCGTTCCTTGTTTGGAACTGTTCCAAAAAGTAACAGCACCTTGGAACACTATGTTCCAAAATAACAGTGTTGCTCTGAGCTAGTACCCTTGATCTAGGCTAGTACGAAATACTTGCGGTTACAAATACTCGTTTCACTTTGGAACTACATTATGACAACGCCTGTTCCACAGAACGGAACATGTTTGGTACTATTGAAAGCAGTGACGCCAACTTTTGAAAAATAGTGGGTGGGTTCAAACATTTGACGAGCCTTAAATCCTAGATCATATATACTATCTAGGCTTAAATTAAATAAATCTCAAACCACGATAAATTATTGGGTGGGCTCGGATTCCACGAGCCCATATTAGTTGACGCCACTGTTTGAAAGCAGAATTGGGAATCCTTTCGTCGTACTGAAAAAAATGTTGGAAACTAAAGTAAAAGATAAATAGTAAAGATACGAAGATAGTCTTTAAATAATGTACACATTATCTTGGAACTGATGTCAATTAAGTATAGGATTCTATCAAATAATATAATGCCTGTATTATAGTAACTACATTGTGAATTTTATCAAGGGAGATGAAAATATATAGGTTATGTTTTATTTCCAAAGTTTTAGTTTCATCACCATTCTTGAAATTAAACTAAAATCTGTTGAAACATGACTGTATTATTGAAGTTCTTTTGTTAAAAAAAATACAACGGTAAATTTTCATATTTCATTACAATGAGATTATTATTCTTCATGACGGTACATTATTAATATGAATTTTAGCATGGCCGAAGTGATTATAGCTTTTATTTACGCTTTTTTTAGAAATTGAACACTACTGTGACCTTCAGCTGAGCAGAAGAGGAAGAATAGGTTAGGTTTTATTTACCACTGGGATCCATTTCGATTTCGTGACCAATTTACAAATAATTAAAAATTACATTACACTTCCTGCTTCGAACAAACCTGATCTACGAATTCAATTTAGCATTAGAAAAGATTTCATTTCCAGGAATTCACATCTCGACTCATTATGACATCGTACTGCATCACATGGCATACAGGGAAGTATGTGATCATTTAGCGTCCGTACATGTTCCTAAATACCACTGTTACATTACGTACTAGTAGTACGTGGCTCTTCCACTGTTACATTAAATACTCCTGTTACAAAAAAATACTTGCTGTTACAAAAAATACTCGATGTTATGGAACTACATTATGAGTCATGACTATAAAATAACGTAACGGCATGTTCCAGAGCCTTCTTTAGTTACAAGCCGGGGCATGGGTAGGTTTGGCAACGCTGAGTGGAGGCGGGAGATTTTAGAGTGATATTGTGTTTGCTCATTGCTTTCGTTATACGTAAAGCGTATTTTTTCAATATTACTTCATGCACAAAGGTAAGATCAAGATTCAGAGTAGTGATGTAAATTATTACGGGTTCGAAAATAGTGTTTTATTGCAATCAATTAGCTATACTTCAGAATACGGCGTAAGTAGGCTACTTATATACAAATCCTGCCACTTAAAATAATTACAAAAAAAAAAAACATGTTTTTATTGATAGTACGAAGGTAAATAAATAAATAAATAAAAAAGATATTCCTTGCAATAAATCAATTATGCAATAAAGACGTAAGTTCCTACGCAGTATTCTTAAGTTCCATTCAGTTAACAAATTTGTGGCTAGCAAATTGACAAGGTTTTGCGACTTAATTGTGTTTCATCTGTGAAAGGTTTAGGATATATTTTAATATTATCTTATGCGATTATCTATCGTGTTTTTCTACAAATATTTCAGATGCCTAGAAAGTGCTGTGTGCCTATGTGTCGTAGCAACTACACTTATAATAAAAATAAAAAATAAAAACATACTTGTTTTTTTATTGATGGTACAAGGGAAAATAAATAAATACTTAAAGAAATGTTACTTGTACCAAAAATAAATAAAATAATGACGTACTTTCGCAATACCCTATTCCAATCAATTAACCATTATGTGGCTAGTAAATTGACAATGTTTTGCCGCTTAATGTTGTTTCACCTCTGACATGAAAGGTGTAGGATATCATAGGCATTTTAATTTCATGTGATTATGTCGTGCTTTTCTATAAATATTTCAGATGTCCAGGAAGCCAGTTTTAGTTTGAACCTGGCCAGTCACCATAACAATACTGTTATCCTAAATTATTTGTTATAAACTTTTTAAAATATAATTTTAAATAAATATAACTACAGAAAAGAAGCTAAGAATGTGAATTATGCAAATAGGCCTAAAATAAAATGTAAACAGAAGAAACTATTGAGATTCCTATTATAATAAAAGTATGAGGATGTAAATACAGTTAAGCCAAGTAAAACAATCTATGAAAAAATGAAAATACATCCCTTCAACATAATACGTAACAAAACGCAACATTATCTATTAAGTACATGTATGTATCAATTAGCGTAAACTCAGTGGACTTTAAATCCTGTAAATACCAAGTGGGTGAATGTAGAGTATCCAACGCCCACTGAACGAATATTTCACTTTTATCACTGCCAATGTTGCGCTATAATCGTATATGCAAGGTAGGCTATAACAAAAACCTAAACTAACCAAACCTAACCTGTCAAAGAAACAACAAGTTATACTAAATATGTGTAAAATTGGCCTATGTCTCTATAATGGGCGGGACATAAGTGACATTGACCAAACCAACAAAGTGATTATATGCATCTACAAATTATAGATAGTTCTGACGTATAGCAGGCATTCCGAATCTTCAACAAAACTGCAACATTTATGGGATCACAAAACAGCTGTTTACAATGACTGAAAACCAACGGCGTAACTTTATTGATATAGCAGGCGAGACCCAACAATTTGACTAGAATTCTGATACACACAAATCACAAATAAGAATATAAAAATGTGGTTATACAATATTTAATAGAATAGTCAATTACTTTGTCATCCATAACCGTAAAAATTCCCAAAGACTGCAACCATTTTATTTTCATTTATTGTCTTTTTTTTATCACCAACACGCATTTAGTTTATAATACATCAACAATTAACGTTTGGTACGACCGAAAACATAATTCCATCGACACACACTTATATTGTAACATTAATTTACATTGGAAATCGGCATTAGCACAAACACGTGTACTGTACGGTCAGCCTCCGGATGACAGATAATTACAGTGTTGCCGACGTATGGCCCCGGCTTGTAACTAAAGAAGGCTCTGCCTGTTCCAAACCATTACTGTTACATTGCATACTAGTAGTACTGTACCTGTTATAAATACTTGCTGTTACACGTTATAATATACTCGATGTTATAGAACACGGCCGACTTGATGATACCTTTGCTTTCAAAGATGAAGCGAAGCTAGCATCAAGTCGGCCGTGTATGGAACTACATTATGACAACCGTTGCTGCAGTGTTATCAATTTAGCGACTTTGTCACTATATCTGGCTACTTTTAACAATTTTCAGGAACAAAATCAATACCAACTTTTAATCCTGAACTGGCGTCTTGCATAAATATAACGTAACTGGTTTCGTGGTGTCAATACTGTCAGTATGACTTCTGGACTTTCTCATGGCCCTCGACTTATACTTTTGCCTTTTTTTACCCAAATGTTTGCATAAACTACTTTGACTAAAGGGTTTTAACAAAAATAAATTGTGTCACACGCTTCACAGAATGACAGAACTGAATTTAGGGACTTGACTCTGGAGGAGTTTCGTTCATTCCTGGTGTGTTTTATTTTGGTACAGTTTCCACATTAAATATATAATATAAAAATTAATTTCTAACCCTACAGAATGATCCTATGGTAACAACATGGAGTCAGGCCACAAAGGGAAAAACACTGGAGGAGGGATTCGATCCGGTGCTGTGGAGCGAACTTCGGCGTAGGCTATATAATATATGATGGTACTGTTATTTTGGAACTGTTATTTGGAACCTAGTATTTTCATGGAACTGGAACAGTTGGAACTGTTACGAGAAAATAACAACTTTTCCCATCTCTAGAAAATATAGTAATTGAACAGATGTACCGCACAGAAATACTCACACCATTTTTTCAGTTGTTGATAAGTATTGTAACGAAAAACAATATGGACATTTTCGAGTCTGTCACATCCTACATTACCAGTGAATCTTTGGCCAGTATAAGGAGGAAAAATTTTATGTGTGAATGCTAATGTAATCAGATTTCACCAATGCCTAGATGCAGATGGAGACCACCTTGAATGGTCCTATAATATAGATCATTAATCATTACAGCATAAAAAAAGTAAAATGAAATTATGTGTATGCTTTTATTGATTTGGTCAGCAGCTGTTGCCACTTGCACGCATGGGCTCAGCCGATACCTGATTGGGATTCCTTGTATGTATTAATTACTAAAACTTATTTTATTTAAAGGCTGAGGACTGACAAAGTGTACCAGAGATTCATGAAAATATATAATATTGTGACTTTTAATTCAAAAGAATAATGTTGCTTTTATTCACAATAATGACTTTCTAAAACTGAATTTAAACACTCCCGTCAACAATGGGTATTTCACTCCACACAGCAACACAGTATTCGTTATTGCACTCCACAGACGACAATGACAATTCACTTGGATTATTGAGAACAATGTACTGCTAATCTCAACTAATGTTCACAAAGCACTATTTACGAAACAAAACTATCAGTTGCCTTGGCTAGTTCTTCTACCTCATTCACTCAAGTTCACAGTATATCGAACCCAAGACTTCCAGAGACAGTTCACTGCACTCGAACTCAAGACTTCCGGATATGCCGCACTCACCTGGTCGCTGCCACAGTTGCAGTCCTCCTCAAGTCGAACCCAAGTCTCGAAGGCTGGCTTCCTTGCTCGTCCACTGCTGCTTCACAAGACTGACTCGCTGTTCTAAACTGAACTGGCTGTCCTGCTCCGCTCTTCTATTTATTGCAAAATCACACTTTCTCGTTCCTTCGATGCTCGAAATTTCTACAGATGCCGAGAGGATGGCGCTTCTCGAGACTTCTCCGGATTTCTCCGCTCAGTCGCAGTTGCTCTTCTTCCCCCTCTCTGCTGCGGCCCAGCTTGTCGTCGTCTCCCCTCTCCTCTCTACGTCGCGCTCAGTGCACACCGAAGCTGGCTTTGTCTCTCGCGCCTCCTGCGCGCCCTCCCTTCTGCCGGACGCGTGCTCGAATCCCGAGGCAACGAGAAGTTTCTAGCAGGGTTGGCACAATATGATATGCGTAAGTAATCACTTAGTGATTCAAGATGGCGCTTATCCCTTCGAATCCCGGCCTCAGGTACAGGTTGAACGGTATACCCACAGTCTACTATATACAGTTACGAAGCTTGGGGTGATTTTTTGCAAATCTCGCGGTAGTTGCTAGCCGCTTGGACCGCTGTGAGTACTAGGAACAATAGACTGTGCCACAGCCATCGTGATCTAATACAGGCCGTAAGGCAGACCATGTAACTCGCTTAACCCGATCACGAAGGGCGGCGTTCCAACCATATAAATTAGTTAGAATGCATAAACAGTAACATATGTTTCTCTAAAATGTAGTGTAATTCCAATAATAAAATTTAAAACGATTACGAGACACTTCAGATATAATTCACTTGCGAGTTAAGATTTAATATTATTTATGGTGTGAAAATTACGTTGTTCGTATGTGTAATACCTGCCTTTATTTCGATTAAATATTGCGAAATTCTTGTACATTCATTTATGCACGATTCAATAATTTTCAATTGCACCGCACGGGTATTTAGATATGTTGAAATTATAGATTATGTTTACTGTACCAGTTGCCCCTTTCTGTCTAAATTTAGTGATCTCCAATGCCTTGCCATTCATATGAAAATTACAGGTTATGTTTACTATATTTAACTTATATTCCTAAATTCGCAATCATACATTATAATTAAGCACAATGTCATGTATGATACCCCGGAAATTCAATTTGTCTGTATTTTAATAGTACAATTGAGTACTGAATTATTGTATTTATCTACTACTTTAGAGACGAAGTAACACAATTGTACGTACACTAATTTCATAGGAGTGGTATGGCAAATATTTTGTCTAAAATTAAGGACGGTAGAGGTGCTAAATTGAAATCACAATATAAATTCTTTTTTATTAAACCTCAAAATAGCTTCCATTCTAAACTTGAAATGTTGACGTGATTAGATTATGTTAACATGTAAAATTCTCTTCACATTAAAATAACACAGTTTTGTAATTATTTCTGCAACATATTATGCAACAAGAAGTAAACGGAACTTATGGACACATTACACTAAATAAAGCTTAGCAATGATAAGCAATAAAGTTATAATATAATATTTCACTGAGCTCCATAGACTGAAACAGAAATCCCGAACAAACATTACGGCCTGGTCTAGATCGAAAAAGCATCGACTGTGCCGTATTTCGCATTTTTGTGAAAAGCTATATAAACTGTGAAATGTTCGTTATCGGTTGTAATAAATGTAAATGGCTAAAATACAATAATTTGAATAATAATATGGGACAAGGAGAAGTATGTAGTACTATCAGGGGCGGCTTTCGAAGGGGGGCTGCGGAGCTGCAGCACCCCCAGACATTTGTGGCTCTTGTCTCGTTTTATGTTGTGAAATGCATTTATTATACAGTCTCATTTAGCGGCTCGAATTATTTAAAATTTTCGCTCTCATTGACATGCAGGCAATCGTTAGTGAAGTCACTTCCTCCCCTGATGCTGCCAGAGCGAAAGGAGAGACAAGGACGGATTGGTGAAGCCACTTCCTCCCCTGGAGCTGCCAGTCTCGTCTCGGATGCTTTGCGCGTAGTTTTACCCCTCCCCCTGTTGTCCCTCGCCATGAAACCAGAGTTTCCAGGCGCTGCAAAATTTGCAGCAGTTTGTCAGTAGCGCGCAGTTTTAAATACATTTTCTTCAATGTTGTGAGTATAACAAGTGCAACAATGTTTAATTCTGTACAATATTTACAGTCTATTCAGTTCAGTACCTTAACAATTCAGGAGAAATGTGAAATTAAGTGCCCATCAGTTGAATCTCATAATGGAAAGAGCCGCTAAACAAAATAACCTACAAAGCCCGCATATTTTTTTGCTGATTTATCCAGTATCCCTGCTTTCTTCTCTCGATCTCCACGCAGTCTGCATTAGATTAATGTGTTTCAAAGACAATTCCATCAGCTGGGGCAACAAGATGGAGTTTTAAAATAAGGACAGTAAATGTTGTTCATGAGAAGAAGGAGCCATTGCTAGAATGTTTTCAAACCATAACGGAATCTGAAACATCTAACAACATCACTATAAATGAGGCAAGCGCCCTGGTGCGTACTCTTGAAGATCCTGAATTCAATTTCTGGCTCAGTTTTTTTCATTTATTGATGTATCATGTAGATATATTATACAACCAACTACAACATCGCCAGTTAGATATTTCTAAGGCTCAAATCTACATAAAAAATTAAGTTATGGTTTATTTCACGACATCGCAACTGCAGGGGTTATATCAGCGTCGCCCGTGTGCCAGAATTTTGTCCCGCAGGATTTTTTTTAAATGCCAGTAAATCTACTGACATGAGTCCGTCTCATTTAAACACACTTAAATGCCATCGACCTGGGCCGGGATCGAACTCGCAACCGACTATGCTACCGAGCCCGACTCTGCATATCAAGCTTTGTTAATACCATACAGACAATACGGAACAGTGCACAGTTGAGCAGCGAGATCTGTGAAAATGAAAACCCTAAACAGCGTCGTAAGATCGAAGGGATTAAGACAAGGGTTGCGGCAGCCAAGGAAGTGTGTGACCTCATTATCACACAAGCTAACACCCGATTCCAGTTCATAGATCATCTGATATTATCTTCTATTCTGTGTCAAGAAAAATTTGAATGCTATAAAAGCTCATTTCCTGAAAATGACCTGAAGGTATGTGTGAAGCTTTTTCCAATGTTCGATAAAGACAAACTAAAAACGGAACTCACTGTGTTGTATCAGAGACAAGAATTCAGAAATATCAGTGACGCAGTCATACTTTTGCAGTTTCTTCTATCTGAGAACTTGCAGACCTCATTTTCAGAAGTTGTGGCTCTACTACGCATAGCTATCACCATCACCATACCAATGACAGCTTCCGAACCAGAACGTTGCTTTTTATGTTTGAAGAGAATAAAATCCTATCTCAGAAATACGATGAGAGAAGAGAGACTGACCGCATTAGCTATGTTTTCCATTGTAAAAACTATGTTAAACGACATATCGGATTTTAATAAGAAGATGATTCTAAAGTTTGCAACCTACAAGATAAGGCGCATGGAACTAATCTTTAAATAATGTAAGTTGCATTTTTTTTGTATGCAGCCCCCCTGAATTTAATGCCCACGAGCCGCCACTGATCAAGTGCAACAGACATATACATTAATACTTCCTAAATATGCAAACAGACAGTTGAAATATGCATCCATAGATAGTTGCTCACCAGTTCACCACCAGGATCGCTACTATCGCCTCATCACAGACTCTTTCCCTAGCAGACCATTAATGGCGAAGTGCATCAACATTGATTAAAAACGCAATAATCATAGATTACGAAACGATGGTTAAATAGTAGCCGTGGTTAAAATGTAATTTATGTGCATCATTCATAATCACCGATTACTAAAACATGGCTAGCTGACACCTCATTTAACCAGAGTAAAGTCTATGATGGTACATTGTTTCTACAAAATGACTAAAGGAAAGCATCCATACCGCTGCAAAGATAATAGTCAACGTCTAAAAACGACTGCGCTCACTATGTTCTACATCGAAATGAACGTATCCTACATTTTCACGTTGCAATTGTTTGCCTTTGGGCGCTGTTATATTTGTGAGTTCCATTTCTTTGTTTTTCAGTACTTTTAGGTTAAAATCGTACAAAATGGAAAATTGAATCCAAAAATGATTATATCCCAATGTTAGGTTGAAGTATCGATAGACTTAATTACTAGATTTAAATGTAGGCCTGTTATATAAAAAAGATGGAATATCCATAAAGGAAAAGGATACAGAAAATTGGTAGGAATGTGTGTACGATTTTGGGCTACACCAGGGAATTGTGCATTATCCTAAGATCCATCCATAACCTCTCTTTGTTCAGCCAGTGACATAGAGAAAGAGATACTGGTATTCGAGTATTCCCTCTTAAAATACAGAAAATAATAGTTACATAGAATCGTAATATAAGCAGCCGATCCGTAGGAGAAATATGATTGTTCTTGTGTTATTTCAATTGATCCATTTGTAGATTTTGATAAACGAAATCCCTCCTGAAATTTTCTGTCACCTAATTCCTCGCAAGAATTCTCTCTTTCCACTAAAGAACCTTCACGCTCACGCTCTATCCAAGTAATTCAAGTACTGCACAATAATAATCGTCTTCGAAATAATCACCTGTGGTTCTGGCCGCCATTTTGCTTTACTTGCTCTATTAATCGCTGGTTATCTCCTTTAACCGCTCATATTTGGCCGGTTAGAGATTACTGTGGTTAACTTCCTATTTAAGTTGTAACCGAGGTCGATCCACCGTAAAAATGCTTAATCGGGGATTAGGTCACAATTTTAACCGATGGTTACACTAACCGACGTTGATGCACGTGGGCATAAATGTATCAATGACGTTATAGTTACCTACCTAGACGCACAGCGAGCGCTGCTGTGCTGTACAAAATGAAACCCTTCGCGCATCGACATTATTGTGGCAAGTGTGGCATTTAACAGGTAGTTGTGATAGTGACTGGGAGTATATCCAGTGTGCATTTGATGAATCTATTATAATCATGCATTTTTGTAAGGCTTATAACTGCACAAATCGCTTCAGGAAATGCTACAGCATCACTCTTCTTGCGTAGCACTTTTATGTAGATTTAATTATTCTGTTAGCTTACACTAAAACTATTTCGGCAAACATATTGCTGCTGTTTTTTATATGATAGAAACATTATTATAAAATTTGTTATTTCTAGCTTTCCCCCTAAAAAAATAGCAGAACTACTGTTGCGATTGGTTATCTGCCATTAGAAGAGATCTGCCATTTATTCGAACAAATTATCACAACATAAATTGTATTCTGAACATTTCACAGAAGATTGCTTCCGGAAATCACATGAAAAAAGGAAAGTCACGCAGTTTCATTCCTCTTTAATTTTTCAGAACATATTATGCTGATAGGTTCATTGTTGAAACAAGTTAAGTTCACATAGACCTAATTTCCATTGGCTTGAACTTCATCATTTAAAAGTATAGGCTATTTAGTAGAATTTCTTTTTTTCGTGATGTAATATTATTTTTAGATAGCAAACATCCTATGAGGATTCTCAAAAGTACTGGAGTCTAAGAACCAGACAATGTAACTGCTATTGCGAATTGTTCACACGTCCCTGATACTATTAGTGCGGAACGCAATTATATGCTCAATCTCAAAAAAAAAAAATTAGATTAATGGAAAAGGTGAGTTATAGAACAAGAATGAACAGATTAGGAGTTTGAAAATGAAAATCTGGCTTGTAAAAGAAAATGTGACAGATTGTTGTTTAGTCAACTGTCCGAAGACAGGTCTGAACATCACAAGTGATACCAAGACGGCAGTTAGGTCAGAAGATAATGGGGTAGGGTGGCCAGTTCATTTTCCCTTCCATTGCATACATCGCCGACTACCTACATATTACACTAGTCAGACTTCAGATGCATACAAACAATTTTTCTTCCTCTGACACATATCGTCAAGTGAGATGTAATGCCTGATAATAGATGTAGGCCTACATATCAGCCAGAACCTCAATCAGAGAATGTGACAGAAATGCAACTATAATATCAAACTTAAGAAGTTTGACTAAAAAACTGAAGGAAAAACAACCTGATTAAAGAAAATTTGCATGACATTGTAAACAGCAAATTTTTCAGATCTGACGCTTGATTTAATAAAGAGAGCTACAATATCCCATAATAATAATAATAATAATAATAATAATAATAATAATAATAATAATAATAATAATGATAAATATACCCCTATATTATTATTATTATTATTATTATTATTATTATTATTATTATTACTATTGAGCTTCCAATTTAATGCATTTTGAAGTGAGATTTAGTGGATTGATTAATAGCACTCAAAATAATAAAGTCTCTTTACTTTTTTTATGATAAACAGTAGGTCTACATTTTCTTCATTCCTGTCCGTTTTTATTGTGACCTTGTTCGTCACAATAACACTTGTATGGTATTTAATATGAATATAAAGAGGATTGTTAGTTTTGAAAATATATATATATATATATATATATATATATAATTATAGAGCATATAGGACTGTAGGTACTTTATTTCTTCAAGTGCAGTAGGCAGGCCTTCGTAAGAAACTTTATTGACGGAATATAATCCAGTTATATTGGTTTTATAAATCGTATTGTGTACTTATTATTTTATTATAGTAAGGATAAACAATAATTTCACAGTTTATCATATTTTGATGTATTATTAAGAGTCCGGAAACGTATATTTGTTATATTTGTAGCTAGAAACTTAATAGCCTGCTAGCTTGAGCTGCCACAGTAATGGCGTCGTGCGCAACGTTCTATTTGACCTGTCCCGTATGGTCTGCGCAGCCACTGGTGTAGGGCCTTGAAATGTATTGTACTTTCGATATCGTGTTCTTTTGAACTTCCTTCCACTATTGAAATATGAAATACATAAGGTTTATATATTATTTTCATAAAATATATATTATATTCTATAAACTCACCTTCCTGGATCTTTCGGAAGAAGGATAACTCTAACCTATTTTTCTTACAATTTATAGTACTCAGTGGCGGCTCGTGGGCATTGAATTCAGGGAGGCTGCATACAAAAAAAAATGCAACTTACATTATTTAAAGATTAGTTCCATGCGCCTTGTCTTGTAGGTTGCAAACTTTAGAATCATCTTCTTATTAAAATCCGATATGTCGTTTAACATAGTTTTTACAATGGAAAACATAGCTAATGCGGTCAGTCTCTCTTCTCTCATCGTATTTCTGAGATAGGATTTTATTCTCTTCAAACATAAAAAGCAACGTTCTGGTTCGGAAGCTGTCATTGGTATGGTGATGGTGATAGCTATGCGTAGTAGAGCCACAACTTCTGAAAATGAGGTCTGCAAGTTCTCAGATAGAAGAAACTGCAAAAGTATGACTGCGTCACTGATATTTCTGAATTCTTGTCTCTGATACAACACAGTGAGTTCCGTTTTTAGTTTGTCTTTATCGAACATTGGAAAAAGCTTCACACATACCTTCAGGTCATTTTCAGGAAATGAGCTTTTATAGCATTCAAATTTTTCTTGACACAGAATAGAAGATAATATCAGATGATCTATGAACTGGAATCGGGTGTTAGCTTGTGTGATAATGAGGTCACACACTTCCTTGGCTGCCGCAACCCTTGTCTTAATCCCTTCGATCTTACGACGCTGTTTAGGGTTTTCATTTTCACAGATCTCGCTGCTCAACTGTGCACTGTTCCGTATTGTCTGTATGGTATTAACAAAGCTTGATATGCAGAGTCGGGCTCGGTAGCATAGTCGGTTGCGAGTTCGATCCCGGCCCAGGTCGATGGCATTTAAGTGTGTTTAAATGAGACGGACTCATGTCAGTAGATTTACTGGCATTTAAAAAAAATCCTGCGGGACAAAATTCTGGCACACGGGCGACGCTGATATAACCCCTGCAGTTGCGATGTCGTGAAATAAACCATAACTTAATTTTTTATGTAGATTTGAGCCTTAGAAATATCTAACTGGCGATGTTGTAGTTGGTTGTATAATATATCTACATGATACATCAATAAATGAAAAAAACTGAGCCAGAAATTGAATTCAGGATCTTCAAGAGTACGCACCAGGGCGCTTGCCTCATTTATAGTGATGTTGTTAGATGTTTCAGATTCCGTTATGGTTTGAAAACATTCTAGCAATGGCTCCTTCTTCTCATGAACAACATTTACTGTCCTTATTTTAAAACTCCATCTTGTTGCCCCAGCTGATGGAATTGTCTTTGAAACACATTAATCTAATGCAGACTGCGTGGAGATCGAGAGAAGAAAGCAGGGATACTGGATAAATCAGCAAAAAAATATGCGGGCTTTGTAGGTTATTTTGTTTAGCGGCTCTTTCCATTATGAGATTCAACTGATGGGCACTTAATTTCACATTTCTCCTGAATTGTTAAGGTACTGAACTGAATAGACTGTAAATATTGTACAGAATTAAACATTGTTGCACTTGTTATACTCACAACATTGAAGAAAATGTATTTAAAACTGCGCGCTACTGACAAACTGCTGCAAATTTTGCAGCGCCTGGAAACTCTGGTTTCATGGCGAGGGACAACAGGGGGAGGGGTAAAACTACGCGCAAAGCATCCGAGACGAGACTGGCAACACCAGGGGAGGAAGTGACTTCACTAACGATTGCCTGCATGTCAATGAGAGCGAAATTTTTAAATAATTCGAGCCGCTAAATGAGAATGTATAATAAATGTATTTCACAACATAAAACGAGACAAGAGCCACAAATGTCTGGGGGTGCTGCAGCTCCGCAGCCCCCCTTCGAAAGCCGCCCTGCCTTGATTAAAAAAATACTTGAAATCTCACTTGCATACATATGTCTTAATATTTTGTGTCTCACTGTACCCACTACTCCCCTATTTTGTCTGGTTATACGAAATTTATTGGTTTGACTTAACAGTTGACTCACGAGACCTAACCTAAAAATGTATTTCGTTTGACAACATGAAATTATTAGTAATAACTCCGAAAACTTACCTCAATATAGTCTTGAATTATAACCACAACGCAACACATAACATAACTATTATGTATTAATACAGTAGTTTATTAATCCCAATATTAATTAATTATTAGTATGCTCAAATTTCACTAGCTTCCAGTAACCGGCTCTGAAATGTAGTACAATTTTAATTTCATGCAACTCCAGTACCGACAAATATTGTCGATATTTGTCTCGGCTGCCAACATACCAGTTACAAAATCACTACCATTTGTAGTATTTATCAGTGTCGAAATTCGAAACGAAGTTGGCAAAAGAAAATTCAACCTGCAAACTAGAAAATCACCACAATATATTACCATGTGTAGTAATGGGGGAAAATGGTAAGGTTTTACCTTTAGGGTATGAAGTAAGCCAACCCGGACTATAGATGTTTATCATGGAACCAAAAAATATTTTTAGTAGATTATTTTACGACTCTTTATCAACGTCTTAGGTTATTTAGCGTCTGAATGAGATGAAGGTGATAATGCTGGTGAAATGAGCCCGGGATCCAGCACCGAAAGTAGCTTCTTTATACGATAATGAATAAATGTCATAATTAATATCTCAAAAACTAATTGAGATAACCTAATGAAATTTGGTACAGGTGTTTCACTTACAATATGAATTATGCAGTAAAAATTTCAAACCATTTGGTTAAAAACTACGGAAAATACAAATTTCAGTGCTCCCTTGCCTTAAGAATATACGAGATATTGTCATTTATTTTTACAGCTTCAGTCATTGCCAACTGCGAAAATTCTAAAATGGCAATAGTTTCAGAAATAACTGAAAAATTATTGTTAACCATATTATTAGTTACGGGAAATTCCTATGAGATTCACCGAGTTGCCTGGAGATTGGCAGATCCTACTGCATGACTGTTGTGAGTTGTCTGTACGTACGAGTATAACAGGGCTGGGCAGCAAGAGCGGATTCTACTCTCTCACGGGGAGACATATGATTTCTCTTCATCCCCTTTCTTCCCCGCCGAACTCCGCTGAGCGTTGATTCAGTGATGGATGAATATAAAGCGTCCCCGTTTAGAGTCTAGTTCCGCTCCCAATGCCCAGCCCTGGAGTATAGTGAGGATCGCGTAAGAGTAATTCCTATAAGACTAATTTGGCCGTCTCTTCAGTGTTGCCAACTAATACCAGATATCACCAAGGAGGGTAAAATCACAATGCTTTCTTTGGCATAACAGCGCAAGAAATGAGCTGTGGGGCAGAATACAAATTCTCCATGTTTCCCACTCATTACGTTAGCCCCGCCATTAACCAGAACAATTAATTTATGTGGTTCAATTATGACTGAATTTCCGTTAAGCTATATTCCATTAAGATAGTTTGCACCAAACTTTCAGCATCATGTTTTGGTGGCAGTGAAGAGAAATGTCCAATAATTGTATTGCTATCCAGCAATTCATTTTGAATTATTTTCGTAGTTCCTTTGAATTGTGACGAGCCCTATAAATGATCATTGAAAGTTTAATCTAAACGTGGAGTAAAATCAGTCAAACTTCGAAATCTTCTGATTCGGCAAGTCCTCGCATCGCTAATTCAAATGCGGCACAGAATTTCACAGAGTTAATTATTTTAGATAGACCATATCTAATTTTAGAAACATCTTCATCTTGTTTCTGAATGTTAATCCAATACGCAGAATCAAACTGTTAGAATTTTTTTTATTTGAGTAGGTTATTTTACAACGCTTTGTCAACAGCTTAGGTTATTTAGCGTCTGAATGAGATGAAGGTGATAATGCCGGTGAAATGAGTCCGGGGTTCAGCACCGAAAGTTACCCAGCATTTGCTGATACTGGGTTGAGGGAAAACCCCAGAAAAAACCTCAACCAGGTAACTTGCCCCAACCGGGAATCGAATCCGGGCCACCTGGTTTCGCGGCCAGACGCGCTAACCGTTACTCCACAGGTGTGGACAGCTGTTAGGATATTTTAATATCTCTAGCAGTGACAAATCTGTTTGACTTGAAATGTGTTTTCGAATTTTCATGCTTTTCTAGTTTTATAAGCCAAATTAACTAAATCCTTCACTCCGGTCTTTGTCCATGTATTATCTCCTCTAAACAGAAGACACTGGTGGGGGAGACAGCGTTTTCATGAGCGCAGCGAAAAGCCAATCGTTTCCATTACACATTTCGGCATTAAAATGACTAGTAAGCTACATGATTTCCTCGACTTTTTCCAGAAATTACAATATTTAAATTTGGTGTAGGACGTCCTAATTTCTTAAGTTAACGTCCAATTTCTCTTTTAATTTCGAAAAGGGTTGGTCGATTAGGTTTTCATTTCATTCATTTTTAATATAAAATATTTCCTTAGACACACTGACTAATTACATCACACCACCCACAGTACTATAGCACACTGGAACTGTAATGATATGCAGTAGTCCAGGAGCCTATGTGTTCTAACGCAGGTCATAAAGAGATGATGATGTTGACGGTTTTTTTGTGTATTCGGAGAGAGCTGCTTCGGTTGCAGCTCTAATGCAGTCTTATGGGACGGTGAAGAAAACCAGTTTTCTGATGCCGACTACCCTACGTTGAGCTCCAGGAATTGCTGATCACAGATCTGAAAAGTACACTACAGCTAAAATTCTCGAGCAGCTCAAGGCTCCTACAGACAGTAAAATCTCAAATCGAAGGAGAATGAATTGGAAAAATAAATGAAACAATGAACTAGATTACATAAAGCACGTTTTACATTTTTAATTTTACAGGTCCATTTAAATGGCGGTTCTGCAGCTCTGCAGTTATTATTGTAGAGCCACCCCTGAAATTCATAGGCATTATCAACTTTATTTCATTCAGATCAGTGGCGGCTCCTGCGTATTTCTTAAGAGGAGGAAAGAAGGTAACAGGACGAAATGACACCTTCTTGGATGAAACATGCTACAAATTAGCCAACATGCACACATGTGTTGAGATTGGCCTTCCCTTCTGTATAGCAATAATCTGTTCTTGTAAAGTGAGTTTCCCAAATTTTCCATAATATATAATGTTTTAACTTCCATTCATTGTTGAATAATTGCACAAATTAACAATTACAAGGAAATTCACCTCGCAGCATTTTTCGAGCACACTACAGCATCACACGTATTAGAAGAGTCTAGCTACTAACACGTAATCGGAACCGCGGAAATGGGAATGGGAAATAATCTGATGACAGCGAGAACACTGCACCCACCCACGTGGTCTGTGTTGCCACATGTACATTTTACAAGTTCAGTATCACATGCTTTTGAAGATATCAGTTCTTGTAAAGTTATACTACCATTATTGTTCAAAGTTGCCGGTGGCCAATTTTTTATGTTAAAAATAATGTAGTTTGGAGTACCTACTTTCAATTTCAAATGTATTTGTACAAAACCGACAACTTGGCTGTTGCCCTGTCTAGTACACAATGAATGGAAGTGAATTTCAGGGACCAAAAAGATCTGCGATACTAACGTAGAACTGCTTCCTCTTTGTTTTATATAAACCCGACTTTAACTTTCAAATATCCTTGAAAGTTTCAAACCATGAATAGTAGCCTATATAAAGTGCAATGAATAATATTTTTTATTTCTAATTTAAAAAAAAAAAGTTTGTATGGTGTCTTTCATAGCGTTGCGTTAAAACTATTTTATTGTGCCTCCTCCTAGATGTGTTATAGTCTGGTTGAATGCAAGATCGTTAGATGGCAGCGGTAGCGAGCTTGCTGCACGACCAGTCGGTTTCTATTTCCCGCCCATGCGCTGATTCAGAGGAGGATCTCCTCCCTCTCCGTTCATTTACACGCTTTAAAACTCTGCTTCTTTCTCTGGCCGCTAGTGCGCTGTTGTCTATGTGTGCTAACTGCAGTAAAGGAGGAATGGATTGACTTTCCTCCACACAAACAATCATGCATCTTTCTCACAGTTTTCTAGCAACACATGAGCGCGCATCGTTTAAAGCTCGATCAACCGAGGTTTTCTTATAGCTGTGAATTTAAAAATTATCGAATCTTCCTTGAATTTCAAGGCACACATTTTATTTGGTATTTACTTTCAAAAGAAGAAAAATGTGAGGAGGACGTTCCTCCCTTCCCTCCCCCGAGGAAACGCCACTGATTCAGATGCTAAATAATCTGATATGTTCATACAGCTTCGTAAAATAACCCACTAAAAATGACTGCATACAAGTCGGGTAATGAAGGAGAATCATCTCGTGAGTTGCAGGGCTGTACATCATCCCTCCTGTACGAGGGTGAAGACGATTTTGCATAGAACATAGAGTCTACAAAATGATACAGACTTTCCATAACTTATTCTACATTTATATAAAATTCTCTAGTTTCTAAAACTGCATAATTTGTATTTCAAATTTGGAGTGATGTGTTAAGAAAAATATTCTGGAGTCTTTTGACTACAGTTTAGCGGTTTTTTTAAGCTTGTGCAGCGGTAACTGGAGTTCTGAGTTGGCAACACTGGCCACAGGCATAGCTACTCAGTCGAACGAAAGGCGCGGAAGTGAAAGCAAGAGGGCTAGATTTGGAATCTCTATCCACTACTGTTGCGCGGAAGTGTATTGTGTATTTTACGAAGAATATTAAGATACGTAAGTAAAAGACTATCAAATATATTTTTAATGATTAAGAATATTCGTTTGAAAGATAATACATAGCATAGATCTTCCTAAAGTTCGGCCAAACTGTTTCTCTCATGTAATACCGGTACCGTATCCAATATTTTTTCGGTGGTACCTGACCAATTGATCAAGCATACGTGTGGAGATCTTTCCATTTATTTGATTTTACTTCCTTCGTCAAATTGGAAGAAAACTGTCCAAATAATGTGTCCTTCCCCTATTTTATTGATTTCCATTTATTTGATTTTACTTCCTTCGTCAAATTGGAAGAAAATTGACCATATTTGTAATTTGAAATCTTAGAAGTAATTACAGTGTATGTAAGTAATTGTTTATTAATTATGGGTAATTCCATGATAAAATGGACAAAAATGTTGATTTTCTGATTTTATTGAATATTTAATTTTTATAGATGAAATGAAAGAGAATTTAATATACTTTTATTTCCAGAATGAATTTTTGTATTATCAAGTTATGTCACTTACTTTTAGCACCAGTTTAAAGAATGAGTCTTGAAAGGTATTTTGCTCATTTCAAAATGCCCCATTTGCAACACTGCTTTTAAGTTGATAAACCTGTTAGGTAATGACTGCACTGTTGTAGATACCTGCTGTTATTTGCTTTTGAGCTTCTAACACTACTTTTGAGGTAAAATATGCTATTATTATATATCATAAATTACAATTATTTAAGCATACCTATGGCTTGCGTTAGTCTGTAACCAAAATTTATTTACTTTTTATCTGGTGAAGTAGCCTAAATAATTATCAACTTGAACTTATTTACATTTTGACTGTAATGTGGGATCTAACCTACACAGCAATAGCAGTAAAAATTTTCAAATCCAAAAATCGTCCAATCTGTTATGGTTACAGACTTACAGAGGCTAAACATCCAAAATGAACTTTGCCATGGGTAAAAGACAGTAGTAAAGGCAAAATGAAACAATTCAATTTTTATGTTCCTTTTTAGGTCATGTAACATGGCTAAGACATCGAAAGAGAAAGTACAAGCATTTAGGGCAAAATTAAGTGATGTTAAAAAGAAAGAAATTCGTGAGAAGGATAGATTGCATAAAGCATCAGAAAGGTCGAAGAGAAGTAAAAAACAAATAGCTATTGATCGTGAGAAAGCACGCATTAGTATGCGAAAATTGCGTGCATTAAGAAAAAGCCAAGTCAAACAAAGTGAAGTGCCTAATAATGGAGATTCAGAAGAAATTTCATCTCCAAGCAAAACAGCATATGGTTCTAACCTGTCACTGTACAAGGCTGTCAGTCGTGCTAAACTGGCATTGCCAAAGAGTCCTCGAAAGAAAAAAGCTGTGGTTAGGAAGTTAGCAAAGTCATTTGGAATTGCAGAAGACAAAAATAAAGTCATCAGAGGAACTCCAGCATTGATAAACGAAGCAAAAGAAAGTGTAATAGAATTTTATCAACGTGATGATATTTCATGTATGACACCTGGACGAAAAGACTTTATAAATGTCACCAATGATGATGGTATTAAAAGCAAAGTTCAACGCCGCTACCTCCTCTACAGCATAAGAGAGTGTTTTGAGCTCTTCCAAGCAGATAATGTAGGTGAGAATGCTGTAAAAGTCGGCAAGTCCAAGTTTTTTGAATTACAGCCAAAGTTTTGTTTACCTATAGGCAAGACCCCTACAAATGCATGTCTCTGCATGTATCACGAGAACATGGCATTGCTTGTAAATGCTTTAAAAAAATTCTATCCAGATCTTTTACCTATTACGGATTTCATGGTCTGTGATATTGGAAATTCTGAGTGTGTCAATAGGAAATGCAGCATATGTACACACAAAGTCGAAACACTTTTAGCTACCATAGATGAAGACACACTTTCTGAACCACTACTGTACCACCAATGGATAAGAGATAGTGAAAGCAAAATGATAAAACGCTGTATTGAAGATTCTACTGTCAACGATGCACTTAAAGCATTAACTGTTATGTCACCAAAGTACCTCTTCCATTGTTATGTGAAGAAAAAGCAGTCTACTTATTTTAGAATGCTTCTTTACAATGCTTCTGATACTGAAGTTCTCCTCCAGGTAGACTTCAGCGAAAACTACAGCATCATCCATCAAAATGAGGTGCAAAGTGCACATTGGTCGCATGATCAAGTAACTTTGTTCACAGCATGCTTTTGGTACAGAGATAAGGTGAAAAGTTATGTGATTGTATCTGACTATATGACACATGACAAGTATGCTGTTGCACAATTTGTTAATGTACTTGTTGATGAACTTAAAAGTTTTGCTCCAAATGTCAGAATCCTTAATATTTTTTCTGACGGAGCTGCTCACATTTTAAACAGCGGTTCACTTTATCTTTGGCGACTACTGCTCCAGTTCCCATTAACTGGCACTTCTTTGCCACTTCTCATGACAAAGGGGCAGTTGATGGAATTGGTGGTACAGTGAAACGGAATGTATTTGATGGTGTGCGAGCAGGTTGTTTTGATCCCATTGATGCCAGATCTTTTTCTGAATGCGCAAGAGCTGTATCAGGAAAGACAACCATCTTGTTTATTTCCAGAAATGACATTGAAAACAAGAAAAAAGACCTCGATATTTTGTGGAATGGAATTGAGAAACTCCCTGACATACATAAGCTTCACTGCATCCGGGCACAACAACCCTTCATTGCAAAAATATCAGTAATTTCCGAAGAAGAGGGGTCATTGTTTGCTTTTAAAACTGAAGCATTCCATGATGTAAATCCAACAGTGACACCAACTGAGAACTCCAAAGAACCAGTGTGTCATATCAAATGTGAAAACTGGTATGCAGTGGATTGGCCACGATTTCAGTACTGGTTTATTGGCCGAACCATATCTGTTGAAGAAGACAAAATTAAGTTCCAATTTCTTCATCAGAAGAATCCTGAGTTAAATCAATTTGAGGAAGTTAATGACATTGCTTACGCTGATCCTGACAACATATTCTACTGTCTATCAGAACCTCCATATCCAATGTCATCTACAAGGTCTCGATATCTCAAGATCAGTAACTATGACTTCAAGAACAATAAAACCCTCTTTGTAAAGAGGAATAAAGTATAATCTGTGTTTTGTTCAAGAACATTAATGTAATTTTAGTGGTTTATTTATTTAATATATTAATGTATGGTACTATACTCTACATATTGTTTAGTTAGTTTTGATAGCATTATTTAATACATTTAATGAACAACTTGTAAATATTCACTTAAGTTCTTTTATACAACTGTTTTCCTCTTTAACCTTCAAACTTAGGTCGTTATTTGAATAAAAATGTTGTACTTATTTGAGGTGAATACAATGTGGACAAAAAATGTTAGTCTGTAACCATGATCTGTTAGTCTGTAACAAATATAACAGTAAATATATTATGTTGGCAAATCACGTGCTTAAGATGCAAAGCACGAATATAGAAGTTTATTAATGTTGTACAAATGTTAGTCTGTAACCATGGAATTGCCCTTATGTGTTTTTTTATATATTGGAAGTAAGAAATACTCTAGATAAAATAAGGGATGCCCAAAATAAGTTTAATTTAATGCTGTTTTCTAAACAAGATTTTTTCCTAAACATAACAGTATTAATTATAATATGGTGTGAGCTTTTTTTATTAAAATCTTAAGCTAATTTCTTGTCATTTTAAGAGTAATTTATCTGTCATTCGTGGTATTACAGCAACATGAAGCGGAAAGGATCAGGACACTATATCTAGTAAAACACATTGAATTATAACTTAATATTTCCAAAGGTGGACTAGTGTCCGTATAACATTTCCATGGATTGGAAGAAACTGCTGTTTTACAAGTAGGGAGTTACCACCATATTGTCGTTATTCGAACCGTGATTTCCAATAATCTCTTAGCTCTGATGTACAGGAAGCATATTATATTTCTTCGTAAATATGTTTAAACTTGTTTAAATATTTTATATGTTTCAGACATTATTTTTATTATGTTAATTGATTTTAATAATAATTTCAGTAAACGCCTAAATCAAACATAGGTAGAGTCCATAAGCCCAGTTTCTCTCCGAAGCATTTCCAGTTCACTGCGGGCTAAAGCAAGGAGATGCACTATCACCTTTACTATTTAATTTTGTACTAGAATATGTCAGAAAAGTCCAGGATAACAGACGGGTCCACACCTGTGGAGTAACAGCACGTCTGGCCGCGAAACCAGGTGGCCTGGGTTCGATTCACAGTCGGGGCAAGTTACCTGGTTGAGGTTTTTTTCCGGGGTTTACCTTCAACCCATTATGAGCAAATGCTGGGTAACTATCGGTGCTGGACCCCGGACTCATTTTACTGGTATTATCACCTTCATCTAATTCAGACGCTAAATAGCCTAAGATGTTGATAAAGCGTCGTAAAATAACCTAAAATAAAAAATAAAATTACAGACGGGGTTTAGAATTGAATGGGTTATATCAACCGCTTGTTTAGCCTATGTGGATGACGTGAAGAAAATCCACAAACTATTAGGAAAAAGATGCAAATTTTTCTTGAAGCACATAAGGAGATAGGTTTGGAAGTAAATCCCGAAAAGGAAAAGTATATGATTATGTCTCGTGACCGGAACATAGTATGAAATGCAAATATAAAAATTGGAAATTTATGCTTCGAAGAGATGGAAAATTCAAATACCTTGGAGCAACAGTAACAAATATAAATGAATAGGCCTAGCTCAGTTGGCTAAGGTGCTTGCCTGCCGATCTGAAGTTCTGCTCCACTGCGGGTTCAATTTCCGCTTGGGCTGATTACCTGATTGGGTTTTCTCCGAGATTTTCCCAAATCGTAAGGCAAATGTCAGGTATCTATGGCGAATCTTCAGCCTCATCTCACCAATACCATCGACGCTAAATAATGTCGCAGTTGAGACAGAGTCGTTAAATAACCAAGTAAAATGACTCGAGAGGAAATCAAACGCAGATTAAATATGGGAAATGCCTGCTATTATTCGGTTAGGAAGCTTTTGTCATCAAGTCTGCTTTCTAAAAAAACTGAAAGAATTCATAAAACGGTTATATTACCAGTTGTTCTGTATAGATGTGAAACTTGGACTCTCAGTTTGAGATAGGAACAAAGGTTAAGGATGTTTGAGAATATCTGGGGCTAAGAGGTATGAAGTTACTAGAGAATGGGGAAAGTTACACAATGCAGAAATGAACAGTTATTCTTCACCTAACATAGTTAGGAACATTAAATCAAGATGTTTGAGATGGGCAGGGCATGTAGCACATATGGTTGAATCCGGAAATGCATGTAGAATGTTAGTTGGGGACCGGAGGGAAAAAGACCTTTGGGGAGGCCGAGACCTAGATGGGAGAGTAATATTAAAATTGGTGTGAGGGAGTTTGTATATGATGGTAGGAATGGGATGAGGCGAATTCCATGTGTGACTTACATGATAATGGGTGCATATTTTAAGGAACAAAATATGATTTCTTGCTTCTTGCGTGTTGATGTGATTCAATCTTAGCACCGCAGTAGGCCTATTCCTGAATAGTTCCTCTTAATAATCATAAGAGAAAAGAGTGAGAATATATATACATTAAAATTGTTGGGCTTCTTGTTTATTAAATGTGACTTACATGACATGGATGAGGTAGAGCAAAATTGCAAACGATAAAAATTCTGCTCGTCTATGAGCAACAAAATATTGAACTGTTCTTATTTATTACAACACAAAACAGGCTTTATTATTCCATACAAATTTTATTTGACTCTTACTTGCTGGAAATTGTACAATACTAAATGGAATGTGACTTGCACAACAGCATCTTGTGACTTTCACTACCAAGTCCAGAAAATACAGAATGTATCAAAACAAAACAAGTTAGCTTATTCTGTGTAACAATTTAGACAATGTTGATTATTTTCTTGAGAATACAGAATAAAAATTGAACATTTAAGCAACATTATTTCAAATTTGGCAGAAGGCTTCTTAAGTCTACAGGAAATGAATAATGTACTGGTAACATAATCTTTCTTCAATTGTTGATTCAGGAATCTTGAACTTAACTTGATCATTGTCTACATTGTTTATATCTGTATTGGCATCTACCTGGATATGCCAATTAAATATTTTAATAACAGCATTGTTGCGCAGAAACTGAAGTCTTAAGATTTCTATTCTTCACAGACAATCTGGCCAACAAAATGGTGTGCTCTCGTATGGTGCAACAGCTTCTAAATAGTGATTGCTTAACTGCCCATCAGGAGACCGTAATATATTGTCTAGAACTTTTAATTTCTGCTCCATATTTTCATCTGAAACATAAATAGTATGTATGTGGAACACATTATTTGACAGGCTATATAAAAATTCTGTGCACATTTTGGGTCAAGAATTGTGCTTTGGTAGCCTCATGTATGCATCTCTTCCACCAAGACAATCTGTTGGTCCGTTCCCATGAGCAGTTGCTGAGCAAGTCCAAGTAGCTGGCATGTTATAATGTTTGAGTGCACATAGAGAAAATGTTTGCTTAAAATGTTGGGCACTTCTGTCAGACGGGAAATGTAAATTTTTTAATTTAAATTCAGTATGCCCATTCCGGAAAAGTTTGAATACTGCTACAGCATACTTATCATGTTGCATATAATTAGAGAATATAACATAGGAAATGGATTGTATGGAATTCTTTCTATCTCTACGGTCCACAGACCCAGAAACAAAATTTGAGCCACCTGAATTTTCTAAGTTCCAGTTATAACATACTGTGCGTTCTCAGATGGTCCAAATTAAGTTTCTGGGTCTATACAAAGAACACAACGAGATGAGCAAATTGTACTTCATCCTGATATTGAAATGAGTAATTTTCACTAAAATCCATGTGTGTTTTAAGCTTTCCTTCAGAAATATTTTCTTTTTATGATTGAAAATTATCAGCTTGTTTCCTTTTGGCAAAGATATGTCTAAACAAATTAGTAGTTTTTCCTGCAACATACCTAACACAGCCCTGGGCACAAAGGGGAAGGGAAAAGAAAAGGAGATACCCTCGCCCATGTCTTTTCCGCTTCACTGCTTTAGAAATGAACACTTAGTAAAGCACTGTGCATCAGTGATGGATATTTTAAGTGACGAGCTAGAGCCGAAAACTATGATGTATGCCTTTACTCAGCAATGCTTGCCTTCATATTGGTCCGGTACGTAACTGACTGCCAGGGAATGTGGAGTGAGGAGCTATGAGTAGTCTGCAGTACCTCAATTTCTCTTCACTGTCACAACTGCCTTGCCTAAAGATGCAGGACTCCTATATGCTTTTCTTGGAGATGATAAGGTATTATGTTGATTTTGCATTCTCTTAACTTTTTCACGGTACTTCCTGTGTTCTTCACGTCTTTTTTTCCTGTATTCTTCTGCCTTTGATTGTCCAGTTTCAACATTTGTTTCTTTGTCTGTCGTCTTTTCTTTCGGTTCTTTGTTTAATTTGCCTTGAATTCTTCAAGCTTATTCAAAATCTTCAGCTTTTCTCTTTCTTTTGGCTGCTGATTTAGCCATAATTCCTATAAGTCTCATTTATAAATAATTGAACCAATTTCAGGACAGATTTTCACGTACATAATTGTGACTTACACAATGTGTTTGAAAATCATGCAAGTGTAATATAAACAAAATTTTGCCTACCTATTAGTTATTTTTTTATGAAGATGATACGGATTTTTGCTACCACAACACCACCAGGCAAAACAACTAGAAGAAAAAAAAGAAGAAAATTGTTACTTCCACTACAGCTTAACATAACGTATGATAAATTATATTTGTAATGATTTGTTGCTTCTATATTAACTGCAATTTGTTTAAAATGATATTGACACACCATGATAAAAGATGAACTACCAGTACCAGTACCGACCTGTTTTAGAACTCTTCAAAAACTCTTCAAACTTTCAACATAAGTGAATGACCAACATTTTCCATTTTGAATGCTGCAGTGCTGCCAAATATAATGCCAGGTTGACATTGAAATGATCATTTCCTGAAAATATCATTTTTGGTCTATTTGAAAATTTATGTGAAATAGATATATTTAAAAATTAAATTTGTACTCTGATGGGTGTATTAAGATGGAAATAGATATTAATCTTGCTCAGGATAGGGACTGATGGCAGGCTTCTGTGAGGGCGACAATGAACCTCTGGGTTCTCTAAAAGCCATTTGTACGTAAATAAGTCTAAAGTAATAAGTAAGTAAGTAATACCTAAAGGAGGCAAGTAGTCGGATATTGATCTGTGTGCAGAACATATTGCATGTGCAAGTTACTGTCACAATGCTTATCAAGAGATGTTAGGCTTAAATTTGTTTTGTCTTCTTTAAAGATTTCTGTAATTGGACATTATATGCATTGCATCCCACACCACGCTGAAGTATCTGATATAAGATGCATATGGGGGTGTGATTAAATATAGGCTAGGCCTATATGAAGTAGCAGCTATAAATCTGGGCTCTAATCATGCAGGTTTCTTCTCAGTTGGCAGAAAAAAGATATATTGAAATTTATCTGAAAATAATATATATTACAGTAGGCCTAAATATAGGAAAACTTTTAGTAACAGTGATTTAGGGTTTTTTAGGTCTAAAGTCCAATATTAAAGTTTCATTTAGGTTCAACGGAATTCACATTTATGACTCCTATGACCATGTATCGAAAAATTATTGAAGAAACTCTGAATTTATAAGCAAGGGAAGAAATTGTTATAAACATCCCTGATTTCATAAAAAGAGAAATATGAATGAAAGGAAACTTATAACTTAACTGTAAGTATGGTGTAAGAAGTTACATTATTGAAAATTGGTAAGACTCAGCCTATTTTAATTTTATAAGTTTTTATTTTTTATAGAGCTTCATTTTGTATTATGTAGTGTAACAGAAAGTGCTGTAATAAGCCAGTCTTTGAAAGTGAAATATGTTAGTTCCTTCAAATGTTAATATCTTGAGAAAGATATTTATAATGGGCTGCTGAACAACTTAAGTAGTTCTGTTTATCTGGTCTTCCATGAAGAGAACGAAAGTCCTCTTTGAAAGGATCTTAAATTCATTAAAACTTTGACTGTATTTAAGCATTTGATTATTCAAAATCCCTTATATCCACTTTCATGAATTGAAGAATTTTGACAGTAACGGGTAGCAAATCTAGGGAATTTTCAACTTAACACTAACTTTTAACAAACGTTTTGTTTTAAATTTAGTGGCTTTTTTAATTAAAACCACATAAATCATTTGAATTCATTCTTAGCAAGCAATATGTGGGCATGACTCAATTATGATTATGGCTTGCTTGTAGTAAAGTCAGTATTAGAGTATTATTGAATTGTATCCTGTTCCTCCATACAGACTATTAGTGGTGCATTTTTTGAAAATAATATCTTCAACTAACACTGCACACGTTGGCGTGTAACTATTGTGCCTCTGCCTATTTTTTTGGCGATTATGATGGTGAACCCTGTTCTGAGGCTGGACACCCATAGTTCGGATTCTGTTGCCCTGTATGGTAGGTTAATGTGAATGTGGAAGTAGCAAGATGAATGAAGATGAAGGTGACAAGGACAGGAAAATGAATCTAGCATCTGGTGCCGAAAGTTACTCAGCATTTGCTCTTAATTGGTGGAGGAAAAGCCTTTGAAAAAACCCTAACCAGGCAACTTGTCCCAATTAGGATTCGATCTTGGGCCATCTAGTTTTCCAGTCAAGTGCTGACCAGTACTGTTCAAAGTGATAGACTGAGAACATTTTTGTTCGTGGTTTTTTTTTTTTTTTAACTGGTTGCTCTCTATGGTTGTGAAACTTGGACTCAACTTTGAGAGAGGAATAGAGATTAAGAGTATTTGAGAATAAGGTGCTTAGGAAAATATTTTGGACTAAGAGGGATGAAGTTACAGGAGAATGGAGAAAGTTACACAACGCAGAACTGCATGCATTGTATTCTTCATCTGACATAATTAGGAACATTAAATCCAGACGTTTGAGATGGGCAGGGCATGTAGCACGTATGGGAGAATCAGAAATGCATATAGAGTGTTAGTTGGGAGGCCGGAGGGAGAAAGACTTTTGGGGATGTCGAGACGTAGATGGGAAGATAATATTAAAATGGATTTGAGGCAGGTGTAATATGATGAGAGTGGATTAATCTTGCTCAGGATAGGGACCGATGCAATGAACCTCAGGATTGTCTAAAAGCTGTAAATGAGTGAGCTACTACGGACTTGATTGCTATGTAGTATGCAGCTTCGGATTATGACTTCTGATGTCATATCCGGCTATTTACTCATATCTAGTTAATTTCAGCTATAAATGTAGCTTTGGGACACGGCCATCGTCTGTTCAGCATTCTTAGATTCTGAAGCAAAATATTGTATTGATCATCAGCAAAGCATAAAATATTATCATGTTGCGAGTTACATTTTAATTGATGTTGGATGTGTAAATATTAAATAAAATAGGACTGAATAATGACGCTTGCAGTAGTCCCAATAATGTTTTTTGGTCATTACCAAATTTCTGACGTAGTTTAATAATATTATTTGTTATTAAAACAATGATATTTTGGATGATCAAATTTGGAATATTAATCTGTAATAACTTTTGTTGTAGGATATGAAGGTATATGTTATCATATGCAACCTCCATAGTGATTCTTATAAGCTAGAGGCCTGGATTCAAATCCCAGTCGATCCACCCTTACAAGTTCTCCAGGTGCTCTGGTTCCTCTGTGATATCCCAACAATTCTCAATCATAATTATCATTGAGATTGTGGCTGATATGTACACTGCCGCTCAAAAAGAATGAGCGTTTGTTCAAGGTCCCAAATATTCTGCACTGTGCATGCGACGCTTTGTTCACAAGACAACGCATATTTAAGTAGCTTAAATTCGCTTATTTGGTTGAGTAGTCTGACATATGTTACAGATCAGACCGGATAGTGTATGCTGGATCTTCTGAAGAATGTAATATGAATCGAATAGAGATATGTAATGTCAGCCGTGTAATTTGTATATGGATAAGTACACACTGAGTTATCAAAGCTCTCATAGCGTAGATGGGCAAGACAAAAACCACTATAGAAACTGGACTACATTGGCTTTCAGTCCGAATCCCGTGCAGTACCTTTTGTTTTAAAAACAGATTTCTCATAATTCTCACAAAGTTCTAGAATATTATAATAACTTTTTTTCTGCAAAAGGCTATCTGTCTACACATTATATTTAGGATAAGTAATATGAATTTAATGACAGTAAACATGAAACAGGAAAAGTTCACTAGCAGACAATGGTCGATTTGTTACCTGTAAAGAAAAGGTAGGACTATGGTCTATAATAGAGACCTGCAAAACAGCCCTTACAACCGGTTTAGATTGACCGGTCGGAGCTACAACCGGCTAGGATGAACATCGGACCGGTTACTCAGTTGTCGAGCGGTTATGCCTGATGTATTGCAGAGTAAACAGAACATCAGGCGCATTTACATGAAACTAACGTTTTTCGAGTACACAACCGGAGTAACAAGGAAATTTACGTTGTCTTGTTGAAAAAAAAGTGTTTGCAAGTACTCTTACAGTTCATTCGACATTATAACACATATATTTTCTTCATTATTCTGAACTTGCAGTAACTTTATAAGTATCGTATATATTTTAAACTTTTAGAGTTTTACTAATGAAAGTTGCTTATAGATATGTTAAACAATGTTATAGTTTTTCACAGAACCAGACGTGCACAAGCCATGTATATTTTTCTTACCAATAAACGCTATATAGCTGGCGTTTTTCTATACCAGTGTTAAACAGTATACGTCATAACTTCATCATTTGATTACGTCGTAACTCTTTCTCGTCACATATTGACTGAATCTTGTTCGATTTGTATAACCCAATAATCGATATTACATAAGTTCATGTAAGATCGCAAATTATTTAGAACACAAATCTCACATAGAAAGAAATGGTAAGGAGGAAGAAAATACGATCTCCAAATAATACCAGGTACATTTCATCATACAATAACTCTTTAACATTTTCTCAGTATACAAACAGAGTAATAATATTGAAATATATTTATTTTGTTTAATTACAAAAATATGTTTGCTTCAAATAGGAATACAAATAATTTGACACTTTAATACATTTATTTTTGTATTTCGAACTTGCAGTAATTTGACTAGTAACAAATAAATGAACAATGGACACAGTGACATCGAAGGAAATAGACGTAATGTATAATTTGAAATGTCATAATGTAAACATATTCAAAAATATAATTACAATTCATTATAAAACAAAATAGGAAATAAGTACATACAGTCCATTATGACGTTTGTACTTTAAACTAAAAAAAATATATAGGCCTACCTCTAAAACAACAGTTGCATGCTTTTTAATTATTCTAAGCAGTTGCAATATTATTTATTAAGAAATTAATTTAAAAAGATAAACAGTAATGTTATTTTCAACAATACAATTACTTTGGCTCCCAATGGTTGTTGTTCTGTACAAAATAAGTATAATTTACACATCTCTAAACTACGAATAACAAAAGAATAGCAAGTTTTAGAAACAAATAATTCTGTATAGAAAAGATCTACTTCAGAGAAAACAAGTGTCATTCAAAGAACTATTTTATTACACACGTGCTAATATTAACTATTTGATGTTCACAATTATTATTAGGGCCTGTTATCATAGACTACAAGTCAGAATTGACTTCTTGTGTTTATGTATTAATAAATCTGTTTTACTAGTCTAAAGTTACGCTCGGTGGAAACACTTATTCATGGAATGGCCAATATTAGTTTCACAAGTGTTGCTAGAGAGGCTAGAGTTATTTGGTGATCTTTCCACCAATTTAGTATTAGAAAATGAAATGAGCATAATATATAATGTGAGATATAATAAGTAAATAAGTCCAAAATAGAATTACAATTAATCACAAAACTTAAAATTAAATAGTTATTAACTCTAAATGCATTCCTCCAAAACAGTAGCTATTCATATACAGGGTAGAAGTGAAATAACCCTGCAGATTGTACCGGGCGATAAGGTTCACTATATTATGATTGTGATTGTGATATTAGAAAATTGAGTTGGATGTTTCAGCAGTCTGGCAACATCGCTGCTAGTTGCACACTGCTTTTTCTTCTTGTAATACAGATGTAAGACATCAACGAACTCAGGTCTGTCTCCCTAGGTCAAGCATGTCAAAGTGGGCCATAGATAGTATTTGTCATAGCTGTGGTTCGACTTTTCTACAGTGGCCAGATGATTGACAACTCAGCTGAGAGTTCGATTGCTCGAAAATTAGTTGCTACACTCTAGTCATAGTAAACATACTAAAAGCATTGGTTGTATTAGGTTTCAGAAGATATAAAGTTATTTTTGTTTTACTATTGATCAAGTTTACTGTTTTTTAAGTGTGTCATTATTGTAATATTATAATTCAGTTTTCTAGTGTAAGCAAAAATTACAACCTTGGTAATTTGTGGATACCGAAAGTTTTTTTCTGCAATTTACGCTTTACAACATCTGTAGTTTCACGCTGCAGGCTGTTTGTTCCTCTTGACGATCCTCAGCTATAATATCTGGATGGTTCACTGTGATCTTCATTTTATATGCCAGAGCCGTCCACCCACAAAGAGATCGAATCAACTCGAATACTCGTTAAACCGAATACTGAAGCAGTACGCAAGCAGATGTACTTCACATACTGCCTATAACGCCAGGCATTCAGTAGCGCTATGTAAGTTTCTTCGGTTTTCAACCGGTTTTGCAGGACTAGTCTATAATGCCATCCCTGTAGCTATGCCTATGTAATGAGTAGAGACGAGAATTTCGTGCACTATAAAATCCAAAATATGCATGCATTCATGCGCTATCAAACTATGAAACATGTACGACGATTAAGCGTACATATATTAAAATATATTAAAATATCCACTTTCATTTTTATTCCAAATATCTTATTTCACTCCACTTTTTGCACAGTTAACAACCTAACAACATTTCTAAATTGAGGTTCCTACCCTTGTCAGTCAATATGTTTTTGTAGGCAGAGAATGTCTTTCTACACCGCAAGAAGTTAGGGTGCAAACTTGAATGAACATATTTGTGACAGTGTCAGGTCAAATTCTTCATTCAAGTTTTCGCCACAAATAACCTTCTTCACTGAACAAAAGAATCCGTTGTCCGGGTTCGCATTTATGACCCTGTCCAGTTTGTTTTCTGTCGCTACATCCACTTCCCCAAAGGTATAACTGCTTGAAATTATGTAGTACATTTTATCTGAAATTATAACGGACCTTGTGGTCACTAGATACGATTTTAAAACGGACATCGTAATTTAATTAATGAATTTAAAGAAGTTTTGTAATTTTTTACAAAGAACAACTGCCATAGAAAATATTATGAAACAGAATAGCTGTGCTTACCTCTTTACTGCAACAATAGCAGAATATGACAACCCCATCTAATCTAATAAAATCTTTTCCTTTAATCCACTGTGCAAAGAGTACACTTTTGGAACCTTTAATTGAAGGCATATTATAACCACATTAACACAAACAAACAATAAACACATTAACCATTTACGAGGTTCACACACTGCAAACACAGTTTAGCAAATGATTCCAATTTTAGAAGAATCTAAATTGCTACTAGTATTGGAAAAGGTGCTTTTGATCTAAATTATTTGTCGACAGTTTCCTTAAACCCCCTATATTTTTTCTCTACTATTCTCAAAATATGCAACTTCATAAATCCATTTATGACGCGCAGTCTGTAGAGGGTCGTCGGTAAAATGTTGTAAAAGTGAACTTTCGTCCAGAGAAATGTCCTCTAACATCTTATTGTGAAAACGTAACGTTTTATTTCATTTTTCTGTGATTTAGTTATTTTCTTTTCCTTCGCCAGTCCTGATTCTGAAGCTAAAATAAGGCACATAAAAATCAAGAATCTGTGGGGTCCACTCAAAACCATTAAAACTGAATATAATTTATATTATATGCATTATTCAGCTAAAATTGCTTAAATGTGCATTATGTATGTTTTTATTCTCAAAAAGGCCAAAACATGCAAATATGCACAGAAAAAGTAGGGGAGACTGTTGTACCTTTAAACACTTTTCACATTTTATTTATTATTATTTATTTATTTATTTATTTATTTTTTTTTTTTAGTTTTGGGAAATTACGTTTTTTAAATGAAAAAATGCTTGAAATAATTATTAAAGATTCCTTTACAACTTCCTGTATGTATTTTCTTGTTTTACAGATCTATTAAGGATGGAAAAAATAAAATGAAGGAATATGTAATGTGTTCAAAGGTACAACAGGTTCATGTACCTTGTAACAGGTACCTTGGGACACATGGCGTATAGGTGAGAATATAGCTTTAAAAATTGACAATCATAATTATTTAAAATGTATTTGCCATCATAAACCAGAGCAGGCTTCTCTGATTGAGATTTTATTTCCTGCTTCAACAGCTTTCTCCAAGGCATCCGGATCAACTGGGGGCCTCTTAACTCCAGACTTACTTCGTGACATGATCTTAAAATAAAAGAAGAACAAAAACCGACAGCATCGTATATCTTAGAACATGTTCCATGATACAAGGTGTTTCGTGTTCAAAAAACTAGAGATTCGAATAAATGATGAAAATTAAAATATGTTATTACTCACCAGATGATAGGAAACACACTGTACTTGATTGATAGTAACAAATATAATCTGGTTTTGTGTTAGGAAACATATCAGTAAACTAAATGTTTACTTTTGGTACTAAAAAAATTTTGGCATAGAACTCACACTTTGCAATAAATCAAACCGAAACTATGACCAGAGCTACTTAGCGGCTTTCTCTACAATCTACTTAAGTTTGAGTCCTCTAGGTAGCAGCAAAAATTAAAAAACAAAAACAAAAAATGTTCAAAGGTACACTATGCTAAAGGTACAACAGTCTCCCCTACACATATTTAGAACCAGGAAGTAATGAAATGGATAACTACCAAGTTTGAGCTGTCCTATGTTCCTATAAAAACGTGCATTTGCATGGGATTCTCGTCTCTAGTAATGAGTAGGTCTGTGACAAGTTAGGCAAATTAACATGTACAATGGTTTGCATTATAATTTAATACTAGGTCACAGGTACGATTCAGCATGTTATATTCTGTTTGCGTTTTAAATATAAGATTGCATCATAAAAATGCACAATAATGTTCCATATGCCATTTTCATCACCATAGTGATCTCTTAGAATGTTCATAAACGGTAACAGACTTCCTCCCCTGCCTGTATTTAAGAGTAGCCTACTTTCTTCGTAACCTCTGAGAATGGCGGACAGGCGAGATCTACGTTTGCAATTCATAGGACTCATTCGCACCGCAGCAGGAAGAGAGCTTGGAGTTCCAGCGTCTGCGGCTTGAAGGTGGATCAGTCAGTTTCGCCTAGGCGGAGAATTTCTTTCCGGAAAGAGGACACGAGTTTAATTAGGGAAGCTAGACGTCACCCATATCTAACCTCCCCTGAATTAATAATCAGTCCAACATTCCGGGCTCTGCAGCAGCTGCTAACAGACGCTTCCTTAGCCTGGTGTAAGGTCTTGTCAGGAAGGATAGGTTGGATGATGAGCAGATCGTGGATCGTCTAGCTTTCGCTTCTACTCGTGAGGACTTACCGCAGAAATATAATCTTCTCCACAAAGTAACCCCCTCAGTATCAGCGACGGTCCTGTTCGTGTATGGCTGGATGACTGCCGACATGATGCTCGCCTTGTGTACCCGGCTGCAGGTCGGGTCGCATGTTGGGGTGGCCGGGGCAGAATTCTAGCACGTGTCCAGGGAGGTTCACGGCAACCTAGCTCTCCATATTTTGTACCGTACTAGTTCCTCCGCTCGGAGCGTTATCCTGAAGGAATACTTGTGTTCCAACAGGATAACCATCCGGTGCATCACAGCCTTCGGGTTCAAAGATGGTTTTTGGGGGAGGCGCGATACCCATCTCTTGGATCACCCTCCAATGTCACCTGATATGAACCCCACGTGTGGGCGAGAGTGAAGGCAACTACGCTCCAAATGGCCGGACCTTATCGTGGCACAGAGCTGTTGATGCATGGAAGAGGTGGCACTGCATCAAGAACTTCTCCACAATCTCGTGAACTCCATGGTGCGGCGAGTGAGAGCTGTTGTTATATGTTACTTTCCTATGCCCGTGCGTCCTGCATAAACCATTCAAACCTGTCGCGCCAAGCAACAGCCACTTGTTCTTTCTCTCTCTCTGAGCTGGTTGTCTCGCTTTTTTAGTTCTTTCTCGCCTTGGTGCGGGTGGAAACGAGTAAAGCGTGGCTTCACCCCAGCTCCGCGCCCCGAGGCGGTGAAATTTTCTACAGCGTGGGAGTGACGCCACGCTTTGCCTCAGAAGCCCTATATAAGGAGACCGAGTCTCGACAGCCAGCGGGGGTCGATCATGAGAAGACTTCTTTCTTGGACGTGAAAGGAGCAAGACGTGTCCTGACGTTCTGATTGGCGCACCGGCGAAAGCAGCTTCCGCGGACAACCAACCAGATTCCTCAGTCCTACAGCAGCAAGCGAGCGCAGCAGCCAAGCAGCTCTCGGCCAGGGAGGCTCGAGGCGCCGAGCATCGTACTTCTGTCGGCCAGGCGGCGGACACCTACGTGATCGGCACTTCTTAAAGAGCAGCCTATTGGTTCCCTTGCCGCACCGGCGCTCAGCGCGAAGAAAGCCGCGCAGCCTACGGAGGGCTGTGCGCACTAACTTCCCTAGGCCAGGCGGATCCCGGTCGGGGATTGGGTCCTCTCTCGAGGAGACCCCTAGCCGTCCTCGGCCCCTAGGCAGGCTTCCTGCTAGGGAGAGACTCTGTGCCTTCGTGCCGGAGTGACTGCCCAAAGGCAGGGCCTTCGGGCTAATTTGCTTTCCGCCCTCCACTCTACTACTATTGCCCGGCCCTTCTGAGGGCTACGCAAATTTTCGTCCGGCCCTTATCAGGGCCAGCGAAATTAGCGAACCAAACCGACGGTCCCCGGCGGGCTCCGCAACGCTTGTTGCGATCGGCTAACCGGGCTAGGCTTCGGCGACCGGTCGGGCGTAACTGCTGGGCTTCCACCCTTAGTGGGAAAGGGGCCTAGCAGGTTCTTGCACTGCGGACAGAGTGCCGCTTAGGTCTCCCCCCCCTGACAGGATCGAATCTCTAATTCGAATGGCTCCAGTTAAGAGCAACAAGGCCACGAGCCAACCTACTGCAGGTGGCGTAAAGCGGTTGCTAGTTTGCACTAGCCAGACAGGGCCCACCACCTCCTACTTGCGCGTGTCGTGTCCCGCGCAGATTACTCCTCCGCCCAGGCGTCGGAACCTGCGATCGGCTGGTCCTATACGGACGCCGCCTGTCCCGGTCCCCGTTGCGGAGATCCTTGAGCTTAGACCCCCTACCACCATCCCAGTCCCTTCAGGACTCCCGAGAAAGCCCACCCCTCCCAAGGTAGCTCCCAAGGTCACTGAGGTGACACGTATTGACTTGCCCGGTCCTAGCGGACTGAATAGCCGTGGTGTTACGGTCTTGGCTGATGAAGTGCCACCGATTCCATCTGGGTCCGGCGCACTCCAGGTCATTAAGGCCAAAAAGAAGAAGAAGAAGAAGGGCTCAGCTAAGACTGAGCAGGGCGGCATTTCTACCGCTAGTGAGCTCACCAAGGAAGAGAGATCGGCTCTCTCTACCTTGGAGCAATTAGAGGCGGCGACTCTTCGAGTCGTGACCGAGGAGGCAGCACCCCCCGCCGAACCTGAGGCCCCACAGGAGACGGCTGCTGCCCCTGAGGTAGATCAGGCAGTTCCTCGCCCCCCCCTTCCCCAGCTCGTACTCACGTGTCGGAGAGTGAGGACGAGGAAGATGATGTTGAGACTGCCCTCACTAGGCGACGTGGTGATATCCCACTCGTTATTATTACGGCAGCCTTCACTGGCTCGCTGGGCCGACTGAACTTAGAGTTCAAGGCCGAATACGAACCGTTGGGCTTATGCTTGTACAGGGCGCGCGGCGGGACGGCCGTGAAAACTGTTTGCGAAAGGGACTACGCAAATCTTTGCAGGTTCCTGACCGAACGGGGAGTAGCGTACAACTTGCTGCGCCCCAAGAACGACAAGCCTCTGCGATTCGTTTTAAGAGGAATAGATATTCACACAGATGAGGAGGACATCCAGGGCGACCTGGAATTCCAAAGCATAATCGTCCGGCGAGTGACGAGGATGCACTCATCAAGGACAAAGGCCAAACTCCCAATGGTCATTGTCGATGTGGAGAATTCCCCCGAAACCCGGGATAGAATGAGAGCCTTGCGTCAGTGCTGCCTGATGAGGGTAACAGTTGAGGACTACGTCCCCAGCAAGCGCCCGCCTCAGTGCAGCAACTGCCAGTGGTACTACCACACGCAGGCTAGCTGCAAAGCGCAGCCTATGTGTCGAGCTTGTGCACGCCCCCATAAGACTAAAGATTGTCGCAAGCCGCACGATGTCCCCGCTACATGCGCACTCTGTACTGGCGCTCACACCGCCAATTACGGAGGGTGTCCCGTAGCACTACAGGTTAGAGATGCCACGGAAGGAACGAGCAGGGCTGCCCGACGGAGGAGGGCAGAGCTCTAGGAACAGCGGACGCTCCAATACGAGTGGCTCCGGCAGCAGCGGGTGGAGCGAGCTGCGAGGCAGCAGCAGCTGTTCCGAGAACAGCAGCCGCAGCCACAGGCTCGCGCCCCTGTGCAGCGGCCCCGTGCGGAGCGACGCACGGAACTCGGGCCGGTCCGCCAACAGCAGCAGCAAACGCAGCAGCAGCAGGCGGACATCCCTTCGCTTTTGGAGGTGCCCGTTCCCGCGCCTCTGTGGTCCACCGTGGCAGCGACAGCCCCCCAAACTGCTGCCAATAATGTAGGAGCCCTTTCTCAGCGCCCTAAGCGCAACAGGGGCAGCAGAAAAGCCACCATGGCTACCACGGTAGAGTCCATCTCCACCCCTGTCCCACCGGCCCAGCAGGAAGCTATTGCAAGCACCTCGAAAGGCCCGACCGGTCAAGGCGCGACCTTGGACCAAGTTCAACACTTTGCCGAGGCGTTGCAATTAGCAAACCCTAACCTCCCGCTCGCCCCAATCCTAGAAGGATTAACCAGAGTGATAGTTCTCCTTATGGAGAATCCTATGTCTGCTCTCCCGGAGATATTTAAGCTTCTAACCTCCCTCGTTTCTCTCAATGGCCAGACGAAGTGACGGAGTTGCTAGGATGTGTATATGGAACGCCAGGGGCCTTAGACATGATAGACATGAGTTCAGGGCTTTCCTAGACGCTAATATTATAGACGTAGCATTTATAACAGAAACGTTCCTGACACCCCAAGTAAATTTAAGATGCGCGGGGTTTAAAGTCTATAGACAAGATAGAGCGGGTAGAAGAGGTGGAGGTGTAGCGGTGTTCGTTCGTTCTACGATCGCGCACTGTGAGTATCTCCTTCCCCAGCTAGCGGCATTAGAGGCAGTGGCTATTAGAGCCTACATAGGCAGACTCCCCTTTCTGCTTATGGCTGCCTACAGTCCTCCGGGCATACTAAATGAACGCGATTTAGATATAGTGACAAGTCTATCCGATAGATTCGTAGTCGCCGGCGACCTCAACGCGAAGCACGCTAGCTGGAACTGTCAACGCCCCAATCGGCAGGGCGATAGGCTTTTTCTTAATTCTACAGGAAACGGATACGTCGTGATGGCCCCTAGGGAACCCACACACGTACCGGATGCTGCAAATCAACTGCCTGACATATTAGACATCGCTCTGGTGAAAGGTCTCACAACTAGAGCGAGACTAACAAGCCTGGATGATCTTCCGTCCGACCACCTACCGGTGATAATGGAGATCATGCACCCAGTCGAACTCTCCCCAACCGCTGAGAAATTCAACTACAAGGCGGCAGATTGGGTGTTCTTCCAAGACCAGGTAGCCGTTACACTTCCACCACTCCCCCCTGAAGTCACTCCGGCAGGGATAGATAGGTCAGTTAGCGACCTGACGGAGTGCATAAAGAAGGCAATGGTTGCTGCAATACGGTCTTCACAACCGGGACGGATGCAGCTCCCAGCCTATATTAGAGACCTAAAGATCGCCCGCAATAGAGCAAGAACATTGTGGAAGCGTACTAGGTTAGATCAACATAGAATAGAAATGAACCGCTTGCGCAGGCGGATCAGTGAGGCGGTCCACGAAACGGTCGTGGATGCTTGGAAATCCAAGGTTGAAACGATGGACAGCAGAAACATGTCAGATGTCTGGCGTGTATCTCGAGCTCTGTCCAATCCGTCTCAATCTATTCACCCATTAGTAGTCGGTCCAGATGTCACGGCCTTTACTCCTGAGGAGAAGGCTACCGCACTGGCATACGTTCTAGACACCACTTTTCAACCCGTGGAACAAAATTTAAACTTGCCCCATATCAGAGCTGTTGAGGAATCGGTTCGAGACCTCCTTAGCAGGGAGCCGGAAAATGGGATACGACCTACGAACACTCACGAGGTCGCCCATTTCATTCGTCGCCTCGGCCCTCATAAGGCCGCAGGAGCCGACGGTATCCAGGGAATTATATTGCAGCATCTCCCAAGGTCAGCTATGAAGCGTATAGCAGAGATAATTAATATCTTGGCTTCCGGTCACTATCCCATTCCCTGGAAAGAAGCTCACGTAGTTCTCTTTCCAAAGCCCGGAAAGGATAAGACGAATCCAAGCAACTATAGGCCTATTAGTCTCCTCAGTTGTCTCAGCAAACTGGCGGAGCGGGTCATACATAGACGCCTCACTGAAGTAGTGTTGCCCCAAATCAGGAACGAGCAGTTCGGTTTCCACCCTGGTCGTTCCACTACACTCCAGGCACTCCGCATGACGGAGGACATTACCTGGGCTATGAGCACGAAGCGTGTAGTAGCTGCAGCTTATCTGGACATCGAGCGAGCATTCGACAAGTTTTGGCATGAGGGACTCCTCGTTAAGTTACTGGGCATGGGAGTCCCAGCTGGAATGATACGCCTCATTTCTAACTACCTCCGAGGCCATACATTCAAAACCCGTGTAGGCACTAGTTTCTGCACCCCCCGTGAAATTCACGCAGGAGTCCCACAGGGTTCCATTATCGGGCCCATACTTTTCAATATATTCATTAATGACCTCCCGTTTCGCTATATCCACGGCAGAAGTAGTCATCTGTATATCTATGCAGACGACACTGCCCTCTTGGCGATGGGCAAAACCTATAGATTAGCGTCCCGTAGATTGCAGTCGATCTTAGATCACCTCCAGCCGTGGTTCCACGACTGGAGAATCAAGGTCAATGTAGATAAATGTCAGGCCATACTCTTTTCACTAAGAGCGAGGCTCGAAGACATACCACCACCACCCACACTTTTCGGACGAGAAATGCCGTGGATGAACCAAATTAAATATTTAGGTACCATTATGGACTCTCATCTCACCTTCCGAGATCACATCCAATCCCTTCTTTGTAAGGCTAACGGGCTGATAGTTACACACTATCCCATTCTGGCGGCCTTAACTCCTGACAACCTGAGGGTAGGACTTACCATGTATAAGGCCCTCATTCGCTCTGTCATTACCTATGCCGCAACCGCATGGGGGTTTGCGGCAGTGTCCCATCTCCGTAAACTCCAAGTTGTCCAAAACCAGGTGATTCGACTCATTACCCATCTCCCCCGAGTCGCCTCGAGAAGAAAGTTCCATGATGAACTAGAGTTGCCAACCATAGACGAGTTCATTGCTCGACTGGCTAGGAACCTGTACGCGGAAGCTCGTGCTAACCCCAACCCGCTCATATCTGGCCTCGGCCAGTATGATCCTAGGTTACGGCGTAGACACCAGACAGGTCCATTAGCTATACTATTGAAACAGGAGGACAGGGAGGCTGGCGTTACTCCCAGGTTTTGGTAGCCACGACTCAACTCCATGAGACTCTTTGGATAGTGCAACCGCTTTAAAATGACCTTGTCTTAACTGGGCTAAACAAAATCCCTCCCCAACAATATCTACTTTTGTTGATCGATGGAACTATCATAGAGCCAATTGGCTAGTATAGATCCATCGATTCATAGAGTCATTCAAACTAAGAGCCAACTGGCTAGTCTCTGATATTGAGACAACTCATCCTGCCTAAGGTTTTTCCGTGGTTTTCCTGAAGGCGCTAAGACAAATGTCGGGATGAGCCCTAAAAGAAATGGGCCACGGACCTGCACTCATATCCCCATGATTCTCCCTAATTAACTCTAAATTAATTAACAATTGCATCTCTCCCCCCTCTTCGCAATTGAGCCATCATATAGCCAAATGGCTGGTCTCGGAACTGAGACAAATCAACAAGGCTCATGACAACAATCACCTCCCACATAATAGCCAATTTGGCTAGTCTCTTATATGAGACAACTCATCCTGCCTAAGGTATCCCGTGGTTTTCCTCAGGCGTAAGACAAATGTCGGGATGAGCCCTATAAGAAATGGGCCACGGACCTATATGCCCTTCCCCATATATATTCCACCCTTATTATAAACGATGTATGCCCTAGTTCAGATAATATAACTAGTCTATTAAATATACGAGGTCACTCAATAAGTCGCAAATTGAAAGGACAGGGACCTCTCAAATTGCAGATTAGATTTCACGGCGCTTCTTCCGACGGCCTTCACATGCTTTGTCATCGAACAACAGATGACGGCGTCTTGCCATCCTAACGACAAACACCTCGCCCCGTTCCGTGATCACTTGATCAATCTCAGCCCCCCTCGCGTATGTGGTACCTAAGAGGTTACGTCCAATTTCGGCTTCCCCTTCAAAATTTTCTAGAGCTCCTTCACAGGAGCAGCGTAACCCGGAGTGAGACTAGTGGCCAACAGGCTTGGAGCTCACATAGTTAGTTTTGTACAGCCCCCAACCCCTTGCAAGGACGCGTTTTGCGTACCTTTTAAATTTTCCTCCCAATTCTTCGATTTTTCGACAGCCAGCAAGAACTGCCTTAGACGCGGAGTTAGCAGCCACGCTTTCTCCCGCTCAGTACTCCACACTCCTCGCTTCAGCGCATGCGACGTTTTTGCTTGGTCGTGTTGAACACACGACCCCCCCCCCCCCGGGAACAGAGCCAAGTTGCATCCCTGTCTCTCGTATTCTATCTTCTTCTTTCTACCCATCGAAACTCTGCCTACTTATTCGCAAATAATTTTCTCTTAATCGCTTTGTTCCCCCCTTTTTTTCTTCCTTAAAAACCGTCTCTCTCTCTCTCTTATCTCCGCTGCTCCCACCCAGTTCTCGACATTTTCTACACAATCACGTTCCCGGCTTCGAGTCTCCAACCCGATCCCGGCTTGTTTTAATCACCGTCCTCTCCTGAAATCCCCCCCTCTAGTGTCGGTAAGTCGCATAGTACACTGTGTTGATCCTCCGAACGCTAGAAGTCACCATACCCCCCCCCCCAGTGTCGGTAAGTCGCATAGTACGCTGTGTTGATCCTCCGAACGGTAGGGGCCACCATTCCTCCCCCTCTTGGAGTCGGTAAGTCGCATAATACGCTGTGTTGATCCTCCGAATCCAAAGGGATGTGTTCTCGAACGTCGATAAGTCGCATAGCACGCTGTGTTAGATCCTTCGACCTAGAGAATCAACCCACAGCCGGATTCCATCACTCTCGTCATCCTGCCCCCCCGACGTCCGACAAAGACAGGCCGAGGCTTTTCCCAGGCACTCCCCTTACCTCACCTGTCTCCCCCTACCCTCCACCGGTACTCTAGCTCGTCTCCCCACTCCCTATCAGTTTCCTCGTCCAATACTTACTGTACAAATACTGTTGATAAAATAAACTAGAAGCTACTTCTCTTTTCAATCTTTGTTTCCTTTCATGACCCCCCCTCCCACTCCACCAAAACGCCGGAGAGGAAAGAAGAAGAAGCACCAGCGGCGAGCAGCCAGGAGGACGAAGCCGCGGCTTCCGCAGTGTTTAGCGGCTTGGCAAGGAGGACGCACACCAGCGACTCCCGCCTCCTACCACTTCCCTGAATATTTGGCCCCTCTGGTGGAGCACTCCCCAGAAACGCCTCCAGGACTATCCTCCACGCCTCGACCCGTATCGCCACTGCCCCCGACACCAAGGAAGAGGAGTCCACACCTGTGGAGTAACGGTCAGCGCGTCTGGCTGCGAAACCAGGTGGCCCGGGTTCGAATCCCGGTCGGGGCAAGTTACCTGGTTGAGGTTTTTTCCGGGGTTTTCCTTCAACCCAATACCAGCAAATGCTGGGTAACTTTCGGTGCTGGACCCCGGGCTCATTCCACCGGCATTATCACCTTCATATCATTCTGACGCTAAATAACCTAGATGTTGATACAGCGTCGTAAAATAACCCAATAAAATAAAATAAACCAAGGAAGAGGAGGGCCTGCCAACGGCGACTGAGCTGGGGACTAGTCCCTATTGAACTCGGGACCCGGCCACCCGTCGCCCAGCCACCACCGACTCCAGACCATCCGCTTTTTGAGGTAGCGGCTCTGCCGCCCTACCAACACCCGGACCCCCGCCGCCGCAAGGAAGACGCCGAAAGCTATTTAAAAAAAACAAAAACAAACAAGCACCCGGCAACAACTCTTCACGCCTCATCGGGGCTCTCGAGGGTGGTAGTTCCGGAGATCAACACTCAACGGCCCACAAGCGTCGGCCATCTTGTCACGTCACTCCCGTATCTCCTCTCCACCTCGACAACACGTCGGAGAGGAACTACCAACGGAGCCCGGCGTACGACAATTGGCGCCCAACGTGGGGCCATTTTCTCAGTTGGCACTGAGACGAATCCACACTCAACCCACTGCTCTTCACACTCTTCCGAGAGGAGTCATTTTTCTCGGTGGCGCCCAACCATAAAAGAAAAAGGAAGAGGGACATATCTATATATACGTATATAGAATTAGAAAAGGTACTCGGAGCATCATGAAGACTCGAACCCGGGACCAGTGCTGTCTCGAGGGGTGTCCCGGAACGGGCACCCATATCACCTATTGTGGAACCTGTTCACACCTTTTCCACTATGCCTGCCTTGGATGGGAAGACGTCGTAAGGGACATCCCAGGAGTGGCCTACAGCTGTCCCGATTGTCTCCAGCGTCAAGCGGCGGAGAAAGAGGAACTACAGCGACTACTCTGCAAATGGAGCAGTTCTCCCTGAACTTTGCCAATCTCTGCCCGACCCGTCCCATCGTCCTCCCGGAGTACAGCGGGCTTGACCACGAAGATGCCGTTGCCTTCCTTCGCATTTGCCGAAACAGTCTAGACGAGGCGAAAGTACCCTCCTCGCAGTGGGTCTCATTAATCTAACAGTAGTTGAAAGCAGCGAAGGGTATGGTGAACTGCCTCTCTCCTGGGAGGACTTCAAGGATAGGTTGCTGCTAAAATTCGATGGACCTGCAGTCCACGCCTCTCTCCAAGCATCTTTCTATGGGCAGTCACAACGGGAGACGGATAATGTGGAGATCTTTCTCACACAAAAGGTACAGATGTACCGACGCTTGTGTCCCGACTCCGAGCCGTCGAACATCCCGTTGCTGATCGAGCTCCTGAAGCCCACACTAAGGCCGTTTCTCCGCTGTCCTCCCAGCAGCATCAACGACCTAATACCACAGTCTACTATATACAGTCGCGAAGCTTGAGATGTTTTTTTGCAAATCTCGTGATAAAGCGCTCCAAGCTGTTAGCAACTAGAAACAATAGACTGTCCATGGTCGACTTTGGACTGTATCGTATTTCTATCGAGTGCTAGTTAGTTGCGTATTTCACATTGATGCTTGTGAAATGTTCGTTATTGGTTATAATGAAAATGTTAATGGCTAAAATATAATAATTGGAATAATAATATGGGACAAGGAGGAGACGTTTGTAGTGCTATAAATTGCAGCAACAGTAAGAGAAAGAGTCCAGAGTTATCCTTTTTCCGATTTCCGAAAGATTCAGAAAGGTTCCTGTGTTTCCACAAGAATGCTGTGCAGAAACAAAACTGTTAATTTGAAGTTCTTTGTGGCTGTTAGAATACATTATATCCTTAAATTTCACAATGAAATGTTTCAGTCCAACCGAAAGGACATTAGATACCGGTCAAAGTTTTGTCACTTGGGCTGCTATAAATTTCCAGAGAAATAAAGGTTAGGTCTACTTTTTTTTCAGAGGATATATTTTTAATTGTAGCTATTAATTTTGTTATTTTTATGTTATTTTACTAAAGACGTAGAAAAATTAAGTTTGTTTTAATGAACTTTACTGATCACGTTTTATTTTCAATTCTGGTGGGATTATTATTGCTTAGGCCTAATTTTTTCTTCGAAGGATATGTTTTTAATTATAGCTGTTAATTTTGTTGTTATTTTTATTTGTTGCTTTAACTAGAGACGTAGAAAAAGTCGGTTACAATAAAATGTATTGATCACGTTTTATTTCCAATTCTGGTGTGATTATTATTGCTTAACCTCATCCCATTTTATTAACTACGTAAGCCTACACTACAAGTACCGGTACACGTAAGTTACTCCATTAATTCATATTTCCATTATTATTGTTGTAAAGAGAAGTGCAAATTAATATTTATTGGTTTCAATTCATAGTTAATTATCGCTATAATCTTGAATGAGTGTAGCTATTATAGTAAATTTCAGTTCGTTTTGCACAAACAAAAATTATATTAACTTATTTCTTGCAGGTATCTTCGAGTTTATGGTGGCATTTAATATACTTCATTAAAATAATAAATTAACTTTATGCATTTAATATTTCAATAATGGAAGGAAGGTGTTAATTTTTCCAAAAGAACACGACAACGAAAGTGTAACATATTTTGTCGGCTGCTAGGAGAGAGATCTGCGATGATGAGGCGATAGTAGCGATCCTAGTGGTGGGCAACTATCCCTGTTTGCATTTTTACTACATATTGATCTTCGCGACTGTATATAGTAGATTGTGCTAATACTCCGAGCGACCGCCGTCGAGACGGACCTCCGAGCGGCGAAGCCTTCCAACGCCTTCCGACCGAGACCGACGCCTTCTCCTCAACTTCCGAAGTGCCGGCACTGCCCAGGGTTTCACTATCATAGAGATTGCCCCGTTCTACAGCAGGAGAATGTGAGGTCAATAGGGCAGGGAAACTGGAGAACCGCCGGGACTTCGGCCTTCCATCGTCCGGCGGAAACCAGCGCGCAGCAGGAGGCCTAATTCTTCAGTTGAACAGCGATCGAGGAACCATCCCCCGCATCCCGATAGATATCTTCGGGAAATTCACCCACGCTATAATCGATACGGCCGCTTCAGCGAACTTTCTCCGGGCCGACTTAGTACCGACAGACGTCGGACGAGGGACTCAAAGAGAAAGGGTTCTCTTGGCCACGCGGGAAGGAACAATGGACGTCCAGGGAACCGTCCAGGCGGAGATAGTGCTCGGGGACACGTCAACGGTGACTACATTCCTCATCGCTACCGACCTCAGAGAAGCTGTCATCTTAGGGGCGCCTTGGCTCCTTGAGAACGAGGTGCTGCTCGACTACCAACGGTGACAAGTCCACCTGGGAAAAGACACCCGTTCGTCGATAGCCTGGACAAAGGAAAAAGAGGTGCCCACTTCTCCTGAGCAGGTCGACCTCGCCTCCATCAATCATCAGTTCCCGGAAAAATGGTCAGGACCATTTGTACAACTGATCCAAAGACACGCCTCGGTCTTCAGCGAGTCGGGTAGGCTAAAACAGACAAAAAGTGCCACCCACGTAATCGAGGTCAACAGCAATCAACCTATCTGGGGGCCTCACTATCGATATTCCGACGGCAAGAAGGCGATCATCCGAAAACAGGTGATCACGATGCTCGCCGACGGGATAATAGAGCCGAGCCGGTCACGATACAGTTCACCTATCGTGATCGTGGAGAAAAAGGACAAATCTCCTCGGTTCTGTGTGGATTATCGTAAATTAAACCAGGTGACCACAGACGTTGTGCAGTCCATCCCCATCATTCATGAAGCTCTCAAGGACCTGGGTCAAGCCACCATATTCACTACTTTGGATTTGAAATCGGGATACTGGCAGATCCCCATGGATCCCGCATCCCGGCAGTTCACTACTTTTTCTACACCCGACGGGGATTGCTACCAATTCAGAGTCATGCCGTTCGGCCTCAAGAACGCCCCTAGCACATTTCAGAGTCTAATGTCCCATGTTCTCGCCGGGCTAGATGGCGAGTTCACTAGGGCATACCTTGATGACATTGTAGTGTATTCTACGTCATGGAGTCAGCACCTGGAGCACCTGGGCAAAGTGCTGGAACGGCTGGAGCTGCACGGACTAACGTGCTCCATATCCAAGTGTCATTTCGGTCAGAGGGAAATATCGTACCTCGGACATGTAATTAGTGATAGGGGAAACTCGCCGCAGCAGGAGCGTGTGAAGGGAATCCTCGACGCCTCACTCCCCACCAGCCGAAAGTAGCTTCGGCAGTTCTTGGGACTGTGTAATTGGCTCCGGGAATTCGTGCCTCGTTTCTCGGAGATGGTGTCTCCACTCACTGATCTGCTATAGACTAATAGAAAGTGGAGTTGGACACTTCAAGCTGAAGAGGCCTTCCGGCGGATCAAGGAAGCATTCCGCACTCCTCCTACCCTCAAACGGCCGGATCCAAGTAGATTTTTCGTCTTGCAGACTGATGCCAGTGGCCGAGGGTTGGGAGCTGTGCTGTATCAAGAACGTGACGACGGGGAGTGGTATGTGATATCCTACGCCAGCCCGAAAATGTCCGCCACGGAACAGCGGTACCATTCCAACGAACAGGAATGCCTTGCTGTTGTATGGGCAATAAAGCGGTACCGGCCATATCTCGAAGATAGAAGCTTCAAGCTCCGCACCGACATTTACTGAATGGAGGGGACCAAGATCTGTTTATTTATTAGAAGTACAAAAGAACATGCCAAAAGGCATAAGAAACCGAAAATAGGTTATAAACTCATAAAATGCATTAGCTTTTGTTTTGGTTTACAACTCCCAACCCTCGCCAGACGTTTCCTGGAGGAGGGCTTATCGAAGAGTGAAATCATAGTTTATCTTGAAAACCTTACGTGATACGAAGAAAAGAGATGCATTTACGGATTCAGCGCACACCAAACCTTAAGGGACAGATTGTTTTAAGTCGGAGTAAAATTCTTGTTCAGTGATATTATTCTGTGTAACTGCTTTTTGCTTCCTCTATGCTCATGCACTTACAGGAACATCAACTGAGAGCCATGAAAAGTCGAATAATCTTATAATTGATATTTTATTGTAAAATTGATACAACAATGTCATGTTAAACTATTAAATGCCAGAGTGCCAAATCCAGTGGCGTAGCGTCAATGTAAGCTAAAAAGCTCAGCTTCCCCAGTTAATAATAATTTCATAATAAACCTGCAGTTTATGGACAAAATTATTTATTAATTTTAATAGAATTTATATTTACGCGTTAAATATTGTCATGCGGCAGCTCAGGATGATTTGTGATGCAGCAGTAAACAAGAAGCCTGCACACACCAGCTTCCAAGCAAACTGGTTTCTTACACTCATTCTTCTGTGTAACCCACCCCGCAGATTTTCCATCCCTTTCTAATTAAACTACACTGGTCGCAAGGCTCGCAAGAAGCTAGCTTTGACATTGAAAATTAGTAGTTTCCGAGTTATCCCTTTTCGTCAGTTGTGTTCAGTTGAAGTGTTAGTATGCATTGTGGCTGATATAATAAATAATGAGTGAAATAACAGTTCCTGACACCAATTTACTTGAATTTTTAGGACAATTCTATTATCAAGACTGACTTACGAACAAAAGTGTGATCTAAAAACCAAATGACCGACTCCCTTGCTGTTAATGAAGGACACACACAAAATACAGACGCATACTTACGTAATGATACTAATATTGTATCTATTGACCGTTAATATTGTGATTTATCTAAGTATGACAGGGAGTGAGCGAATGTTATACGTATACGTGTCTATTTGTTAGAGATATGTGTAAACCGTGAAGTCATATTTTACTATGTACCACTTGAGGTCATGCCTTATTGGTGTTACGAGGTTCCAACCAATCTTTGACTGCTGACTGGACATTGACTACCTACTACTCGTATTTACTTTAAGACTATATTTTTGTAATACGTTTTCTCATATTGCATTAAAGACAACTTGAGTTAGCTTCCCCTGCTCAAAATTTCATGCTACGCCACTGGCCAAATCTACGTTAGGAATTTTACTATAGTGACTACGGTCGTGTTCGAATCTCCGAGCGCCAGTAACATGCAAGCGCGACGATGTCACACTCTCTGTCTCTGTCTCTCAGCGGCAGTAGTTTTAAAACTGGAGCGCAACCCTTTACCTGAGATTGGTTTGATAGAAAGATTTAGAAGGTTTCTTAATAATAATAATAATAATAATAATAATAATAATAATAATAATAATAATAATAAATATTATCATCAGATTGCATCGAATGAAATTAAAAGTCACAAAATATAGAAAATTTAGTTGCGTCAGACGTAAATAATCATACTCGCTGAGTTAAATTAGTTTTTGTAACACCGTAGTTTTACTTTTATTAGGATGTATGAAGTTGTCGAATAATACAAAGGGCAGTGTGATAAAATAAATTGGATAGGCTTAATTTTAAATAGTAATTTTCTGTACAAATAAATTGACATGGCCCTAAATAGCATTATGTCCATGCTGTCAAAGCATATTCTTGCAAAAATAGCGGTTATTAATAAGGCCCGGAGGTTTAGCTACAAAAACATTACAACAGGTTAATGGTGACGGAGTTACATGCCCCTGTATCTCGTAAACATGAGGGAGGGGGTTGACTCGTAGATTCGCTTTCAGTCGCTCACGTATACGTACAGCCAAGGTCAAGGGCAGCCTAACTAACGTTAGGCATAGAATAAATTGCACATTTAATCGTAAATTATACAAACAAATATCTTTTCCAGTAATATGAACATAATTATACACAACATAATGCATTAATATTAACAGTGTGCACAGTAAATGAAAGTGTAATTGATGTGACTACTGCATATTAGGCCTATACATTATGTGCGTATCCTTTGTTACAATGAATTAAAATACATTTTGAAGTTTTCAAATGAAAAGATCTTCTGTTCTCCTCCAAACATGATTTGTTTTGGGAAAAACTTCTCTCTACTTCGCATGACGTAACGGGGGCAAATTTAAACCAAGAGGAGGTATTAGTGTTTTCTTTATGTGGGTTAGTATTTTGGTCTCCTCTAGAACCTTCTTGTTCATCTCGAATGATACAAAGAGTAGAAAATCCTACATTGTTCTGGATAAAAGGTATTGTGTCTGTCTGAGCTAAAGTTAAACATTCAAGGCATATTTTCCTCCCTCTTTTTGTTTACATAATGCAACATTTTTTATGATTCTTAGTAACGCTATATTGTATATATAGCCACCTCTAATTTTTGTTCCACACAACTTGCACACAATATTTCGACCATCAGAGGAAAAACACTCACTGCCATAATCTGCCAAAATTGTATCTGTTAGCTGTTTTCGGACGTCCTCGTTATGATTGATTTGATTTCACTCACAGCGCATTGCCTGCCTGCTTACCGTCTCAATGCCGCGTGACCTGCAAGACAGCATTCCATGCCTTGTGTACCACTAACTTGACGAATTTTTGGCTAACCCCCCGGGCCTTAGTTATTATATGGCTGCACATTTCATATAGGCTAACGCCTTTATAAAATACCCCGTTTGTTGCGCTCAAATCCCGCATATTTTTGTGGAATGTTTTCGATGTAATTTTCAGCAATGTTCTGTAACAGCAATGAAACATTTTGGCCATTGTATGGAAATTTTTGCTGGTTAGTTTGTTGTCTTTTAGTGTATTGAAGTGTCTGTGAGTGTGATTACAATGAGTGTTGTATGAAAAGCGCTTTCTGTGTCGGAAAATTGAAAATCTTACGAAAGTACGCTGAAAACAGTATTCGTGTGAGAATCCCACCATCGACATTGAGAACGATAATAAAAAATGGCGACTCGATCACTAAAGTGCGACATCGAGAGGATGTAAGCGCAGGAAAGTGAAGTGTGGTGAACATCAGGGAACACGCACACGGCAAACAACTATAAATTACTTTTTTCGAAAGAATTAAGTACAGTACATATTGTAAATGTCTTTGACGTACAGTAGGCTACAGTAATTACATAATGGAGTAATACTGTATTACCTTTCATGAATCATGTATTTCAGTATAGAAAAATGCTAATAGTTACTGTATATAAGTCAAAATTAGCACACTCGCCTAAAACGCGGTCCCGGTTAGGTTAATACGCGGTTTACACGCGGTCCCTGGAACAGCGTCTTATCGGGGTTTTACTGTATTAACCCATAAAATTGGAACCACGGGGAATAGAAATGTGATTTTCGTTTCTATGTGTTCGGAAAACATTAAACATTCATCATATATACATGCAAGGTCCCTACAACATACCAATTTTCCGAGCGCACTTGTTATTTGATCTTGAGACTTTCGCTATCGCCGATAAGCGGACACACCTGCAAACGTGAGGAGCGCGGCTGCAATTTTGTAATTGGATTTGGCCGACTTCATGAAATGTGAGGAATATTGTTACGCGAGATATGTCCTTATTACGTCCATTTATAAATGTATAGTTTGAACAGTTCGTGCTAATTGTCAACAATAATAAAATTATAATAAAATCATTATAATTTTTGCTTGCTGTGTTAAAAACCTTGGAGTTTACTTCGATATGCATTTAAACTGGAATAACCAAGCAACTCATATTCTCAAAAAAGTGCTTTCCATACTACATTCCTTAAACAGCATTCGAAAATTCCTTCCGCAATCACTGAAGAAAATACTAGTGGAAACACTAATAATGCCCCACGTTGATTATTGTGATTTTCTACTGACTGACCTCAATGTCAACCAGTCGCAAAGATTACAACGTGTTTATAATTCTTGTGTTCGCTTCGTCTGCGATGTCCGTCGCGCTGACCACATTACCCCATCCTTCTAAACTCTAAACTGGCTACGGCTTAACGAACGTAGAAATTTTCATTCCCTTGTTCTTCTTTTCCAAGCCCTTCATACCTCTACACCTACCTACCTTGCCTCCTTGTTTCAGTTACCTGTCATTATATCATAATCTATTTACCCGCACGCAAAATAGCCGCATACTAGCCATACCAACACGTAAGACATCTTCGTATTCGTCATCATACACAATCTCGCTCTCGCGCTTGTGGAATACCCTACCCATTGACATCAGAGACTGTCGGAATTTAGCAGTGTTCAAAAACAAACTTATTAAGCATTTTCTTACTGCGTAGACTAGGTTTAATTTTTACATAATTAATAAAAAACATATTTCTTCTTCTACAATAAGCTGCCTAGCGTTTATTAATCGGTTAATCTTTTAGTACTTTGATTTTTATTGTATTTGTAAATTTAATATTAATTGTACTTGGGCTATAATTGTAATTGTATTCTTAATATTGTAGTTGTAATCCCCTGGTAGAAGGGAAAAGAAGGCCTGATGGCCTTATCCCTATCAGATTATAAAATAAATAAATATATAGTGCAATGCGACAATGCTCAATAGTAATTCTGCACTATATTATTGAAGCTGATAGAAAATAATTAATAGGCCTTTACATTCAAAGCCATTGTAATACTGTAACACATCAAATAATATAGAATACAATATTTAACTAATAGGCATAGTGTTAGAATACGGACATAACATGCATAGACAGTCATACTACAGCAGTACAATCTTCGGTAACTACTACGGTTCACTACACACAGATTGTACAGTGTGTTACAATTACAAAGAGTTGCCCCACTGAATCGGAGTTGCGTTTGGGCGTGGGTTCGATTCTCGCTTGGGCTGATCACCTGGTTGCATTTTTTCTGAGGTTTTCCCCAACCGTAAGGCGAATTTCAGGTAACTTATGGCGAATTCTCAGCCTCGTGTCGCCAAAATACCATCTCGCTATCACTAATCCCATCGACGCTAAATAACCTAGTAGATGATACAGCGTCGTTAACAACTTAAAAGAAAAAGGACCCAAGCGCACAACACGAAATGGTACCTACGTCATCAAGACGTGAGTTCCCCTCCCCCTACCGTTAACGTCCTAACTCTACCAATACTCTCATAACCAGGGCGCGGATTTTGATGACCCGAAAATGTTAGAAAATTATCTAAAATGCTGAAAGGAGTGACCTAAAAATAAACAATCCTATACATAAGTAGTAAAAATCTTGCCTCAAATTAAAAGCTCTCCTCTCCCCTGCAATAGATGGCAGTGTACATCCGAAGATTCTGGAATGTGAACGACCGACGCACAGTGGTCCGCATCGCTTAAAACACGGACAAAAGTAGGAACTCCTTTTGTAGTGGCCATATTAGCGTGAAATCTGGAACACTTATTACTAATAACATGTATCTAACATGTGCAAATTTTAATGGCATTTGGAAATGAATAACTATCCCTCTTGAGGGTTGAGATAATTATGCGTCCAGTAATAAGGGCCAAATTAGATATTTTTATCACACTCCTGTTATTTTATTGCAAAACTCGATAAATGCAATAATTATAGTAATTTTATATACACGATTTCATCAGCAATATAAGGATTGAAAAGTTTACGATATTATTAAAATTATTTGTAGCCTAACCAGTATATATTCCAAATTCAATTAAGAATTGTATTTTTCTGGGTGAATACATTCTTTCATTTAATAACGTAAATAATGCGTTATATTTTCGTAGTTTTGTAGGGGTATCCAAAATATTACGTGTCATTTAATACTAGTGGTAATGTAACTTGAATGAACTTGCACACTTCTAAATGCCATACAATTTTGTGCCAAATTATATCACAATACCTACATTTTTATACATTTTGCTATGAAGTTTATGGCTAAGAAGGAATAAAGTATGCATTTTCCTACTTACGAAGGTGTTACGCATTTGCATCTACGAAATGTGCCTTGGATGTACTGAGTAGTTTCATTGTTGTAAATACAGGCAAGTTGAAATATAGAACTGTTTGAAGGTTGCAATTCAAACATCAAGAGCGATTCGGATTTACAAAAGGAAGACAAAATATTCTTAAATGAAAAAGTAAAGTATTTCGAGAGGGACTTTGATCTCCAGCCTGTCATTCCTCCTCGCAAGCTTATGTCCTCCTCCTCCTCTTCAGATATTACCAAAAGACCAAGCACTTCCCAAGATGTATTTCATTTTTATTTTCTTTTGGTAGTTCTATCAAACTGGAAATTAATGGGTCAGAAGTCAACATTAACCTGCTAAAGCGATCCAAATTGTCGTCTGGTTTTGAAATATTTGAATAAAACTTTCTCGACATTTTGTCACATCTTAATTTCTAGACTCAATGGCTTCTTCTAATAATTCTTCAACCGGTAAAATAACTGAGCTGCCCGCACAATTTACAGATCCATGAACAAGAATTTTATGTCCTGTGGGTGGCATACAGTATACATATTTTCTATGTACTGTACTTACAATCATTGATAACACGTTTCAGAAGAATAAGTAGAAGAAATGTCTGTAAATGTAACTAAATTTCTTGTTGTAATCAGTCTGAATATTTACGAAGATACGTGGTTTTGCTGCGGTGACTAAGTTTATTCTAACGCCCATAGTATTTAAGATAAAACCATATTCTTATTACACTGTCTAGTAATTTTGTGCTATGGCTGTCCAAATTTAATTCACATTTGTTCTTTACACATTGCACATCATAATCTTCATGTTGCACAGGAGTCTTATTACTCTTTTCTTTAATTTTCTGATAATTTTCTTCGCAACTAACACGTAAATTCAATTTTACACACTATGTTATGCACACATTATACAATGACCTGAAATCAAAAAATGTTCTCTCCATGCGGAAAGAATCAAGAGCCTTTGTTGTTTGCTTCAAAAAATTCACTCCTCAGTCTTTAAGTAATCAAACATAACTTTCAGTAAGTGCGTATGGGGCGGCACGTGTAGACGGACCAGGCGCATGTATAAAATGATTTGAAGGTCATAATTCCCAGTGTTGCGAGGTGTTGCAGATGAAACCTTCAGTGACAAACTTATAAATATCTACCAATATACATATGTAAGTTTCACGGTTAAATTTCTGCGCATTTTTTAAAACTCTAAAACAATGTTGTTCTTTTTTGCCCAAAACACGAGCAATAAAAACTGGATTTATTATCAGTATTTACAAACAAAAAACACTGAAAACTATTCCTAATGCATAAGACCATAACACATTCACAAAAAATATATTTAGCATTTTACTTTGCATGATTAAGTCAGACATAATGTTCAGAAATCACAAAAATGCAGATTAGTCAGGAATGATTTGTGTCACTTTTACCCGCAAGTATTGACCAGCACCATCGAGTGTATTATTCGATACACTTGGTCTTATCAGAATGACTGTTGAGGATTATTATTGATGTAACTTTGTGTTTTAATATGAAGTTCGAAAAACGACTTTTGTCCGGGTTTTTAGCGATTCGGGCCACTGTGCGGCGGTTGTCTGTTATACGTTGATAAGCTTCTTCCCACATCCGCGATGACCGCAGGAAGAGTGACAGATCACTGGGTGTTCATTGTTCTTGTGTCTGCGCTGTTTTAAAGCTTTCTCCTGAGAGTACTTTAACGATTGTGTGCAAAGTTTTTATCCTGGATTTTTTCTAGCACAATTCCTTTCTTTGGAAGGCAGAGCGTACAACAAAAACTCGTCCTGGCCTTCATCTCCTATTCTCTTTCTCTTCTTCCTTTTGACATCACTTACTATCGAGAACATTCTTCCAGATTCCTCATTTGAATGGGGAGTGTCAGTAATAATTTTACTTTAGTTCATCATTGAAGTACAGTGAAACCTCTCATTTACGGACACCGAAGGGACGTAACAATCTGTCCGCATGTGAGAGGTGTCCTTTATAGGGAGGGAGACTCCCAATCTAACAGTAAATTTATAATATGCATTATGTATCCCTTCACGCTTCAAATGAAATGTATTACTTTAGTTTAATATTAAATACAGTCTACTGTACTACAGCAAATTCTTTGCAACTTTGAAGTACAGTAGATAAGACCGAAAAAGAAAAATACAGTACTTTGTCCCTAATCCAGCCATAAACATTGTTAAACCAGAAATAAGTAAAATAAACACATTTAATCAATCACTAAAGACAACTCTAAACCGAATTAATAAAAAAAAAAAACTCCTGCAGTAACTAAAGTTGATGAGTGAACTAAAGCAGATACCGGACTAGGAGCAGCAATTTTATTCTAGGTCTACAGTTATGCAGTACTGTAATTTACAGTTTTCAATTTAACCATTATGTTCAGGTGCCATGTCTCTCTAAACAGTACAACTGATTGAAGTGAAGAGAATAATCCTACTAACCCTGTCATGTGTCTAATACAATTTCACGATCGCGAAAACCTTGGACCCGTCAGACAGGTTAAATTTTATGACTTTATTTATCCACCCGCTTTCAGCTAACAAGGGGTAGCCGGCTGGGCTAGTGGTAGCCTACGAGACCCTTATTGTCGTCTATCATGTTAAGGGATTTCTGTACAGTTCTCAAAACTAAATTTTCCATTTTTGTAACACATTAGGTCTTGAAATTCAAGTTCTGTCCGCAGTCAGGAGGTAAAGCATATTTTAGGACTGTGAAACAGCTGTCCGTGTCTGAGAGTGTCCGTAAACGAGAGTTAAATTTATCATTATTTCTACATTATTTCAGTTGAGACATAAAAATCTGTCCGTATATGAGAAGTGTCCGTATCTTGGAGGTGTCCGTAAGGAGAGGTTTCACTGTATTTATCTTAAAGCAGTGATGTCAAGGAGAGCGCCATGCCCCGGCGCTGCTCAGAGCACGCAGGGCACGCAGTACAAGTCGCTGGGTTGTACATTACACATTGCCGAAGAAGTCATTCAGTAAGTTCCAGGCTAACCGGACTCTTGACTTCTTATGTAAGTAAAAGATGCGGTGATGGCCTTTGTTTGGTATGTGGAAATTATTTAGTTACCAACAGAAGCAGTCTGAAACGCCTGAAATTATTAGTCGATCTACAGAATGACGTTCACATGTTGTTGTCTTTATTGACGTTAAATAGTAGTAAATATACTGTATGTGTAGATGTATGTAGAGCTTCTTTCTCAGTGCATTGCATTTAGTTTACGGAATGAAGTACAAACAAAAGGGTATGTTGCTAATAGCGTAGACTCGTTATATGTCAGTTACGAGTCCAAAATTGATCGAATTCGACTTTTTACCTGACATGTGTTTTGCATAGACTGCCATCCAGTAAAGAAGTGTATCCCAAGCCCGTGTCTAAGCCTGTGTTTTTTAATTATACAAGTATTTTATTTCAATAGGTATTCTTATATTGCAAGCCTATGTAGTTTCTTTGCTGTCCTGAAGAAAATTACTTCAATGGACTTTGGACCTTTGCCAATTCTTGACTTCATTGATGCACCAGCAAAGACACTCTATGACCGCAAAGTTCTTCTCACGTTTTACAAAGTTTTAAAACCTGATATTCTATATTCGCGGGTACGAAGATTTGCGGGGCAATTTATTTCTATATCTGGCAATACGTACGTATGTGAGCAATTCTTCTCACTTGTAAAAAAAAAAAAAAAAAAAAAAACAAGACTAAGATCAGGATTAACAGATGATAATATGCGGGCTATGCTACATCTTGCGTCAGGAAACATTTCACCCGACATAAGAAGGCTGGTGTCGGCAAAAACAAGAAAATATACTTCTGAATTAGGCGAGAATTCAGTAATTTAAATTTGCTTCTAGAAGTGTGATGTTCATATAATAAGTAGGGATTATGTAATAGTTACATAGCAATTAATTAGATAGGGCTCATTATCTAAAACTGCTTAAGTTAGAGAGAACATACGTGTGTTTATTATTTGTTGTAGGCCTATTATTTAATTTTACCATACGCAGAATGTCCTGTGATTTATTTTCCTTTTGTATTAGTTTAAAACAAACGCAGCGTTTATGTGCTAATCGCATTATTGTATAACTAGGCATATAACAATTAATTAGATCCTAGTTATCTGAAACCGTATAAGTTAAGGAGAGTCCATGTTTATTATTAAATTCTACTATTTTATAATTCATTGCATTTGTTAGAGAGGTACATGCTGCAAAACATGCTTTCATTTCTTGTTGTCTTGAATGAATGTAACACATTAAAAACAGTTTAATTCACCTCGCGGTGGTAGGCCAATAGAATTCATTTTGCTCACCCCTTGTTCACCGCTACTCCCTGCAGAAAAGATTCATTGCAACCACTCAGTGCTTTAGAGCACGGAGAATCTAGTATGTGCTTCTGACCTTAATATCCCTGGCTTAAAGGACTAAAAAATCACCTTAAATTTAAAAAAAAAAAAACATGACCAAAAACATCTTTCAAAATTTAAAAAACCCCAAAGATTAAAACACCGAAAAATGACCAAAAATGACGTAAGAAACTCCACATTTCTGTAACCAGCAGCTCGTAGAGCTGAGACGAGATGTTATGGCACCAACCTGCGCGAAGTTTTAAATTGCCGGCCAGCGGGGTAGAGGAGTGGGGGTTGTTTGGGTTACGGTTCTCTAGAGCTCTATGTCTATACAGAGCTCTACGGTTCTCAAGCTCAGAGCGACAGGCATATGCGTTTCATCTCTTTCTAAAAACATTCGTCTTACCTTAGTATCAGCACTTTCCTATTCAAGAGTCCGGAGGTACCTAATGGAATTACGCCCGCTATTCCATCTTTATATTTTTATTCTCCGTCCGAATCAGACGTCTAATCTGTGCTGGAATCAGATGTCCCTAAGTTTATGGAAATGTTCTCCAAAATACTGTCCATCACGTGCTCACTTTCAATGTAATTGTTCTCTACTTTCTTCACATAATCATACACTGATATCCATTTTTGGAAGAAGCGATTGCAGAGTCGGCCTCTGATTATGCGTAGCGTAGAAATTATAGATGAGTATTCGTAGGACTTCCTCATCAAAACTGTCTACAGCTGCAACAATCTTCTTCTTCGGCTGTGATTTTTCCGGACTGGAGAAAGAATCTGCTGTTCCTGCCTCAATATTTTTCCCTTCTTTCCTGATTCTTGCCAAGGTTCGCTTTGAAATACCAGTGGCAGCCAGTACTCTTGTACACACGCTTTTCAATGGAAATGGTATTCCATTTACAGCCTTTCTGACATGAATTTCCATACATTGTATGCTATTTCATGTCCTTGACTATGAACTACTCTATGATTTCACACCTTAGACAATGCCATAATGAGGACGCTCAGAAGAACAATGTTTTCAGTATTAGCAATAGCGGTAGTAGCAGAACGATCTGAACACTCGGAATGCTAGTAACCAACTAACCCAACACCCCTCCAGTTGAGTGTGAGGGCGAGTCCAAGCAAACGAACTTCTCGTCCAGGCTCTATCCAGGATTTATATATTTTTGGGCGTTGCAAAGGATGTAAAGGAAAAAAAGATGACGTCATCAAAATCCGCTTCTTGCTCAAGTCATAACCATTCACTAGTGTTGCCAGTTGAACAGTTGCATTACAATCCAGATCTTTGGTCATATCATTTGGTTGGCTTCGGCACGTCGAAGCCTCCCGGTCGAACAAAGGGACGTGCGTGACTCTGGAACTGGAACTATCTCCGCCAAATCGGGACTTTATTTTATTAGGTTATTTTATGACGCTTTATCAACATCTTAGGTTATTTAGCATCTGAATGAGATGAAGGTGACAATGCCGATGAAATGAGTCCGGGGTCCAGCACCGATAGTTACCCGGCATTTTCTCATATTGGGTTGAGGGAAAACTCCGGAAAAAACCTCAACCAGGTAACTTGCCCCAACCGGGAATCGAACCCGAGAGTCGACCTGGTTGGCGAGTTAGTATAGCGCTGGCCTTCTATGCCCAAGGTTGCGGGTTCGATCCCGGGCCAGGTCGATGGCATTTAAGTGTGCTTAAATGCGACAGGATCATGTCAGTAGATTTACTGGCATGTAAAAGAACTCCTGCGGGACAAAATTCCGGCACATCCGGCGACGCTGATATAACCTCTGCAGTTGCGAGCGTCGTTAAATAAAACAACATTTTTTTCGAACCCGAGCCACCTGGTTTCGCTAGCCGTTACTCCACAGGTGTGGACGTCTGGTCCCCTTACACCTGAATTTGTTAATGGCTAGGAAACTTTCCCACAGAAACATTCACTAGTATTGCTGACAACGATTTTTAATATCAGCAAAGAAATATCTCGAACACTCAGGAAATAACTTTGTTCTATGTAGGGGCAAGGTATAGAAATTGAGACTTTACACTTCTCAGTGTAGGCGTGACCAATTTGCTACTTGTAGTTTATACAGTGACAAAGTTACAATATTTTAGTTCACTCTAGTCTATATTGAAGCGAGTTTAAGTGAACGTGTGCAGGAGTAATAGGGCTACGGCAACGAATGCGCGATTGTGGCACTTAAAAAATGTGTAGGCTAAAGCAAAGGGAAAAGGAAAATACCATAGCCCTCTCTAGTCATGCCCCGGCCACACTACGTGGCAACGTCGGATGGCACGTTAAGGCTCGTCTCCACTATTAAACATTTAACAACAACATGTTAAATTATTTACTGTTAACATCCCAACATGTTGATTGAACATGTTAATGCTAATTTCATTTAACACTTTGTCCACACTGTTAAGCATGTTAAACTTGACTTTTTTTGCGTAGTCCACCATAAACAGTCTATGAGATTTTAATATAGATAGTAATTGTCTTATTTTCAAGCCTTGGACAATGACTCAGATGATGATTTGGCTTTTGTAATTGCCTCTGTTATTGTTACGAGGAAGAAAATGAGAACGTGGGTGCGGCGATATCTTAGTAAAAGACACTATGCAGAAGAAATTCTAAACGAGCTTAAAGTTGAAGATCGATTTCGATTCAAAAACTTGCTGAGAATGTCAGAACACGATTTTAATATACTGTAGTGCTGCAAAAATACTTCCTGTTACATCAAAGAAAGACACAATTTAAGAGCAGTCATTTCATCTCAATTAAAAAAAATTACAGCGCGATTGATTGACTATCATAGGACCTACGACATGATAGATATTAAAGGAGGGGGTAATATCGTAAAATTATTCTTTCCAAATTTTTTACGAACGTTAACACATACATCACCAAATACGACCATTACTGACGTCAACATACATTAACGTTTAGCGTACGACGAGAGTGCGAAAACTCTCTATTGTATTCTCGAGAACAATTAAATAATAATTCCAGTTCTCTAAAACAGTCGGCCTTCTTTGTTTTGTCTCTGTATTCTTTTGCAGACACATCCCACAAACAAGACCTTTCCATCAGTGCATTAATTTTATTCTAACGTATTTTCTTTCATCCACTCCATTATTTCGAACAACTTACAGCCAACACCAAGGACCAATGATTATATAAACACAGTATAAACTGTGGTATAAAAATGATCAATATACGCGCCACAAAATCGGAAGTTAGTTGTTGCTATGGATACTGTACGAAATTTGCCGAACTATACCGACACTACACGAGCAAATGAACTGACTTGACATGTTTTCCATTGCTGCTGGAAAACACGCCAACATGTTAAAAGTGTTAACTTCAACATACTCAGTCAAGATGTTAAGTCAATTGAGACCTTGAAATTCCATATACATGTTAAGGTACGATCACACGTCGCTACTTTTGCAGCGCTGCAGTACAAAAACTGCGCAACTCTTGTACTGCGACGTGTGAACAACGGTGCAACCCGAAAAGTAGCGGCTGCCGAACCTGCTGTCCGCTACTTTTCCATGCTGCGCGCAACTTAAAAGTAGCGACGTGTGAACAGGGTTCTCAGAGTTGCAGCCGCAGCATTTTTGATATCGGTTTTGTTGAAACTTTTGCTGCGGTTGCAACCAGTGTTACCACCCAAATGTGTCAATGATACTTTTATTGTTTGGATATATTTTAATGTTAAATGTGATGAAAATAAATTATTTGTAACAGTTATTAAATACACAACACAGTCTGAGCATAATTGGTGACGATATAATTCATTTTTTAAATTTTCCGTAGCGTAGTTCCAAACAGGAGGGTTGCCAACATTGATTACGTGAATATACTGTTGGTTATCATTTAAGTAATATAGGCGTTTTTAAAAGCTTTATAGTAAAAATAATGCCAATTTCTGAATACTAGATACGACAGAAAAGCAAATAATAGATAAGGAAGCTTTCGCATGAGTTTCTTAATAATGCGAACATAACCACAAAATGTATATTGAGAAGTCAATACGGAGATGGAAACCTGCAGCATGACTGCGGCTGCAAAAGTAGCGCCTTGCGTGTGAACAGACTCGCAACCTCCAGTTGCAACTTTGGCAGCACTCGGGTTGCGCAGCACGAAAAGTAGCGTGCAGCGCGCTACTTTTGGCTTACGTGTGAACACGACACGCAACTTTTGCAGCTGCAGTATAAAAGTAGCGCTGCAAAAGTAGCGACGTGTGACCGTACCTTTAAAGTCAACATGTTATATTTAACATGCTCTTGTTAAATGTTTAATAGTGGAGACGAGCCTTTAGTTGTCGTCCTTTCCTGTTGCATAGCTGTTAAATGCGAGAAAAGCATAAACTACCCGTGTACCACGCCACTGAAGATGTCCACCGGAATAGTGGACGAAACGTTTGGCTGTAACACCGACAGACCACGGCCCTCTAGCCCGGAAAATACGCATCCTATCAACGCCGGCCGTGAAAGCCTAAAGTCTGTATGATGTATTATATCTTGTCTCACTGTGAAAAGAGAGAGAAAGGAGATATGTCTTACTTCGTCTGTATTGTTATGGCAATGAGGGAGTGGAGCGGTGCCGTCCATCCATCCAGTGGCGGAAGGGACCAGTTGATACATTCTGTAGCGCAAAATAAAATTACAAAATATCTCTCTTCGTACTGTGTAGTTCCGTCACTGAGCTTGTCTTTCAAGAAACTGAGTTCCGATAGCCTGTACAATAACAAGGTTTTGAAAGGAATCCTGAAAATGTACAACCCTCCTATAATCTCCACCCTCATTTGAAGGGACTTGGTTTTATTGCTACTGAGACAAGATAAACCTTACCAGGTATACATTCTAAGACAAACTGCATCGTTCTTCTATTTCAAAGGAAAAGTAATGACTTCCTGAATATTTAGGGAGTTCACTAAACATTATGTGATTCGCCCTATTATTGTCAGTTATGGATTCACAATGTTTTGCAATCCACACAGTGAGATATCTACTGCTGCACCTGGCCATGTAAGTTGTTTAACCGCAACAAGTCTTACCACTTTTTTAAAATTACCAAAATGCAGCTATGATTAAAAAAAGTTACCGATACGCGAGATCATATTCCGTTTTATTTGCAGCAACCCCAAACAGTCGTCCATTTTTGTAGTCTTTTACTTGAATTTTCACAATTTTTTCGCTCTCTGATTACTGTCTGACATGTTTCAAGAGCTGTCTATTCTCAGATATTGAAACAACGGGGAAAGCTATCGAGGGTGCGGTAATGACAAGATGTTATTGAGTCGAGTCATATCCTAACACTTGGCATTCTGGATATGAATTAAAAAAGAGTTTACAATTATCGAGTATAGATCGTACTGCCGCCCTGGGTGGTGCAATCGGTATAGTGCTGGCCTTCTGTGCCCGAGGTTGCGGGTTCGATCCCGGCCCAGGTCGATGTCAGTAGATTTACTGCCATGTAAAAGAACTCCTGGGGGACAAAATTCCGGCACATCGCGACCCTGATATAACCTCGGCAGTTGCGAGCGTCGTTAACCACTTCCCTTATTATCCCGAGTTAAACTCGGGTTGCTAACATGTGTCAAAATTTATTAACCCGAGTTAACTCGTTTGAGTCCCATTGTCTACTACATAGTGACTTTTTAAGTATGTAAGAAAATTAGTGATGTACAGTGATTCTGCAATATTAAATGACCTCTTTACGAAAATAAAAAAATATGACACTTTTTTCACAAAACTGGTAAAATAAATAGTAAGGGAAGAGGTTAAATAAAACATAATTTCTGTACCTGAGAGCTAGAGTGACGCAAGTCACAAAACAATAATTTTACAGGAGAGCCTAAAAACAAAAAAATTCTAATGTTTTTGTCATTTTTGCGCTCTTATTCGTTTCTTATGAATCTCATATTTATGTTGCATAAACTACTACTTACTCTTTACATGATCAACACCTTTTATTTTCCATCGGTTTGTTACATTGGAATTAAATGGACTTACATTTTATTATTAACATACAAAATAGTCATATTTTTAATTCTTATTCATGTATCAAAATACAAGTAACAGTAGTTTAATACAATAGACATTCAAATTCAGTTTTATGGGTTTCACTTAGGCTACACTTATTTTTTATGTCTTACACACGTACAATTGCTGTTATAAGTGACAGAAACCTCATGTTATATTAATAAGGCTATTTTAATTAACAATATACCTCAACACTGTCTAAACCTTGAAGCTATCAAAAACAAAATGTTATTTAAATTATATGTGTTGTAATAGCCATTTTTAATTGTACATTAAAAAAAAAGAGTGAAGTTAAAGAAATACAAACTGTAGAGGTTTCAGAGTCCACTTGAACTGTTATTCAGTATGGGAAGTCTTGAATAATTTCGAGGGAAAAATTGTTCCGGAGCCGGGTATCGAACCCGGGACCTTTGGTTTAACGTACCAACGCTCTACCACTGAGCTACCCGGAAACTCTAACCGACACCGATCCAATTTTTTCCTCTATATCCACAGACCTCAAAGTGGGCTGACAACCGTCAAGCAACCAACTTCGAGTGCACGCTAACTCCGTGTGACTTAAATTGTGGGTTTCTGTTAACGAACAGTGACGTGTATTATGCAAATCAAGATTTCAGGTATAACTCCCTGTAAAGTTGATTTGAATAATTTCGAGGGAAAAATTGTTCCGGAGCCGGGTATCGAACCCGGGACCTTTGGTTTAACGTACCAACGCTCTACCACTGAGCTACCCGGGAACTCTAACCGAGACCGATCCAATTTTTTCCTCTATATCCACAGACCTCAAAGTGGGCTGACAACCGTCAAGCAACCAACAATTTTTCCCTCTTGCTGAAACCATACAGTTTGTCTGTCAATCCCACGTAGACACCTATGCAGTTCTGGTTGAAGAAATTCCTCAGCATTTCGACATAGCATTTCACTATTCACTGTCGCAGTGTTCCCGTTCTCCTAAAAAAATCGGGCCTATGACGCAGTATCTAGACACAGCACACCAAACTGTAACCTTTGCACAGTGAAACAGAAGCTTGTGTAGTTTGTTAGGATTTTCGGGGGCCCAGTATCTAAAGTTCTGCTTATTAACATAACCATTTAAATGGAAATGTGCCTCATCACTCATGAACATAGCTTCGTCAGTTAAAATTTCCACCATTCTCTCGGCGAATGTCCTGCTTTGGACATAGTCTCCCTCATTCAATTGCTGAACAAGCATAAGTTTATATGGATGAAACTTAAGATCTGAATGCAATATTCGGCGTACAAAATATTCTGAATGTCGCAGTGCTATAGCCTGCCGTCCAGCTGATTGATGTAGACTCCTCATAACAGCCACTCTTACTCACTCAGTGTTATCTGGTGTTCGTACACTTCGAACATGTCCTGATGATTTCTTCTTGCAAGCTGATGATAATAATCGAAAGTTTTGTATCCATCTCATATGGTATTGTGGATGGGAACAGCTCTGTGACTTCCAGCATTAAATTGGAGACAAAAGGCACCCTGGGTTGTCACAACTGAATCACCATTCTTGAAAAATGTCTCGATAATGGAAGCATGCTGCTCCGAGCTCCATACTTCCATGATTACACAAAATGGCATCAAAAATGCTAACAAACGATGGTCGATCGATATCCATAACCACTTATGTTTTTCAGTAAATGGCCTTCTAAAACTGTCAGATTCCTTTGCCGCACCTTGTATTTGTGTTCCTTTTTTTGCCAGAGTATCAGCTGTCTCATTCTCTTCTTATACCGCAGTGATAGGGAATCCATTGAAATTTTATTACTTTTTTGTACATTCGATAAAGTTAACAGAAATAAGCTTTGAGAGATTTTATGCCATGATAATGCACTAAATCAAATCATTTTTTCCATTTATAATTTATATCAACAAAATAAAGTTGCCATAAGAACGGAACGCAGAACTACTAGCTGGACTTCAATAACCTAAAGTGTTAGACAAAGGAGCAGTCTTTCCTCTCTTCTATTTAGCATTTATATTAATCATATTTTGTACATTTGGAGGTAAAGTCATCATTCCGGAATTCAAATGAATCGAAACATGTTTCTCAATACATTACGTACTGTTTGCTGACAATCACGTTCTTATCGCTAAAACAGAAAATTATATACAAAAAGCCGTTTATAATCTACAAATAATAGGTTCAAATTTCAATATGAAAATCTCAAGAGAGAAAACAAAAATCATGGCATTTTTAGGACAAGATTCAATTACAAGTAAAATCATAATAAATAATAAACTAATTGAATGTGTCAATTCATTTAGGCTGAACTACTGTATTTAGGCTATAATTTATCATATATTACTGATGAAGCTATGGAAAGCAAAATATCTAAATGTATAAAAATCACTGGAGTAATTAACACCATCTTCAAACCTTCCCAGTTCACAACTGTGGAGTTACGGTTAGCGCGTCTGGCCGCGAAACCAGGTGGCCCGGGTTCGATTCCTGGTCAGGGCAAGTTACCTGGTTGAGGTTTTCTCCGTGGTTTTCTCTCAACTCAATATGAGCAAATGCTGGGTAACTTTCGGTGCTGGACCCCGGACTCATTTCACCAGCATTATCACCTTCATCTCATTCCGACGTTAAATAACCTAGATGTTGATAAAGCATCATAAAATAACCTACTTAAAAAAGGAAACCTTCCCAAGTTAAAAAATATACGAGACTGAAGTCTATAAAACACTCGCTCGACCAGTTCTGACTTACAGCAGTAAGGCATGGACAATCAGAAAAGCTGATGAGAAAAGGCTAACAGTAGCTGAAATTAGATTTATGACACGGACAGCGGGATGCTCATTGCTCGAAGACTGTAAAAATGAAGATATATTGAAAGAACTAAAAAGAGACCCCATTGTTCATTTTGTTCAACAATATAGACTTCATTCGAAGAAACGTGTCGAAAGGATGGGTCACACTAGCTGGCCGAGGAAAATTCTTGCCTAAGTACCAAGAGGAAGGAGAAATTTGGGAAGACACCCGAAAATGCTGGCTTGAGAGCGTAATGGATCCACTAGGATCTAACACATGAAGGACATGATGATGATGATGATGATGATGATGATGATGATGATGGCCAGATTGGCTTTATTTTACTGAAATATGAAATTCGCGTATACTAGTGCTTACTGATGGATTCGCCATATCCTCAAATATAGAAATAGGTGAAAGACTCTTTCCTCAGTCATACCAACAGAACTTAGGTGACATTCCGAAAGTTTCACGCTAGTGTATACTCGAATTTTTTTTATAAGTGTTAATATCATGATATACGCCTTTCGTATGCTTTGCATATACGAATCTGTACCAAGTTAGGTTAGGTTACTTTACTTTGGTCTTTGGTATGCCTTGCATATACGGATCTGTGACACATTATGTTAGTTTAGGTTTTGTAATGCCTTGCATATTATATGGATTTGACAGGTTAGGTTAGTTTAGGCTTTTCGTATGCTTTGCGTATACGAATCTGACAGGTTAGATTAGTTTAGGCTTTTGTTATGTCTTGCGTATAGGCCTGTAGGCATTTTGGTAGATAGAAAGCGGGGTTTCGTAAATTCGATGATCAGTGGCTTATTAGATTTGGTTTGTTCAGGCTCTTTGTAGGCTATGCCTTGCATGTACGTTTTTTGGACCGAAGAAAGTATAAGTTCTTACTTTCTCGCGTAGTGCAACATCATAGTTGGTTTTGTGACCATTGCGCGTTAAAATGTTGGAGAAGGTCCCCTGCACTAGAATATCCCTTGATTTTTATATTATTTTTGCTCAGGAATCGAACCCCATTCGGAATAAAAGAAACCAGCCTTTTAACCCTTAAGTAGTCGCGTGGGGTGTTTAGGAATCCCCAGACCACTTCCAAGAATTGTTAAAAGAAATATACTAATCCTACGCGTCTGTCATCCTGTGTACCTTTCAATAGCACATTGACCTTTCTTTCAAGAAAACTAAATCTGTTGTACCGTTAAAGGTACTGAAATAGCAAACATTTTTCCTTAATGGGGACTCCTGGAATCCCCACGCGATCGCAAGCGTAAGTCTCTGTGAATGTAAGGGTTCAGTTGTAACCTGTTGTTTTACGAGTGACAACGTGCTTTCGTACTGTATTCCTATTGTTCTGTAATAGCGCTAAAATGTGTACTTATGAGTCAGAAGTCATTAGAATTCGTACATTGCTGGTAGAAGTTGACACTGATAGCGAAAATATTGGTGAATCCGATTCTGGTGAACCTGATAATTGTGAGGAACTCAATCATAATAGTGAAAGTGAAACAGATGATGCTGGCGTTAGTGACAGTGAAAGAGGCGGTAATGAAGATTGTGAAGTGTCTGTGGCTTCAGAAATCTCGAATGACTTTTACATTGGAAAAGATAAAGAAACCAAATGGAACAAATGTCATCCTCCACGAAATGTTAGGACAAGGAAAATAAATATCATCACTCATCTTTCCGGTGTGAAAACAGCTGCTAAAAACGCTAAGTCGCCTCTTGAGTGTTTTTCATTGTTTATCGATGATATAATGATAAGACATATAACTTCTTGCACAAACATATACATAGACAGTATTTCAGGAAAGTTTTCAAGAGAAAGAGACGCGAAGAGAACAAATGAGAATGAAATAAAAACTGTGATTGGTCTTCTAATATTGGCGGGATGCTACAGGTCAAGGCACCAAAATCTGAAAGACTTATGGAATAAAAATGGATTTGGAGTTGAAATATTTCATGCTACAATGAACCTGCAGCGATTTCTTTTTTATTACTCGCTTTACGATTCGATGACATCAGAGACCGACAACAGAGAAGAGACCTCGATAATCTGGCTGCATTTAGAGAAATCTTCGAGTTGTTTCTGCAGAATTGTGAAAAGTATTACTCTCTCTCCGAGTATACAACAATTGATGAACAATTAGTGCCTTTCAGAGGGAGATGCATTTATCGGGTGTACATCCCAAGCAAGCCAGCTAAATATGGCTTGAAAATATTTACCATGTGTGATGCAAGAACATGGTACACACAAACAACGGAAATTTATTTGGGTAAACAACCTGAAGGGCCCTACAAAGTTTCCAATTCTCCAACAGAAGTTGTGAAGAGGCTTGTTCGACCGATAGAAGGAAGTGGCAGAAATGTGACGGCAGATAATTGGTTCTGCAGCTTTCCTCTGGCAGATGAATTACAAGGAAAAAAACTCACACTTGTTGGAACTCTCCGTAAAAACAAGAAGGAACTTCCACCTGAATTGGTTTCTACACAGAAAAGAGAAATAAAGAGCAGTCTATTTGCTTTTAGGGAAAATGTTACGGCAGTCTCGTATGTACCGAAAAAAGGAAAAAATGTAATTCTCTTGTCGTCAATGCACTTTGATGATACAATAGATCCTACTACTGGTGATGATAAGAAGCCAGAAATAATAACAATGTATAACATGACAAAGACCGGAGTGGACACAGTAGATGAGATGTGTGCTACTTATTCCACCTCAAGAAGATGTAGACGATTCCCCCTGGCTTTATTCTTTCGCCTTCTAGATATTGCCGGAATAAATGCACAAATAATACTTTCATCTAATAACCCCAGTCATGAAGTTATACGCAGAATGTTTCTACGTGAAGTGGGAGAGTGTTTGGTAAAACCAGGAATCCGGAAGAGAGCCAATTTCCAGTACTTGACCAAGGACCTACGAGCAAAAGCAGCAAAGTTGTCAGGAGTTACCGAAGAAAACCAAGGTCAAACATCACGGGAACGAGCATCGGAGCCAGGACGATGTACAATATGCCCAAGGAAGAAGGGCAAGAAAACAAATGCCTATTGTTGCAAGTGGTACGAAGTGATGTGTGTGAAACATATGAAGAATGTCTGTGAAAAGTGCTTCGAGCGAGATAATGAGTGAAATGGAGGATCTTGCTAAAGAAAGAGGAAATCTATTTACAGTTGCTACAGTTTGTCTTTTTCTTATTGATTTATGTTTAGTTTTATGGATGTGCGTGTAAAGAGTGAAGTGTTTGAAACTGATGAAAAATAACAGGTCACTAATAACAATAATTAATAATTTTGTGGTTAAGTGCAAAAACTGTATAATCCTAAAAAAAATAGATGATGTTAATGTGGATTGAAATATTTTATCATTTATCTTATTGTGGCTGTTATGAAGACCTAAGTTTCTACAACATCAGAGGTAGAAGAGCGATGACAACATATTGCATTATCATTTGTTCAATGCTTACAATTTGTTTAATTTTGATTTCCACAGAAAAGCTGTGTGAGAGTTAAAGAGTTATTGCACTGAACCACAGAATTAGTCTTTGTTATGTTTTTCAAATGTATCAGATAACGGGAAAGTAATAACGTATTGATTGCCAGGAGTATCGTGACATATTATTGGTATTCATATTTACATTGTGTTCTTTAAAAAATAAAATTCTCTGTCGTTTTGCACATTAGATAAACAATAATTACGTTACTGTAATAAAATTAGTCACTTTAAAGAATTGTAAAGAATGTCTTCAACGAAAACGACAATAATTATTGAATAAACAGGGAAGAATTAACTGGGGAGGTCAGGCATCCCCACGCGACTACTAACGTCACAAACAGGTACGCGACTTCCGAAGGGTTAAGGAGTAGGAAGCTCTGTCACAGCACAGAATAATGGACGTCAATAATGGTGTTGGCAATAGTTGAGAAAACAATAGAAACGAATATCAGTGTAGAGAATACATGCAATCCGTGAATCTGCTCTAGTATCCTCTGAAATTCTAGGGTAAACATTCCACAATAGCTATAGAAATTTGTTAATGAAAGCTAAAAAATGAAACAAAATATTTGAAGTAACATTTCATCATGATGCTGGGAGGCCAGAGAAAGAATGCAACAGTGCTCCTTCTTAGTTTCACTTTGCACACTGTTTGCTTTATTTTGTTTTTTGTCTTTCATTTTGGTTTTAATCACCATTGTACGGCGTACGACCAATGACTCCAATCAAATGCCACTGCATTGAATAATAATAAAAAAAAAAACAAATTTCATCATGAAAGAATAAATTACATAATGTTTATAATATAGATGGAAGTAGACGAAAAGTTGACATTAGCGCAGTGAGCGGTATCCATGCGAAATTTTTAGCCAGGATTCTTTCATAATTTAATCCTAGATAATAGAATAGTATGATCTAGGATTTAATACATCACAGTCATCTTAAATTTTTTAAGTTGGCTGTTAGTACATAGGTACTGTACATTCCTCCATGACTTTTATTCTGATCTAGGTATATTTATTTATTGATGATTCTTAGGTATGTAAGCAGTTTTTTCCATTCTTGAATTCCGTAATTGGTATTCTTTCAAGATAGAATCTGAATGTTGATTCCAACTAATCTATTATTTATTGTTGTTATTTGGTCGACTGTCCGAAGACAGGTCTGAACCCCACAAGTGATACCAAGAAGGCACCACTTATGAGGCAACTAGGCCAGGAGATAATGGGGTAGGGTGGTCAGTTCCTTTCCCCCCTCCATTGCATATATCACCCACTATCTACATTATTATTTATTGTGTTTGTTAAATTACTGATAACGACATCCGCCATGTTACTTTCTGCGTAGAATGTCTACGTGGGGAGAAAAAAAACCGTAGCGAATCGTTTGCGACAAGACATGGCTCTGATTGGTTGAAGTGCAAACTGATTCATACACCCGATTGGTAGATTGGTATATGAGCAAATTATCAGTAGTTTTTATTGGAGTAAAGGGATTTAAATAAACGATATTGTTAGTATAAGATTCTTTCTGACATGTTAGATGTTACAAAATAACGTTTAATAAATCGGTGAAATATGAGGGCAACCGTAACAAGTGATATTATACAAGATGTTACCAGTAATCTGAAATCGTATAATATTATGAAAGTTGAACATAATACGTTTAGATATTTGTTCATATTTAAAATAGAACAGCTAGGGCTATTTGTTGGAGTGAACAAATTTAATTATACAATGCCAAGGAACAAGCACGCTTTAATTTTAATGTAAGTACTTATAATTGTCTAATTTTATTATGATTTCGTATTTATTTATTTTGAAATCTAATGCTATACGCTTTCTGGCCCATTTTTATGTCTTTTTTTACTTCTGTATCGACGAAATGTAGGCCTAAGTTTAGTAATGAAATTAATTTTGACGAAAGTAGGCTATAGCCTACATTCAACATCCTGTTGATACATTTTGACGAGTAGTAGCTACACTGTTGTTCATATGCGACCTCCTAACCAAATCTTGGTTATTAATTCACTGAAACATTTCAAGCTCGGTAGGCCTACCTACTGATTAACTTATCTTCATTACATTAAAAGGTAATTTTTTGCAATTGCGCTACCAAAGGAAGACCATACCCACAACCGATCAAAATGCGCATACCTGTGCAAAGTACCGGTATATCAAAAGCCTGAACCAACCAAACCTAACCTGTCATTGATACTCAACCTCAAGAAAACTCTTGTTTTATCCTTGTAGACCTATCTACCAAAAAAGATTAAATGATAACGCACAGGAACTCCACTAACAATAAAATCACTAGGATAACCTGGGAAATGAAAGGGAACAGCTGCAGTGCGTAACTAGTGTGTAGGCCTACTTAAACCATTTTACCATAAATTTTATGCATTTGTATTGCCATCTTCGATATCTCCACACACGGCACTGACGTTTGATTTTCGTTTCGTTATTTAATGATTAAACCTAGGGTTACCTTAATTTGGGAAGCAAAAATACGGACACATTAGTAATTTCCTAATAGGCCTAGTTCTTGTGTAGTATGTGGGTTATTATTAGGCCTATTATTATTATTATTATTATTATTATATAAATAGTTATTATAATATACCGGTATCAATAATAACGATAATAATCATATTATTATTACTACTACTAACTTACTACTGCACTAAACTAGGAGCATAATCAGTAGGCCTAATTGGTTCACAACGACTACACCACTGATCTTTTTTTTAAACACTCCATTTTAAAGGAGTTTTTCAAAAGCATTTAGAATTATCTTCGGAAACAACTAGGCTAAGTTACTACACCACCGATTTTTTTTTTTCTTCACAAAACTCATTTTAAAGGTGGTTCAGTTCTACTAGTTAAGTGAACATATCCTAACCTAACTTAACCTAAACTAAACCTAAAATAAATGAATACTTCAATCATACTTCTTATAACAATGTATGCCACCTTATTCTGCATAATTTACTAAATCCCAATCACAAACACACTTCTATTAACTTCCTTACTTATGGCTTTTAAGGAATCCGGAGGTTCATCTCTTTTCCGAAAATATTTGGTGTACAGAATTGGAAGTCTGTGTAATATTACTTATACAATTGTTTAAAATAAATTAACGAAAAGGGCCCTCTTAAGTAAATAACAGTCATGTGATTTCCCTTGTTTCGACGACCTTGCGACATGGTCGGACAATACATGAAACTATGGATGGTAGCAAATTGACTTCATTTAACTTCAGCAAGGATCCATAGCTCTTGTAAGAAATCAGTGTTATAACTTACAGCAGTAAATTTCTATACAGAGTAACTTATTTCAAAAGCGTTGGTTAAAAATTTAGGGATGACAAGTAAAAATGAAGAGAAGAAAAACAGTTCCAGTAAACATGGATCCGCAAATTAACTGTTTACGAGATAATGCCATTTTGTGCTGGTTGGGACCACTGAATTCTAAGTAGTCTATTAATTCCAACAAAAGCGATGACAATTTTATTTAATTCATCGATTACGATACTGTAAAATTCATAATTTTGGCTTCAGCAGCATAGAAACATGATTGAACATACACAAAAGAAACTTTTCTTGTTTGAACAACAGTGAAGTTTGTGGATATACAAAGTACTGTGCAGGATTTTTGCATAATCCCATACACAAAAATCCAAGAGATTTAAATCTGGTGATCTAGGTACAGGTCCTCTTCTACCTATTCACTGTTCACCCTACCATCTGTTTAGATATCGTCTCACACTTAGAAGGAAATGAAATGGGGAGAGTGCAGCTGCCTCGGGATTCGAACGCGCGTCCGACAGTGCGCGCGGGAGACAACGCGAGCTCCGCGGAGCACTGGGGGGCGGCGCGTGGCGTAGAGAGAAGAGGAGAGACGACGACATGCTGGACCACGGCAGAGAGGGGGAAGAAAGGAAGCAGCGAGAACAGAATCGTCCAGAAACAGGAACTTCCAGGGTCGTAGTTTCTGGAAAGTGTGGTTTAACTAATAAAAAGCGAGCAGCCTTCGAAGACAGCCAGTTGTTGTTAGTATTGGACAGCGAGTTCAACTTTTGAATCAGCAGTGCCCAGGAGTCTAGGGTTCGACACGCGAGCAGCGTCCAGGCGGAAGCAACGCAGTTGGAAGTCTTGAGTTCGAGTGCAGTGGACTGTCTTCGGAAGTCTGGAGTTCGAGTGCAGTGGACTGTCTCTGGAAGTCTTGGGTTCGATATACTGTGAACTTGAGTGAATGAGCTAGAAGAACTAGCCAAGGCAAAGGAACTGTGAACTAAGAACTGACAGTTTTATGTTTTAAATAGTGCTTCGTGAATAGATGAGATTAGGAATACATTGTTTGTTCTTAATAATCCAAGTGAATTGTCATTGTCGTCTGTGGAATGCAATAACGAATACTGTGTTGATGTGTGGCAGTGAAATACCCATTGTTGACGGGAGTGTTTAAATTCAGTTATAGAAAGTCATTATTATTGTGACAATAAGAGTTACATTATTATTTTGAATTAAAAGTAACAGTATGTATGAAGTATGAATGTTGTCGTTTTACCGTATCCAAGTGCTGCTCAGTTCACTGGCGGCTTCAACCAGCAAAAAAATATATCTCGTAAACGGTTAATTTGCGAACCCATGTTTACTGGAATTTTTTTGTTTCTCTTCAATTTTACTTCTCATCTCTAAATTTTTGACCATCATTTTTTAAACACTCTGTATTTATATAGGCATTTCAGTATTTGTACATTTGTATTTAAATCTTTGTCACACCCTTGTTATTAGTTATTGATAAGGCTTTTGCTAATAACTTACTTGGACTTAAAAAGAGGAAGGGACAAGAAAGGACTAAGTGTAGTGGGATTAGTAAGTGCTTATTACAAAGAGGTAATCTAATGAAAGTGATGTTACTAATTGAAATCCGAAGCACAGAATGTGATAGTACAAATGGCGCACACGAGAAAACTGCAGTGTACACATTACAAATGTTAAACATTAAGGATCATTTTACATATAATTTACATGTGGAGTGAAAAAAAGAAAATGAATAGCATTCATTCATTCATTTAGTGTTCTGCCCAAGGGCAGATCTTTCACTGCAAACGCAGCTTTCTCCAGTCTTTCCTATTTTCTGCCTTCCTGTTCGTTTCCTCGTATGATCCATATATCTTAATGTCATCTATCATCTGATATCTTCTTCTGCCCTGAACTCTTCTCCCGTTCACCATTCCTGCCAGTGCATCTTTTAGTAGGCAGTTTCTTCTCAGCCAGTGACTCAACCAATTCCTTTTCCTCTTCCCGATCAGTTAAGCAGTTTAAGCCTACATTCCATGTTTAAGCATCATTCTTTCTTCAACCACTCTTTCCAACACAGCTTCATTTCTTATTCTGTCTGTCCACTTCACATGTTCCATTCTCCATATCCACATTTTAAATGCTTCTATTCGTTTCTCGTCACTTCGTTGTAATGTCCATATTTCTGCTCCCATACAATGTCACACTCCATACAAAGCACTTCACTAGTCTCTTCCTTAGTTCTTTTCCCAGAGGTCCTCAGAAAATGCTCCTTCTTGTATTAAAAGCTTCCTTGGCCATTGCTATCCTCCTTTTGACTTCCTGGCAGCAGCTTATGCTAGTGCTTATAGTACACCCCAAGTATTTGAAGCTGTTCACTTGCTCTACTGCCCCATTTAGAATTCGCAAGTTTATCCATAGTAATGTCACAAAAGGTCTGAGATTTGCTGATAAATTTGGGAAATCTCAGACCTCAAGTGACATTTAAGTATTAGAGCTTTTTCTTGAATAAAATAAAAATGTAAATAACGTATCCCTAAAATTCGCTCACAAAATGTTAGTAATTGTAGGCTATATTTATGAATACTTAACCTATTCAGACATTGTGAAGTCTAAATAGGCCTAGATGAATATCGATTACTGCAATAAAGAAATTGGATGTTTTTCAGTAATGTCAATTGAGAAAAGCGAAATACAGGTTTAAAAATGTTAATTATATGTATTACTGCACTTTTCTCTTGTTATTATAGCAGAAATAACTTACGTTTTCATTATCTGCTGAAATCATAATTTAATTTAAACATTTTATAGCATAATTACAAATAACCTGATTAATACATTAATTAAATGAACAGTTGTTATGAATGAGTGTCATCTTCTTTAGATACAATGGACATGGAATTAGAAGTTGAAGATGTAGATGTGGAAGTAGGTTTTCGCACTTTATGTAGTACAATGGATTTATGCTCATCGATTTACGTGGAAACAGTTGGTGACACTGACTAAACAAAAGCACGACGATACGATAAATTGATAGTGATAAATCGAGTTGCAGAAATTATCGCGATGTAAGACTCTGATTGGTTGGAATTCAAAATTTCATTTCACTTTGTTGGCCGAAAATTAAATGACGTCATATAAACAAAATAGCCTTTTGTATTTTTCTTCCTATAACCATGCTGTTCGTCTTATTTGCATTTATCTTCATACCATACTGCTCACAGCTGTCATTTAGTTCCAGTAGCATATCCTTTAGTATCATTTCCTCTTCTGCTAACAACGCTATATCATCAGCAAATCTTGATGCACAAATACACTTCTTCCTCCTAATATCATTCCTCCCATGTTCTGAAAACAGTTCTTTACTAAATCCTCTAAGTAGATGTTAAACAGGGTAGGTGATAAAAGGACATTCTTAACATACTCCTCTCCCAATTTCACTTCCTTCTGTTATTTCTTCTCCTATCCTGACTTTGACTCGTTTCATATAAGATTACTGAACAGTCTTCTCTCTTTCCAGTCCACACCAATTTCTTTAGAATCCCCATGAGTTTATTCCAATCCACTCTGTCAAAAACCCTTTCTAGGTCCAGAAATACTACATATACTTCTTTATTATTCTCTAGGTATCTTTCACCGATTGTCCGTAGCAGTCCAGTTGGATCTCTCATATCTTTTCCCTTCCTGAAGCCAAACTGCTCTTCTTCTGTTTTTCCATCGCAGAATATAAACGTCGATTCAGTATTCGCAAGAGAATCTTCTCCAAGTGCAATATTAGACTGATAGTCCTGTAGTCCTTACATTTCTTGACATTATTTTTCTTCGGTATTGGAATCAACACTGTCTCTGTAAAATCTTCAGGCCATTTGCCTTTCTCACATATTTCGTTGCATAATGATAGAATTTTCTTCTTGTCTTCACTCAAGCATTTCACTAATTCAATCATGATTCCATCAACTCCTGTTACTTTCCCATTCTTCATTTCCTTAAGTGCTAGTTCAACTTCTTCACTTAAAAATTGAAAATCCTTTTTCGACTTTTTGGAACGGCTTTTTCATCTCCTATAGCTAAGTTATCGGGACAATTCCTTGTCTGATATAACTCTTCTACATGTAGAAGAGTTGTATGAATAGCATGATATCAGAAAATGATACATATACGGTATTTTTTTTATTTTTTAACGTCTTCTGTAACTTGTGAGGTTGCCATATGACAAATAATAATGGAAATAAGATTAAAATCGAATAAAACACGATAAGAAATCAGAAATTTTGTAATACAGTGATCAATACAAAATTTAAGTGGTAATAGGGTAAAGGAAGTGGTACTAGAAAGGTAGCTCAGTACATGGAATAAAGATGATGTCTAATCCGTGGACTTCTTCATATAGCCTATACAGTATTTTAGACTCTCTATGAAATTAATTGTTGTCAACATTATGTTCCTACAGTTACCTTTTATATTTGTCTATTTGATTAATTAACAAATTGTAGGCCTAAACAATACACTCTCTGTCTGTTTGTTTCTTTTAAATTAACCCTAAATAGTGTTTTTTTTTATTATTTTCAATTCTAAAATTTGCCTAAAACTGAATTATTTGCGACAAGAATTTGTAGGACCTCCAAAGATCTATGTAGCAATTGAGTCATTGTAAATCCCACCATGTCCTTAGTTAGAAAATATGAAATGTTATCATTATATAAATTGTTTTCATATAAATAAAGTTTCTTACTATTTTTTTTTTTTTTTGTTATGGTTTAGACAAATGAATACTACTTTACTAAATATTAGTAACAACACCCTTTGGAAATGAATAATACTATTTCATTAGACTAGTAATACTTTGGAGAATAACTTTTGGAGGTAAATAATCAGCTGATCATCATATGTGTCAACTGTGAGGCTTAAATTCCTTAATTTTTTCAAGAAATCAGATGTTTTTGTTACATGCAAATTGAATAATTTATAAAATCCTACTTGCAAAATAAACAAAATCAGTAGACCTACTAAATTTTAAAAATATAAGCTCTTAGCTTTTATTTGGCATATAGGCTATTACAGTATATGACCCTAACTAAAAAAAAAATAGAAATATCCTAAAACAGGCTCACTCTTCATGGAATGGCTGAAGTACAGTATGTTATATTTTTAAATATATGATTTGTGAATGAATTCAGCTATTGTACTTAAGGAAGAATGTTGTGCATGTGAATGTATGAGAAATTATACAGTATTTTAAGTGCATAGATTATGTGAATAAATATTTTATGTTTTTTATGTAAACAAGATAAGATTTCGCTTTGGTTTACATCAAGTAGTTTGATGTTTGCACCTTTCATCAAATGTAGATTGGCTGTGGACGTGTTGTCTCATGAGCACGAAGTTGAAGTGACAAAGTTGCGCGAGCTTATAACAGATATGAAATGCGGAAACTTTTCTGGCCTAACAGAAATTCGTCAAGAACTGGAAGCTAAACATGCTAAAGAAATGGAGGAATTACATCAGTATTTTGAACAGAAATGTACTGATGTTGAGAAACAGTAAGTTATTGCATGGTATTATTTAGCTCTTTACCTATGCTTTTTGTAATTTTATGTGGCACTTGAATTTTTAGTGATTATTATTACTTAATTTTTGTTTGCATTGTAATAATTGCACATTTATATTAATGTGTGTGTGTTTAATAATGAGCTTTATAACCGTCTGTGAAGTTAATAATTAATATTAACGGTATATTTGATACTTCCTCTTCCTGTTCTTTATTACTACTATTACATAATGTGTTCGTTAATAAAATATAATTTTAACATTGTGTTTATTGTCTGATAAATCAAACTATTATTTTTGACTTGCACTTAAATTATGTTCTACATAAACCTTTCACTATTTACAGGAACTTATGAATAGTAGATATTTTCTTTCATGGATGAGTGAGCATAATAAAATAGTCTGAAGTGGTCTGTGGTATGTTACTCTTGATCTTTTACTGTTCATGGCTACTAATATTTTCATTGTAAGAAGACTGTTCATGCCATAGGGTTATGGACTGAACTACTTATATATATAAAGGAATTATATGTGTGTGTGTGCGTGCGTGCATGTGTACACACACATCTTGATTACACAACTTTTAACACTATATCACTTCGGAATATAAAGTGTGTATATGAATAAAACAAAGAACATTGCAAAGATTGATTATGCCTTTGTCTTCAATTGTGAGAATATAAAGAAGGTGTGCTATTCATTGGGGGCAGAAAGTAATGTGAATTTAGCCATTTGTAATGGTCTCAATGAGTAGAACATTTTTCGACCTTCTAAACTCCGCATATTTTGTACAGGATGATTCACAAAGTTTTACCACCACTATTGGAGCATTTTCCTGAAATGGTTTGGAACATAATTTCCTAATAAAGGTTTTTCTTATCTCACATAATTCAGGAATAATAATTAATTTTCTAAATGTGTTGGTGTGAATAGAGCTCTCAAATGTCAACACATGCACTTACTTTACAATGCATAGAGAGTCATTTGTTGGCTTGTTCAGTTGATGGTCATACATTGTGAAGTTAGCAGTTTGTTAGTTCTCTCAAGATACCATATAAATTTATAACTGAGGAATATGCTGATATGGCATTTATTTATGATATATGCGCATGCGTGCGTGCACAGAATATCACCACTGTTATCCTAATTGTAAAATTTATAATCCTGAGTAGTAGTGGAACATTTAACACACTGAGACAAACTGGTTCACTCCCCAGTATTTGTATCCAGTATGAAAAAGTCAGCAACATGATGTAGCAGAAGAAGAAAACATTCTTAACATTGTACAGTGCAATCCTCTAACTTCAAGATGTGTAGCTTGGTGTGGAGGACATTCCATGTGCATTAACTGTATCTGTATCATTTTCAAGCAGTGCAACATTTAGAGCCACAAGATCATGCCCCTTGTGTCGAGTTCTGCACCTGGTTAAATGGAAATAGTAGAGAGTTTTACAATTGTATTATGTTCACTGACGAGTCACAATTCACATGGAATGGCATTTATAACTTACATAAATGGGCAAATATTAACCCTAAAGCTATAGAGAAAACCAGTTTTCAACATTGATTTAGTGTAAATGTATAGTGTGGTGTTCTGTAATGATCAGCTCATATGACCATTAATTTTACCTGGAAACCTAAATGTCGACATATACCTATTCTTTCTACAGAACGAATTGCCACAATTACTAGACAATGAGACTTCCTATACACTTGAAACTCGCTGTGAGAGATCATCTAAACCAGTATTTTCTACACTGTTGGATTGGTCAAGGAGGTCCTCCTCCCTGGCTAACCAGGTTCTAGATTTGGCACCTCTTGGTTATTGCTTATGAAGGATTTTATGTAGCAGACTAAGGTAAACACATGTGGAGAATTAATTGTGTGCATTATGGATGCCGCAGCAATGATCAAGAACTGCCCTTATAAGTTAAGGAATGTTACAACAGAAGGAGTCATGTTTGAAAATCTCTTGTAAAACTAATAATTGATGAGCAGCATGAAGTTTACAACAAGTGAGGCATCTAGTATCAAAACTGGCCAAGTCTCAAAATTTAAGAAAAGGAGTTTTAATTATAAATTCAAAGTTGTACTCTATCTCTGTCTGGTGAAACAAGAATTTGCTACATAATCTGCCACGTCATATTACAAATCACTGAATGTAGGATCATGCAACAAAACAGGTCGTCACTCAGCCAGTAAATTCAAAACTGGCCATGTCAAGGAGTGACATAGCTTCATCATTCTGCGGTGTTTATATTGCTGGATTATGCAACAATGTTATCATATCAGTACACAACAATATATATACTTACTTACTGGCGTTTAAGGAACCCGGAGGTTCATTGCCGTCCTCACATATGACCGTCATCGGTCCCTATCTTAACAATATATATGTATGTATGTATGTATATATATATATATATATATATATATATATATATATATATATATATATTCTTGAAATCACAATGATTGGAGTTATGAAGTAAGGAGCAGAGGATAGGTTTGGTCCCTTTCCTGAAAGAAGCTAGGAAAAGTGGTCAGTTTGAAAAACTGTGTAGAGACAAATTAAAGATAACAACTTGATCTTTAGTGTAGAAGAATGTCTTGAAAGCATTAAGATGCCGGAAGTGGATTTGGAAGAAATGGAGAGGAATAGAAGAGTCCTGAAGGAGAAAATTAGGGGATTAGTATCGAGGGGGATTGGAAATGAATCAGCTTGGGCAAAATGAATAAAAATAGCAAGGTAAGCATGACACGGAGTTCATCAGACAGACATGGAATGCAGAAAGAAGGAACTTTAGGCAATTGAAAGAAGCCTATGACGTCATCTGAGGAGGAAATATCAACACAGAGCAGAAATTTAATAAACGCGTCAAAATTCCTGCAATCAGCATTTTAAGGCAATTCCAAGGCGACTACATGAGTTGCGGAGTCAGGTAAAAACAAGGCAAGTGAAGAAAAATGGAACTGATCCAGGGAGCAGTGATGAAGGAATAAAGGTGAATAGTAAAAAGAAACATGATTTAAGAAGTTGGTGTAGTAGGGAAATAGTGGGGGAAAATACAAGAAAATAGTAGGGGGTGACAAGGATATTAATAGGAAGTGAAGTGAAGTGAGGGGAGGATATAAGTGTGGGGGGTCAGTAGTGGAGAAGTGGGGAAAATATAGATAGATAGCCTGGTGAACGAGAGGTGACAAGATACATTTAAAGAGAACATGAGTGGAAGAGAGAAGGAAGTAAGTTATGACTTGCATAAATTTGCTATATAATAAGGTGGGAGGGCACTGTATACAAAATATGTGAAGTGTCATCTCATCAGAAGTAAGTGCTTAACGACAAATATATATCATATCAGATCGTCTCCTGAATGCAAGAACTAGGTAACTTGATTTTTCATATTTTGTGACATCGCCTATTTACTTATTTATTGCACTAAGGAATATGTCTCGTTTTCTTTTACCTATTTGTTATATTGGAAAATAGATGTCGCTGGTATCATTCGATCAGTTACCTAGATCCTGGATTACATTTTGTGCGATTTTTGCTATGCTATAAAAGAGGTAACTAAAAAACGCAAATTTCCAGTTACCTAGTTCTTGCATTCAGGCGACGATATCATATCATATTCTTGAAGTCCATTGGCCGGTTTGTCCAAGTATTGTTAGAACACTTAACGACTGTTAAACCTTCAACAGTTTGTTAAATACAGTTTTTCCATTTGTTCAACACCAGTTTGGCTTAACAGGTTCTTAACCGGTTGTTAACTTTAAATGTAGGATTTCAGGCCGTTAATTCATTTAACAAACAGTTAAACATGGCGGATAACACTACAGCTGTTCAGACAAAAGTTGTGAAAATAACATGTTATGTTTCTCTTTGAGGAATGTTTAGAGTAAGGGCCGGTTTCACCAAGCTTCAATAAATCAGTCCAAATGAAAAATTAACTACTACTGAACATTAAAATATTTACACGAATACGTTTATATTATGTGCGCTGTCTCCGTAGACTTCAAGCCCAGCAGCTATATATGCCTCATCGCGCTAATGATGTCATGAGCTCATGACTCTCCGGTGGAGCAGTCAGTAGCGAGTTGGCTTGCTATCCAAGGGGCCCATGTTTGATTCTCGGCGGTAACATTTTTTTTTATTAACGTAACTAATTTTTATACATGTTACCTTTCTTTATTTTTTTAATTTTGTGTAGTGGAACGAATTATTTCGCAACTCTGGCTCCACTAGGAGAATTAAAAAAACTCTTGGGAGATCAATTTTCTTCCCGAAATAAAACTAAGATAAACAAACAAATTAAAGAAAAATAAAAGAAATACACATTGGATGTAATACATTGTCCACATGCCACTGGCGTCTATCACTGCCTGGCATTTTCGGGGCATTGAGTCCACCAGATCGCGGAGATAGTTCTGGTCCTTAGCAAAATCTTCCCAGGTAGCCAGAACTTGATCCCAGAACTGATCTGGATTTTGAGGTGGGATGTCTCGATATTTGTCAATCCTCCTCTTTTTTCATGCTTTTCCGTGAACCGTCTTTGAACGTTTATGGCGGTGTGCGCGGGGTGATTATCCTGCTGGAAAATTAAATTTCCATCGGAAAGAAAACGATTATAAATTCCAAGAATCCAGCTTTTTTGCTTCTGTTTTAAAGCCAGTGCAAACATATCTTATCGCTAGCTATAATATAATTCTAATAAGTGAAAGTTAATATACCAATTAAGTTTTGTTATGTTTCAAATGCACATTATGTATTAATTTACTAATATTTCTTAGGTACCAGTATGTAGTTATAATAATCACTTTCATGTCTTAAAATAAAACTCAGTTGTATGTTACCTAGTTGACTAGTTTCAGCTTTGTCTCAGCCGTTTTTATGATATTCTAACCTATGATCAGTTTCTTCTAAAATTTTTAGTACCGGTACCACGATCTTCGTGACGCGGTATCTTTTGTGAATTTTTGTGTCATTCAAATTATCAAAATGATCGGTTTTTAAATGGTTAACATTATCTCCATTTGACTTAATTTTCGAGCAGTTCCAGATATAACAATTCTGCGTCGAAACGTTCCGCCATTTTATATTGCAACTAATGAATAATTAAAAATTTAAAAACGGAAATTTCTACCACTAAATTTAATGATAGTTTTACTGGTTCGTTAGGCTAAAGATGCTTGGTGAGATATAAAAATGATTTAATGAACTAGTAAATACATTAATGAATCATTAAAACCTTAATGAAGCTTTGTGAAACCGGCCATAAGACTGGTAATATATAATTTAAAAGATATTTTGGAATATTAATATAGAGAAGATAATCTTTATAAGTCAACTGATTATCATACTGACGCTTATTTCGGTGCTGAGCTATTACCCATTTAATATTGAGGAAATGTGCGGTCTCGACGTGGCGAGAAATTGAAGTCAGATTTGAATATCCTACAAACAGAAATAGGCCACTTGTTCCAATTCACCAGGTACTATTAACTCTAGATTCTATGTTACTGGCTCTTCAACTATAGCCGATGTCAATAGTGCTTCAAAATACGCAGTGAGTAAATAATAAAATGTTTCAGCAGCAACTGCTTCTTTAGGACGAAATTACATATAATTTATACATGGACCTGAATTAGAGAATTTTATATGATACGGAATTCTCCTCGGGGTTTTGTGTACAGTTGACTACACAAACATTCGTGTAATTATTGTCACCTAGTGGTCATAATGCTAGATTTTTCTAAACAGAAATTCATATTTAGCATTATAAAATATAACCATACTTATAATAATAATTATTATTCAATAGTAGTCAATGCAACTTTCATTTATCAACTCTCTGTACTGTATGAATTATGGCTACTGTAACAGGTTACGATTTTATACATGTTTCATGACTTACTCTACAGTACAGAATTTAAATAATAATATCAGCCAATAAGAAGTTGTCTTACATATGCAAAATCATTACCAACTGCTGTTGAGTAGTTAGAATAGTATTAACGACAGTTAAAGTTAAGTGTTGGTTATTTTAAACAAAATTGTGTTGGAAAAATGGAAAACATCTTAACAAAGCGTTAAAAATAAACCAGCTGTTAATTTAACATTTGTTAAGCCAAATTAAACATTACTTGGAAAAACTGGCCACATATGTTTTATTTCTGCAGTGTTGGCAACAAAAATTTTGAAGTTTTGCATTGTCAACACACATCTTCTGGAGTTTTGCATTCATTATAATGGAGATGAGATTTATTATATATGACAGATCTTTCATTGGAATTACCAGAACTAGCTGACTGGCACGGTCTTAGAGGACACTCATCTTACCTGCTTTTTCTGCGTGGTTTTCCTAAGATGCAAGGATTAATTTTCAGGCATTTTGCAAGGAAAGTGAACTACAGATCTACTTGTCTTCAATGACCAAAGTAAACTTTTTTAAATAATTGATTAAATGGCGATCTTACTCGTGTTAATTATGTAAGCATGTGCGGCTTACAGCTGTTTTGGTGCTACTTGACACCATCCTCAAAGCCTTCTGTGTCTCGGCGCCATCTCAACTTTGTTGCCTGTTGTGTGGGTGCGTTCGTGTGATGAAGAGTTGTGTCAAATAGTGTGTGTTCTGAAATTGATCTGTGTGTTGAGAATTTGATTAGGGTGTGTTTTAGTGTGTCTGTATATTTCATATTGTTCTAGTGTGTTGAGTTTTTGGTTTTTGGGTTGTATGTGTAGGATTTCCATGTCTTTTTTATTTATGTTATTATACAGCTGTCAAAAGAAAAAGTGGCCGCTCTCCTGGAACAAAGTTCCCTTCGGGTATCTTCGCTATAATTCGGAGACAGGCGATGTTACATGTTGTTGGACCACGTTGCCTGATATCTACAGTTATAATTGAAGTATTCATTCTGTGATTCGATAGGGTAATGGTAGCGTTCAGGCCTCTTATTCATGAGGTCCTGCGTTCGACTACAACCTCGTGCTTTTTATGTTCTTTTTTGTTATGTTTTTGAGAGAGACAAACTATACATAATGGCTCCTTTCTCTTTTACGATTATTTTAGTAATTAACATCAGGTTCATTAATATATTATGCCATGACTTTATCATTATGATATTGTGACTGCAAATGGAAAGAAAAAAGATTTTATTCTCAATAAAAATATCTTTCGTGGCATAAACAAAACAAATTTACTGGCGTCGGCCTTAAAACATTCAAACAATTAAGCGTTCAAAAAACAAAACAAAAAGCCACAATTCAATATTTAGTCTATCTTCCTCTTATCTCAATCATCTTGCAGTCGAGTGGGCATGGAATCGACTAGTCTTTGCAAATAGCGACTGTTCTTAGACACGATATTCCAGGCATTCTGAACATACCTACATACATAAGTGTTCTGTCCATGGGCAGGTCTTTCATTGCAAACCCAGCAATCTCCATCTTTCCTATTTTCTGCCTTCCTCTTAGTCTCCGCATATGATCCACATATCCTAGTGTCTTCTATTATTCTTTTCAACCAGAGACCCAACCAATTCCTTTTTCTCTTTCTAATCAGTTTCAGCATTATTCTTTCTTCACTCACTTTTTCAAACACAATTTTATTTCTTATTCTGTCTGTCGACTTCACACGCGCCGTTCTTCACCACATCCACATTTCAAATGCTTCAATTCGTTTCTCTTCATTTCGTCGTAATGTCCATGTTCCTTCCCCATACAATGCCACACTCCACACAAAGCACTTCACTAGTCTCTTCCTTAGTTCTTTTTCCAGAGGTCTGCAGAAGATCCTTCTTCTTCTATTAAAAGCTTCCTTTGTTTATGTTTGCAGTTTTTCTTCGGAAGGATAGGCCTAAATGCAGTAACATCCTGTTGCTTTCCACACACCACTATCTCTTTCGCATCTTATTAAATTCCAGGGGACCCAAGCATGGAGATGAGGAGAGTGGATTTGACTAATTGGGCCCTCCGGACTTCACCGAAAGTCACGGCAAGGGTTAAATATTAATTCTATCAGGATGTTTGACCCGATCAGAGACCGGGAAATCTCAATTAGCCTTTGCCCCCCGCATCCTGGATTAGCTTCTACGAATCATCAGAAAATCTTAGAGTGTGATTGGGCCAATTTTTCCGAAAATGTTTCCACACTTTTGCCCTCGTAGCTCAGCGGACGAACGTCGAAATTTAAATGTCAACGTCTCAGGTTCAATTCCTCGTTACTCCTTTTCATTTTATTGTGGTTCAAGATAGTATAATGTAATAATACAAAAAGAAAAACTAATACCAGTATTATGCAACTGGATTTTTCGAAACCTAATATTAAATTTATGTTATTTATATCGCTAAAGAACGATTACAATATAAATAACTAGAATATTATTTATACAGTATCACTAAAGAACGATAACAGAATATAAATGATAAATATCGGTTTGTTTAATTAATATAAGATATTATATAATACTTATTTAATTATCTAAATAAAATAACCTATTTTATAAAGAAGGATGGTTATTTGTGTTATAATAATTACTTACATAAAATACAGATTATTTATATTGCGAAAGAACAATAACAATATAAATAACTTGAATATTATTTTATAATGCTAATGAAGGAAAACAGAATATAAATGATAACTTGAATATTATCTATATCGCTAAAGAACGATAACAATATAAAAAACGTGAATATTATTCATATCGGAATTTCACAGATTTATTACAGATATATTTAAGAAATTGTAGAAGAATAGTAATTAGTAACAGTGTCCTATTTATTCTTCTTGGAGCCAAATTTGTAACTTTTAAAAGTGTGGTTACTATGTTGAAGTGTATGTGTTGTAACGGATGCTTGATTTGTTATGTATGTGAGTCAGTTATGTGATGCTTGATGTCGTCGCAATGTCGTAATTATAGTTTGATTGTGTTTGTATGACTATTGTGTATTAATTTATGATGTATGGTACGGAAGGCTGCATATTTGTGTTATAGAAGTGTTACGTATGTGTGTTGTTAATGTTTTTGTATGTTTCAAATTGATACCTGATATTTATTTTGCAATCGCAATGCCTAATTTACGGTTTGTTTATGTTTTGTTTACATCGCGTAAGCTAATTTAATTTTCTTTTCTATTTTTCTTTATGCTTATCTTTTTTGTGTATGAAACTATAGCCCTAACATACATATGTAAAATAGGGCTAACCACCATTGGAGATACAGTAATAAAAATTGTTATTCATATCGTTATAAAACGATAACAGTATACAAATGATGACTTGAATTTTATTCATATCTCTAAAGAACGATAACAAAATATAAATAACGTGATATCCATAAAGAACGATAACTGAATATAAATGATAATTTGAATAGCATTTACATCGCTAAAGAACGATTAAAAAATAAAATGAAAACTTGAAGAAGGTCCGAACCCACAACCTTTGAATCACTAAACAAGCACTCTACCGCTGGCCTACGAGGCGCAGACATGGAACACTTTCATAGTTCGGGAACTGCTTGTACAAGCACATGCATCGTGTAACATCACCGCGACCCGAAGTGGACTTTGAAAATATTCGCTGTTCACGAGTGCGGCCACTTTTTTTTTTGACAGCTGTACATGTGATTAGCATTGGTTATGTGTTCGGCATATGTAGATGTATTGTGTCCTCTGGTTATTGCTTTAATGTGTTCTTTGTATCGAGTTTGGAATGATCTGCCTGTCTATCCAATGTAGAAACTGTCGCAACTATTGCATGTGAGTTTGTATACGCCTGTGTGGTTGTATTTATTTGTTTGTGTTGTTTGTGTGTTAAGATGTCGGTAGTGTGTTTTCTGTTCTGTATGCTATGTTGTATTTTTGTTTTCTGAATGCGGATGCGATCTTGTGTGTATTTTTGTTTTCGTATGTTAGTGTGATGTATTTCTTGTGTTTGTGTTGTGTTTTGTGTGTTTGTTGAGTTTTTGTTTTGTCTTCCTTATGATGTTATCTATTATGTTTGGATAGTAACCATTTTCTTGTGCTATGTATTTGATTGTGTTCACTTCTTCATTGTAGTGTTGTTGGCTCATGGGTATGTTGAGTAATCTGAATGCAGCATGTTTGTGTTGTGTGGGGTGATCAGATGTGTTGTGTATGTGTGTGGTGGTGGTGGTGGTGGTGGTGGTGGTTGGTTTTCTGTATATTTTGAAGGTGTATTTGTTGTCAACTTTCGTTATGGTGATGTCTAGGAAATTTATGGATTTATTGTTTTCAAGTTTCAGTGTGTATTGGAGTTTTGGGTGTATTTTGTTTATGTATTGGTGTAGTTTGTGTATTTGTTGTCGTTTATTTCCTTTGTATAGTATGAGTATGTCGTCTACGTATCTGTGCCAGTATATTATGTTGTCTGCATATTTGTTGTGTTCATTGTTGAGTGTGTATGTTTGTTCTATGTTGTGTAAAAATATCTCTGCTAGTATGCTAGATATGGGTGATCCCATTGGCAATACTTCTGTTTGGATGTAGTATTTGTTGTTGTGTGTGAAATAGTTTTGCTTTGTTATGATGTCTGTGATTTGGATGATTTCTTCAATGTGTTCTTGTGGCGTGTTGTTGTCTATGAGCATTTATTTTAGTATCTGTAATGTGCCTTGTGCAATAATTGCGACAGTTTTTACATGGGACAGACAGGCAGATCATTCCAAACTCGAAACAAAGAACACATTAAAGCAATAACCAGAGAACACAATACATCTACATATGCCGAACACATAACCAATGCTAACCACACATACAATAACATAAATACAGACATAGAAATCCTACACATACAACCCAAAAACCAAAAACTCAACACACTAGAACAATATGAAATAAACAGACACACTAAAACACACCCTAATCAAATTCTCAACACACAGATCAATTTCAGAACACACACACTATTTGACACAACTCTTCATCACACGAACGTACCCACACAACCAGCGAAGTTGAGATGGCGCTGAGACACAGAAGGCTCTGAGGATGGTATCAAGTAGCACTGAAACAGCTGTAAGTCGCACATGCTTACATAATTAACACGAGTAAGATTGCCATTTAATCAATTATTTATATTCATGTGTTAAAAGTAGTGTATAAAAGATTCAACATGGAAACTTTTTTACCTTCATGGTTCACCAAGAAATTCATTTTTGGCTGACGATATCTTGCTATGATAAGAATGATTACATTGCAAGAATTGTGAGTCGAATTTCGACTCGTAAATGATGGATCTCATTTCAATGATTGATTTGAGTTTCAACGACTGTGGTAGATAGCACTATCTACAGATGACCAAGTTATGACTCAACTCTGTGACTGACAAACTGTGCTTCATAGATTAGCATTAGCATTGACTATGCTACTTTTATGTTTCAATAAGTTAGTTACAATTCCTATTAGGTTTCTTGTCTTAAAAATTTTTGTGACGTGGAGTGAAACACGTGCTTAACAGATTTAATACTGTCACACAAATTTAGATCATTTTCCCATTTGTAGACCATTCATTTGTACCTCCTGACTGTGTTTTTGGGAGGATTGAAAAACAAGTTAAGAAACACGAAAAACTTACAAACTTGCAAACCATGAAGAATATGAACAACTTCACCAGGGAACTGTTTTTCCTTTGCATGAGGCTTGTAAATTTTATGGTTGAAAATCTGAAACTGCTGATGTAATGAAGCCTCCTTGTGATTGGCATTTTCCTTTAGTCAAGACAAAAGGAATTATTATTAAAGAAAACACACAACACCGTTTACTGTCCTTGCAAGAGGTGACTCAAATGAATCCTAACACGGTGAGTGAAGGAATTTCTCTTTCTGTTCTAAAACTGAAGACATGAAAAATGTCTGGGAAAAACACTTTGGTCCAACATGGGAAGCTTTTCAGTCATTATAATTTTACAAGGTCGTAATCTTATTTAGTGTAAGAGCTTCCACTGATCATGAGAGTTCTATTACCGTCCCTGATGTCTCTGCCAGTGGTTCATGGGAAATGCCAGATATGGTAGGTAATCTGAGGGCTAGTTGAGAACTTAAATGTATATTGCTTAATATGTGTAAACAGAGTCAGTTGCTCTGAGCACACCTGTGAAATAATGGTTAGCGCATCTAACTGCGAAACCAAGTGGCTGGGTTTGAATCCTGGTTGGGACAAGTTACCTTGTTGAGGTTTTTTCCGGGGTTTTCCCTCAACCTAATTAGGGTTGCCAACCCTTCCATATTTCCTGGGATCTCCCATATTTTCCCCTAATTTTTAACATTCTCCTGGCTCCCATATTTTTCTTCTCTTCAAGCATTTTTCTCCCTTTTATCTGCATAAGATAAGAAATCTTTATTGTAAATATTTGATTTTGCCGTGGATGATAATGATTTATTATGATGATTTTTGTTGTTCAAGAGGTGCAGTAAAATGTGCAGACTTTTCAGAAAATAATGCTTGCCAGAAATTGATTGAGAAATGAAACCATGGTAATGTTATAAAACTGGCTAGTTTTATTTTAAGCACACCAAATAGTAATGATCATGAACAATAAATAATTATACAGATGTTTGAAACAGGAGTATGAGACACATAATCAAACCAGAGCTGCAAACTGCAATCGACTTCAACTGTTATACAAGACAAAATCTGTCTGAAAATATTCTTAATTTAAGCCTAACTACCTTAAGTGTAAGTTGTTTTTAGTAACTTAACCGAATGATTTTTCCATTTTATATGTGAAATTTTGTCGATTCTTTAGTCTCTCGTATTTCCTTAAAAAAAAAAAAAAAATTGGGAACCCTAGTCTGTCATAATATTGTTGGTGTTCACACCTGTGAAGTAATGGTTAGCACATCTGACCGCAAAACCAGGTAGCCCGGGTTTGAACTGTGGTTGGGGTTTTTTCCGATGTTTTCCCTCAACCCAATATGAGTAAATGCTGGGTAACTATCGGTGCGGAAGCCTGGACTCATTTCACCGGCATTATCACCTTCATTTCATTCAGATGCTAAATAACCTGAGATGTTGATACAGCATCATAAAATAACTCACTAAAAAAATACTGCTGCTATAATAGCATATTCACTATTTGTATGTAAGTTTCTAACGTTGTGTTTAAGTTTTAAGTGAATTGCGATTTTAGTAAAAGAGAAATCTACTGCGTACAGCAGAGGTCTGCATCGGATGTTTTCGCTCGAGTTCCAAGTAGTTCATAGCATAATCCGATAGGTAGCACACATACATGATAGGTAAAATTGTCACGAGCGATAAATCCTCGAACGGTATAAGCCGAACGTTAGACATTCGTTCTTGTTACAGTAATGAACTGTGTAGTAACATCATAGATGTATATCATTTCAAAACTTTGCAGTGCTTAACTAACTTCTCCACAGTACAACTACAAAACTTGCTTTAAAATGTACCAGTAGTATAAATGTTGTAGGTAAATGTCCCCCCCCCCTCCCCCCACAGGAGTGATTTTGTTTTTGCCATATCTAATAGATGTTATTGGATGTAAATGTAATTATTATAAATGGAGAACACAATATGATAATGCAAGAAATGTATCAAGCTTTCTAGTAATAATAATAATAATAATAATCTCTAATAATTAGTGTATCAATCTTTGGGTCTGTAACAGTTGTGCAGGATGATTATTCGTTTTATTATATTTTCTGTGACGTTATCTCTGAACTAATATTGTTATTAATTTACTGCTATATAATAATATTTTGTAAAACGTTTCTACATTGTCGCAGTATATAGGCAGAACACTATGTATGGACCTATCATATTATATATGTGGTAAATGAAATATTGAATAATTATTAATTAGGAATAATAACTGTATATCGAAGCTTTTCATACTATTTTATTTATAACTTCATGTTACTGTTTTGGTACGTTCCATTAGACATTTGTCATAAACGCAGAAAATAAAGCCTTATTTTTACCGTGTGAGCAAAACATATGTGTATCTTATCTGTTGCCTTCCATAAAAGATAAGACATGCCGGTGAGATGACCTTGTATTGTGCTTCTATTTATTACGAGCATATCACGACCGATCTTATCTCACTCGAGCGTGCGACATTCGACCGAGTTCAAGCGAGCGATTTAACTCCAATGCAGCACTCTGGTGTACAGTATTCTTCTAAGTTTTATAAAATTTTTAGTAATATTTCAAAAGTAATTTTAATGCTATAATGCAGTTTTATTATTATTAAGAAACTTTAAATAGTAATGTCAAATTTATGTAGTTAATGTAAGAAATCTTAGCCTTTTGTTTCTTTTGGTAGGTTATTTCACGATGCTGTATCAACGACTAGGTTATTTAGCATCGATGGATGATGAAATGAGGCCCAGGATTTGCTATAGATTACCTGGTATTCACTTTATGGTTGGGGAAAACCTCGGGAGGGGGGATCCAACCAGGTAATCAGCCCAAATGGAAATTAAACCTACACCCGAGTACAGCTCTTTTCATTAGGCAAACACTTCTACCAATTGAGCTACGCCAGTGGCTTATTTAGCCTTTTTCAGAAAATGTATAATTAAAAAAATAGTAAAATTGTATAAAGTTGCAACAAAACCGGCTAAGTCAAAATTAAAAACAAGTGAAAGTATATATTAATTATGAAATAATTTTAAATATGAAGGGAAACTAAATGTACAACAGTTAACTATGTAACAATGAAAAAACAACATACAAGTTTCTTAATTATCATCAGTTCGTCTCTGGAAGTTTTTACTGAATGTGGAATAATTTGCCTTAAGTGACATGGCTATTTTGATACTAGACACCTCAAGAAAACAGCTACAAGAGTGGGAACTGTATCCATTTTTTGTATTTTCTGTAGTGATATTATTCAATTTTGCCTCAATTTCAAATTTTCAATAACCTGTAGTGACTTAACTGTAACTTGGACCCCATTTTTTATTTACATTTTTTGCTCCATTTGACCTCAGGAAGGTCCTCTCTAAGTGGCGGTAATACTTCGTGAATCACCCTGTATATAATATGTTACCAGTGTGAATCACTTTATATTATATAATGTTACCAGCAGTGGAAGGAGTCCAGTTGAAATTCCCCTTAAATAAGCTATTCTTTATTTAAAATGATGAAGACACGTTACATTCTAATTTTATTCCAAATTGCAGTATAGTTTGTTCGAATTCCACATTAACATCTAAAATCAAATGCAAAATCGCATTGAAGTCAAATGTTAATTAAAGGCAGTCAGATGGAAAGGACAGCTCCGATTTCATTGAACCTAACAATGAGAGTGTGCATATTGCTTTAGCTATTCTAACAGAACACGTGGAGTAGATGTTGGCAGAATGTATGTAACGTATGTATTTAATATCCAAGAATGCGATTAGAAGAGAGTAGACATGACAACTATGTCTATGCCTTAGTCACACCACGGTAGCTGACTCAGAACACAAAGGAAGCCGACATTGTCGCTAAATCAATGACTTGCTAGTGGTTAACGTGGAATTCGAACCTACTTTACCAGAGTATAATGCTGAAGAGACAAGCACTTTTTCGTTGCTGCAAACGTGTTTTCAGAAGTTCAGTATTATAAATGCATATCATACAATAAGCTGATTTTCAGTACAAAATATAAATAGATTTTGTACAGTTTGTTTGCAGCATTTCACCTATTTGTGACCCTAACACACAAAGGTATATAAATTAAAATCTCCTTTCTTGCAGTAAGAAAATATTAGTCAGTGATTTAAATAATTTCTCTGTATTGGAACATATTGCTAAATGGCATGGTGCTCTCTTCCCATTATCACATTCCGTATTTGTTTATCATGATTCTGATACTCTTCTGAATTACGTATTATCTCTTTCCATAATTTCTTCCTTTGATATTCTTCTTGAACTATGTCTTTTTCACCTTTCAGTAAGGCCTACTGCTTAAATTTTATTGGGCCAGAATGTTTACTTTATACACATCTACATATATTTAAATTTTAAATTCAATTTTAGGAGTTTGTGTTGTCACTAGAGCTATAATGTTAATAACGAGGTAACAAAGAGTTAGTAAATAAAGAAAAGTTCAAATCAAACAGTGGGCCTGAATAAGTTGACAGTTGTGCATGGATCTGGTTGTGCTTTCACAATATAACATTTTACAACTTCTGGTTTCACATGTCAAGCTAGATGGAACCATTTGGATCACGATAATGATTACTGAAAATAGCAAAGAGATGAATTATGTCATATAATACGTTGTTGTTGTTTTATAATGCCAGATGTTTGACAGTAAAGTCAGTTGACCTCTTACAATCCAATATTTTTCAAAGATATTATCATGGTCAGCCATTGAAGCACAGATTTTGAGTTGTTCCGAATTCATTTCTTGTTGTCATATAATATGAAATGATTTCTCCATTACCTTTTCCTTCTTAAAAGACAGTGGAATGAGAATCAACTTTTATACAGGGCTTCTACAAAAGATCTTTCTGTTTCGAACACATGTAATTTACGTTCTATGAAAGGGAAGATTTAGGAATGGACACTAATGTTGGGACCAAAATACTGTTGCTAGTCAAAGGAACAGATTTTGGAGGACAATGCTAGTGTCAATTCCAATGGGGATGCACAATAAGCCTTTTAGGGTGATGTGCAGAAGGCCTTTAAGACGCTTTAAAGACTCCGCCGTAATCTAACCTAACCTACGTTCTATGAATCAGAAGTGCGTGAGAATAGCACCAATGAAAAGAGAAACTAAAAAATTTTACTTGTGGCAACATTGTTTTCCTAGTTGGTAACACTGCCTCATAATAGTGAATATAAACAAAGTTGTTCATTGTTGAGGCAAAATGGCTGCTTTAGAGGATAGAAAAGCTTGATTTTCATGTGAATCAGTCTGTTATTAATGTGCAACAGCATTACCGAACAAAGTTTGGTGCAAATTCACCCAGTGGGCCTACAGTCCATAAATGGTACACTGATTTTAAGGCAAGATTCTTCGCAAGGGGTTGCAATTTCATCCGTATTGACTACAGTTGCTGCAAGCCCTAAAACCAGAGGACAAGATGCTACGAAGAAATTTCTGCATAAGTATGCAGACTTTAATTGGAAATGATGATAAATTTATTTGTTCCGTGGTGTTTTCTGATGGAGCCGCTTTTCATCTTTCTGGTAAGGTGAACAGACATAACCTCAGAATCTGGGGGTTGGAAAATCGTGTACCAACGTGGAACTTGACTATAGGCTTGATGTGTGCCATGTTACCAAGGGGGGGACATATTGAACATCTTTAGGTAAGGAACTAAACTTTTTAAGTTAATCCTTCCATTGGTACTATTTTCATGCACCTCAGATTCATAGAACGTAAATTACATGACTTTGTTCAAAACCAGAAAGGTTTTTTGTAGGAGCCCTGTGTTTGATGGAGATTTTCTTTTCCTTCTTAGCTCACGTGCATTCAGTTTTATGTACTTGTCTTGAAGCCTTTTTCTAAAAAGTAAATGTAACATAGTAGTTCTTGTTATTCTACTTTAATTTGTCTAGAATGGATTAATATGTTACTTGACTTCATTTTCTTTATGTAATACTCGTACATTTCATATAGGAGGAAATGTTTATTAGATAAGATATTTTAATATCTGTGTTGTAGATATTCAGAGGATGTGTTCAGTCAGCATAGCCGAAAGTTCTCTGGGAGTAGTTCTGGTTCGGAGAATGAAGAACTGTCTGACATGTATTATGCTGATGGAGATCATGGCCAGCGTCTTACAACTCTCACACATATCTGTGATTCATACACTGTGGAACCTAGTTTTAAGTAAGTTTTACTTGCAGCAAACCACAACAAATTTTTAATGAATTAAAACCAGTATGTACATTTTATCTTACATGAGTTTTCTTCTCCTCTTTCTTTTTAAGCTTATGGTATTTTTAACCGTTTAAGTGAGTTTAATACATTAAATTCTGGAGTATTCATGGGACAGTTATATATTATGTATAGTCTTGAAACAATTTATATTGTAGGGTGCAGTTATAATAACAAGGATTACAAATACATGATTTTATTGATCAGTGGTTCATATTTATTGTAATCACTAATATTTCCTAATTAATAAAAAGTTAAATTTCTGTCATTTATTACATTTGATGTTAGCTATCCTATATACTAACGTCTGTTTTCAACTACATGCACATATAACGTAGATTTGTGTAGCATTTTTTAAGAAATTGATTGTGATTTTTAGGGATCTGGAAGAACATTATCGAACAGACTTTGAAATGCACCTTGTTAAATATCGGGACCAGTTGGAAACTGTTAAACTAGAGTTGGAACAGAAATACCATAATGAAATGGACCTCTTGAGAGAAGAATATGAAATGCACCTTGTTAAATATCGGGACCAGTTGGAAACTGTTAAACTAGAGTTGGAACAGAAATACCATAATGAAATGGACCTCTTGAGAGAAGAATATGAAATAAAGGTAGAAGAACTTGTAAAGGACTTAACCAAAACTCATAGAGCAGAAATTGAGAACATAGAATCAAAACGTCAAAAAGAAATGCAAAATCTGAAAGAAAAGTTAAATTTAGATTCTGCTAAAGATTTGAATAGCATTCGTTTGGAATATGCAAAAGAAGTGGAGACACTTAAAGCGGAAATGGCACAAGCTCACAGTGCTGAATTAAACGGATTGAAAGATATGTTTGAAGAGGAGTTAAAAAGACAAATACAAGCACTTACAAATAAATTGAAAAAGGAAGAGGAGGAACACGTTGCAACCATAAAATCTGAACTGTTGAATAAACACGTGAATGACATTAAAAAACTGGAAGATTCGTTTGCAGATCATGTTGTTGATGAGAAGGGGAAGATGAGTACAGACACAGCCCTTCAAAAAGTGAGTTTAATGTTATGTATTGTTTCCTATGTACTGTGTATCAGTAAAAATTACAGTGAAATCTCTCTGAAATAGCTACTGTAGTGGACGCAAACCTCCTGCATATAACAAGAACCAATAGCAGATCGCTAGGTGCTCTTTGTCTTCCCCATCAGTCTCGTCACTGATCACACTCTTTTCGTCCTGTTTATCACAGTCTTTAAATTTATTATAATTGGTTCTAAACGTATCGTCCTGTCAAATCTCTTTTACAGGCTATTCTTTTTGTCTAATTTTGAGTGTGAACTCAAGTGGCTTGTGGCATAATTTGATAGTCTAGAAGAATGCTTTTGCTGCATTGATTTCCATGTAATTGCTGCTGCACCAGTCTTATAGCTTTTGAAAGGCTGTATTTAGTGTCTCATTTAGATTACTATGATGTGTGTGTGGTGACGAAGTTAGTATTACTAGGTTATCTGCATATTGTTAAATATATCTCAGGGATTTTTTTTAATGTTACTGGAAAGGCATATAGATTTATGTTAAACAAAAAAGTGCTTAGAAACAGAGCCTCAGGATAAACTGTTATTAAACTTTTAGAATTTTGAGCAGATTATTACCATATTTGTCGGTGTATAAGACACACCCCAAACATTGAAATAAATTTTCCAGAAAAAAAAAAACTCACATTTAAAGAAAAATATAACCAATATTAAGATTTCTTCACTGATCTTCTGAAGCCTTTAAATTACTCCCATTGCTGTCATCAGAAGTTTCTTCTTCATTGGATCCATTGAACTTGCCATCAGAACAGGAAACTTCATCTTCAGATTTATAGAGAAAATGAGCCTCACTTCCATCTAAGACATTACTGATACTACACTTAAAAAAAGATTTCACAACAATGTTCTCACTGACCTTGGACCAGGATATTTTGACTCATTGGAAGGGAAAAACTAAAGTGCGGGCAACTATGAAAATAATGGTACATATAGCCCTATCTTCATTGTATAAGACGCAGCCTAATTTTAAGGTCTATTTTGGGAACAAAAAAAGTGCTTCTTATACAGTGACAAATATGGTACCTTACAGCAGATAAACTTTGTGTAAGAAAGTTGTATTACTGGTTCAACATTTTGTTAGATACCTATTATTTTAATATTTTGTAGAAGTTTCAGTGTCTCCAGAAGTCGACAAAACTGCAAGCACCATTTTCCATTGGCTTAATTCTGCAGTTTGTTTTGCTCTTGAGTGGTATCTCCTGAATCCTGCTCGAGTGAGACTTAGCAAGTTTTACTCGTCCAGGAACGAATTTAGTCTTGAAGCAATTATTCTCTCCATGGTTTTTGCAAGTATGTATAGGAGAGAAATGGCGAAGATAAACAAAAATATGAATATAACCATAAAGGTGGAGCTAGGGTCTATAGCTCTCCATTGAATTGGTGGCTTATCAAGGTTCAAAATTGGAATAATTTTAGCCTCCTCCAAATATAGGGTTAAGATTCATTATCTTATTAGTTAGAGCAGCAGGACCCATATGCTTGATTAATTCTGGAGCAATTTTATCAGGTCTTGGGTCCTTTGATTTTAATTTTGAAGTAGAAGATTTGAGTTCATTTAGGGATAACTTAGTGAATATCTCTAGGTTTAGAAATATATGTATGTAGTGTGTGTGTGCGCGCGCATTAATGTTAGGATCCAATAATTTAGCATTCCAATCAATTTCATTCATTATCAGTATCATCACTATATGATGTACTGGAGAAATGCTATGTTAACCACTCTAGATTTTTATGCCCCTATACTTAAATTAACAGGTGCCAATATTGTATTAATGAGGAAGCTTGTAAGATTTGTATTTACACTGTTGTTACATTCGAAAATATGAAAGAATAGCATTAACGAGTTATTGAAAGTGTTGTAAGAGGTTTTTTCCTAGAAAGAAAATGGTCCTTCTAGTACAATAGCAAGCTCACATTGACAAAGATAGGTAAATATTTTAATTGGAGTACTTTCTGTAGGTATTTGTATTTTTAATGTAATGTAGGCATTTTGACTCGCTCTGTAGATTAGAATCAGATTATTAAAATCATGATTTTAGTGATTGATATTTATTTACTACATACAACTGCTTCTGTATGGATTATTTTTTGTCTATTACAATAAAATTTTCTTCTAATTGCACTTCTCACAACAACTACAATAACAATACGTACATGAAGCATATTGAATGCACTGAATTCCTACCAAATTTAAATTTGTTATAGATGAATGTGATAATTGAGTATTGTCATCACCGCCAATCCAACTAGAGACAATTGCCAGATAATGTATTATTTAGTGGGGGAAAACATGTATAAAAGATCACAAAACAAACGAAGATCTTTTCTGTAACATGTTCCAGATTACAATAATGACAGCCACTGAGATAAAATGTACCAGGGTTGCTGAAAAAGTTGATAGCCTGACATAGAAATTAAACTAGGATTATTTTGAAACAATTTCTATTTCTCTACATAATCCTGCCTTTAGATTCACACACTTGGTCTACTGGTGTTGCAATGCTGCTATACTCTTCTTGTACTCAGATTTCCTCGAGGTCCGCAAAAAACCCTTCTGCTGCTGCAATAACCTCTTCATTTGACGAAAATTTCTTCCCAGCCAAGTGAGTTTTGAGCTTTGGGAAAAGAAAGAAGTTTGAGGGTCCGAGATCTAATGAGTAGGAGGGATGTAGCAACAATTAAAACTGTAGTTTGTGAGGTTTAGCAACCCTAATTACGGACGTGTGAGCAGGTACATTGTCGTGATGAAACAACACTTTCTTCTTGGCCATAACCGGCCTCTTCTTGCGAATTTTCTCTTTCACTTGCTGCAGGAGATTTGTTATTGTTATTGTTCTCTCCTTTGCTAGATAGTCAATCATGATTATCCCCTTAGAATCCCAGAACATGGACGCCATGCCTTTCCCAGCAGATTGAACAGATTTTGCTTTCTTTGGAGGTGGAGAATCACTGTGCATCCATTGTTTTGACTCTGGCATGTAGTAGTGGATTCAGGTTTTATCAGTGGTCACAAACCACCTTAAAAAATCGGGTGTATTTTTCTCGAATTCTCGACAATCCCTCGAAATTTGACATTGGACATGCTTTTGTTCTAGTGTTAACATACACAGAACCACCTTGCGGAGACTGTGGACATGCCCAAAACATTAAATAAGATGTGGCACACCTGTTCAGTGAAGATATACATATCCTCGCTAATTTCCCATACTTTCATTCGATGGTGGTTCAACACCATATCGTGGATTTTTCTACGATTTCTTCACTTGGTGCTGTTTCTGGATGTCCACTGTAGGGGAGCATCATCTACACTCTCGACCATGTTTAAATAGTGCCACCCATTTTTTCACAGTCCAAAATGCTGGAGCAGATTCCCCCATTATAGCATCCATGTGTGCTTTAATTTCTGTTTGACTCCTTTTTTTTTACGAAATATTTAATGACAGCACGAAAGTCGATATTTTCCATTTTTTCCAAACTGTTTGGTGCACTAATGTTAAAAGGACCTAACAATTGCGACATTGTTGACATGTTTTCATTGTCATCTTTGTATCAGGCCACAAACTTTCAAACGCACCTCGTACAGCCCAGAATCAGAAACTGAAAGCAGTTTGGAGGTATTAATATATAAGACAAAAAAAAAAACTGCTATTACTAAAGTCTCCCATAATGGTCAGATCTGCAACATGAACGCATTTTGAAACCTATTCCCCCAAACAGTAGTGGACACATCTTTACACATCTGTTGGAAAAGAAAAGTGAACCAAATAGTGTTCGTCTCCGCCATCTTGCTAATATAAAACAATATGTGAAGAAGAAACAAAATTACAGCTTTTTAAAGACAGTATTAAATCAGGTAGTTTATAAGCAGTGAAGTGAACTATTGCTAAAACAATTCAATAGCAATTTTATAGAATAAACTGCATAACTAGTGAGTGTTTAGTTTATACTGTATTACAATACGTATTACATTATTTAAATTAACTGTATGGTGTTACAGTGCATCCAAAAAGGCCGAAAAAATTTTTTTCTCGATATTAAAAATTTAAGGGTTCGCAAAAGTTGCATAATGATGCCAACGTTTTGCACAAAAAATTTTGACCTCTTAGAAGCACTTTTAAATCGAGCCATAGAGGGTTTTTTTTTTTATTACCTTATTTTTTTTCTAAAAAAGTTATGTTTTATTTAATGATGCTCGCAACTGCAGAGGTTATATCAGTGTCGCCGGATTTGCCGGAATTTTGTCCCACAGGAGTTCTTTTACATGCCAGTAAATCTGACATGAGCCTGTCGCATTTAAGCACACTTAAATGCCATCGACCTGGCCCGAGGTTGAACCCGCAACTTCGGACATAGAAGGCCAGCAAACATGCTTATGTTAGAAAAAAAATGTCGACCTGGTTGGCGAGTTGGTATAGTGCTAGCCTTCTTTGCCCAAAGTTGCGGGTTCGATCCCGGGCCAGGTCGATGGCATTTAAGTGTGCTTAAATGCGACAGGCTCATGTCAGTAGATTTACTGGCATGTAAAAGAACTCCTGCAGGACAAAATTCCGGCAAATCCGGCGACACTGATATAACCTCTGCAGTTGCGAGCATCGTTAAATAAAACATAACATTTTTTAGAAAAAAATAAGGTAATAAAAAAACCCCTCTATGGCTCGATTTAAAGGTGCTTCTAAGAGGTCAAAATTTTTTGTGCAAAACGTTGGTAACTTTATGCAACTTTTGCGAACCCTTAAATTTTTAATATCGAAAAAAAATTTTTTTCGGCCTTTTTGGATACGCCCTAGTGTATAAGTACGAGGCGTGTTCTTAAAGTAAGTTCCAAAAGGGTGTAGTAAGTAAAGGGAAAGATATTTACAAACCATTTTTGTTGCATTGTATTCCCCACACTTCAATTACTTCTCAACATAATCTCCACCATTATCGAGGCATTTGTCGAATCATAGCACAAGTCTTTCTATCCCCTCATTGTAGAATTCACCTGCCTGCGATGCGAACCACTCCCGCACTGCTGTTTTCACTTCATCGTCGCCATCAAAACGTTGATCACCGAGGAACTTCTTGAGGTGCAGGAAGAGATGAAAGTCACTCAGAGCCATATCCAGGCTGTAGGGGCGATGGTCAATTTGTTCCCAGCCAAATTTTGAGATGAGATTTTGGGTGTCACAAGCTGTGTGTGGCCGAGTGTTGTCATGAAGCAACACAACTCCATTGGTCAGCATTCCATGTCTCTTGTTCTGAATTGCTTCTTCAAGGTCTGACAATAGGTTTCTCTATTAATGGTTTCACCCCGAGGCAAGAATTCGATGAGTAGGACTTCTTTTCTGTCCCAAAAAACAATGCACATGATCTTGCGTGTTGACATGATTTGTTTGAATTTCTTTTTCCTTGGCGATGTAGTGTGCCTCCATTCCATGGACTGCTGCTTCGATTCAGGTGTCTTGTGAGACACCCAAGTCTCGTCAATCGACAGCACACACCAAATCGTCATTGATCAAAGATGGCCGACCGGTACGCTGCTCGTCATGTACAGAGACGTGGCCCTCGTTGAACTTCCTAACCCATCTCCTGACCATTCCATCACCATACACTTCACAAAGTTGACGATGAATGTCAGCTGGTTTGATGTTTCTTGCATTCAAGAAACTGATAACAGACTGCATCTCACAGTCGACGGGGTGCTCGATCACTTTAAACATTTCAACTGATCACAACTAACCACACACACAGACTGAAGCTCTGAAACTGCATGTACAGCTTGCCTGAGGACTGAAGAAGAAAACACGCAGCAATGTGACGGCTATAATTGAAAACGGAACTTACTTTAAGAACACGCCTCGTAATACAGTATAGCCAGGGTTAGAAAGTTCATGTTTTAAAAGTCTTGTAATATGCATGCAACTATGCCATTAAAATATGTCTAAGTATAGCATTGTACCCATGCAAAGTTACATTTATTGCTGAGAAGTAAATGTGTTTGGTTGCATATCCAAAATAAGGGATGGATTACAATTTACCGCCATTGTCTGACATATTTTCAGTGTTAAATCTTAGCTTGTCTCTCAAGATACTTTTGTAGTAATAACTGTTGGACATCTTCACTTCTGTCACACTTTTTTTGCTATTAGTTCCTTATGTTTCACAGAGTTAATATGTTGAATCACCTGAAATATTTTTTCATATGCCTTACATATAAAACTCTGCCATTTGTACTAATAAAATCACTAGAAAAATTCACTTTGTAAACTTTTAAGCCTGCTCGAATTGCTTGGTTTCACTTTCAGCATTTTTAACAATCACTGTTCTTGGCACTATTCACTACTCTGTTTTCTAGACCCTTCCTTGTTGTGTAATAAGACAGATTCCCCCACTTCTCGAGGTAAAGACAAAATCAAGTGCCTCTTAAGCATCTGGCCAGGTCATTCACACACTCTTCACGTGATCAAGGATTCATTTGCATGAGTCCATAACTGATGAGGCCTGAATGATACTGATATCATGATGTGGCATCTTATTTTTATTATTTCTTTCAAAAATTAATAAGCAATTCACTCAATAACCCCTTTTTATGGCCATTTTGAATTTTTTTTTTTTTTTTTCATTTGAGTGATAAAGTATGCCAAATAAGAATATATTTACTAAAATATGACGCAGTAATTTAAAAGAGCATAAATGAGGCGTTTAGTTGCAAAATCAGACACATCACTAAAAACATAATTTTTCAGTATGAAGGGAAAAACATTTACAAGGAACCAAGAATTTGCAACCAATACTATTTTTCATCATACAAATCCATGTGATGCATCTAGCTTTGGAGCATAACAGTGCTATAGCAGTTGTAGAATCATATGAAGATATGAAATAAAACATTAACTCATTTCGAAGAAAAAGTGATGTATCTGATTTTGCAACTACACGCCTCAAATATGCATTATTTATATGCACAATAAAATACATTCAGGACACTACAAAGTATGTAATTCGTACAAATAATTTATCAGCATGTCAATAACAATGTTTAAATAAAAATGTGCAAATGAACGAATTTCGTAACCCTGAGTATAACACATGGTACTGGAGCAAATTCCTCAGAAGTGATAGGAAGTACACTAGAAGGAACCATAGAATTGAGAAGTCTGGTCACTGAGGGCCAGATTAGCAATAGTCTAATATATTATTTTCTGTTATTTATTGTAAAAGGAAATTATTTGCTGCATATTTCATAGCTATGGACACGTAAATAAATATTGGTTATAATTGTCTCATGTACACAGCTGGATTCACAGATTAGCAATAATCTAATCTATTATTTTCTGTTATTTATTGTAAAAGGAAATTCTTTTCTGTCCATATTTTATACTTATGGACACGTAAATATTGATTATAATTGTCTCATGTACACAGCTGGATTCCATACGATTGGATTCTGGGAAGTCAGAATTGGCAGAACATATCTCTCATCTGGAAGAACAACTCCAGAAGCATAGACTACATGTGGAGCAATTCCAGTCAAATTCTACAGCTGTGCGACAAATGAAAGCTCAGGTAAGCTCTTAAAAGATGCAGTGAAATAATGCATAATTGTTTGTTATATTCTAACAAAGGCTTGTCCTATGCTTACATATAAACGTCTTTCATGTAAAATCGTTCATAAAAATATTCTGACTTATGATGGATGAAATAGCTGTAGGATAGATTTTCTTTAAAGATTTTTGTTCATGTTACTGTTTCATTGCCATATTTCTGCATAACCTGTAGAGGGCATTAAATTAAAAAACACTGAATTATAATAGTACATTATGCAACGAGCCTATAATGAAGGTAATTAAGAAGCGAGTATGGATATTTATGAAACGAGCGCAAGTGAGTTTCATAATTTTCATACGAGCTTCTTAATTACCATTATAGGCGAGTTTCATACGACTTTTTATGCTCGACCATATTTCTAACTTGATATTATTAATTTTCTTTGTATCTGACCTTGACCAATGTCCCGTATGTTGTGAGATGTGCGCAGACGCGAAAGTATTGATTTTTTCCGAGGAACATTGACCTTCCACATTGACCTTGCTAGGCCATAAGAACCTACAGAGATAACATTCAAATTAAATTAGACATTGAAAAACGAGATGACAAATTGAATTTATTTGAATATTATTTACAATTAACGCTAATTATTATAGTAACAGAACATAACCTTCTGCGACAGTATTGGATTTCCAGCCTCTGTGACTTCTCGCTAATTCTCTTTCGATTCGTATCCGAGAATAATCGATACTTGCAGTTTTATAACGGTAGAAAGCTGACCTGTCATTTGCTGAACAGTTGTAACCTGAGTCGTCATTGGCTGAAAGACCTGACCTTTAATGAGTAGGTGTACTTTAATGACATGCATTAAAGGTCTGCTACCAGGAGTATAATTACTATATTTCGGCATGGTCGAGCATAAATATTTATTTCTGTGGGAAGAAAAAAAAATAGTGGCTCACTAGTGAAATGAGCCAAAGAGTTTATGGACGCAGAACTACGTTTGTCAGCAAGGGCAGTTCTGGGCGAAATTTCCTAAAGAAACTTTTTGAATTTGTTTCATTCTGCTGCAATTTGTGTGCATGTCTTTGGCATTCATGTTCTGTTCAGTCTCCATGGACACCACCAGGACTTGGTGACCATCTTACCCTGTCTGGTATGTAGTATCCGGATTCACTGAGCTGATGTAGATCAGTGTGGTGATATGTCTTAGTCATCTACAACGAGATTCCACGTATGTGCCACTCTCCCTTGTTCTTTCTCTCACGTCTCTTGTATTTTGCAGTGGTAGCCTTGGGCTTGTTTGATTCATCTTAGGTTTCTCTTTTCTCCTGTTGTGCTCGTCATCACTTTTGTATTCTCTCAACATTTGAATGTCGAAGTATTTTAGAAGTTTGCAAATATTCATGACTACTTCTTGAAAGTTAGTGACCTAGTTTACCCTGAATAATTTTTTTTGTGTGTTTATTTAGTCGATCTCGTCATGCTTGATCGATTGGCACCTAAAACATCTGGATCAGTTCAAGTCTCACGAAGTTATGTGCATAGAATGGCTGCCAGAATGCAGTTTTCGAGGCATGCTTTGTCCCACCCATCTCATCAGCCTTGAGAATCCGACTGATTTTATGTAGTGAAACTCCAACTGTGGTATACTTTCTCGTTTCGTTATGTTTACTTGTTCAAAGTTACAAGTGATTCTAACATAATATTTTTTTTTTGTATATCATTATTGTGTGGTTCGCAAGCTACTGTGCCCAATACAAAGACGTAGTTCTATGTCAAAATACTAGTAATAGAAACCATAATGAGAATACACGTAGATGCGGATGGGATCATAATTGAGAAGTTAGCTAAATTAATGGCATATGAGTGTATACACCCTTATTATGGAAATCACTCCAAAAGATCTTGACCTTTCCTTCAAGTTTGATTTCTCTTCATCAATTATTAATGTTAATAGGATGGTTAGAAAGTTTTGATCCAAGCTGTTACTTACCCATCGCATGTATCTACTCTTCTTGGAGAAGGCTTGGGATGTTGTGTATGAAACAGTGGCTTGAATACAGTATTACGTAGGTAGTTCATTCCTGAACTCGTCACCAGTGAAGGCACATCCGATAGGTATTAAGTACCATGAGAGGAAAATACACAGATACACAGTTTGTTCTACTTGCTCCATAATGGCATTTGATGGAGCTTATATTGTGATGAAGACCAGTGCAAAGTGGTGAGAGAAAACGAATACAGAAGAAAAAGTGGAAACAAAAAATAAATAAAATCTCTAGAAATACTGGTAAAGTGCATGTATTAACATTGCAAAAGCAAGTTCTGACAAAAAAGTTCTTTCAGGGATTTGTTTTTTCCTTACAAGCTAAGATTTACTTCGTTCATTTTTTCTGTGATATCACAAAGAAATGACAGTAGCAGTAACCATTGCTGGTCTTCTAACTCAATATAATGTTTTGCTCTAGATTTTAAGAACGGTTCGCTTTCTGAGGAAAGCTCCCGAATCTCTTTAAAAATACAGCCTTGAGCCACCATACATCTGTGTGCAAAAGGAGAATTCCGTGTTCAGCTCCGCATTCTTCGAGCAAAGCTTGAAATTTATGTTTTTGTAAGCTTGAGTTGACAATATTTAAATGCTGGGGTTGTAACCTTCCCTGAACTCAAAATTGTTAACCCTTGCTGAATAGTAGTTTATTAACATTTCTGGCTTTGAGCCAGAGGCTGTTTTAGGGTCTTATACGTGCAGGACGCCCTCTCCAGCCATTGCACATAAATAACAGTAAAAAAAATATATACATATATGAGACTATTTTTGGCATAAGTGCCAGTAGGTGTGTGAGTGCAGTGATTGATTCCTTTTATTTCGGTGTAGGCCTAATTTGTTAATTTGCAATACTTGTAGAGGACTAGTGAGTAGGAATATAATATGCATAGGCTACATATAAGGAATGGTGAACGGGTTATTCGGGGCAAAAGATATCAGCTGATAGACAATGTTAAGGTATGTGTATCATATGGGGAGATTAAGAGGAAAGCAAGAAATTGGAAAGAATGGAAAATGCTGGGTTTGCAGTTAAAGACCTGCTCTTGGGTATGTATGTATGTATGTATACATACATACATACATACATACACGTACATATTCCTTGTTTAGATTTTTAAGTTTCCCTTTCCACTGGCAGAAGCGTCTGAATGGTTATGAAGACTTTCATGGGGTAGAGTTATTTTATTGATCTGCCTCTCTGTTGCTGTCATTTGTTCTCTCAGACAGTATTCAAGTTTCCAACACGTGTTTGCAGTTTTGTTTGTGTGTTTTAGTTTGGTGGTTGGAGCTGGTGGTAATTGTAGAGGAGTGTCTCCAGTGTTGTTCTGTTGTTTGTGTTCGGTGGATTTGCGAAAATGTATACACGCGATTTACTGCTAAATGTGTGTATTTCCTGTTTATGTTGTTTAGATGTGTGAAGAGTGACTTCGTTTTTGTCGTAGTGTAAACTGTGTTGTTTCTGGTGTGTCTGTGCAGGTGGAAGATTTAGCGGAGTATTCTTCTTTCGCGGGTTTCAAATTTTGATTGGGTTGTTGGAGGGGCTTGTGTGAGGAAAATGGAGGGATGTATGCATAGGGATCGAACCAATGCTTTGTATAGGTGGAGGAGTGTTTCGGTTATACAGCTGAGGAGATACAATGGTACAATGTGAATATACTGTAAGCATATCTCTGTCATCTTTACAGAGAGTAACGAAACCAACGTGATTTCCAACCATAGCTAGTGCGACATCTATTGTTAAGGACACGAACTTATGAGAAAATCTGTCTTAGTAGTGTAACCTATAGAAGCATTGTAAATATATTGATCTCTTGTTTGGCCCTTCATGGATACACAGTATTATTGATTAACCGTTCTTCTCTTGATGTCATGGTAGATAGGAAAACCATTGTGACGAAAGTACTCATAACTGCGATGTGTCAGTAAAATCAGTAAATCTGTTGAATTGTAGGGACAGAAAAGTGATTTATATAGGTCTTCCTGTAACTGCTTCACCAAATTCTTACACATAATTTCTTTTCTCCTCATTTCAGTGTTCCATGAAGGAGAAATGTCTATTATGGAAGATAATATTTCCACTTTATTTTTAAAGCCGTTGAAAATTACTTCTCCTGCTTTGTAAAAAAACTTCTTTAACAATTTCAACATCTTCTTCAAATGGTTCTTTTCATTTAAAAGAACTTCGGCAATCTTAAAAGATGCTAATGTCTTGGGCCTACTATGAACCTTCGTAAAAGTTGACTGCTGAGCACTCATCTTCGACTTCAGATCAGGCACTTGGCCTTTTGAAGTTTACTACTCGCAGGAAATTCTATAGCAAAATTCTGGTGAACAATTCGAAAATGTCCTTTTACATTAGCGTTACTAAATTGTATTACTCTCTGAAATCTACATACTTAGACTTCAACAAACAAAATTTGATAAACAATTTCAAGGGGAAAAAATGGAACTCTCTGGATCATAATCCACAGTTAATTCCCGATTTACCATGCAAATCATCTGTAGCTGCATTTAGATTGGTAACAGGCCATGACTGTTTGGCCAAACACCTGCATAGAATTGGAATATATCAGTCCCCTAACTGCCCATTGTGCAACTCAAACCAAGAAATGGATTCGGAACATCTCAAAAATCTGTGCTTCAGTGGCTGACCATGACAATATCTTTGAAAAATATTGGAGTGCAAGAGGTCGAATGATTTTATTGTCGAACACCTGGCATTAGAAAACAACATTTTTTAGGAAGAACAACAATTGAATTACAATTAAGACAAAAACATATCTTTAACGTTTCCTCCTATTCATCATAATAGTGACAAGACTTTGGTTTCTTGTGGTTACCTTCTGACTGACTCTTTTCGAATAAAACTTCTACAACTTTTAGAATCGGTTCACACAAGCGGAATGTCTGCAGAATGGTGACCATGCGGCAGCCGCATCATTCTGAGGCCACAAGAGTGGAAGAGAGACGGACAAAAGGATCTGAGGTGGTTATTTGTCATGGATGCTAGTCACCATTATTACTTCGAACTGCAGTTGTTGACAAGAAGAAAAATAGAAGGCATTGGTACCTCCAATATTGAGCAATTCTTTATTACAAGGAACTTATTTGTGTGTTATTAAACAAGTTGCAAGAAAAATAATAAATTTTCTATTAATTACTTCAGAATGTCATTCACAGCTTTTATTAATTGTATCATATTCTGTAAAGTGCCTTCTGAAAGAATATAGTAAAAATAGGTCAGGGTGAAGTTTTGAGAGTAGTATGGGTTTCCGATGATATTGGAAGGCCTTGAGGTTCTGGGCCCCTGGGGCTTATTAGGCTACTCGTATGTGGACGGGATCTGATTCTGTCAGGGCCTCAGGCAGGATGGTCCACCCATTAACTGACGATGACAGGAAGGGCTTGGGGCTCAGGCCCTTGGGACTTAACCAGGGTACTCGTCCACGAAATGGGACCTGGCTCTAGCAGATGCTGAGACAGGATGGCCCAACTGTCAGCATCGGATTCACGAATGCCACTGAAGCTACCTGTCTGACTTGGACAATCATCGCATATATAGGCACAAAGGACCAAAACATGTCTAAGTGTATCGGGTCCAGCCCTCGTAAAAGCCAAGATATGTTGTCTGGACAGTTGGTACCAAACTGCTGCATTCACTCGTGTGACTGATGCAGTAGCCCATAGCAAACTTACGGTCACTGTGAGGCTTTCATTCTGCTATGGGCGATGCAGCTGGCATGTGGAGATGTTCTGTTGCCCAATCTCCCCATCCTGTGTGAATTGCTACATTTCAGTTAGTGTGCCATAGAAAACGGTGCGGCCACTGTGCGTCCATTGTTCCACAGACATTTCGCTCATGTGAACCAGGCCTTAATGTAACACAAGAATGTACTGTAACAGAATAAGAATTCACCTCGGTCCCTTGTCATACAAGTAACCTGCATGTCAGTGGTCTACTATATTTGTAGCCAGAGCAAGTATGTAGTCTGTATGACGCGAACTTTCTAGAGATATGTGTGAAAGCCTTTGTATTCAGACTGCTGAAAGACATTCCAGACTGGTAAACACTATCTGGTGTGTAACTGCCTTCTTCTCAGCTAGAGGCCAGGGGTTGTCAGTTGTAGAGAAAGATCAGTACTGATACAGTTCACCACGGGTTTGGTGGTCAACTAGTAGACCATAGTCGACAGCTTTGCCACCACTGTTATATTAAATATTGTAGCACTTGGAAATATTTAGAGTGAATTAATTTATTTCATTTATACTTGGCAGACAGCATCATTATAGTTTCTAGATTTATTTACTTGTGGAATTTCATTGTTAGGAAATATATTCGAAGGGTATTATATGTAACTGTATTTGAAAGTATTTATAAATTGTACAGCCTGATCAGCATTAATTCCTTCCTAGGTGAAGGTTCTGTGTTTGAGACTAAGACAATTATTTCCTTAATAAACATGCATTGGTTAAAGGTACATGGTTGTCAACTGAAAGCATTTGCTTCCCTGAGAACCTTGTACCTGGTTGCCTTGTAGGCTTAATACATCTAGTTCACTAATACTGTTAAAAGAATACCCTTGCTTCAGTATTATATGTTATGTGTTTACTTGTAGTATACCTTATAAACTCAGTCGTTCACATGTACTTTCTTGTACTGCAGTTACGAGACTTGGAAGCAGCAGTAAATAAGAAGACAAAGGATCTGGAATCTGTTCATGCTGCAGTGTCTAGTGCCAGCTGTAGTTCTCCATCTGAAGATGTGTCAATAAGGTGAGTGTTTCTGCCTCATATTCCCTTAGTGTTTTTGATCATATGACTGTCTAGTTACTTTTGACTGTTCAGTACTCTTCAATATAGAATTGTCCCTTACACCGTGTCTGTTTTTTCACACAAAATTCAGGCATTGTTGATAAGTATTGTCAGAAGTGCGCTAGTCAGCAAAAGAATTTACTTAAATAAGAACAGTGAAACCCTGATAATATGCGCCCACTTAATACACTATCCCTCTCAATACGCGTTTTTTTCTCAGGTCCCTGCACGTCTCATATATAAAGCCTTAAAAAATTATACTGTACAGTGAAATGCCAGTATAACGAACTCGAAGGGACACTGTAATTATTTTCATTATAGTGAAATTTCGTTAAATTGAAAATTGATTAAATTTGCCTACAAATTGTGTACCATATTATGGAATAACAGATACTGTACCTGAGTTAGATTATACTGTATACTCATATTATATTGCAACTTCAATAATTGAATAGTTACCCCGAAAAGAGATCTAACCCACAAAAGACAAATTGTTGAGGAAACGAAAAAAACATTTTATTCTTATTTGAAGGTTAATATCTTAAGCAAAGCATACATACTTGTAGTATTCCATTCTATTTTAATACATTTGAGTCAAACTGTAGGCAAAATAATATATTGCTATTAAATATTAACAAATTAATGCAAAATTGAGTGGAAAAACGATCTATCCCTAAAGAATGGAAAAATGATCTAACCTACAACTAACTTAAAATGCTATAATAAGAAGTGTAAAGGGCATAATCAATAATGATTCAGTTTCAAATGTTATATTGTCACTTTCACTCAGCTACTTTGAGAATTTTTTTATGAAACATCCGTCCCATTGTCACTCAGTTACTCTAAGATTTTGATAGAATTCACGAAATTGGGGAGGAATGAACTTGCACATATGCAACAAATCCACTTTCTTTGCTTTCTTTATTGCCATATCTCCATTGTACAGTTGAGGTATAACTGTTGGGAGTGGAATTAGCTTATTACATCGTTTGTGGGTTGCCAAAATTTCATAGGTTTGCCATGGTTGAAGAATATTATGGCTTGCTCGAGTCCTGAGTCTATTTGGCTCCTCTTCTGAAAACTGGATCCAAAAGCATGAAGTAATCTTAAATTTAGGATCTCTTTTAAGCATGCCTTCTATGAGTGACAGATCAACAAAATCTTGTGTGTCCATATAGTATGCAGAGAATCCAGGACCAGCATTGGCTATCACTTCGACCCACTGTTTAGGATGATAGACTGTGGATTTTTTCTTTCTTCTCTCTATTAATGCAAAATCCCTGTCACAGGCAAGAAAACTGTGTCCACTAACCAAGAACTTCTGATCAATGGTTGTAAAATATTTATTTCTAATGAGGTAATGATAGAGAGCTAAGCATCGCCAGTTATTATTCTGACTGATGCAACGATCAGACCACACTACTAACCTCTTCTTCTCGCCTGATTTTAGTAGCTGGAAATGCAGTTGTATGTACTTCAGAATGCACGACGTAACTTCTGAAGAACCTTTTTTAGCCACTGACTCATTCCATACGAAGAAAAAGGCTGTATCTTCTCCCATGTTATGGATACCCTGATTGTAGGTAGCAAACTGTCTTTGGTAAAATACAGAAGAATGATGAAGTGTAGGACAGAAGAGTACTTGCTGCATATCCGTACACAGTACCACATATTCAGTGTTCTTCTTCGCAATTTCAACATCATCTTGAAGGGCTCTATAGGCACCTTCTGCCTTCATATGATGAAGTGTACTCTGTGCAGTAATCTTCTTCTCTAGTTCTTCAGTGTCAGCTGTCACGAGTTGGATATACATTTCATCACAATATGCGCAAGAGTCTGATCGTGGTGCACCAAATCTCAATTTGAATTCACTCCTGAATATATCTCTATAAATGCTGCGTGAACACTTGACATTAGGATTAGTTTCCTTAAAGAGATCATACATTTTTTCCAAAGAAAGTTCTGAACTTATATAACGCTTCTGAGACACAGATCTGGAATAGTGGCTCTCTTCAGCAGGCATAGACTCAGTATGATTTCTTACGAGTTGTTTAACATCATACGTAACTGCATGGGGACGATTGAAGTGCTTCCCTCTCATATCAGAAACATCCAAATTATTTTTAATTTTCAACTGAAGTGTTTGCACTCGACGAGAAGAAATGTTACATACATCAAGTAGAGTTTGCTTACATACGTTGTAAGTTTTGCCATTGGTGCAAAGCTTGTACTTAAACGTTGCATGCCTTCTTGATATGTTTTCCTCAACTTCTCTGCGTTTCACTTCCTCCAGAGTCATACATCCTACTAAAAATCTAGACTGTTCATCATATGTTAGTTTGTAGAAGTTCTGGAATAACTGTTTCTTCATATCAGGAAGAATCTCTCCACACTGATTATGGCAGCGGCATACAGTGATCTAAAAAGTGTGATGATAATGATGATGATGATGATGATAATAATAATAATAATAATAATAATAATAATAATAATAATAATAATAATGATTACCTGGATTCTACAAAAATCAACATACAGCTTTCACTTCAAATAAGTGTGAAAGCAAAGTATTTTTGTGAAAGTAATACTATTTTCTCCCTCTTAGTTTTCAATAAAATTTCATATCGGAAATAATGTGTATTCGACAAGACATGTTTTTAAAAATAGTTTCACACGACGTAATGTGTATGTTACGATGTTGCCTAAATGTTTAATGAAATATTACCAATGAATCGGACTACAGATCTGAAAACTAATAAAAAGCAGCTTATAATCAAAATTGCAGTTACATCGGTGTTCCACTCACCATTTCTGACACACATTTTTCCGGCACAAAATGCCCTTTCCTACTCATATATGGCTTCCCAGCATTCCTTAAGGCTTTATTCTTATTATCCTTCCTTTCATGAATGTTTATTTTGCGCTTCCGGCCTTTATTTAATTGTTTTTCAGCACTAATACTCACAGCTTGCTTCACAACTTCCGTCATTTTAGTACAGATAGATCACTATTCGCCGGAATATCAATATTAAAACAAAAAAAACTAACCTTTGAAAGAGAAATTATGTCACTTTACGTCTGCTAGGCGGTGACATATCTTCGATAGATCACTATTCCACTGACAACTCAACTTTCGATTTTTTGTTGGTTAGATCTCTTTTCGGGGTAACTATTCAATTTTCATTATGGATATTCGACAACTGAATTATTCTTGCATATTTTTATTCATCAGTTTTGTGAGAAACAACACAAAATAAGTTAATGTATTCCAAATGTTGCACTTAATTGTAAATTATACAAATGTCATTCTTTATTGCAATGTGTTTTATTATACTATGCGTTGCTTTCTTAGCCACCACTTCTTTTGGTGGTTTGAATGCGTGGTATGGCTCAGGAATGATTGTGTTCATGGTCAAGACAGATGATAATGTACCATCCATGTTCAATGAAAGTCTAAACGCTGTTTTTTTTTTTTTTTTTTTCATTATTATAGAAAAGACACGTTCTTCGCCAGCATTAGAATGTGAAATTGTCAAAACCAATTTTGCAACCTCAGATAACCTCTTGTACCTTACTTCTCCATTTGCTAGTTTCATTTGAGATAATATGCCCAAATTACATCCATTGGGTAAATGTACTGACTTACTTTATCCTCATCTTGGACTTTAGAACTTTCCTATATATCTTCAAATTTTGTAATCCTGAAATGCATGAGATTTCAGCTCGCACAATGCGTGAGACTTGGCAGATTTGCAACTCCCTGCTGGGACCACACATATGACATGTTTGCATGGTCAGCATAGAATGCAGGCAGACATCACTTTTAACTTCTCCTATAATACTGTGTTATTACAAATGATCTTTCCGATTACAAACTTGAATAACTTCCGTTAAATAACACTCAGGTACATGAAATGGTATCAAATGAAAGGGAAACTCAAAACGTTTTGTTACCCATTTGGTTCACAACATCAAATCACAAATGCTCAATGTGAGCTCCCTGTGTCACGTGACACACATCGAGCCTGTAGTGCAATTCCTGCCATACAACATATAGTGAGAGACTAAAAAACCAAAGATGGCTGTACTTCAGTGCTACCAACCTTGAATGTAAATCACTAATGTTAATAAACATTCATGGCTTAAAAAAACTTATTGTTGCAGGAAAGACAAATGATCATTGTCTGCTTGCACTGCTTTCTGGAAGTAGTCCCTGAAACTATGTGTACATCAATAATTTCAAGGGAAAAATTGTTCCGGGGCCGGGTATCAATCCCGGGACCCTTCGCTTAGCACATGAATGCTCTACTGACTGAGCTACCTCAGGAACTATACACGACACTGTCACAATTTTTCCTTTGAAATTATTCATGCCTGCTTCATACGGAGCTTCTACCTGAAAGCCAGATTTGCGTAATATATTCTTTACTGTAGGTACGTTAACAGAAAGCCACAATTTAAGTCACACAGAATTGTGTGCACTCAAAGTTGGGTTTCTGGCATCTTATCAGGCCATTTGAGTTGTGTGGATATAAAGGGAAAAATTTTGACAGTGTCCTGTATAGTTCCTATAGTCTATAGAGAATTCGTGCACTAAGGGAAGGGTTCTGGGATTGATACTTGGCCCCGGAACAATTTTTCCCTTGAAATTATTCAAGTCTGCTTCACAGGGAGCTTCTACCTGAAAGCCAGATTTGCATATGTGTACATCGTTGCTAGATGCCACACACATGTAATGCTGATTGATCAAATATGTACTAGAAACGTTAATGTATATTTTATAACAAAGAAAATTTTCACGTTTTAATTGAAAGGAAGAGTCATTTTTCGTGTGAATTCTCCATAAAACTTGTTTTTTGTTGAAAATATCGTGATTATGAAGTAATTTCATGGATTCGTACTAATTTCGCGAAAATTCGCGGATATATTTCACTTAATTTTGGACTTTCATTAAGGGATTTGCACTTTCCATGTGTAAAATTAAGTTTTTAACACATTTCGCTAATGTCATTAATACCAACAAATCACACTGCTGGATATAAATGAAGAATCTCATTTACATTTTCATTAACACACAGAGAACAATTGGATGCATGTAGGTGTGACACACCAGAAGAATGTCGCAACACACTATCTCCTGTCTGTTTGCCATTGGATGAATTACATCAACTGCAAGACAAACTTCAGCATCATTCTAGAGCTGAAGAAGTAGCTCTCAAAAGGATACTTGATTTGGAGATGCAGCTGAAAGGAGTGAAAAAAAATGAAGAGGTACGTTCATACACCATTATTTTCCATAATGTAGATAATTGTATGCTAACATTTTTCAGCCACTCAATGAGCTTATTGATGCTCACTTGACCAATAACAATCGAACTACATTGATAGTTTTATGCTGCTCAGAATTAATAAGTAGAGTTAACAGTAGAAACACTGATAATTGTGAAAATGAAAACTGTTGTTTTGGAAACCCATTTTAATCATCATCGAGACAGGAGAAATATGAAATTTTATGTCCTAAACCAGTCCTGTTAGCAATATGATTCACGATGTGTAGAATGCAATTAACACCAAAAAATATGCATACCGGTATTTAATAATATTTTGGTAAAAGTTTAATATGTCATTAAAATAATTTTTTTTGCACAATTCTATTTCCCATCTGTTAATATTTCTAAAACTACCACTAAATCCGGCATTCCAAATACAGAGAGAGAGGCAGCACTATGCAGGGGATGTATTCGTTACTATGTAGTGTTGCATTCCAAATACAGAGAGAGAGGCAGCACTATGCAGGGGATGTATTCGTTATTATGTAGTGTTGCATTCCAAATACAGAGAGAGAGGCAGCACTATGCAGGGGATGTATTCGTTATTATGTAGTGTTGCATTCCAAATACAGAGAGAGAGGCAGCACTATGCAGGGGATGTATTCGTTATTATGTAGTGTTGCATTCCAAATACAGAGAGAGAGGCAGCACTATGCAGGGGATGTATTCGTTATTATGTAGTGTTGCATTCCAAATACAGAGAGAGATGCAGCACTATGCAGGGGATGTATTCGTTATTATGTAGTGTTGCATTCCAAATACAGAGAGAGAGGCAGCACTATGCAGGGGATGTATTTGTTATTATGTAGTGTTGCATTCCAAATACAGAGAGAGAGGCAGCACTATGCAGGGGATGTATTCGTTATTATGTAGTGTTGCATTCCAAATACAGAGAGAGAGGCAGCACTATGCAGGGGATGTATTCGTTATTATGTAGTGTTGCATTCCAAATACAGAGAGAGAGGCAGCACTATGCAGGGGATGTATTCGTTATTATGTAGTGTTGCATTCCAAATACAGAGAGAGATGCAGCACTATGCAGGGGATGTATTCGTTATTATGTAGTGTTGCATTCCAAATACAGAGAGAGAGGCAGCACTATGCAGGGGATGTATTCGTTATTATGTAGTGTTGCATTCCAAATACAGAGAGAGAGGCAGCACTATGCAGGGGATGTATTCGTTATTATGTAGTGTTGCATTACAGGCTTGTTATTGAACTCCACTCGTCAACTAAACACTCCATCCCCACTGCTCGCGGTAACTATACCTCTTTGTATTATGAGGAGACAATAGAGATGTTTTCTGGGAATCATTTGAAAAACTGAAGCCACACATTCTACCAACATTCCGGAATTCGTAAGGGCAAGTGAAATCTCCAAATTCTCTTTTAGAGTCCTTGAACTCGGCATCAATGAATTCAAGAAACCAAAACAAAATAACACAATACAGTCGACTCCTGATAATTCTCGGTAATTAATGCACGAACTTCTGTGAAATATCGAAATTTGCGAATTATCCGCAATTTTGTTTATTATTATTATTATTATTTGAAGTCCAGTAAAAGTTAATCTGACAAGTTTAATTATCAAAATACACTTCAAAGTCAAATGCAAAATGTGAAACGCTGAAAAATATTTTGAAACAATAAAATTTAAATTATGGTTTATTTAATGACACTTGAAACTGCAGAGGTTATATTAGTGTCGCCGGTGTGCTGGAATTTGCCTACAGAAATTCTTTTATATGCAGTAAATCTACTGACTTGAACCTGTCGCATTTAAGCACATTTAAAACAATAACAATATCTGTAAATGAAAAGTCGCCAAAATTTTTCATAGATGACAAAAGCGTGTCTGCAGCTTGGATGTGTGCAACTTTCGTAACTTCCATGGCTTCATCCTAATACTCTTTGTTATCTGCACCATCCTTTATACTACCAGCTGTCAAATCTCATATGATATCATCCTCACCTTCTTGTCTGTATCCTTGATCTTCCTTACCAACTTCTAAGCATTCAATAATGTCATCTTCTGTACCTTCACACTCTTTTAGGTTTTTTAATAATGATGTATTGTGGCAACAGTCTCTACAGCATTCAAAATGTCATCTTTGAATCTAGTATTGTCATGGGTCGAAAGATGCTAGAGTGAGAAGGGAGAGAGCATGAATAGAGTAAAAACGGAAATGACATTATTTCGTCTCCCCCCCAAAGGATCGCGAATTGACTGCACACGAATTACATCGGGAGTTGACTGTAAGTGGTCTCTATTTCAACTTGCTCATTCTTTCGAATTCAGTAAAAGTTATTTCAGTCTATGCTTACCTGCTTTTACAAAAGGTCACCAGAAAAGTTTTGCAAAGAGAGTGTACTTTTTTATAGGTTTCCAAAATAATCTCCCCCACACTGAATACACTTCCCCATACATTGAAACCAGTCACTAAACTAACTCTGCCACTTCTCCTCGGGTACATTTTCACACTCCTGATCCTATACTGTCAAAATCTCCTCATCGGATGTGAAGGGCCTCCCTTTCAGCTTCATCTTCACCTCTGGGAAGAGTCCGAAGTCACAAGGGGTAAGGTCAGGACTATAGGGAGGATGATCAAGCACAGTCAGCCCTGATCTTGCAAGAAAGTCCATTGTTTGGTTAACACGATGAGCTGGAGTGTTGTCGTGATACAGGAGCAAAGTGTTAAGCCGTAATCTTGAACGGAACACCTTGAGAGCTTGGATGACTTGTGGCAGATGTCTCACTGTACCACTTGGCAGTCACTGTGAACTGAGTTTCTAGCACAACCTGAGTCATGATGCCCTGTATAAAGAACACTGCGATCATCCTCTTCTTCACTGATCCTGATTTTCTCACAGTCACTAGAGCACTCTCATCTTTGAATAACCAGACTTTGTTCTGGGCTTTTGTTGGGATGTCATAATAAGAAAGTCAAGTTTTTTCACCTGTAACGATCCTCTTCACATTGAGGGAAGTTCCATTTTCAAACTGTTTTAACATTATGTAAATCTGGCTTTCAGGTAGTAGCTCCTTGTAAAGCAGGTTTGAATAATTTCAAGGAAAAATTATTCCGGGGCCTGGTATCGATCCCGGGACCCTTCACTTAATGCATGAATGCTCTACCGACTGAGCTACCCCAGGAACTATACACGACACACTCACAATTTTTCCTTTATATCCACACAACTCAAATGGGCTGACAAGCCGCCAGAGCCCAACATTGTGTGCACACAAATTCTGTGTGACTTAAATTGTGGCTTCCTGTTAATGTACCTCCAGTAACGAATATATTATGCAAATCTGGCTTTCAGGTACTGTTCCACATGATGAACCCTTTGTTCCTTCGAAAGTGAGTGGGGCACCCAAAGAGAACAAACCTTTGTAACATTGAGATGATCGTGTAGAATTGAATGAATAGCAGGTGCAGGGTCTCTTCTATCTGTCGATAAATCAGCTGCCTCTCCTGGTACAATGCTTTTCTCACACCCCCTAATGTTTTCTTGGGTGAACAATTCAGAGGGTCGCCCAGAAAGTGAATTTCTTCTCTGGAAGACTCTGTACCAACAGTAAATCGTTGTTCGATGTGGACAGTCCTTCCCCAGCACAGGAGTCATTTCCTCCAAAATTGTAGTGGCTAATTGCACGATATTGACCCTTAGACCACCCTGAAATTTTAACATGCATTCACTGCAACTGTTCGAAAACAAATGCTGTGAAGATCACACCCTATTGTCTACTGAACCAGTTTTCATCCTCCTTTCCATTCCTCACAATGACAGGGGTGTCCAGCCAACCATGTTCACGTATTGCAAAACTTTCCTAGTGACCTTCGACATTTGTATGGTGTAAATTAATGTTTTAAATGAATTTCAATCATCAATTTTGCTGCTAACTTAATTTTTCCTCTTTTTGCAGCTTCCTGGGTTCTTCATTATGCAAAACAATTTTACCTAACTGACAGAAGGTATAATTTTTTTGCCAGAAAATATAGAAAAGAAAAGTTACCTGTGTTGTTTTGTATCCAGTGTTGAGTTTTTTCTCTCTCTATTGAATTATCTAGTTCTTCCATTCAGATAAGGATTCGATGATACTGACAAACTGTTTAACTTATGATTATTTATCTTATGTTATTTGATACTTTATTAAAATATAAACAAAACTAGGTTTATTTTAGATATAGTGAAGTAATTCTACTCCAAATGGTTTATAAGAGAAGATATGTTAGCATAAAAATATTTATTTTGTATTTTCATATTTTACCGAACATATTATGGCAAAATTTTCTTCATATTGTGCCATTCTCTACATATCAACATTTTAAATTATAGATAACTGTTGTTCCAGAAACTGAGCAATCATTTTGTGTTACTGTATGTGGGAGATATTTCAAATGTTTATCTTTACTCTGTTTTACAGGAAGTTGTTGCAGAAAGAGATGTCTTGCAGGAACGTATGGAAGAACAACTCCTTAAGATCTCAGCTCTTCAGTCACGATTAGATGAGCAGCGTCGCAAGCCTGATAGTGTGTTAAAAGAAGCAAATTTTGAATTACAAACAAAAGTTCGTGATGAGGAAATGGACATTAACAAGCTCCGAGAGACAGTTGATTCTAAAGATCAGGAGGTCAGTATACAGGAGTTGGGAAGGTGGAAGTAACAGTAGAATGTAATGCATTTGCTTCATTCATAGTGATCAAATGGCCACCAGGCATCTGTTTAAGACCATCACATTTTTAAGGGGAAGAAGAATCTAAAGGTACAGTCACACATCACTACTTCTGCAGAGCTGCAGTACAAAAAACTGCGCAAATCTCGTACTGTGACATGTAAATAATGGTGCAGCCTGAAAAATAGCGGCTGCCGAACCTGCTGCCTGCTACTTTTTCATGCCGCGCGCAGCTTATAAGTAGTGGCGTGTGAACAGGGTTCTCAGGGTTGCAGCCGCAGCATTTTTGATATCAGTTTTATTGAAACTTTTGCTGTAGTTGCGACCAGTGTTGCCACCCAAATGTGCCAATGATACTTTTATTGTTTGGATATATTTTAATGTAGATGTGATAAAAATAAATGATTTGTAACAGTTACTACTAATTGTACAACATGGTCTGAGTATATTTGCTGACGATATAATTCATTTTTTTTTTTTTTTTTAATTTTTCGTAGCGTAGTTTCAAACAGGAGGGTTGCCAACATTAATTACGTGAATATGCTGTTGGTTATCATTGAAGTGTATAGGCGTTTTCAATAGCTTTGTAGTAAAAATAATGCCAATTTTTTTATACTAGTTAGGACAGAAAAGCAAATAATACATAAGTAAGCTATCACGTGAGTTTCATAATAATGCGAACATAACCACAAAATGTAGCTATATTGAAAAGTCAACACGGAGATGGAAAGCTGCAGCTAGACTGCGGCTGCAAAAGTAGCGCCTTGTATGTGAACAGACTCGCAACCTCCAATTGCAACTTTTGCACCCTCGGGTTGCGCAGCACGAAAAGTACCATGCAGCACCCTATTTTTGGCTTACGTTGAACACGACATGCAACTTTTGCAGCTGCAGTACAAAAGTTGCAGAGCAAAAGTAGCAACGTGTGACCATACCTTTATTCTGTATTTCTTTGAAAAGTCAAGTTGGACGTTCCATGTTATATATCTATGGCAAGAGAAAAACTTTGTTCCTGTGTGAAAAAAATTAAGACAGAATTATGTAGCTGTTTCTCAAATTTTAGTAGTCATTATAATTAAGTAGGATAATTCATTCCTCTTTCTGGTGTGTCCATCTCAGCATTGTAATTCAACACTTACATTGACATACTGGTAGAGTCCAAGGAAGTCACAGAGATCTGATCAGGATGCAGTCTTACCTTTTTGTCAAGAGACAAGTTCTGGAAAAAGAGTTCCCAACATTCAACAATAGTGTGGGCATTTTGAGCAACTCCTTTCACTATGTTTCTCTTTCTTTTGTTCTGTTTCGTCGAGATACATTTAAAATTGCAAGCCTCATCCAGGTCTCAGATGTTCTTCAAACTGTCAGATGATATCCTGTGTAATTTCTATAAAATAAAAAAAGAAGAAATACCAATCTATATCACAGACACACTCATTGCTAAAACTCCAGTTGTGAACGAAATATCTCCATGGAAATCGGTGATTCCAGAACATAGCATACAAATTCCAGGAAATCATTCCAAAAATGATCCTCCATACTTTCTTAAGTTAGATGCCATGGAACTACTCTGCAGCACATATGAGGATCACCTTATACAGATGGATCTTTAAACCCTGATGATGGGAGATCAGGAGAGTAGGGTATTATATTCCAAAATATCAAGAAAAGTTACTTCATACCATGTTCATCCTCCTCCAGTCTGACACTGAATTGCTAGCTATTGATGCTGCTCTTCAGTGTGTTTCTCAAATTTCTGAAAAATCTATTTGCATACTTACTGACTCCAAGGGGGCTATATTTAATATAATTAAATATGTACCAAACCTATATGCACATAGAATTATTCCACTTCAGAAACAACTAAGTAAACTAAAAGAACTCCAAAAGGAAATAACATTTCAATGGATACCTAGTCATTGTGATATACCTGGAAATGAGAAAGTCGATAATATCGCAAAACAGGCAACATATTTGCAACCAAGACCTCTTCAAGTGATATCTCTATCCAGTGCTTTTGCTTCAGTAAAGTCTCATTTTACAAACCTATGGATCAACAATTGGCTCTCTTCTGACAAAGGAAAAATTTTACAGTCTGTACAAAAGAAACTAAAATACCTGAAAATGTACAAAAACTTGCCCAGACATGTTCAAACATTTTTAACAGAGCCAGAACAGGTCACATTGTAACTCAATTGTACGTACACCAATTTCACATTTCTGATAATCCTACTTGTCTGTGGTGTAATAATCATGATGAAGATCTGGAACACATTCTTCTATACTGTCCATCCATAAACCACAAAAGAAGTAAATTAAACTCATCAATACCGGTTGCAGAAGACACAGCCTTGCAGTATATATTGACTACACCCCAACTCTGGCTACTAGCAACAGGCATCTATAATGAACACCGATCAAAATACTCCTCATTTCTCGTGAAAAACAACAACTGAATAGACTACAGTGGACTGTAATCCTGCCAAAGTTCTCTCACATAGACAGCTACCTGCGTCTGGAATATCTTCCCACAATATAATATATGTAATATGCGCATTGCAGTGTCCCAAATTGACAACCAAAATAGCTACTTATAGAGACCTAAAACGTATTGACAATTATGCTTTAATAGACGATGCATTACGTATACCCTGGGATGCAATATGGAAGTTACGAACTGTGGACGAGAAGATAGAACAGCTAAATAACTTTATTATAGACTTGTATGACCGACATGCTCCTCTAAAAACTAGACATGTGAGAAGACTGCCTGTGCCGTGGATGACTGCTGACATACGCAACATGATGGCTGAACGAGATTCGGCATATCGAAAATATAGACGAGACAAAAACGAAACTAATTTTAACAGGTACAAGCAACTGAGAAACAGAACCAGCCAGACTGTTAGGAATGCTAAAATCCGACATGCATACAGCCTTATTGAACCAGGAACTAGCCCCTCCATGCTTTGGAGACATGTGCAGACAATGGGATTAAGACAGACAAAGACCCAGGTAGATGGCAACTCAATCTCACTTGAACGGCTCAATGACCACTTTATGAAAACTCACACTACAACCCTTAGCCCCATTGACAAACAACAGACAATCGACGAACTCTTAAACCTACGGACCAACCCCTCAAGGGAAAAATTTCACTTTTGGTATATTACGCAATCTGACGTAAAGAAAGCCCTGAAACGAATCACAACTAAAGCAGAAGGACCAGACCACGTCAATATTTCGTTATTAACCAAAATCATAGACATAATACTACCGACTGTGACCCACATTTTCAATGCCTCAATTATGACTTCGACTTACCCACAGCAATGGAAACTCGCTTTTGTCCACCCAATTCCCAAGACCAAAACACCAACATCTTATAACGACTACAGACCTATCAGCATCCTACCTGCCCTATCCAAAGCATTGGAACACATTGTACACAAGCAACTGACAGAATACTTAAACAAATACAAACTTCTCGACTCTTATCAGTCAGGTTTCAGGGCCGGACATAACACAAGTACAGCATTACTTAAAATCACGGAAGATCTACGCGAGGCCCGGGACGAATGTAAATTGACAATAATGACTTTACTTGACTTCAGCAAAGCCTTCGATTCTGTAGACATTGACTTGTTAATATGTAAACTCAGAAGAATACACCTAGAAGAGCACGTTGTCCTGTGGTTTGCCTCTTACCTTAATGGCCGCCAACAAAGTGTGATAGCTGGAAATCGTTCTTCCTCTTGGCAGGCCGTGACGTCAGGGATCCCACAGGGATCAGTTCTTGGCCCTTTACTATTTACAATTTATATCAACGACATATCAGAATCTCTAAAGTACTGCCGACACCATCTCTATGCAGACGACCTTCAAATATACATAAAATTCCACACTGACGAAATAAATGATGCAATAACTAAAATTAATGACGATCTGAACTCAATCTGGACATGGACATGGAAATTCCGACTTAAACTAAATCCAGAAAAATCACAGTCAATCATTGTGGGTCATTCACGTTTGTTAAGCACTATTACCATACCAAATTTGTCCCTGATTAAAATACACGGCACCGAAATTCTGTTCAGTGAATCAGTAAAGAATCTAGGTATTTATATGGATAAAAGTTTAAATTGGAACATTCAAGTTGCAGTAACCTGCAAAAAAGTATTCTCATTAATCCACTCGTTTAGACGATTGAAGAATTTTCTACCCTTTTCCATGAAAAAAATGTTAGTGCAAACACTCGTGATGCCCCACTTCGATTACTTTGATATTCTGTTTACTGACCTAAGCGTTACTTCGGCGCAGAGACTACAATGTGTTCATAATATGTGCGTCCGTTTCGTCTGCAATATTCGCCGGGCTGATCACGTAACACCATCCCTCGAAATGTTGTCCTGGCTCCGTCTAGAAGATCGTAGGAAAATCCACTGTCTTTCCCTTCTCTTTCACATACTGCATTTCTTCACTCCTGTCTATCTTGCGTCTCATTTTCAAAATTTATCCACCCATCATAACCTAGACACACGATCACAACACTCCTCAATATTATCCATTCCCTCCCACCGAACATCTTCATATTCATCTTCTTTCACTGTGGCTGTTCCTCGACTTTGGAATTCCCTACCGAGTAATGTCAGGGACTGTCAGACATCAAACCAATTTAAGAATAGGCTAACGAGATATTTTTCTAACAATTCTTGTTAACAATAATAGCTGTTTCAAGTTTCTCAATGTTTAATTGTTATATATATCACAGATAAATATCTAAATTATCTCATTATTATTATTATTATTATTATTATTATTATTATTATTATTATTATTATTACTACTATTATTACTATTATTATTATTATTACTATTATTATTATTATTATTACTATTATTATTATTATTATTATTATTACTATTATTATTATTATTATTATTATTATTATTATTATTATTATTATTATTATTATTATAACTATTTCTTACCAATGTTTATTATTGTCACACTAACATTAGTTATCCAATTTTCATTATTTACTTTCATGTTGTTTTATGATCTAGATATTAATGTAATAACTATGTAAGCAAATGTATTTAATTAGAATTAGAGTCTGGCTGGGCTGAAGAGAAGGCCTACTGGCCTTAGCTCTGCCAGATTAAATAAATAAATAATAATAATAATAATAATAATAATAATTATTATTATTATTATTATTATTATTATTATTATTATTATTATTATTATTATTATTATTATTATTATTATTATTATAGTGGACTTTATGTTGTCAGCAAACAGCTGGATACATTAAGAAGATTGATTGTGGAGATGGATGAATGTTCTATGAAGTTACATTATCACGACCTAGATAATGCAGTCCAGGATAGTCAGCATTATCAGAGCGAGAGTCATCTGCAGAAATTTCACTCGCACTGCCATGCACATTTTCATCAAAAGTTTCTATATCAGAATGTTCAGAATGTTAGCCTGGTGATCATTCCTCTTGTCATCGTCATCATCTTCTTATTCCAATAGCCATCTTCCAATTTGTAAATTTTGAGCAGTATCCATAGTAGGTTAATATTAATAACACTAACACGCTTGGTTGACCTGTAACTGCAACACTCAGTTCCTCGACAGAGTGTATGTTATGGCAGTTTGGCAGAAACTGAAAGCCACATTGTCACTTCATACTTTGCCAACAACTTCTGAGGCTCTCATGGAAAGATACACTGAATTTCAAATAGGCCTACTTATTTTCGACTGTTGCAAAGTTATTATATTTTGAATTTAAAAGTGAGCACAGAGCTCACATATCAACCAACGGCAGGTTAAGCAGACGTTGCTGTCTTAAAAGCAAGAAATGCCCACTGGAAAAGTGGGAATACAGAGTATAGAAAGATATTATTGGCATACATTTCATTTCTCTAATACTACCGACAGTATTCAAAAAGGATGTACAGTTTTTAAATTTTACATTTTGAATGTGAAAGTAAGAAAATCTTTTACAAAATTTCCATATGTCTTGAAAACATGTGGAGTTTGCAATTTCTTACGACTGTATAATAATAGATAGAAATAAAGTATAACTTTTGATTTATTTTTATTGTAAATGATGGGAACAAAAACAGTTTTCCATTAATTGGTACGTTCTAAATGTTACTTTCTTACATTTAATGTTTTTTTCACATATCATTCATGAGGAAAACTGAATAAAATGTCAGTAAACAACTTTTACATGTTACTCATTAATATAAATCATGCCCCAATTTAATGTTCCTTATTAAGTAAGAGAGTTAAAGTTATCCATTACCTTTAAAATTAATTATACCTCGATTTTATGTTCCTTAATAGGTAAACGAGTTGAAGTCATCTCTTGAAGAAGCCAGAAAAATTATTGCCGCACAGGAGAAAGAATGGATTACCAAGATCAGTGAAGACACGGAAACAATTGAGAAATTGAAACAGACATGTCAGATGTTGAAAATGGAGAAAAATTCCTTGCTGGTAAGACTTTCCTAGTTTTGTGCTTCACATTGAATTACATTTTATATTTGATTAAGGTACAAGATAATATCTTACAGTTATACAGAGTTCGGCAGATAAAACCGGCCCATCTCATTTCATTTGATTTGAAACGAAATTTTTTCAAAGAAATGGAATAAAATGAATAAATGAATGTGTCCTGTACTAACCTTTATAATAGATATTGAAAGAGCCCTCCACCAACATCTAGACACTTCTGTGCATGTCTTAATAGGTTCATATAGACACGTGCCATTTCCTCACAGGTGATAGTGTGGATGCTATTTCTGATGTTATCCTTCATTTCATCAATAATATGGGGATTCTGCTCGTACACTTTCCCCTTCAAGTACCCCCATAAATAAAAGTCACATGTCGACAAATCTGGTGACCGCAGAGGCCACAAGGCTTTGCTTCCAGAACGCTCTTCAGTGAACATCTGATGAATACATATAAAGGTACGATCACACATCGCTACTTTTGCAGCGATGCAGTACAAAAAACTGCGCAACTCTTGTACTTCGACGTGTGAACAACAGTGCAACCCGAAAAGTAGCGGCTGCCGAACCTGCTGCCCGCTACTTTTCCATGCTGCACTCAACTTAAAAGTAGCGACGTGTGAACAGGGTTCTCAGGGTTGCAGCCGCAGCATTTTTGATATCGGTTTTGTTGAAACTTCTGCTGCGGTTGCAACCAGTGTTACCACCCAAATGTGCCAATGATACTTTTATTGCTTGGATATATTTTAATGTTAAATGTGATGAAAATAAATTATTTGTAACAGTTATTAAATACACAACACAGTCTGAGCATAATTGGTGATGATATAATTCATTTTTTAAATTTTCCGTAGCGTAGTTCCAAACATGAGGGTTGCCAACATTGATTACGTGAATATACTGTTGGTTATCATTTAAGTATATAGGCGTTTTTAAAAGCTTTATAGTAAAAATAATGTCAATTTCTGAATACTAGATACGACAGAAAAGCAAGTAATAGATAAGGAAGCTTTCGCATGAGTTTCTTAATAATGCGAACATAACCACAAAATGTATATTGAGAAGTCAATACGGAGATGGAAACCTGCAGCATGACTGCGGCTGCAAAAGTAGCGCCTTGCGTGTGAACAGACTCGCAACCTCCAGTTGCAACTTTTGCAGCACTCGGGTTGCGCAGCACGAAAAGTAGTGTGCAGCACGCTACTTTTGGCTTACGTGTGAACACGACACGCAACTTTTGCAGCTGCAGTATAAAAGTAGCGCTGCAAAAGTAGCGATGTGTGACCGTACCTTAAGTGACCTCTCAGATGTGTGAGATGTTGCTCCATGTTGTTGAAAGAAGCAGTAATTACACTCCTCTTCTGTTAGTTGGGGATCAAATTCATCCAAGAAGGTCAAGTATACATCTGTTTTGACTGTGGTGTCGAAGAATATTGGACCGATAGTGTGTGTGTGTGCGCGCGCGCGTGCGTGCGTGCGTGCGTGCCCCCCTTCTCTCTCCCCATCCCCTCTCCCGCCCCCCTTCTCTCAATTTAGCATGATTCGGGTTCTGCATACTGTGGATAGATGGCAGAACTGTGACCCATTTTGAAGTTGCATACCATTTCGGCGGGCCACGTTATTCATGATATGTATCTGTGAAGAGTTATGTCATGTACTAGGGTGAGTGTATGCGTAAATGTTCGTGTAAGTATAGTGTAGGAAATGGGTGAGGATGATGATGGTGAGGAAGGGAGAAGGCACATAGCCTACTCCCGTTGAATAGCACCAAGGGGGCTGCCAGACTTAACGTCCCCATCTGATAGCGGTAGAAATTTTACATGAAAATTTCTGAACCTGCTGGGAATCGAACACGGGCCGACTAGTCTGAAGGCAGACGCGCTACCACAGATCTAACTCGGTGGACTGAATAAATTATTGTAACAATTAACATTTTATCTAATATAATTTGCCTTGGTATAAATACATACATTTCAATTGTAAATAGATAGAAAGTACAATACACACACAACTTTTGAATTAAATTTGTTAAAACTTGATGAAGAAAATAACATTATTTACTGGTGCTGTTCCTGGTTGGAATATAAGACCAAATACTTTTCAAGATTCTCTACTGAGAAGTTTTTTTTCTGTTGTCTCTCAAAATACATTTAAAGGATGAAATGGTTCTTTTGAGAGCACATGACGTCATAGGTGCAAATTTCATCACTGCCGCTGCAGTAGGTACCCACAGCATCATTTTTTCAAACCCTGGATTCCTCTGCAATACTTTCTTCAGTTTTAACATGATTGCTTCACCCATGGGTCCTAGTACTTGTTTCTGTAGAAGCAAGTCAGTGACACCAATTGCATCTTTCAGTTGTAGCTACGAAGATTCCAAGTACTCAGTATATTTTGGAAGCTCACTGAAATGTGCCTTGAGGAAAGTAAGGGAGCCATAGTGATGTTGTCACTCCTAAGTACAGATTTTGCCTTAGGAATTGAGGCAGCCTCCTCCACATCGAGTGTGTTCTTTCCTCTCTCTCGAAATGTATTGATATTTCTCTCAAAATAAAAAAAAAAAAATCAATATATAACACAGTAAATACAGGATAATGCTTATCAACAATGATATAGTTTCTTGTTAGGTACTAAGGTCCAATTTAGGTTCAACAGAATTCACATATATGACTCCTACGATTATGATTCGAAAAAGTATTGAAGAAATTAGGAGTTCAGAAGCAAGGAAAATAATAGGTAAAAACTTGCAAATCCTGTCCCTACTAAGAGAGGCTCCTCTATTTTTACATATCGTGATGCAGGGCCATATTTACACATGAGGTAACATGGGACTATGGTCAAGTGCAGCAAATTATTCAATTTGTTGTTAACTACAGCTCGTCAATTTGTTGTTAACTACAGCTCTGCTGTGACGTCAGAGAAGATGGGAGACACCACACTGCTACTCATGACCCTTCACAATAAAAACATCCAATTTGCAGGAACTTTATGTGTGAAACTGGGACTCTAAACTTTTACTTTTATTTTCAATTACACTTGATGTTAAACAGCGTTGTGCATTTAATATTTTTAAATCGCCAGCTAAAACTTGAAGTAAGTGTAAGGTGCAGAGGCATAGCGTCACTATAAATTTTTGGGGGGGAGGACACAATTTAGATTTTGTAGTTAAGCACTTCTGTCAAGAAATTGTGGAATACTTCTCACACAATGTAAACCTCATATACCGGTATAACATTATACATGCATTTGCAAAAAGATTCGCGGGTTTTTTTTTTTTTTTTAATCTCCAAAACTAAAAGGAATGAGGATTTGCATTCCAGCAAATTGACCAGCTTTTCAAAAACACAGTGGACTGTTCATCATCATGCTTTTTAGAATTTCCAGAGATAATCGATATTCTTGAGATTGTGTTCATCTTCTTTGAATTTTGTTGCAACCCTGTTAAATTGTCGACTTATATATCAGCTGTTCTCTCATTCTATTAATATCTAGGCCCATTTTGTCCATATAGAATTTTATGACATTGTATAAATTGCCTTCAGTTGTTTCTTCAATTTTAACAAAACCCAAAAATCTTTCTTTAATTAAGAAAGAGTCTGATATTTTTAACACGTATCTAACACAAATACTTAGTTGTCCTTTAGTGGAAATATCAGTTGTCTCATCACAAACAATAGATAAAGCAGAAACAGCATTCCTTTCTTTCATAATTGTTTCCATTTCATGTTTCATTGTTTCTATCAATTCATTTTGAATTTGAGTACTTTTGTAAGAATTGATTGTGGATCTCATAGTTTCGCCCATTTCCTTTATCTTTTACTCTTAGTTCTAATAGTTTTAAAAAGTTCCCTTTACATATTCGCTGATGTCATGAATTCGTCATGTCTCCTTAAAGATAAAAACACTGCTTTCCCATAAATAAAGTATTTTCTTTTTATTATAAACTTTGTATAACTACTGTTTTTCTCGACTTGTTTTGAGTGAGCAGATGAGAACTGATCAGCAACAGTTTACCATAAAGATGATCATTGTGTGCATAGTTAAAAGAGAATGTAAAATGTAATGGCTTCTTAGATGTCACGGCTTGCTATATTGTAACTCAAGTGCTTGAATTGTTGTCATTCTAGGTATGTCTAATATGCTTTTTGTTTATATATTGTTGGATTAAATTGTATAACATGTACACCTTCAGTTTTAATCTTCTTCACAATAGTAATTCAAAATTATATTTGAAAGGAAATTATGGTACTTGTACACCACAAAATTTTACTTACAAGTAAGTATATAATTATGCAAATGTTTTTAGATTTTTTATTGAAGATGAAGTTGAAGGGCACAGGTTCGCACTTGCCTCTCCTCCCCCATGTGATGTCCTTGATAAGGTGGCTGGATTTTACTATGATATTTTAACATTATAACTAATTTTAATATTCAACAATAATAAGTCAGACTTAAAACTAAAGTATACTCTACCTTAAAAATATCGTCAAAAAGTACATTACTCGCCTCTGACGTTTTTAAAAGACATGTAGATTGGACTTCTTCTGTTGATGATAATGAAAAAGGAAATCACAATGTTTCGAAGATTGACTCTGTCTTCGTCTTCAGGTCAACAAAAAGTGATATCAGAAATGGAAAAGTTCCAATCTATACCAATTTTAAACAATCTACCATTGGTTTCTCTCACGTTTAAATCATTATTACAGTAAAACCTGATTTAACAGACTCAAAAGGGATGAGGAAAATGTTCCGCTGCAGCCAGTTTTCTGTTTGGTTGAGGTGTACTGTAAAAATTAAACCAGGGACATGCACGTGACAAGATGAAATAAAATATCTTATTTATTTAGTTATTCACACTGTAATTGAACACACACTGGACAGAAAAAATTACCCAATTTTTTAATTAGGTAATTAATTAATTTTTTTTCCAGTAGTCAAGAGGGGTTTTCAGCATACAGTTTACATTTTTGGTTGCCTAACTTTCTACAAACACTTAGTCCAAGAAATCACACTAAACATATCTTTCTAGTATATTCCTGTATCATAGCATACAACATGTAGTGATTTTTCGCTTTGACATTGACAATCTACTCCCACACTATTTCATTTATATCTTCAGTTGTAGTTTTCTTAAGTTCGCATTTTATTTTCCCATTAGCACAGTTTTTCCCACAGTTTGAAAATGTCAGTTTCACTGATGTTGAACATCTTCATGACCATTTATCTTGCTCACTCACATAAATCACTTTTACCCTCATGTTATGCTCTTGTCCTTGAAGATATAATGATAACTGTCAGACTAAAGTAAGAAATGCTGCAAATAGTGGTGTACCTTTAAAATCTGAATTCCAAAGGAAACTGGCCATTTGTTAGCATGGGAACTGGGAAGAACAAAGATACATAACAGTCAAGAGGCATTTACAGTACAAAATTCTGTAAACAAGGCAACAAACAACTAAAGAACTGTGAAGAAGAAAGGAATTGTACCTGTCTTCACATTTCATCTACTCTTAGAATAAACGAAAGAGTTAGAACTTATAGGTGGTAATCGACTGTAAAATGCTCCAAGTTAGATGAATTATGCTTAAATGCAATAGTTTATTTGTGGTATCAAGGAATGTCCAACACTAAAACACAAAATTCTGTAGTGTGTATAGGATGCCTAATATTTCTCTAAATTATACACTTTGAAACATTGGAAATTTTCCGTATAATATAGACTTATTTTGATTTCTGTTTCTATGTTAGACAGTAAGAAGGAGAATGAAAATCATCCATAAGTCTGGGCATTAGACTAGTACTAATGTTCATAAATCTTATCTTTATGTAATACAATCAACATTCCAATAGATCTTACAAATTTTTTTATTTTGTTAAAATATCAATGTCGTCTACATTTACAATAGACTTAATTTTTGTATTATGTATGAGTTATATAGGTGATGCACGAAACTTACTCTATACCCTAAGATGGTTTAATTTTTTAATGTTAATTTTTGGCAGTTTTAAATATTCACCAAGAATTGTTTTTGTGTGTTCCTTCCAAAAAATATCTAAATGAGATTCAGTGGTTAGCCTATTGTTTCTGTTCCTAAATTCAAGAAACTTTTCTCAATATACATGAAATGTTCTTTTGTCTACTCAATAATGATTGTATGAAGAATTTGTAATAATATTGACTGTGAAACCGTAGTGTTCATTGTAGCACGTTTGCCTTACAATCACTCTAAATATTCTTGTTGCTATAGATACATATAACATGGACTGATTGAAGAATTCTATTGTGTAAGAATTGAGCGAACATTACCAAAATATGTCTTATATTATATTGAAGGAGAGAGTGGTGAACGAGCGGATGGGAAATGACATCCCCATAAAACTTGCAAGGAAAAGAAGTGAAGGTCGCATGAAGAGTTTTGCATCTGTCACTGATAGACGGGCATGGAGTCTTGATCCCGAGGAAAGGAGAAGGTACTTCCTAGAACTCATTGAAGGTTCGCCACCATGGGGAAGAGTAGGTTTCAAACCAGTTACTTATTTATTCTATGATTGTCTCTACATTTCTCGAAAAGAATTTAAGTAGTTTTAAGGAATTTTGTTTCTAAAAGAAATGTATAAAAAAACTGTGAAGTTACAGTAAAGGTTTTACTCTTTGTCTTCAAAATCTAGAAAATCATAATAGACCATCTCTTGAAATCTCCTGTATATTACAAACGAAATTATCACTGTCTTAAAATATCAAATTATCGTCAATTTCAAAAGCTGTAGCTGTAAAATTTTGTAGGTAGGTGTTGAATGGAAAATCATACTCTTCCAGTATTTTTTTATTGGATAATTCTTTCATTATATCATCTGTCGCCAAGTTAAAGAGCTTTCATTGATTTTTATGGAAATTTTTGTTTAATCTTTTAAGAGAAATATGTTATATTTAATAATAATTGTATTTGTTGGAGTAAATCAACAAAATGTAATAAGCCTACTTCAGAACTTTGAAACTACCTTTTTTCAAATTTTAAAATTAAAACTATTTTTCATTTTTATACATAGTAAATAGTGCTCAATATATTTATTTTAACATATTTTGAAACAAATTCAAAATTACCGTAATAACTGGACACAACAGCTTTCGAGAATGTCTCCCATCAGGATACCTCTGTAACTACTATGTTACCAACCACGAGGGAAAAGAAATGTGAGTTGGAGTGAGACTGTTTAATAGAGTAGAATTCTATGGGACAAAGCCAGTGCTGGATAACCGATTTTGCTGGTTAATTGGAAAATCATTTTGTTATTTGAAGAGATTGGTACACTCATGCAGAGGTCTGCCATCTTACAATTGCTGTTTCCAGACCTACCTAGATCATAAACTATCTCGGAAGCTTTGTGAACTGTGGCCATAAATTAGATGTTCCACCATTTGTAGAGTAGGCAAGAAAATACATACTACCTAATAACTGTTTGTGCACCTAAAAGTGATAATATCACACTCAGTATGTACACTGCACATTTGTATAGCATTGAACGAAAGTCTGTGGATCCAGCACAGGTTCTTAGTAGCTTTAAAAATGGCGGCTTCTTCACTTCCTGTTGCGAAGTTAGTGATCTCAGTAGGTTTAAAATCCATGCTTTGTGCACTCAAAAGTGCCACGTACATCTGCATTTTGTGATAACGTCACTCTTATGTATACTGAATATCAACAGTGTGTTTGCGTCATGCTTGATCCGAAATACGCGGGTGGGACTAGTGAAATGATTTGTATGGAGTGTAGCTTTGTGTGGGGCAGAAACATGGACATTAGGGCGAAGTAAAGAGAAGCGACTAGAAGCATTTGAAATGTGGATATGGAGAAGAATGAAGCATGTGAAATGGACAGACAGAATAAGAAACGAAGCTGTGTTGGAAAGAGTGGGTGAAGAAAGAATGATGCTGAAACTGATCAGGAAGAGGAAAAGAAATTGGCTGGTCACTGGTTGAGAAGAAACTGCCTTCTGAAGGATGCATGGAAGGAATGGTGAATGGCGGAAGAAGATATCATCTGATAGACGACATTAAGATATATGGATTTTATTTGGAGACTAAGAGAAAGGCTGAAAATAGGAAAAACTGGAGAAAGCTTGATTAGCAGTGAAAGACCTGCTCTTGGGCAGAACACTATGAATGAATATTACTCTATTTGCTCTTACTACATACCACACACGAATCTTTTCATCGTACAGGGGAACTTCGTGAATTAATCGCGGATTTTCTGTGCACCAGAATCTATTGTTCTGTGAACATACATAAACACGTAAATAAAATCATGTCTTGTCAGAGAAAATGGTTAAATGTGGATCAACAATGTTTTGTAAAACCCAATTACAGAAATTCACTTTATTTTCGTTGTCATGTAGCCATAATTCTTGGACTACAGTAACTCTGTAAGGTTTCAATTTGAAAAGTTTAGTAGCCATATGAGCTGAAGTTTTTGATTCGCCTTTTTCTTGTGCAACACGATGTAAATATTTATTAGAACATTCAAGTGATGCACCAATATCATCAAGTTTTGCTTCTGTTAGAACCCTACATTTTGTCCTACGAATTTTAGAGTTCCGTGATCTCGTTTATCTTAATCTAATGATAAGGTTTCGAACTGTACCTCTATTTGGTGGTCGAATATTGGGGAATTTCTCTACAAATTGCCTACACACTTGTCAGCAGGAATCTGTTTTGACCAAAGTTTTGTACATAAATATTCAGTATTGTAGAGTAAACTTTTCAGTCGACATTTCAATTATCTAAACAACTAATTTAACCCCTTATCGCATGGGACAGTCTTGCACACACCGGTTTTACATTAACTGATGTCACATATGGTCAAATCCAATTCCCAGTATCCAGTTTGAAATATTATATGCTTATATTATAAGTTATATGAATATAAAACCGGTATGTGCCTATCTGTCCCAGTATGCAGTAAGGGTTAATGCACAGCACACACAAGCATGCACGTCTTCTATCATTAACATCTCAGATTGTTAAGCTGTGGCAACGATCAGTAAGACACAGGCCCTCGCAGCCTTGAAGCACGAAGCAATCAGCAATTGAGATCTTTCCACATTCTTCAAAGCAAGTGTTAACGCAAACACACTGTATATATCATATAACTGAAATCTGTGAAGGGAACACAGGTTCTTGAACATTTAAAGAAAATGGCGGTTTTCTGCCTTACTTTCTGTTGTGAACTTAGCGATCTAGATGGCTGTTTCTTTGTTTTGCTTGTGCGCACATCAATAATAGAGCCATCTAGTGGTGATAGCTTCATGTGCCTTCTTAAAAAATGTAGGTCGCTATTTCAATTTGTAACTTATTTACTGACTTTCCCTCATATTTTCAGTTTTATAATAGAGCCATCCAGGGGTGATAACTTAGACATCTTCTTAAAAAATGTAGATCACTTATTCAATTCCTCGTATTTTCAGTTTTATAATAGAGCCTCTAGTGGCTCATATTTCCAGTTTCATATTTATTTATTTATTATTATTATTATTATTATTATTATTATTATTATTATTATTATTATTATTATACTCTTAACACCCCTACTTTGAAATATATCCTACTTGCTACAGTTATAATTGGTTGAACTGATACTCACTGCACAATGCTTCGGCCCTGACTTATGACGTAATCCAATGCTTACTCATCTAATATCCAGGCCTGTTATAATCACGCTGTCTTGCTGATAAATTGTTCCAATAGGAAACTATGGCACAACATAGAACTTAAGCATACCTTGAAAGGTTGTGGCAGTCACTATAGGTTCAGCAACAAGAAGGGACCTTGTTCGTTTTTGTAGTGTTCTGCCCAAGAGCAGGTCTTCACTGCCAACTCAACATTCTCCAATCTTTCCTATTTTTCACTTCCTCCTCTTAGTCTCTGCATACAGTTGTTGTCTGTCATCTGATATCTTCCTCTGCCTAAACTTTTCGTCCATTATCATTTCTTCCAGAGCAACTGGAAGGGACCTATCATTCTAATTTTTATTGAGCTGCATCAGATATTAATTTTGGGAGAATCACATGTTCAAACACAACAAGCAGATTATCACTTCCCCAGATTCTACAATTCTGTCTGTTGACTTTTCCTGATATGTGGAAAGTTGACATATCAGAGAACCACATATGATCTAAGTACGAATTGTCTTTGTCAGTTTTGTCCAAGACCCTTGCAATGTAAGCTAGCCTTTTGTCTTTATGATCGGGCTTGATCTACTGTGTTATTTGAATATTTTATGCTCGCAGATGGAGCCTTTTGTGCACAACATTATGAACCATACTGCAAGGAAGCTGGAGTTGCAACCAGCTTTTCGAATTGCTTTTCTTGCGCTTATTAAAAACCAGATTTGAATGTGTTCAATGTTAGCTTCAGAAATGTTTTTCTTATAATGCTTACCAGTTTTCGGCAATAATCTTCCTGTTTGCTTGAACTTTGTATCCTAGGCCATTATTCTCTTGAAGTCAAGAATGAGATCTTGTCTTTGAAGATTGTATGCTCGATGAAATCGGCATTGTACATGTTTCACAGACTTCGTTTCTGCTAACCAAAGAACACACGATATTTTCTGCCCAAGCATAGTTCTAGCTCCACAGAATTCATTCATTCAGTGTTCTGCCCAAGGGCATGTCTTTCACTGCAAAAGGAATTGACCATAAAATGGCATATGCGAATAAAAAATATCATTATGGCTGAATATGGACTGGAGTTACTAAAGGATTTGCTGGAGTGAAATTATCTGGATCCCCTAAAATATATGGTTCTTTTAGTGATAATATTGTTAGTAATATAATTAGGATTAAAAATCCACTCTTTCCAACACAGCTTCATTTCTTATTCTGTCTGTCCACCTTACAAGTTCCATTCTTCTCCATATCCACATTTCAAACTTTTCTATTCGCTTCTCTTCACTTCGTCGTAATGTCCATGTTTCTGCCTCATACAATGCCACACTCCATACAAAGCACTTCAGTGGTCTCTTCCTTAGTTCTTTTTCCAGAGGTCCACAAAGATGCCCCTTTTTCTATTAAAAGCTTCCTTTGCCATTGCTATCCTCCTTTTGACTTCCTGCCAGCAGCTCATGTTACTGCTTATAATACATCCCAAGTTCCACAGAATTAACAGTAATTATTTATTCATTTCTCAATCTCTATGAAAACCATTGTCACATAAATTGCAAGATCTGCACTACCAAACCTAGGTACATTTATTTCTCTTTGGCATACATATTTTATTAGCCTTTTTAAATGGGACACGGTGTTTTCAACTTTTTTTTTTTTTTTTTTTTTTTCACATTGCATTCTTTCTTTGTAAATCATTTATTGGAGCATCATGTTGTTTTAAGAGTTTTTTTGTTTACTTTTCTCTTGTCAGGATTTTCATTATACAGATGTAATGAATATATTGCCATAAATTAGTTAATTATCGAGTGTTATGTAGGAGAATTGGATTAAATTACACTAAACTTCCTCCTTGTATCCTCGGATTAGAACAAGGTAGTTGGAAAGAAATTTCGTGAAGAGATGCTATAATCATATTTAGATAGGACTTGATACTTTTGCAGCATATCTGCATAAAATTGGAATTTTTTTAGTCACTGAAATGTACATTTTGTAATGGTAACTCCTCCATGAAGCAAAGGAAGATTCCTGAAATATTATAATATGAAAGATCGTAAATTTACACAGTTTTGAATAACACCACAACAATCAGTGAACTACTGGTATACTGAAACAATAAGGCGAATGGAAATCCTCCAAGAATCTCAGAATGATAAGCATTTTTTTTTTAAGCGACACTATGTTCTACTTTAATGCTCTGTCTTGTTTAAAGAAGGTTCTTATTTTGTCGTAAAAGTCACTTGTAATCTATATAGGGATTTTAATTATTGAGCTCTTCGTCTAATTGTTCCATTGAGGAACTCTAGTGTAATGTAATGAACACTTTAATTAATCATACAATTCCGTCTTATTTCGACCTAATTTTACATACAGCTTCAAATGTAATTGTCATTGAATTGCAGATAATAAGCAGAGGACCAGACAGTCAGTACGTACCATTTAATGTGATCCTGGACATATTGATGAATGGAAGTAATGCCTTCATAGCTCATTTACAAGAGCAGCTGAGACATCTCAACGAGCTCATTGATTACATGTCTCAATTTCTCGATCCAGATAAGAGAAGAGAGCTAGAAGAAATGGTGAGCATATTTTTATGCTGATTTCAATGGTGGTAATATTCAATGAAATTAAAATATAGTTGTATTTAAATGTGAATATTTCGCAACAGGCTTTTTATTCTTGAATTAATTTTAATGTACGCATATTTCATATGTTAGACACACACGAATAGAATGTCAATAGAGAGAACTGGACACATTCATATGACGAACATGTTATAATAGCAATTAAAAATTTAAATAATTTTAATATATGTGTATATGTCAGTGAACAGATAAATCTTTCATTATTACAAGCATAATTATATTTTTGGAGGACAATTCCCGTATTAGACATATAGGATGCAGCAGTGGGATATGATGGTTTTTATAGTCCTCTTGTGGGACATCCAAGACGAATTAAAAGAAAACACATATATTGGAAATAATCTAGTACAATGCAATTTATTAATGTCTGATTATTTTTAAAAACTACATTTCGTTAGTAGCCTCCACGGCAACAAATACTTTCCTGCAATCTGCTATGAAAGTTCTGCATAACTCACCCCTACAAAACAGGTTTGTTTGCACTAATTTCGTTCTTTATGTTTTGTTTCAGCTGGATGATGGTGCAGGGCTTGTTGCAATACACCCTACTTTTGAGATAACCCCATAGGAAGTAATCAGCGTACATTGCTCATGGTTCAATGAACTGTCTCCAAAATATGTTTCCAGGACGAATAATTTCATGATTTGGAGGCATTGTCTGGCTACCAAGATCTCCTGACCTGACTACAGCTGATTACTCCCTATGGGGTTATCTCAAAAGTAGGGTTTATCGCAACAAGCCTTGCAGCATCAACCAGCTGAAACAAAACATAAGGAACGAAATTAGTGCCATCGTACTTGTTTTGTTGGGGCGAGTTATGCAGAACTTTCATAGCAGATTGCAGAAATGTATTCGTTGCTATGGAGACTACTTACGAAATGTAGAAAGTAATCAGACATTAATAAATTGCATTGTACTAGATTACTTCCAATATATGTTTTTTCTTTTAATTCGTCCTAAGTGTCCCACAACAGGGCGATAAAAACCGTCATATCCCACTGCCGCACCCTATACAAATGCCACATTTTTACAGTAGAAGAATTGTGTTTTATTAGTATGATTTACAGAACAGAGTCAGCTTCACTAAAGATTTCTTTAGTTTGATTTTGCATATTAACCTAATTAATATTAATTATTAAATACTATAATTATTGTTCTTTAGTAACTGTCCAAAGACAGGTTTGAACATCACAAATGATACCAACAAGGCACCACTTATGAGGCAACTAGGCCAGGAGATAGTGAGGTAGAGTGGCCAGTTTCTTTCCCTCTGCATTGCATACATCGCCGATTAGCTACGTATTATGCTAATCATATTTCAGATGCATAAAACAATTGTTCTTGCTCTGACGTATATCACCAAATGAGATGTACTGCCTGATAATAGATATACATATCAGCCAGAACCTCAATCAGAGGCACCGTGTTAGTTAATAAGCTTAATTCTATAATTTGAAAATCGATAAAAATTAATGTAGTATAGTACTTCTACTTAAATACAGTATTAAATGAAATCACAACGCATTGTTTTAACTAGTTAACTAGTAGCATACATTTAAGTTACCAATTTGTTCGATATTAATAGAATTATTGGAAGATCATGTGACAGTTTATTATTATTAGCTAAAGTATTTGATTTGCTATGGGGGTGAAGTAAAATTATTATTTAATTCTCCGATCAAAATACCCCTCATTTCTCGTGAAAAACAACAACTGAATAGACTACAGTGGACTATAGTGGACTTTATGTTGTCAGCAAACAGCTGGGTACATTAAGAAGATTGATTATTTAATTCTAATTTAAAGAATGTAATTACATGTGTGTATGTGCAAATGCTCAATACACACACACACACACACACACACACACACAGGTCCCTTCTAGTCTTATGTGTTTGTAATTATGAAGGATTCACACAATGATGACTGTTTATTTTTATTTTTATTACTTAATTTTTTTTTTAACCCATTTTAACCTAGCGTTACCATATGGTAACACAGTGCAGAAAGGAATATAACTTGCTTCATACACATCCTTAATTAATAAAACTGGAATTTTTCTTTGTGAATCCAAGCTACATGATTGGTTCTTTCTTATTACATTATGAAATCACAAATTTATTATACCAGTTGGGCAAGAACAGCTGCGCGATTTAGATGTTGCTTTCTCAGTGGCAATTTTGGAGAGCAACAAGAAGTAAGATAATTTATTTGTTACTTTGATTAATTTGATTGGTAATGTTTGTTGTGGTATTTTACTTATTGTTGATTGAGTATTCATGTACATCAAGCACAAGTTTACAATCCGTAACATTGTTGTGGATATAATACATTGTTTGTTACGTTACCATATGGTAACGCTAGGCTAATATGTTGTCACTCATTCTTTGTGCTATCTTGCTTACTAACAATAAGATGGAGGAGTTGCAAGACAGTACAAGTAACAAAATAAATGTTACAAACAGGTGCGTGAAAGTGCATGAGATACTTTTGGAATTAGAAAACGAAAAATTAGAGCATTCTACATACAGCCATCAAAGCCCAACTTTGTATCTGACGAGAACTCTGCAGATGTAGAGGGTGGCATGTTCGACAACCTAAGTGGAAGGAAACTGAGTACTGAAGCTGGGGTTATTTTTGTTAATAGCGACAGAATAGGTGCACCAGATGATATTCCTTTTATAGAAGAAGAGGAAGTTGAAGAGTCATCTGTGATAGAAAGAGAATGATGCCACCAACATCAACAATTGTGGAAATGGTGCCATCTGGGGAACGTAAGTGGATAAAACAGTACGTTATAACAGTTCAATCGATTTCTCCAGAGAGTGACTTTTAAAGACAGAGATGTGACAAATTTTGGTTTCATTATAAAAATTCGCTTTATCTATGTAAGAACTGTTTTAGCCCATGTTCACATGGTTGTTAGATGTAGCTATACAAAATCCTTGGCAGCCAAGTAGAATTTGGCTCTGAACGAATTAGAATTCAAATGGGAGATTTGAAGAAGTCGGGGAGCATCCCAAAAGGCAAAGGGTGACTGTCTAATTCCAAATACAGCGATATTGGAGCTATGAGACGCGTCCAAAAAGTAAGTTTCCCTGGGGCCGTTTGCAGAAATAAAATACAATTTTATGGAAATATTTATTCGAACAGATACAGGAATTATTGAGCTGAATTGAGACTTTTTGTTACCATGATATCAACAGAGAGGTGCAAACAGCTGTCACACACTTGTTCCGATTCCAGGCGGGAGACTTCTACGTGGGACAAAAGTTGTTCCCACGGTGTGACAAATCTCTCAGTTCCAGTGGGAAATATGTTGAAAAATAGTTCAGCGATTGCTGTATCTGTACATCTTTTCATGAAATTGTGTTTTCTTTCTGTAAACAGCTCCGGGTAAACTTACTTTCTGGACGTCACTCGCAGAACATCTGATTATATAAGATATGATGGAATGGAACATTAGTGATTCCGATACCCGGAAACAAAAGACAGCGATGTGCTAGTGAGAATGCTCTTCCCACTTACAGCTTCCTCAAAATTTGATGTAGCCCATGTTTTTTGTCATATCATAAGAAATGTTTTACCTTACTACCGAAATATGTGAAAATCACACAAAAAAATTTATGTAAAACGTTATGTTACGAAAATGTGTTTTGTTCATACAAGTATATTGTGACAATAATTCTATTATGTATATCTGTTCAGGTATTGTGAAAGTAATTTTCTTATTTTTGTATTTTTTGTATTATTTGTATGGAGTGTGGTATTGTGTGGGGCAGAAACGTGGACATTACGACAAAGTGAAGAGAAACGAATAGATGCATTTGAAATGTAAATAAGGAGAAGAATGGAACGTGTTAAGTGGACTGACAATAAGAATTGAAGCCATGTTGGAAAGAGTGGGTGAAGAAAGAATGATGCTGAAATTGATTAGGAAGAGGAAAAGGAATTGGTTGGGTCACTGGCTGAGAAGATACTGCCTACTGAAAGATGCACTGGAAGGAATGGTGAACGGGAGCAAATGGTAAAGAGTTCGGAGCAGAAGAAGATATCAGATGATAGACGACATGAAGATATATGGATCATACGAGAAGACAAACAGGAAGGCAGAAGATAGGAAACATTGGAGACTGAAAGATCTGACCTTGGGCAGAACACTGAATGAGTGATGAATATATTATTTGTATGCTAAAGTTCAGTTAAGTTCAATAAATTGCTTGAAAGATGTCATTATAAGGCAACAACTCATTCTTTAAGATTTGACAACATAATTCCACATATTCGCTTCAACAATTGAAAACAAAAGCATTGTTGCGTTCAATTACATCCATTTAATAATTAGTCTATGACGAAATAAACGAAAAACTTGACGAAAAATAATTCAGACTTTTAAGGGTTAATTTAAAAAACATTAGTCCAATAATATTGGCAGATACAAGTTCCTGAATTCTAGTAAACAGAAATTCCGTGAGTTTTGAAATTTAGTAAATGATATATGAATTTTGAAAAATGATAGCAAACTTCTATTATTATTTCTTGAATTATTTCCATAAAACAGTAATGATGTATATACCGTATTTTATCTCTGATTGAGGTTCTGGCTGATATGAAACTTACATCTACAGGCAGAACATCTCACTTGACAATATGCATCAGAGGAACAACAATAGCACTGTTTGTATACATATGAAGTCTGAATAGTGTAATATGTACTAATCGGTGATGTATGCAATGAAGGGAGAAAGAAATTGATCATCCTATACCATTATCTCCTAGTTGCCTCATGAGAGATTTGTTGTTGGTATTGCTTGTGGGGTCTAACCTCTCTTCGGACAGTTGACCAAACAACAAAAATATACCATATTTTCTCGAATACCCGCTTCCTCAGATAAACTGTGCATCCCACTTTTGAAAGGGGTAAGAGAAAAAAATACCTACCAAAAAAAAAAAACTTCCAACAAATATATTCACGACAAATTAAAAACAATTAAACACAAATACAGTTCAGTTAACAATAAATTTTTTAAATAAATTTTATTCTGGAACAGGATGCATTTCAAACCCATCCTATGCGCACGCACTGCATGCATGTCAGTTGTCTACCTTAATCGACTGTTCACACAATATCCTGAAAAATTAGTAGCATGTGTCAGTAATTTAACTACCTTTATTTTGTATGATATTACGTGGGTTATAATAAATAGAATCCCTAATAAATATGTTGTTGTTGTTGTATTCTAATGCCAGGCGTTTGACAATAAAATCATTTGACCTCTTGCACTCCAATATTTTTCAAAGATATTATCATGGTCAGCCACTGAAGCACAGATTTTGAGATGTTCCAAATCCATTTCTTGGTTTCAGTTGCACAATGGACAGTTAGGGGACTGATATATTCCAATTCTATGCAGGTCCTTGGCCAAACAGTCATGGGCTGTTGCCAATCTAAATGCAGCTACAGACGATTTGCGTGGCAAATCGGGAATTAACTGTGGATTATGTTGCAGAGTGTTCCATTTTTTCCCTTGAGATTATGTTATCAAATTTTGTTTGTTGAAGTCTAAGTATATAGATTTAATAAATCTTTTCACAGAGTAATACGTAGATTTAGTAACAGGTCTGTTAGCAGTGCTGCCCTTTTTTGCCAAAGCATCAGCATTCTCGTTTCCCAGTATTCCGCAATGGAATGGTATCCATTGGAATACAATTCTTTTATTGAGTGTTCTTACTTGAGAAAGTATTTTAGTTATTTCGGTTGTTTGAGATGAAGATGTGTGTCTAGAGACTATTGATAGAATAGCTGCTTTGAAGTCTGACAATATAACTGCATTCTTAAATTTATTGATGTGACGTAGAAGATTCCTGAGACTTTCACCTATTGCAATGATTTCTCCATCAAAACTTGTTCCATATCCAAGAGATCTATAAAGTGAGAAGAGACAGCATGTAACACCTGCACCGGCACCTTGTTCCGTGGAGATCTGTCAGTGTATAAATGAAGCCAGTTTTGTGAAGGGTACCTAATATTGTCTCTAAAGACAATTGTTTCATTATTTCAGTGTTTACTTCTGATTTCAGTATTTCTTCTGTTAAATTTAGATTATATTCTATATTTAATAGAGTTAAAGGATTTGATTTAATTTGTAAGTTTTCTTTTAAATTCGAGATGTTGATTTTCTGTTTTAATTCTTGACTCATGGATATGAAACTTTTTTGAGTTTTTAATCTACAGAGAGGGCTGTATGAATGCCAATTGTTTCCTGGTAATCTGATAAGTATTTCGTATTGAATCAATGTTTTTTCTTCTATTGTCATTTTGATGCTGTTAATCTCATAGAATCTATTGGGGTTGTTTTGATTCCACCAGTAATGAACCTGAGAGCTTGGTTTTGAACATGTTCTATTTCGTTTATGAAAGGTGAAGTAATTAAAATTTCTCTGCAATATGTCAGCACTATTAACTTCTTCATTCTGTGCTCCTTTCATCATCACCATCATTGTCGTCACCCAGGCATTCGTCTTCACTCCTACTTCTCTATACACAATCTTTATCTATTTTGTCCAGCTGATTGGAGATGCTATACTTTTCGAAGTTCTTTTCAACAAGAGGGAGCAAAGAATAGGCGTGCCCATGCATTATGAATCCATTGAAAATATAAGAAACACAAACTATACACTTATCACACTTTAATTTGATTCTGACACATGTATTGCTAATCCAAACACCATTTAACAGTGTTAACAATTAAAAGAACCCACTCCGGAGGGAATTTAATGCCATGTACTACTACCTAAGGAATTGCATGGGAGGAAAATCAGGTAATGTTGCCAAATTCATTTCTAATAAGCCTTGCACTGTATATTTTACTTTTATATTTCGGAAAAAGAAGTGCACGGGGTATTCGAGAAAATATGATATATAACAAATAAACCTTCAAGACTATCAGCTTAAAAATATACCGAGACTATATTGTATTTTTGCAGTAAAATTTTTAATATTTGGTAGCACTGAAAATTGAAAATTCACTAAATTGAGAGGTTATATTTATTTTAGGCTATTTCTTAGAATTTATTGATTCCAAATAACAGGATATTTTTCTGTATTTTGTCTTCAAATCATACTTCAAAATTTCGTTTATGACAATATATAGTTTATAATAGGAGAGGTAGTATTACGTTATAAGTTATAGTTATGTATTTTATTGTGTAAATTTTATGACTGAAGCTATTTAAACAGTTTTGCATTAAAATTACATTGTTTTATTTATATCTCCATTAAACAGTGTTGTAGTACAAAATACTACCATCTTAAATCCTGATCTCTGGTAATTCTATTTCCATGGTGTGTGTGTCTGTATAAAGAATAATTCTGTAAAGGAAAACAAAATATTTATGTAACATTATGCTGAGGGATAATTCCTCTATTTAAAAAAGAAAAAAAGAAAAAGAAAAAAGGTTGTTTCTAGATAAAGCTGCTCTAAAATCGAACTTGTTAAAATAACTAGAATTAGAGGTAAGCAATTTAAGTTTAAATTGGTTATGGAAGAAATAGGGACTCTAAATACCAAGATTGTTAGGAAAACTATAAAAGATAGAGACTACGAAATCTCAAGACTGGATCTCTTTCGTAATATACGAACTTGGATTCATTGAGGTATTATAGAGAAATTATAACTTTCTGAGAACTGGAAGAGTATATCAGCTGAAACACAAGACAAGTGAGAGTAGGACTAGCCTGGTGAACATTAGGTATGTGAAGACTTGGAAATTGAAGAAGTAATGTGGGTAGAGATATTTGTTCCGTGTATAAGTGTTTTGTTAAAAATGAACTCCTAACATGAACAGCAACAAATGACCTGAGAATTATTAGAACAGAAAATAGATTTGGGTGGCATTGACTAATTAAGATTTCCCAGTTTCTGATCAGGGTCAAAAACCCTGATAGAACTGATATTTAACCCTTGTGCTGAATTTCGGTGAAGTTCGGAGAATCTAATTAATCAAATCCACTCTCTTCACCTCCACACTGGGACCCCCTGAGATCTTTTAAGATGCGAAAGAGAGAGTGGTGTGCGGAAAGTAATGGGAAGCTACCACATTTACCTTTCCCAAGAAAAATTGCAAACATGACATAATGGGTCTTTCCACGGTAAAAGATTTTTCTACTTGGTGGATTTATTGAAGAAATGTTTTCAGAACATGATAGGAGTGATAGTAGGAGGAAGAAGAATAAAGTGCATAAGATTTGCTGATGATATGCATTGCTAGTATAAGAGGAGATGATATTAAGAGATATGCTACTGGAGCTAAATGGCAGTGAGCAGTATGGAAGGAAGATAAATGCCAACAAGAAAAGACTATGGTCTATGGTCATAGGAAGAAAAGTAAAGAAGATAAACTTGCGAATTCTAAATGAGGCAGTAGAGCAAGAAGACAGCTTCAGATACTTGGGCAGTATTATAAGCAGTAATATGAGCTGCTGCCAGGAAGTCAAAAGGAGAATAGGAGTGGCAAAGTAAGTTTTTAGTAGGAAAAGGAGCATCTTCTGTGGACCCCTGGAAGAAGAACTAAGGAAGAGACTAGTGAAGTGACTTGAGTGGAGTTGAGCTTTGTATGGGACAGTAACATGGACATTACGACTAAGTGAAGAAAAGTGACTAGAAGCATTTGAAATGTGGATATGGAGAAGGATGGAGGTGTGAAATAGACAGAATAAGAAACGAAGCTGTGTTGGGAAGAGTGGGTGAAAAAAGAATGATGCTGAAACTGATCAGGAAGAGGAAAAGGAATTGGTTGGGTCACTGGTTGAGAAGAAACTGCCTTCTAAAGCATGCACTGGAAGGAATGGTGAATGGGAGAAGAGTTCGCAGCAGAAGAAGATATCAGACAATAGATGACATTGGTAGATCATATGCGAAGATTAAGAGGAAGGGAGAAAATAGGAAAGACTGAAGAATACCATGTGGACATATGGACTCAGCAGCTAATGGATTTCCGTTTGCTTAGGTGGGGACTATTTAGTGCAATGAGAAGTTCTGTTTCATTCAAACTGTAATTATACGAGGGTTGTTTGAAAAGTTCATACCTGATACAGAAATTATACTAGGATTATTCTGAAACAATATTTATTTCTCAACACAATCCCACCTGAGATTCACACTCTTGGTCCACCAGTGCTGCAATGCTGCTGTACCCTCCCTGTACACACACTCCTTGAAGTCTGCAAAAAAGCCTTTTGCTGCTGCAATAATCTCTTCATATGACGAAAATTCCTTCCTAGCCAAGTGAGTTTCGAGCTTTGGGAATATAAAGAAGTGTGAGGGTGCGAGATCTGGTGATGGGGTGGAGGAGGCCTCTGCAACAATTCGAACCATAATTCGTGTAGTTTAGCAACCATGATTGCAGACGAGTTAGCAGGTGTATTGTAATGAAATAACACTTTCTTCTAGGCCATACATGGCCTCTTCTCGCAAATTTTCCCTTTCTGTTGCTACAGGAGATTTGAGTAATAATCTCTGGTTAATGTTCTCCCTTTTGCTAGATAGTCAATCTTGATTATCCCCTTAGAAATTCAGAACACGGACGCCAAGACTTTCCTAGGCAATTGAACAGCGTTTACTTTCTTTGGATGTAGAGAATCAATGTGCTTCCATGTTTCGACTGCTGTTTTGTGTCTGGTATCTAGTAGTGGATATAAGTTTCGTCAGTGGTCACAGACTGCCTAAAAAAATCGGGCATATATTTCTCGAATCAAGCCAGAAAATCCCTCGAAATTTGACATTGGACATGCTTTTGTTCTTGTGTTAACAAATGTGAAATCCACCTTGCGGAGACCTTGGACATGCCCAAGACATTGATTAAGATGTGGCTCACCTGTTCAGTTGAGATACATATAACCTCGCTATATCTCTTTTTTTGAAAGATGGGATAAGCAGCTGTGCTTGGAACTGCAGTGCTGCATAGCCAATTTGGGTGACCACGAAATCAGCTGATGTGAGCTACCAATTGATGTTAGATGGCTGGCATTAAAACATTCATTGACAATTGACGCGAAGGTATAAAACAAAACAAAAAACGACAGAGAATGAAATATGAAGCATATTAATATCTGACACTGAGTGCACAACAAATGACGCCAAGAGTGTTATTGAATACTATAATATTGACAACTCAGCCGTTGTTACCATAGCAACAGGTCTTCTATGTTATGTGATATTAAATTGTTTTCCTGATTACCGCGCTAATGTATGTATCATCTTTAGAAAAAACAGGTATAATTTTCCGCACTTTCAGTCGATGGTCATTCAACACCATATCATGGATTTTTTCTATGATTTCTTTACTTTTGCTGTTACTGGACGTTCACTGCAGTGATCATCTTCCACACTGTCTCGACCATGTTTAAAATAGTGCCACCCATTTTTTCAGTCGGAAATGCTGGAGAGGATTCCCCCATGTAGCATCCATGTCTGCTTTAATCTCTGTTGGATTCATGAATGTGACGTAAATGAGGAGGGGCATAGTTCTTAAAAGATGTTTAAGAACTCCTAGGCATGTATCTTGTGTGAGGGGACAGAGAAAATAAATTTATTACATATGAAGTCGTAAAAACGGTCATGAAAATAATATTTGTCAGTGAAAAAGCTGTACAGATGAGCTTTGAAAATTATTGTTATGTATCAAATAAACTTTTTAGGTGTTGTGACTTTCAATTTTGCCTGTTTAAGGTGGTGGCATGGATTATATGGATGATATATTGATACTCAGTGCTTAGGTATTTGGCAATGAAGCCATTCACCACCTTGTAACTTAATAGCATTGTATTATACTCATATTAGGAAGAGCTTTGCTTTGTAGTGAGTGATTTCCATCTACTAGTAGATATTTCTTGTATAAAACACAGTTTCGTGATTTGAAAATTCAGTTAGGGATGTAAATTTTGTTCCTACTGTTCTCGAATACAATGCTATGAACGAAACTTATATTGCAGTGGAGTACATAGCACACTACTGCTTTTCATCTCTCCAATAAAAACCTTAAGTGAGAAATCATAATTTTGAATATATGAGAAGACATATAAGCAAGATGCTAGAAAATATGGAATATATACTTTTATTATCAAACAAAATTACCTATCGTAAGAAGCAGTTGGTCTGGTCAACTATCTGGTTTACAGAAAGCTGTAGTTTGATGCAAAATATACAAATAAGTATGAATGCCATAGTACAGTGAGTGCTACCGATTTTGGCAGATGGATTTTGTTAATCTGAACTTCAGAGCATGGTCACAAGGTCAATTGGTATCTCTATCACAGGCTACACTGGCAGTTCTTAGGAGTAAATATAGAGACCCGAATATCTTAGGACATTGCTGGACAATCACCTCCAAAAACTTTGCTCATATTGTTAACTATAGAACTAAAGTAGGTGTTATGTTGTTCTACGTCAGATCGATTTCGTTAATCTTGACTTCAGAGCAAGTTACTCATCATAGCAAGGTCAGCTGATATCTGTTACAGGCTGCAGTTTCTGTTCATGAGAGTAAATGTCGTCGTTGTTGTATTCTAATGCCAGGCAAATAAAGTCATTTGACCTCTTCCACTCCAATATTTTTTAAAGATATTGTCATGGTCAGCCACTGAAGCATTTCTTGATTTGAGTTGCACAATGAGTAGTTAGGGGATTGATATATTCCAATTCTATGCAGGTGCTTGGCCAAACAGTCATGGTCTGTTGCCAATCTAAATGCAGCTGCAGACGATTTGCATGGTAAGTCGGGAATTAACTGTGGATTATGATGCAGAGAGTGCCATCTTTTTCCTTGAGGTTGTGTTATCAAATTTTGTTTGTTGAAGTCTAAATATATAGATTTAATAAATCTTTTCACAGAGTAATACGTAGATTTAGTAACAAGTCTGTAAGCAGCAGTGCTGCCCTTCTTTGCTAAAGCATCCGCATTCTCGTTTCCCAGGATTCCACAATGGGATGGTAGCCATTGGAATACAATTTTTTTATTGAGTGTTATTAATTGAGAGAGCATTTTAGTTATTTCTGCTGTTTGAGATGAAAGTGTGTGTCTAACGACTATTGATAGAATAGCTGCTTTGAAGTCTGACAATATAACTGCATTTTAAAATTTATTGATGTGGCATAGAAGATTCCTGAGACTTTCACTTATTGCAATGATTTCTCCATCAAAACTTGTTCCATATCCAAGAGATCTATAAAGTGAGAAGAGACAGCACGTAACACCTGCACCTGCACCGACACCTTGTTCCCTGGAGATCAAGGATCCATCGGTGTATAAATGAAGCCAGTTTTGTGGAGGTTACCTAATATTGTCTCTAAAGACAATTGTTTCATTATTTCAGTGTTTACTTCTGATTTCAGTATTTCTTCTGTTAAATTTAGATTATACTCTATATTTTAATAGAGTTAAAGGGTTTGGTTTAATTTGTAAGTTTTCTTTTAAATTCGGGATGTTTACTTTCTGTTTTAATTCTTGAACCATGGGTATGAAACGTTTTTGAGTTTTTAATCTACAGAGAGAATTGTATCAATGCCAGTTGTTTCCTGGTATAAAATATATTTTATGTATGTAATTTCAGCACAAATAAAGAATATTTTTATGAACAAATTCGACTTGTGGTTTAGTAGAATTTGCTATACATAGTGAAAATGTCGAAACTCACCAGTGATGCTGTAAATATACATTTCCGTACCAGGGATGCTGAAAAGGTATATTTCCGTGCCAGGGATGCTGGAAAGGTATATTTCCGCAAAAATCTGGTAATATATTTCGTAAAACTTCGTTTTTCCTCACTGTGTAACCTTCAGTGGAAAGATGGTGCAGTTAACGTTAATGGAAAAATGTTTGACTGAGAAATTATGTATATACAGATCTACTCCTAGTTTTCTTTGCGAATTTTCTAGCTTTTAAAATACACCATTGTACAGTACAGCAGAGTAGCTAGTGGCGGAGAATAGGAGAGCAGCTCACTGTCGAAGGATTACTATTCCTTGTAAACAGACATGTGCTATGTATGAATTAAATAATTGAAGCAGGTTCTCATATTTATCTATTTCCGTTATTCCTTTTAAAACATGAGGTTTCTTGCTTGGTGAGTCGAGTGGTGATCTTATTTCATTGTGTCTCTTTCAGTTATTTAACACTCTTGAAATTGGATATGTCAAAGACTCGTATTGGTTCTGCAACTCATTCTTGTACTTACTGAATGTTTGTTATGAATCTTTGGGAACACAATTTGACACAGTTCATACCTATTTTTCGCCTCTTGCTTCATGAAGTCATAAACATTAGCAATAATGTCTTCTTTCTGACTGTGCAATATTTTTCATTTTAATTAATATAAGAGGCATCAATGTGGTTTTAGGCGTAATAGATCGACTATTGATCAGATTTTTCGTATTCGACAGATATTGGAGAAAAAATGGGAGTATAAGGGTACAGTACATCAGTTATTCATAGATTTCAAAAAGGCATATGACTCGGTTAAGAGAGAAGTTTTATATAATATTCTTATTGAATTTGGTATTCCCAAGAAACTAGTTCGATTAATTAAAATGTGTCTTAGTGAAACTTATAGCAGAGTCCGTATAGGCCAGTTTCTATCTGATGCTTTTCCAATTCACTGCGGGCTAAAGCAGGGAGATGCACTATCACCTTTACTTTTTAACTTCACTCTAGAATATGCCATTAGGAAAGTTCAGGATAATAGACAGAGTTTGGAGTTGAACGGGTTACATCAGCTTCTTGTCTATGCGGATGACGTGAATATGCTAGGAGAAATCCACAAACGATTAGGGAAAACGCGGAAGTTCTAGTTGAAGCAAGTAAAGAGATAGGGTTGGAAGTAAATCCCGAAAAGACTAAGTATATGATTATGTCTCGTGACCAGAATATTGTACGAAATGGAACTATAAAAATTGGAGATTTATCTTTCGAAGTGGTGGAAAAATTCAAATATCTTGGAGCAACAGTAACAAATATAAATGACACTCAGGATGAAATTAAATGCAGAATAAATATGGGAAATGCGTGTTATTATTCGGTTGAGAAGCTTTTGTCATCTAGTCTTCTGTCAAAAAATCTGAAAGTTAGAATTTATAAAACAGTTATATTACCAGTTGTTCTGTATGGTTGTGAAACTTGGACTCTCACTTTGAGAGAGGAACAGAGATTAAGGGTGTTTGAGAATAAGGTTCTTAGGAAAATATTTGGGGCTAAGAGGAATGAAGTTACAGGAGAATGGAGAAAGTTACACAACGCAGAGCTCCACGTATTGTATTCTTCACCTGACATAATTAGGAACATAAAATCCAGACTTTGAGATGGGCAGGACATGTAGCACGTATGGGCGAATCCAGAAATGCATATAGAGTGTTAGTTGGGAGGCCGGAGGGAAAAAGACCTTTGGGGAGGCCGAGACGTAGGTGGGAAGATAATATTAAAATGGATTTGAGGGAGGTGGGATATGATGGTAGAGACTGGATTAATCTTGCTCAGGATAGGGACCAATGGCGGGCTTATGTGAGGGCGGCAATGAACCTCCGGGTTCCTTAAAAGCCAGTAAGTAAGTAAGTAAATATAAGAGGCATACTGTAAAGTTATTGTGAATGAAAGTTACTTACTGCATGCTACTGAATCGACTCGGACTGTATTGTGGGTATTGTGGTGTGGTTCATTTGTAAGATTTATAATAATGTTAGAATAGAGGTTGCAAAAAATATAAATGACTACGGAGAGCGTTATTGAAACTCATTCATACAGAACAACAGTGGCTCATTGACTGGGCACTGCCATCAAGGTCATATGTAAAAACCAGTGGCTCCAACTGTACTTAATTTTATGGATGTGAAATACTCTTTTTGTGGAATGACCAGTAAATTACATTTATTCTTATTAGATGTGTAATATTAAATTTTGTATATTTTCAGAGAAATAATCTTCAAGACCATACTTCTGGTGCCAGAGATGAGTTGCGACACTACAGACGAGATGAAAGTGGCAGGATTTTCAGTACCGATGAAGATAATGTGGTATGCACATCATTTTACATTGTAACTTAATTAAGGTTCTTAAAATGTTGATTAATGTTATATTAAGTTTGGAAATAGAAATCATAAAATACCAACGTCCAAATATTAAATAAATGATGTCATGCAAATGACATTCCTTTTCATTGCATGGAAAGGTATGTTAAATATTTGTCCATTGTAAAATTGTTTCAAGTTTTTTTTTTTTTTTTTTTTTTTTTTTTTTTTTTTTTCAAACAACATTTACATTGTAATATTTTCTCTCTATGCTCTGACCCTTCGCCCGAGGTGAATGGTAAGAAAGAAGGTAGGTAAATGGCTTGATTTTAGCCTTTCCAAAAATATTGAGTGCTAAAACTTGTATTGTACCTGAATTCTATTGTATTTATTTACATTCCATTGTATTCGTACATAGCTTCAGAGCTAGAATGGAACATATCAAAAAAATCTTAATAGTACTGTAAAGTCTTAATTATAGTCACAGTCTAGTTGAAATATATACAGAAGAGCTTTACAATATAATCTATTAGTACAACACAAAGGTTTAGTATCAATACTTTATACAAGACAGAAATATTCATGAAATGTTGTTGAATGTCATATATTCACCTAGAAATATAAGGCGTGAGAAATTAGGTACTTCTTTAATTTGGTCCTAAATAGTCTTATGTTTTGAGTTTGATTTTTGTATCTATAGGGAAGCTATTAAAAATTCGTACTGCCATATAACACACTCCAGGATACAGTACTTTTAGAGGGTGGATCACTGCTACGTTAGCTGGTTGAAAAACGCATGTAGCATTTGGAAAATACATTAAAAACACCTCTGCAGCCATTCAACTGATATCACTCCCAGTGTACCAACCATCAGGAACTGAAGCTGAAATTCTTTCAGGATTCTCTTATAGGAGTAGATAATCATTGACGACATAACAGACGAGATGCTGAGAATGTATGTTATTATTATTAAAAACACTTTCCCTAAACAGGGTTTGCCTAGAAGAAAAATGTACCGTTTACAAAAACAAAATAGTACATATTACATGGATAATTTATTATGGATATAAAACCAATTCAAGAAAGAGAAAAATAAATTACATTACAATGTCTTATCTGTGGTGATTTCTTAACAATGCATTCGAACCTTTCAATGCAAGTAAACAAACTTTGGTAATTGTAGACGACAGTAAATGAAAAGCCTAGCAAAAGTCAGCAAACTGTTTTGGGATGGATTCTCTTGCTCCGACCATCAAGCCTTTACTTCTATCTGTTGTAGTTGATATTTCTCTTGATAATATGGAATTGTTGGCTCGTAGATTAATTGTTTTTCTTTATGGACATCTTGCGGTTGGGTCTTGCAATTGTAGGATCAATTATAAAACCTCTCCGATGGTCCTGAAAAGTGATCATATCTATCCTACGAGTGCTGTCAGTGGTTGATAGACCATGAATCTCTTCGAAAACAGTAAACCCAGTATTATGCGGTGCTTGAGCAATGGCCCTTCCTACTCTGTGGTGTCTAGTATTGCTCAAAGCCTCGCCATGCAGGCAAGAACCGAGGACATGTGAGAGAGTTTCTATCTCACTGCCACAATGACAGCAGTGGTTGTCCGTTGTCCTTCCCAGTATGGTACGAATTGCTGTTACATTATCAGCCATCTTCAAAGCATCACACCATTCGCTGCATGTTAGACCTTTATGTATTTTTTTCCTACTACCATGCTCTATATCATACATATTTTTTTATTTTTATTTATTTATTTTTTTGCCTTTCTGGTCTAGAACCCTTCCTGTTGCTGGATATAAATGAAAATTTGTCTCATCACCATTATAAACCCTGCTTGTCTCATACATGCCTCATGCTTCCATCAAATTTTTGCTGATTACAAATTTGTTTACTTGATTTGTTCTTTTGCTTTTGCTTTTGCTTCAGTCAAGTCTCATTTTACAAACCTGTGGATCAACAATTGGCTCTCTTCTGACAAAGGAAAAATTTTACAATCTGTGCAAAAGAAACCAAATGACCTGGAAATGTACAAAAACTTGCCCAGACATGTTCAAACATTTTTAACAAGAGCCAGAACAGGTCACATTGTCACACAATTGTACCTACACCGATTTCACATTTCTGATAATCCTACTTGTCTGTGGTGTAATAATCATAATGAAGATCTGGAACACATTCTTCTGTACTGTCCATCCATAAACCACAAAAGAAGTAAATTAAAATCATCAGTACTGGTTGCAGAAGACACAGCCCTGCAGTATATATTGACTACACCCCAACTCTGGCTACTAGCAACAGATATCTATAATGAACACCGATCAAAATATCCCTCATTTCTCGTGAAAAACAACAACCGAATAGACAACAGTGGATTATAGTAGACTTTATGTTGTCAGCAAACAGCTGAATACATAAGAAGATTGATTGATTTGTTCTTTCAGCAACTTCTGGTTGGCATTTCAAGGAACACGATGAAAGAGTAATGGAACGGAGAAATGCATGGACATATCATATGTACTTCGGTACATTAAAATAATATTTCAAGGAAGCTAAAAAGATTAAGTTTCGAACATATTTTCTTTAATGTTCAAAATAAATTAACAGCTGTTAATGGTACAGACCCAGAAACAAAATTCAGGTTGCCCAAATATATATGAAATACATCACATATTTTCACTCCTTAAGAAATGCAGTGGGAAGCCACCCAGAATCCAGCAGTCTGCCATTAGAAAACGAAAACAACAACAACACTTTCACCCATCCATCTCCTTGCCGATTATTTTTTAGAATGGATTCGAACGAGGATTATTAATCAGAAACTCTTGAACACTAGTCTTAAGGTCATTTTTTTTTTCTCGGGAATCATTTCCTCGGCAATTCAAGCAACCATCTGGTATTCAAAACTAGTGGTAACAGACAGGCGCATTTTATTTATATGTTATAATGTTAGTATGATTAATATAAACAGGAGACTAACATTCTATAAGATATTTGTCATTAAATTGGACTGAATTTATTTAAAAATGCAATTGCGTACCTGACAAGAGTTGTCTCCTCATTTCTAGTCAGTACTCTTGATGGACCCATTGTATCTTTATGGCTTGGATTTTTAATGTGAAACAGAAGATTAGTCTTAGGAACATTAAATTGTTTTGCTTGTAGCATGCACAAAAATACCATTAACTTTAAGTTCTTTAATGGCATTGAAAATGGCTTCCACTTCATAAGATATCCAGGTATATTTAGGCATTTTATTGAATTTTTCAATACCTACAAAAATAATTGAGTTATTGGCCACTATATGTAACCGTGATTGGCCAGCTGGCCGATCACTAAAATTGGGACTTATGGTGGGTTGCAAGAATGTATTTATTCCTTCATTAGCCATTAATGGACCAATAAGTTCAAAAGACGCGTTACAAGAAACATCTTTAGTGTTATTGGTCTGTTAAAGGATTCACTAACTTAGAGATCTAATTTCCTTCCTATAATAATATTTATTCCTCCATTAGACAGTCATCTTACGTACATTTTGTGTATTGTCGAATAGTTTATATATTTTGATTCATCATAATGTTACCTGTATGAGATTCAGGCATGCGATATTTTGTATAATAGGCCTGCATATACGATATTAAAATAATATTGCATATCGATGGCTAAAAAGTGATACCTCGTATCTGTACGTTTGCAGGTAAATAAAAAAAAATATTTTAGAAATTATTTTCTCAAAGTAGACAAGCTCCTTATATATTGTTATGTTTCGTCTTTGCAAGATCTTCTATTCAGGAACAAAATATTAGTACACTGTTCAGTTTTGTGAACACAATAATAATGTAATTAATGTAAATAATAATAATAATAATAATAATAATAATAATAATAATAATAATAATAATAATAATAATGTTAAACTGAATTACCATTTTGTAGATAGAGGTATCTCTTCTTAGTTATCGATATACGGTAATTCGATTAATTTTTTATATACTTATTCATTTATTCATTAATTCTTCGAATAGTGAAGTTATTATTTCTTTATTACAGACTCTAGTGCATCGTCTGACGACGAGGTTATGTGCTCTATAGTCTATCTTTTTATTTTCTATAAAATTTATGCACTCGTGCGCTATTTCTAATAACAAATAGGCATATTTATCTTTCTTACTGAAACTTCTGTTCCTGATTTCTTTCTGGTTCGTATTTGTCTATATTTATTGCAAATTTTGACAACAATAAAAGCAATGTCTCATGGCAGTCTAGCAGCTGATGTTCACTTTTTATTTATTCATGTCTTATTGCGTCACTTGTGAAATACAAAGATGCTTGGTTAACGATCCAATAACTAGTGGCCCGTTAAATTCCTCTTCTGCAACCCGACAATCCATTAACTTTAAAGGTCCACTAATTAATGGAGGAATACATTATTTATAGGTCTGTTTTCTTGCAACCCAGCCTTAGCATGATATAGTGGTTGGTCACTCATCTTTCTTGCTCTTGGTCATTTGCTGTTAAGTGGGCAATGAGATATTTATTATCTCGAGGGTTTATTGTACATGTTCATGTTTCTGACAAAGCACTTAAAACAATAATTTTAAATGTCAAAATTAGTAGTTGATATAAACCTTTGCTTAAGAAAATGTTAAGAATTACTAGAAAAACTAAGAAAATTCAGGCATCAAACAATTAAATCTGTTTTAACTCTTAATGAAAGAAAATCAAACTAACATAAAAAATGAAAGTCAACTGTTTGCTATAGAGAAATGAAAAGTATGGATTCATCATAAAATAAATTGGTTATTCAGAATGTGAATTATGGTGGTCAGTCACTGGAAGTGGCCAGTAAAATTGTATGGTTTGTCCTATATGTTTTTGCATAAATAGCATTAGATATCTATGTAATATGTATAATGCAATATTATTTTCTGTGATTCTATCAAATATTTATAATTATTTCATTGTCGTGTACAGTAATTTGACATAATTATGTCATGTCGGTGAATTGTACTATGCAACCAATTTTATGTTGCTATCCTGTTACATCAATAGGAATAAGTTTGCTTAATTGATTTGGGAATGCTAAACACGAGGATAGAGATTAATTTTACGAATTGGCTCCAGTTAAAGAATGAAGCTACTTTTCCGCATTCATATTTTTCCTTCAGTACATTGTGGTAACAGGATTAGCCTGCTGTGAAGCAGCCAGGAATGCAACATGTGTAGCCGTCCTCTCTGTGCTTATTCCTGTATATAGAATAGTTAAAATAATGCCTAGATTGTCTTGTTGTTATGGTAGTTCAATTGGATTTGAGCATCAGCTTACAATTAATGTGGACCCTGATTCGAGTCCTGCTGTTGGCAGAGTCGTATTTGTTGTGGACAAATCCAGTGACCCTCAGTGTTTTTCCCTCCATCATTCTACTGTCGCTCTTCAATTCGTTATTCTGTATTCATTATCATCATTACAATAGCATTAACGAAAACAGTGATGTACCAGTATTTGACTGGCATACTCATAAAGAGGATATCTGCCTGAGGAGTTAATAATACGTTTTGGGGAGATTGTGGAAGTGCACTGCAGTGGGACTCTGGAACTGTAAAGACATATATATATAATTTTTTTTTACGCAAAAGTAACTACCAAATATTTTCACTTGGTAAAAAAGAAAGAGAATTCAATATCCAATACAATGGCCAACACCTTCCTAGGACTTATGAATCCAAATATCTTGGAGTCATTTTCGATAGTAAGTTAACATGGAGCAACCATTTGAAATACATTTCTGAAAAAGCTCGTAAAAGATTCTCCCTTCTAAAAAGACTAGCAGGAAAGAAATGGGGATGCTCTAGGAATACTTTGAACACTACATACAAAATGTTTATACAGCCAGTGCTGACATACTGCGGAGAAATTTTAATTACCTCACCTTTCATAAACGACATAGAATATGTTCAAAACCAAGCTCTCAGACTCATTACTGGTGGAATCAAAACAACTCCAATAGATTCTATGAGATTCCTCACTAATATTAACAGTATCAAAATGACAATAGAAGAAAAAGCACTGATTCAATATGAAATACTTATCCAATTACCAGGAAACAATTCGCATTCATACAGCCCTCTCTGTAGATTGAAAACTCAAAAAAGTTTCATATCCATTGTTCAAGAATTAAAACAGAAAATCAATATCCCGAATTTAAAAGAAAACTTACAAATTAAACCAAACCCTTTAACTCTATTAAATATAGAATATAATCTAAATTTAACAGAAGCAATACTGAAATTAGAAGTAAACACTGAAATACTGAAACAATTGTCTTTAGAGACAATTAATATTAGGTACCCTCCACAAAACTGGCTTCATTTATACACCGACGGATCTATGATCTCCAGAGAACAAGGTGCCGGTGCAGGTGTTACGTGCTGTCTCTTCTCACTTTATAGATCACTTGGATATGGAACAACAAGTTTTGATGGTGAAATCATTGCAATAAGTGAATGTCTCAGGAATCTTCTATGCCACATCAATAAATTTAAGAATGCAGTTATATTGTCAGACTCCAAAGCAGCTATTCTATCAATTGTCTCTAAACACACACCTTCATCTCAAACAGCAGAAATAACTAAAATGCTCTCTCAATTAATATCACTCAATAAAAGAATTGTATTCCAATGGATACCATCCCATTGTGGAATCCTGGGAAACGAGAATGTGGATGCTTTAGCAAAGAAGGGCAGCACTGCTACTTACAGACCTGTTACTAAATCTACGTATTACTCTGTGAAGAGATTTATTAAATCTACATACTTAGACTTCAACAAACAAAATTTGATAACACAATCCCAAGGGAAAAAAATGGAACTCTCTGCATCAAAATCCACAGTTAATTCCCGATTTACCACGAAAATCGTCTGTAGCTGCATTTAGATTGGCAACAGGCCATGATTGTTTGGCTAAACACCTGCATAGAATTGGAATATATCAGTCCCCTAACTGCCCATTGTGCAACTCAAATCAAGAAATGGATTCGGAACACTTCAAAATCTGTGCTTCATTGGCTGGTCATGATAATATCTTTGAAAAATATTGGAGTGCAAGAGGTCAATTGACTTTATTGTCAAATGCCTGGCATTAGAAAACAACAACAACATATATATAATTTGAACTGGTAATGGAAATTACGGAAAAATGGTTGAATGGATTTTAATGAATGACCCGTCATTTTGAAGCTAGGCTCCAAGGATTTTCGAAAAATAGCAACTTTCAGTGAAGCGTTAATTTTCCTACATAATTTTCCTATTTACCAAAATCCATCTTTCGTCAGTTTTGAGAACTAATTGAATTTCATAATAAAACAAAAAACACACTACAATAAACCAATGGCGGCTCGTGAACTTGTGGATTGGGAGAGCTGCAGTAGATTTCGGTACATACAAATTTCACTTTTTGATACCATTACTAATAAGTATAGGACAAAAATAAATGCACTACATCTCGAAAAACCAAAACTTCCTGACTTAGTTGGGAGATGTCTGTGGGACCATTTGCTAATCCCTAAGGAAAACTAATACCATCGATTTCAGTCTGAGTTTCAGATCTGCAGACACTCAACTTACAATCTACCAGTTCATTCTGAATTGTCTTAGAATAACCTTAAACAGTGGCATGTTCCAAATGATTTTTGAGAGGCTCGTTTAGATTACTCGCGGACTGTAGCAACCCACGAAACACATCAGGGTTCTTCGAATCGTCTTTTTCATCATGTCCCCTAAGGGGAAGTTCATATTGGCCACAAAATTTGATACAATCAATATTTTTTAAAAATAATTTCACGATTTTTTTCTCACTTCTTGATTATGTTCGAGAATGTTTGTTCTGTTCGTTTCACTTAATTGCACAGCAGTATGAGTTGCGTAACATAGCCAATGAAACAACATTTTTCAGGTGAGGCTGCGAAGATTCATGCATTTTGCTTTTTAGGGGCAAATGTCCTAAATCTGTCACACCACTCCTAGTCCATGCAGCATCACCACCGAAGAGGAGCAAAAGAAAACAAAATACAGATTTTTTTTTTCGTTCACATCCACGTAACCACAAATGCTTAGTGTAAATTTCATTGTTATACTTCCTTACATATATGCACTATTTCGGCTGGATGAAGCTTAAGTAAGATTTAAGTCGGGTAACAGACGACCCTTTAATTTCACTTCATTACATCAATATTCTCGCAAGGGAAAGTTGAGAAAAATAAAATTAATATTCTGTAATTCACACACACTCATGCTTGCAAATTTGCACTGGTTAAGTTATGGTACTAAGACGTCACACCAAAGCAACACTCAGATATACTGATGGTCAACAATTTTCTAAAACTGGAAAAGAAGTCTCTTTCGTATTTTACGTGCTATATCAAAAGGATTCTACTCGTGCAATCATTTTGAGTTAAGGCAACTATTAGGTTCTGCTGGAGGCTGGATATATACGTAATAATAAGGCGAAAGAGAATATTAATTTTGTTATATTAACTCGATAAGATTCTACAACAATAAGTATGTGAAAAGAAAATAAAAATTTTGTCATTAAGTTTCAAGGGGATAAAGAATCCTTTTGACGCAGCATTACAATAGCGGTGTGGGAGGAGAGGAAAGATCCCTTGTGGCCTGGCTCTGCAAGCCACTGCAGTGAGATATGGGTTTTAAACAGCGGCAGTTTCCCTCTGCTTCCCTTCACCTCTCTACCCCCTGACCATGCAAGACACTCTCTATGAGCTGACCACCCTGCAGATCCCAGGACGACTTTGAATGCAGTGTCAATTCCAATACAGTCGACGCACAAAAAGATTATGCATAACATAATAGTACATATTCCCGGCCAGATGAAATATAAAGCAATTTACCAATAAAAGCTGTAACAATTCTTCTACAAATTAAAATAAATATTATTTTTATTTTCCTGTCAAAGCAGGGAGTGCTGCAGCTCTGCAGCTCTTATGGACGAGCTGCCCCTGCAAGTAAGAGGCCTACAAAATTTTGTAGTCTCCTGATCATTTCAGCAAGAGTTCTTAGCAGGATAAAATTATTTTACCCTCTACATTTCAAGCTCTACATGCAGCAGCTATACCAAGATGCAATGTCTATTGTTCGAAAGCATAGCAAACCTGACTTTTTATAACTTTCACTTACAATCCACAGTGACCTGAAATAACTACTGCTTTACTCTCATATGAAAAACCCACTGATCGTACTGACTTGTTACTTGCGTTTTCACGTTGAAACTCAAAAACTGAAGGTGGATAGGTTCAAGAAAAAAGTATTTCGCATAAGAAAACCATTCAGAGGGAGTATGTTTCATTATTATGGAAGCAAATAACTTTCAAAATGTCTTGTATTTTTCATTAAAAATAAATCTAAAAAAAATTGTTATTTGAACGTCTAATGAACTTAGTTTGCAGCCACTAATATGATTTGAATCTGTAAGGGAGAACCACATTGTCGAGTCACGATATTAAATTTACTATTTGGACTTCGAACTTCATTTCTACAATAGGAGCCATAAGGCACAATAAGCCAATTAGAGGCTGCAGTGCTAGCTACTGTTTGGGCCCCTTCTCTAAAACAAAGTGAAAAAAGAAGATTGTGTTTAATAGAAATTTTCTGGCTTAAACATGTTTGAAATTTGGAAGTATTAATATCCTTTCAGCCAATTACTGACCAGAAGAAACTACTTCACTGGTAGTAGGGGCTGCCAATGTCAGCCCTAGGACAGATAATTGAATTCAGTAGCATTAAATGATACAATGAGGCCACTAGAGCTTAATGTATATGAAAAAAATAATACAAAAAAGTAGAATATATATGAGGGATTGTGTATTCTGTACCTTATTTGACTAAGGGCGGGTGTCCATTTGTGCTATTTTCGGATTCTTAATGATTCTTAATAAGAAAACTCTTCTCTATCAGATCACAAAAGCTGGTAGTCTAACTCCCAGTAGTTCACGAGAATCTGTTTGTACAAGGTCGGAAGTCACTGTCATTCTTGGAGTACTAAGGGCGAATATGGACTTCCAACTTCAGAATTTACAATAATGTTATTTTCATGGACTAACAGCCTTTATGGTCAACAGTTTTCTTCATGTTCATAAGACCTTTCCTGAAAATCTCATCATTGTGACAACCGCCCTTAGTGAAATAAGATACGGATATTAGAGGTGAACTCAACTTGCGAGTTCACTTCTAATATCTGCAACACCACATATTATATTCCAGTGATATCTTTTAAACATTATTTTTACTGTTTCTTTTCTTTTCATAGCTGTACACTAGTGACCGTGCTGTCATGTCTTCAGATTCTGAGGGAGATTTTCATGACAGCACCCTGAAGTCTCTTCTTATTGAAAAGGATTCTGAAATATTAGCTCTGAAGAATGAACTGGCTGTAAGTAACCTTTCAATATGCATAAATCATAGTGTGTGTTGTTTACAGGCTTGCCATAATTGTTATAACTTATAAAACTAGAGGTGTTTGTTTTTCACAATTCACGATAAAAACAAAAGTGACAAAATGCAGCAGTTGGCATTTTCTTTTATTGTCTATGCATAATTGACCATATATGACGTACTTAAATCGCGAAATAAAACGAATTTTTATTATATTCAACAACACCATTTTTCGTGTTTTAGATCTTGTTACTCATTTCAGAATTTTAAAAACAAAACGTCACAATTTGAATTTTATTTCAACAAATTTCGGTAAAAATAACACCATTTTCAAACACCTCTGGTTACAACACTGGGTCTTCATATGACAAACGTTTGGTGAAATCAATTTTTAAAGCAATATATTTGCTTTGTAAAACAGATATATTGGTATCATTTTCGGAATTGTATGCATTCCTTTAAGAATTTCATTTTGTTCCACTTACACAAGTATAAAGATATGTGCTATTACTGTATATATGCCAATACTCCATTCCATTGAATAATCCGCACACCCTAATTTTAGGAGAGGAAATTAAAAAAGTGTCTGAGGCAAAGTGGTACCAACCTTATTTCAAATAATGTGCACATTCCATTTTTTCTTTGCTGAATTCCGGGGAAAAAATATGCGCAGATTATTTGCTTATATACAGTATCTCCTTTTTATCCACCTTTTAATTATTCATAGTAATTCATTGACACAGATATTCCCCTCAGTTAGAATTTATTTGATCTCAGTTGTCTGGAATAGTCAGACATAAGTCCAACAGACTAAGTGATCTGTCTGGTCATACCTATCTGCCCTGATTATGGAACCTATAATATAATATTATGTAGTTACAACACATTGAAAATGTCAGGTTTCAGGACACAGTGGAATGCCCATTCACCATGAAATCCTAAAACGCATATGATTTATGATTATTTATACATGAATAATTCTGTGACATTGTTACTTATTATGAACAAGTTTCGTATAGGAACTCAGGTTGTGTACAAATTCTGATTACGATTGTAGCCTATAAGAAGAAATATCCCTTTATAAAGGGTGCATTTAAATGAAGGTTAAACTTTTCTCGTATCCCTCAGACTTTTATGAAATTTTGTACAAAAGTTGCAAGTAGCATAGGGGCCTATACGCTGGTGGATAAAAAATTTGGGATACTTGAATTTAACTTTGTATTTAATATGTCACCAATGTGTTTTAAATGGTGATCAATTTAATTTGCGATTATAAACGTACTGGTAACAGACTGAAAACGAAAATGATTATGGCTTCATATAACCAGCAATTACCAACAACATCACAATCTAGATTTGAACAAAATTTTGCTTATATGCAGAGTGTGACAGCAATGGGTATTGATGGTGTTATGAAGTCATGTTCATTTTCTTTTTTTATGTAGTAAGATTATAATTTATTAATTACTATTTAAAACATATTGGTGACTTATTAAATATATTTACAAAGTAAAATTCAAGTGTCCCAAATTTTTGTCTCAAAGCCAACTAGAGTCGATGGCAATTCTGAAGGCGGTAGTCTGCTAGCGTTTGTGTCGAGAGAGACAGATAGAGAGGACAAGGCAGCATACAACATTGCCACATCGTACTTCACGTGCACATGCAATACAAATAGCGCAGGAGAGAATTTAAATTGTCAAAAGACAATAATGACCTTAGCCGTTGATTACTGTAAGCATGACACCAAACAAACCCTGTTTCCTTCACTAACAATATTCTTTGCACGGTTCTCAATTCCACACCACATGCTTCTGCAGTCATTTCTTGCATGTTGGCAACATTGCAGCCAGCATCAAGATGGCCGGCAGCATTCAGCTCGTCAACGTTTTTAAAATAATTATACACCTTAAACAATATTTTCTGCACCTGCCTGTGCAATACTTGTCTTTTTACAGTCTCTTCTTCCATTTATTTATCTTACACACACACAGTAAATGTTAGTTTTACTTATTCAGTGTATTGAAACACTCACACGTGAACAAACGAACTGGGGAAGTACTTGTTACAGACTGATTCTGATTGGTTCTACTGTACAAGCGTGTGATGTCACATGCCAGAAATGCTACGGCGTATATAGCAGCCGACCGCCTTCCGAACTGCCGTCTGGTCTAACTTGAAAAAATATTCTTCTTTCGAAGTTTCTGCAACAAGGCTCGTATCACTCTGTGCTTAGTTTTTACACTATCTTTATGAAAGGATTTATGTGGTCTTCCTACTTTTGAAGAATAGGCAGTAGGTTCAGTGGATGAAAGTGGTTTCGATAATTTTGTGATACTTGTAGGCAATTGTACTTCACAATTTAACCAAACCTGATGTTTCAATAAAAATGTGTCATTGCTGCGCTTCCAAAATGTGCATTTAAACAGATTTTTCAGGAAAAAGAAAAAAAACATTATCACTTTTAATTCCCTTGATTTTCAAAGTTACTTTCGGTATAATTTCATCATTATTCATGTAATGATTGAAATTATACCGAAAGTAGCTTTGAAAATTAAGGGAATTAAAAGTGATAAAGTTTTTTCTTTTTCATGAAAATTTTGTTTAAACGCACATAGTGGATTTTGGAAGCACAGCGATGGTGTGCTAATTCCTATCTACTAAACACTTTGAAAGAACTGTAAAAAATCATATTTAAAATAGTAGATTATTCATTTAATGCCCTTTTTTCCCTGCAGCACTTCAAATAGTTCCATGCGTGTTACAACAGTAAATCACCCCTTCCTCTGTGCAACATAATCTCACCTGGAAGAAATTAATATTTATATATTATGTGAATAAATTAAGCCTATATGCAGGAATTATGAAATAATGAGAATAAACTTAAAAGTCTATAGATGTAAGGATTATAGTATATTTATTATTATAATAGTATAGTAACTTCAATTATATCTTGCTTGCAATGCCAGCAACTGTTCACAAACTTGTATATATCTTACAAACCCACAGGTTATCACACCTACCACCTTAATTGTTTTGAAGTTCGAGGATTGTTATATGCATAAAAAAGGTTTTGTTGATACCTTCAGATCCGTTCTTTTTGAAAGTCTATTCCAATATGCATAATAAATAATGATTGTTCTTTAATGATTTGCCAGTCATCGGTACACATCGGATTTATATGCACTAAAAATATGTAAAATATGCATGCATTTATGCTGTCAAAAATCTAAAAAAATATGCTCTATAATTTCGAAAATATGCACTAAAAATTTTAATTTCAGGCTTATACATTTTGGTACTTACAATGTACGTTCTTCCTTTTTTTTCGAAATGCTCAAGGGTAGGTTTGTGACTTTATTACTTGACACAAGTTTGTATGCAGAGAAGGATCTTTCTACGTCTACAGATGTTATTGGGCAAAATTTGAAAGCACTTACTAGCTCTGGGAAAGCACTACTTTTTCACCTTGAAGATATTTATCCACAGAACACAAACCTTTGATGTCAGGATTTCTCTCTAAACACTGTACAATTTACCATTTAATTTTTCTGCATACTTTAAAAGAGCACACTGAAGTTTACTCTGAACCTCCTTGAGGATTCATCCAAAGACACACCACATTTTTCGAGTTTTTTGTGGCTTCAGCTATAACTTTGAAGTGTGCCTTGATTATAGCCAAGTCCCTTTGCAAATAGTCACTACTAAAAATATTTTGTGAACATTCAATTGACAAAGCTTCAGTTGCATTTAGCGCACCAACGAATTCTTTAACTGCATTGAAATTATCTGAATAAAAGAGTGCAGCTTCAATCCACATACCCCAAAGGTAAGTATTGGCTTTGGGGGTAATGAAAGGTCTGGAAATTGTTTTTCGTAAGCACTACCTCTGGAAGGGGTTTTAACAAAATCTTCTTGGTGCTGGATATCAAAGTGTTCACGTCAGGAAAATTTTCCTTATGACTTCCGCTACTGTATGAAGTCCATGCACAATACATGTAACATGAATGTATTTGGAAAAAAAAAATACTTTCAAAGCTGAAGCAGTAACATCACGTGATTTTGTCAGTAGTGTTCGGAGAGGATCTTTACGGGTGCCTCTATAGTAAGGACTTTATTATCTTGTCACTGATGTGTTTAAGTATTAATTTTAAAATTAAAAAAATACATGTATTATATGCTCTATGAATGGAAAAATGATTAAATGTGCAGCAACATCGGAAATATGCAATTATATACACTATAAAACTTCACATACAAAAACAGAAGAACATGAAGCATATTGCAGAAATCATTCCATATCACAAGTAAAAGCAAACTAAATATGCATTTGCGTATATAAATCCGATGTCTAGTCATCAGCATGAACACACGTTTTTCTGTATTCTTCCCAATATTATGTTGAAACATACTACATACCTCAAGCTAAAAGTTGCAATAGAAATTTAACATTTATTCCTTCACATTGCCGAACACACCCCCTTCTTTCTTTCACACTGTCTTGCACTACATGCAAGTACAGCTGCCTGCAGGTCAGCTTTACGATAACATGGTGTTGATATATTGCTGTTTATTGTAGTTTGGATTACGAATTATGAAGAGTCATTATGTTTACAATATTACCTCATCAATAAAATGCACTTTCATGAGGGTGACCAAATTAATTTTGTCTCACTAGATTCCCGTTTCGGACCATGTTTCATTATGACAACACATGTCATGGTCTGTAATTGCCAAGCAAAACACTTCTAGACATGGGTTCCTGTACGGAAGTTGTTCATAATGATCTGTCTTATCCCTAAAAGTGTAACAAAATCACAGAATCGTCCAGTATAACTAAACAGATATAAGATCTAACCCGGAACTTGTTAGCAGAATGTTTGTAATTAATGCAACATTGTTTATGCACTGCCAAGAAGGGAAAGAAATATAATAGTATGGTTAAATTGTATTATTGTATGAGTAACCCAGTGTAGAAATGAGTTCAACACCGAGTTCTCTTCATGTTGAAATGGAAACTTAAAATAAATAATAATAATTTAATGTGACATAACATGACTTAGAATACTTATATTGAAGATTCATACAAGAAAATTTCTTTTTATCTAACATCATTATGGTAAGAACCTAAATGTCGGATGTGCATCCCATATTTGTATCTGATACATAGTTCATTGAGTAGTTATACTCATACTACCTTCAGATTTATAAGCTTTGCAATAGAAATTTTACATATTTTATTCCTTCACATTGCCGAACACATTGTCTCGCACTACATGCAAGTACAGCTGCCTGCAGTTCCAACTTTATGATAACATGGTGCTGATATACCACTGTTTATTGTAGTTTGGATTACGGATTATGAAGATTCATTATGTTTACAATATTACCTCATCAATAAAATGCACTTGTAAAGTGCTTTTTTTCTTATGGAAATGAAGCAGAATTTATTATATTGTTGTGTTTTTCAAAATGGGATGTCAGAATTTTTAGAAATTTATTATTATCAATACTGTAATAAATTTCAACAGTCCACACCTGTGGAGTAACGGTCAGCACGTCTGGCCGCAAAACCAGGTGGCCCAGGTTCGATTCCCGGTCGGGGCAAATTACCTGGTTGAGGTTTTTTCCGGGTTTTTCCCTCAACCCAATATGAGCAAATGCTGGGTAACTTTCGGTGTTGGATCCCGGACTCATTTCACCGGCATTATCACCTTCATCTCATTCAGACGCTAAATAACCTCAGATGTAGATAAAGCGTCATAAAATAACCTACTAAAAAAAAAAAAAATTTCAACAAGCTGACTGTGATCCGTGCCGTTCTCAGGTGCATTCAGGCAAAACTTACAATTATAGTAAAGTTAAATTACACTGTCAGTAGTCATGGATTAATATAATATATTAATATAAAGATAGAAGTTTTTTATCCGTAATGCTATAACTCTAGTCTGCTGCCAAAAAATCTGAAAGTTAGAATTTATAAAACAGTTATATTACTGGTTGTTCTGTATGGTTGTGAAACTTGGACTCTCACTTTGAGAGAGGAACAGAGATTAAGGGTGTTTGAGAATAAGGTTCTTAGGAGAATATTTGGGGCTAAGAGGGATGAAGTTACAGGAGAATGGAGAAAGTTACACAACGCAAAACTGACATAATTAGGAACATTAAATCCAGACGTTTGAGATGGGCAGGGCATGTAGTATGTATGAGCGAATCCAGAAATACATATAGAGTGTTAGTTGAGAGACCGGAGGGAAAAAGACCTTTGGGAAGGCCGAGACTTAGATGGGAGGATAATATTAAAATGGATTTGAGGGAGGTGGGATATGTTGATAGACTGGATTAATCTTGCTCAGGATAGAGATCGATGGCGGGCTTATGTGAGGGTGGCAATGAACCTGCGGATTCCTTAAAAGCCATTTGTAAGTAAGTAATGCTATAGCTCACACAGGAGCAAGTCCAGCTAGCCAACTACTGGCCTCATGTTCACATGCTTCCGGATAGATAAATGGTAATACACTCATTATTGGGGTATCTTGTGGTTGGCACAGTGATTTCTTTCCAGCCATTATAGCTGGTGCATGACACTAGAATCTGCTATTCAATAGGGTTCTTAAATTTTTCATGATGCTGTTTCCATGCACTGGTCAAAATTTCATGACAAAATTTTGTCATGGCATGAGACCTTACACCATGCGTCTGTGGTGAAGGATAAAGGTGGAACTCAAGTCATTATTAATCAAAACAATTGAAGACATTATTACAAAAACAACCCTTGTCAAAATTGTCATTTTTCAGGAAAACAAAAATAAATATAACAACACATGTCAGCTGTTTCCGTACAACTGGTGTTTATCTTTGTGGCTATTGCATCTGGCATGTGTCATTTTTGGAATCTATAAACATTTTAAATAGTAGCAAAGTGTCCTTAACTCAATTTCATTAAAAATGACTAGGGCTGTTTTTGTAATAATGTCTTCAATTTCAGCTGATTGCAGCAAAATTAAGGAGCAAATAAACCTTAAATGTAATATTACTGTTTACTAACACAGTCAATAGCTATGGGTTGGTACTAATACAAAGATAAAACTTAAAGGACAATTTCAACTGATCTTATACCCCACCACAATGCAGAAAAACCAACGAATCTTACGTTGAAACAGAATTTTGGCCTCGAAAATACTGAATATAGCAATACTAGTCAAGCAGTGTTGATAAGTTGTGTAATGCAGTCTCAAGTATCAGGAGCAACTTTTCATTGAGTTATAGCGAACTTTTGTGTGTCATCCCAATACTGCGTCACTCTTTTCCTTATAGTCGTCTATTTTTAATTATTTTCTATGTTAATTTTGTGTAGTCGAAAGGTTGGACAATACATTTATAAGTAAGTTTGTGTTCAGTAATCTTCAGTACAATCAGCTGTAATATTTTTAAACAAAGCTTTCTCAAATATAAAGTCTACTCTGTAGTTGTAATATAATTGTGTGCATATAAGAAATTTATAATTCCTATTTGTAACAGTGTTACTCCTCACTCGAATTTTACTGTAGAATTAAGGAGAAACCTGAAGATTGTGAATAATTCTTATGGCCAGCTCGTTAATAATACATTTTTCGTGGCCATAATAAATACTAACTTATCTAGTCACATTATAGAAGTACATTTATTTATTAGATCATATAGATCAGTTATTGTAATAAAATCGCAAAGTTAATGAACAATGGTCAAAACAGTTTCTGTTGCACTGAAAATTATCAGCTGAAACAAGTGTATGTCAATATTTAAATGTGTTGGTTGTCATTCCTATTATTAAGCAACTGAACTATTCTGTTTATTGTTACTTAGGCTTTGCAGCAAGATTGTGATGAAAAGGATTTGTATCTGAAAGAAGCTATGAAAAAACTGAATCAAGTAAACGAAATATTGTCTATAAACACAAATTTGAAGGACAAATTGGCAGAAGTTAACACCAAATTTCAAACTCAGCAAAAAGTCCAGGTATACTAATATTTGTATATGTGAAAATGAAAATCTCATATTCATGTTATTTGTTGATTTAGTAGTTGGCGTTAAATGACAATATATTCAGTATTTCTTTCTCATATGCCAGTAGTAGTTCTCAAATCACTTCAATTTCTTTAGAAACGTATCCAATATTGGACTGGATACCTACATAAAAACATAGAGTAGCAAAATTTACTGCTATGAAGTCTTTGTACATTTGGAAGATCTTTCCCCCATGTTATGTATTAATCTAAACATTCAAATTTATTTCCTCTCCTACCTTGTATTCAGGAAGTAAGTAGGTTCGATTTGGCATATGTGCTCCAAATATTTTTTTAACTAATTAAAAATACTTGACTATTCGTCATTCACCCATGCTCCTGGAGAAAACCCCTGTGTTACCTGGACCATGGGTTTGCCCAACACAAGTTATAAATCGGAGGTATGCCAAGGATTGAACCCAGGTCCATGGGATTATAAGTCCAGTGCTCTAGCCAGTAGACTACCATGGTGGTTTGCTTCAAAATTTATACATTGAATTGAATTGAATTTAAAAGGGGGGGGGGCTATAACAGCCCTAGCACTGCGACCTAAAAGATCTATTGTGCATCCCCGTCATGATATCCCATTAGTCCAATAGTTTGATGTTCTTAATGAACTGAATCAAACTACAGACTGGGACAGTTGATAGCTCATCAATAGAGAGCGGAATTTAGGCAAACACCTATTTTTTTCCTTGGTACATACAGGCTTGAGATTTAACATTAAGTGTAAATTTTACATTTTTCATGGAAATAAAGGTACAAATAAAGGGGTTTTATAGTACCTAAAAATGCCTATTTCGACGTTAGTGCCTATTTTTAAGTTTTTAAAATTTTTGCACCATTTTTCGTAATTGTTTACTGTTTTTCTTAGCATCCTGTACCGTTCACAGTCCAAGACAGATAACAACTCTTGCCTAGCAGTGAGCAACGCAATAGAGAAGTACCTCCGGGCCATCCCTTCTCATTGTTACAATATTTGAGTAGCTTAATATCAAAGACGGACATCTGTCGTCTGCATAGTTTTGATCCTGAGGCAATTTTTTAATTCACAGTGTTCTTTGTAATATTTAACACAATTTATTTTATAAATGTAGTGTTAGAGTTTGCATGTGGTTTCACTATAACTGGAAAGAGCATGAAAATTGTATAAAAAACCACAGCTATCTAAATTTCGATTGAGGTCAGATGTCCATCTTTGATATTAAGCTACTCATTTGCTCATCAATAGAGAGCGGAATTTAGGCAAACACCTATTTTTTTCCTTGGTACATACAGGCTTGAGATTTAACATTAAGTGTAAATTTTACATTTTTCATGGAAATAAAGGTACAAATAAAGGGGTTTTATAGCACCTAAAAATGCCTATTTCGACGTTAGTGCCTATTTTTAAGTTTTAAAAATTTTTGCACCATTTTTCGTAATTGTTTACTGTTTTTCTTAGCATCCTGTACCGTTCACAGTCCAAGACAGATAACAACTCTTTCCTAGCAGTGAGCAACGCAATAGAGAAGTACCTCCGGGCCATCCCTTCTCATTGTTACAATATTTGAGTAGCTTAATATCAAAGACGGACATCTGTCGTCTGCATAGTTTTGATCCTGAGGCAATTTTTTAATTCACAGTGTTCTTTGTAATATTTAACACAATTTATTTTATAAATGTAGTGTTAGAGTTTGCATGTGGTTTCACTATAACTGGAAAGAGCATGAAAATTGTATAAAAAACCACAGCTATCTAAATTTCGATTGAGGTCAGATGTCCATCTTTGATATTAAGCTACTCATTTCAATCCTAAAATTTCAACTTTCAGTTAGCCTGGGTGATGTAGTCGGTATAGTGCTCGCCTTCTGTGCTTGAGGTTGCGGGTTCGATCCCGTCCCAGGTCAATGGCATTTAAGTGTGCTTAAATGCGACAGGCTCATGTCAGTAGATTTACTGGCATGTAAAAGAACTCCTGCAGGACATATTATTATTATTATTATTATTATTATTATTATTATTATTATTATTATTATTATTATTATTATTGTTGTTGTTATCATTATTATTATATCTTCCTCTGTGTGTCAGCAATTTAACACAAACTCACTGGGTTGTACTCGAATAAGCATTCTCTTACATTCCAAGACAGATAACAACCCCTCCCTTTTTTCTCACCATTTATAAGTACAGCAGTCAGTGACACACAATAGCCACAATAGGTGCTGATCGTCTATTGTAAAGCAAATTATGGAAATGTGATTGATGAATGAAAAACACTCTTATATTAGTGACATTCTTTTACAAAAAAAAAAAAAAGGCCTATTTTTTATTTTATAGAGCCTAAATAAAGGCGTTTAAGAGGCTATTTTAGGCGCCTAAAATGCCACTTTTTAGGGCCTAAAATTACGCTCTGTACTCATCAAGCTTTGGAAAATGTTTCCCAAAGATGAGAGCTCTTTGATGAGCGAGTGCATTACACTTGCACAGTATATGAGTTACAGATTCATCTCCCTGTGAACAACGAGTACAGATTGGGTTGATATTGTGTCCCATTCTGTACAAGTTCTTCTTGAGGGCACAGTGTCCTGCAAGGAATCCAACTGCCCAGCGGAGCTGTTTCCTGCTCAATTTTAACAGGTCACTTGACCTGTTTTTATTAAGATCTCTTATGAGGGCCTTTGAGTGTTTACAGTCCTCACTTGAGTTCCAGTAGTTTTTATATTTCTTTAGAGCCCAGTCCCTGGTAACCTGCTTAACTGATCTTAAAGATAGTCCCAGCAGAGGATCAGGTCCTATAAATGGGATCTCAGTTCCCTTTTTAGCAGCCTCATGTGCTCTTTCATTACCGTGAATCCCTACATGTCCTGGCATCCATTTCAGTTGAACTATGTTATGTTCAGCCAGTATCATGAGGGACTTGCGACACTGTAATACCATCCTGGTCGGGGCAAGTTACCTGGTTGAGGTTTTTTCCGGGGTTTTCTCTCAACCCAATACGAGCAAATGCTGGGCAACTTTCGGTGCTGGTCCCCGGACTCATTTCACTGGCATTATCACCTTCATATCACTCAGACGCTAAATAACCTAGATGTTGATAAAGCATCGTAAAATAACCCATTAAAAAAAAGACACTGCAATACCAGTTTTGATATAACCAAGGGGGCCTCCAGCGCCTTAAGTGCTGCTTGGCTATCTGAAAGTATAAGAATGTGTCTAGGATTGTAGCCCTTTCTAATACTTTCCCTAACACTGGCTAAGATAGCAAAAATCTCAGCCTGAAAGACTGTAGCATACTGACCCAAGCTAAAAGAAAGCTTGGTGCCATTTCCGAATAATCCAGCACCAGTTCCCGACTTGGTTTTGAAACCATCAGTATACCAGTCTGGACTCTTATTGTTCTCAGGTCTAACCTGACTTTCCCATTCACTGCGCTCTGAAGTGACATTGAATTTGTCAAACGAAATCCTTGGTTCCAAAATGTCAGTTCTCATATTGAGAATGCAATAAACATTGTCGTCCCAAAGGAGTCTGAGGTGATTCAAGTGTTCATTATTGAACACCATTGTCTGGCGGCAAATTCTATGGAATGCCATGAGGGCCTCAGCCTCAACCCAGATGTGTAATAATGGGGTGAGTCCTGATGTGTAATAATGGGGTGAGTCCTATCAGCATTTCCACTACCGCAGTTGGAGTTGTTGTAAATGCTCCCATTATTGCTATGCAGAACACCCCTTGCAATTTAAGTTTAGTCCTGCAGTTCCTTAATTTAACTCTTGGCCACCACGTAAGTGCAGCATAAGAGAGTAAAGGTCTTACCGTAGTGATGTATATCCAATACATAATCCTAGGTTTTAGACTCCAAGTCTTACCAAGCATTCTTCTACAGTTCCAAAAAACCCTGTAGGACTTGGCAATACAGTAATCTAAGTGCTTTTTCCAAGTCAATCTCTTGTTCAAGATGAGTCCTAGATACTAAACTTGTGAAGTGTAGGGTATCCTTTCACCAAAAAAAGTAGGTTCCTTTAAGTTCCCTCTAGACCTCATTCTAGTTAAAGATACCACTAACATTTTATTTTAGGATTAACAGAAAGCACCAGGCTTCAGTGTTTCTCAGTGCAACTTGGAGCATTTCGAAAACTGTATTAGCAAATTTGCCTTTAAAGATCACAGCAATATCATCTGCGAATCCAATAGTAAAATACCCAGCCCCATTGAGTTCTCACAACAAGGCATGCACAACCAGGTTTCAAAGCAAAGTCGAAAGAACATCACCTTGAGGACAAGCCTTGGCCGTAGTCACCTTTGGTGTTTCCCCAAATAGGCACATGGTAATTTGCCTATTTTCTAGCATAAAGTGAATCCATCTACAAATAGGTGTTGGGACTTCATGCTCTTGAAGGGCTTTTGACACCACTTTGCATGAAGTTTTATCAAATGCTTCTTCTATATCTATAAATGCTCCAATGGCAATTTCCTTAAAAACCAACGCCTTCTCAATAGATCATATAACATGATGAAGTGCTGCTTCTGTGGATTTACCAGGTAAATAGGCAAATTGGTTCTTGTATAAAGGAAAATCCTTCAACAATTTATCCCTAATGTGCCTATCCACTAATCTCTCCAATGCTTCGAGAAAAAATTAGGAGAGACTTATTGGACAATATGCCTTGGCCTCAGGTTTCGGTATAAATGTCACTTTGATTGTCTCCAAACCAATGGAACATAACCAGAGGCTAGGCAGACGCTGTAGATTCTGCAAAGTAAAGACTGCAGTGAGTAAATTCCCTGTTGCAGCAAAGCAGGTATGATCGAATCAGGACCTGCAAATTTATATGGTTCAAAAGAATTAACTTACTTTAGTAACAGTGATCACATCCCTGACCAGATTCCAATCCTCTCTACTCGAACATACAGTGCAAGGTGTAATGAGTCAAAATATTATTTATGATGCCAACTAGCTTATCCCATGTTTATGAAAAGTCACCAACATTTGCAGAAACAGGTCGTCTGCAACCAAACTTCAAAAGGATGGCCTTAAGTTCGATTCTAGCTTGTTACACTGACTAACATAATATCTAGGCTTGTAACTACCAAAAGGGATGTTTCTGGACAGAGATTCCTATATGAACGTTATTCATAAATATCTCCTCTATCATCCCTAAAAGTTTGTAACATAGTCACTGAATCACCTTGTATATACGATAACAATAACAAAGTTTTTAAAAGTCAGTTACATACTTTACTCTATTACGAATAATAACTCATTTATTATGTACGTGTGAGTAACATCTCTCTACATTACTGGGTCCTTCCTTTGTCCCTTTAGGATTACAGGATCAAAAACTATATAGCGCTCTCACCCTCCGTATATTCAGATTTTTGCTTATCCAGATTGCCCATGACCCTTATAGTTTGGATAATTGGGATTCTACTGTATTATCAAATACTCCTTCAACGTCCAGAAAAACTTCCAAAGCACTGTGACCCTGATTAACTGCTCCTTCAATCATTGAAATAAGGTGATGAAGAGCATTAACAGTGGATTTACATGCTGGAAGGCATATTGTCTATGATGAAGTAGTTGCACTTTCAAAGCACTTCTTCTTGCATATCTGTCGAGCAATTTTTTCCAGTGACTTAACATAAAAGACGATAGGCTAATTGGTTGATAGATTCAGCTTGGGTAAAATCACCTTTCCTTGCCTTTTTGGTAAGAATACGACCCTTACATTTCTCCAAGATTTCTGAATATATCCTGTAACAATGCGGAAACTGAATATTCTTTTAATTGGTTTAATGATAATATCCAGACCTTATTGTAGAAGGGCCACATATGAACCTCCCTCACCTGGTGATTTAAAGCATAGTAAACTATGAATTGCCTCTGATTGTTGTTCTGGCCGATGTGTACATCTATTATACAGGCAATACATCTCAACGAAATGTGTCAGAGGAAGAACAATAATTGTTTGTGTACATCTCAAGTCTGACCAGTGTAATATGTTACTATTCTCCGCAGCAAATCTCCTGCATTTTACCAACAATGGCTTGACAACTTCCACAAATCAGAGGATGTGCACAGTGTTGCATAATAAAAGAGCACTGCTATCAAAGGGGACATTGATGGTTGGGAATTTATTTAATTATGAAATTCAATAGCTTTCTAGGTATAATGAGAATGAATTTCTAAGTATGCCAGAAAAAAAAAACCATAATTTTATATCAGATCGTTCCCTCTATACAATTATTTTAAAGATATGGGTTATAGTGCAGTGTTAGAACTTAACATATTCTGGAACAAGAGCGCTATTGTTTAGAGTGCCTGCATCACTTAAGATACGTAGTTATAAGAAAACATAAAACAGAGACACACTCTTATGATTCTCCCTTCGTTTTTTATCTGTTGCACAAGAAGCAGATCATTTCTCGTTCCTGTGAAGGAATATTTTTGTTACACCATGCCATTGATTAAAGCAAGTAGTAGTGATAAACGAGGGACAAAAGATTGTGTTTTATGTTAACAGCCACTGACGACAGTTGATATTTAGAGTTTACGAGTTTTTTTTTAATAATATTGCGGAAATCTCTCTCTCTTAAAATATTGCGTCTTCAGTCTTTCGCCAAGCAAAAACGTCCCTTTAACTCACTGTAACTTGCAAACCTATAAAGATTTTGAAGAACATGAACTTTTAAAACCAATTTCCATGCTTTCTCAACATTTCTCTCGCTTTACCCCCCCCCCCCAATCTAAAGAGAAAAATAAAAAAGTTTGCTAGTTACCAACTTTTCAATATGCAAATGTCTATTTTAAACAAGAAGTGACTATTTTGTTTTCTCTTTTTAAGAAAGATTTTGATTTCTAATTTTTTTCCAGGCTTCCCTTAGACATTCATCTATCAGTCATAAAAATTACTGTGGGATTGATTATCATAGGAACTACGACATGATAAATGTTAACAAATTCGGAAAATGGTCATCTCATTCCTCTCACGCGAGATGTCACTCTCTTGCACAAGTCAGCAACACTACAACGCCGCAGCAATGTTTAATTGGTTCTCATCAAATACAGGAGATTTATCGCTGAGAATAATCAGCAATGTATGTAATGGAGAGGGAAAGGAACTGGGTACCCTGTTCCATTATCTCCTGGCTTAGTTGCCTTACTGGTGTGATTTTAAAGGTTCAAAGCTGTCCTCAGACAGTTGACCAAACAACAAGCTACATATAACCCATTTAACCCCTTCATAGAATACAATTTTAGAAATTGCTTTGAAGACCACATGTCATGGTCTTCTTGTGTCCTCTGTTTCCGTTGCAGCTTGCTCAGTATCATGACCAGAAAAATGCTCTTCCATCAGAAGCTTTATCATCTCTTCAGTTGTAGTGGTAAATTCACAATTTGGAAAAGACAGGTTCTTGGAAAGGACTTTGGGGGATCTTGCTGCAGGAGGCAATTCATTGATCTCACAGTAGTTTCTTCAAGCTTACTTCTTTGACTTCCTAATCTTATATATAAAATCCTTTCTGGCAGACTTATAAGCCTCTCAGTCAGATTGCAGATTAGTTCCAGTTTTGTGAATAGCTATTCCTCCAAATTCTTGATCCAACTGGGTATTTTGAAGTTGCTATTCCTCTGATGAAAATCACAGGTTCTCTAATAGGCTTGAATGATATTAGTATCAGGGTCTGTACAGACGACTGTAAGTCCAACTCTTTCGTGTAACTCTTTGAAGCCAGTTTCATTTTTGCGAACTAAAGCTATAAATAAATATTATAGGCCATTCGGCGTCTTGTGAAACTTAACCTGCGTGTGAGGGGAAGGAAAAAGTGTACTGAGAAGCATCTCTCCCTTGCTACACTTCGAGTTGCAAGCTATCTGGCTCGCTTACCCCCACCATAAGGTTCTTCCCATGACCTATGGTGCACGAATGCATTTTGTTTCACATGATAACGAATGACCTATACTGCGATAAGTTGTTTTCTTTTTCTCGCTTTCTGCGAAATACGAGTGATTTCAAAGAATGTTTAATCTTTTTTGTAATTTCAATTTGAATACATTTTTCAATTTCTGTTTCGTTCTTCAGGAAATGACCTGGAATTTCTTTTTTGAGGAGTCTGATATATCATGAACAATGCACGCATAATATTGATCTTTGTTTTCGTCTGCTACAGAGGATGTGGACTATAGAGGGTAACTCTGTTACTTTCTCAAGTGGGCATGGATATCGTTACCAGACAGGTTGAAGTGAGTCACTAGCTGTTTGTAATGTTTTGATCATTGTTATTTAAATTACAATAATTGGTGGTTGCATTTGAATTTGAAGAATGTTCATTCAATGTCATACTATTATAGGAAAATTGGTCGTCCTCAACATATAAGTGTATTTTTTCATGGTTTTGTTCGTTTTTTTTGGGGGGGGGGCAACATAATTGAAACCATAGTTATTTAACTGGTCATTGTAACACTGATCGGGTATATATATTACCATTTATACATCTTAATTTAATTTTTTCATCTCAAAAACATACAATAACAAAATAGGTTTTAGCTAATAAAATGCTATTACTTCAAATAATTACTGCTATGTAATGCTACTATTTTTTAAAATTTTGCTGTAAGTACAAAAAATTAATGCTATAAATTCACATCTCACCCATGAGAAATCGAACCAACATACATTCTGTAACGCAAACCCTAGGCATTATGTCTCAGACTACAATGCTACAGTGCAGGACTTACAAACTGTCAGTGACTCTTATATTGAAATATGGTATTTTATTTAAACTGGGCATGTGACTAGCGCACAATATACAATTTTATGTTTTATTGATTGAGGTGGCTAGGTATTTCATTTCTAGCGCAAAACCAGTTTGTCTAAAGCACAGCACAACAACATTCGGTATCGGTACTCATCCTTCTCACATATTTCATATCTGATTAAGAAATGGTCGTTCACATGCAACAGTTCTAATAAGTTCTCTTTGTGTATTTTAAGTTTCTCTATTGTAAGCAGAACTGGTTGTATACAATTTGAATTGTAGTATTCTTCAGAAGTAAAAGTTACAAGGTGTGAGATCTAGGGAACAAGGAGGCCACAGATTCTTGCTAATAATTCTGCTCTTAAATATTCAGCGCAATTCGTCATGAATGCATTAGCTGTAAGTGCTGAAAATATGTTAATTCATCAAAAAATTCTTCCAGAAAGCCAGAATGCCTTTCCTTCATAAACAGTAGTCCAAAAGTGTTATGGACACTGATGAGACATTACACTGGTATTTTTGCATCTTACAGTCTCATTCAGTATTGTTGGCTTCTCTCTTAACCAGTACCCGTTGTTATATGTTACTACATGGCCATTCAAATGAAATTAAGACTCATTAGAAAAAATCGATCTAGGATTAATTTCTTTGCTCTTTTCTTTTCCTAGCTCCAATTACAAAAGTTAACTTTATAATTGTAATCTTGAGGTTGTAGTTCATGAATGTCTGGAATTAATGAAAGCTTTATTTTCAACAGTTTTGTTCCTCACCTTGATCAAGTTTTAGAAAATTCTGCCTCCTAAGCTACATGTCTTAGGAATTTTGTGGACTATGTTCGAAAGCAGCTCTTATTTTGTTAAGTCAATAAGCACACAGAGTTTTTTTTTTCCTATTTTACGGTTATCCAAAGAACCTGTTTTGTTAAATCTATCAGTTAAATTTATTATTTTATTTATACACGGAAATTTACGTTCAAATTTTTGTTGTTCACAAGAAATATTAGTGAAACAAAATAAACCAGAAGAATATAAAAGTCATGGGCCATTATCAAAATATAAGACACTCTTTTTTGCCACATGACTTCTTATTCTTTATGTACGATGTATGTGTTTGCTTAATGAATATTTTGTTGACCACATAAATGAGAGAAATGAACTACACTCAACCAAAGTGAAACTAGAACTGAGGTACGTACTCCTATCTGTGTTTATCAAAACACATCCAAACACGCCTCCTCCTGCTGATAGATCGTGACAGTGCACTGCAGCAGTGACTGGGACAATGACAAAGCAAGCAGTCAATAAATGGCCTGTCAAAAATTGACAAAACGTGTGAAGACACCTACCAGTGTCTACCTCTGATAGTTATCCCAACATTGATGATAGTATCTAATACTCTACAGTCCTAGAATGTTCCATAGGACATAAGGAAAATAACATTTTCATTGCTGACTTTTATACTAAAATCAATAGAACTCAAGATGATGTCACAATAAGTCAGTCTTAATAACTTGTAACAAACAAGATTGTGTTTGGTTGAGATCATAGATTAAGAAGTGTCTGTTTTCATACGTATGTACAATACTTCTTGACATATATTTGTTGTTATGGATCTTATTCTTCTTTCTAATATTAACTAGTAACCTTAATCTACTCCATCATTGATGATGTACTATGCCAAGGTACAAATATGGCCACAAGCCACTGGCGTGGCTCAGTAAGTTAAGGCACTTGACTGCTGGTGTGAAGTTGCGTTCGGGCAGGGGTTGATCACCGCTTGGGGTGATTACCTGGGTGGGCTTTTTCCGAGGTTTTCCCCAACCGTAATGTGAATGCAAGGTAATCTATGGCGAATTCTCGGCCTCATCTCGCCAAATATCATCTCGTTATCACCAATCTCATCGACTGTAAATAACCTAGTAGTTGATACAGCATCATTATATAACAAACTAAATAAATAATAAAATGGTCACATTACTGTTCTATAGCTGATTGATAGCTAATTGATATGATAAAATTAGTACCAATATGTCGAACCACGTGTTAGGAAGTGTACATGATCATCAACATTAGTGGATAATAGCACAACTGCTTCCACAGGCCTTCTTTATTTGATTTGTGGCAATGGATTAAGACGGTGTTATAATATTGCTGTAGGTAAGTTTGTCTTGTATTTCCTTTCCAAGAATTGGTAATTATATTTTCTATATAACAGTTTATAACTGTTCGGTGCTCGTTAGAGACATATAGTGCTTATTTAAAATGCATTCATAATAAACTGTAAAATAGCTGATTTTTCGAGAGATTCTGGATGTAGGTAATATGGCCACACGAATATGCTACTGTTTGCAATTTGTGATGTGTACATGCATTAGGAATGTGTTGGACTCACAAAAGGCATATTTATTTGTCACACATGTAGACCTACCCATTGATTTTCCTCTGTGTTTGTTAACTTTGTCATCATTATTATTATTGTTATTATTATTATTATTATTATTATTATTATTATTATTATTATTTTATTTTATTTTTTTTTTTTCAAATTGCAATGTTTTATAGATCTAGCCACAAATTATTTGTGGGAATATATTTTTGAATCCAAGAACCATTATTTGCAGTCCAAACTTTATTAATCCCCAAGAAATGTTTTTCTTTCCAAAATAATCCATTTTGTTTCTTCTGGCCATATTACCTTCATATGGGTAAATTACTTGCACAATGTAAGATTTTTCAAAATGTAAAAAACGCAGTGCACTCTGGTTTGCAGAAAGTTTTGAATTATTTTCTATGTATGCCTAAAGAATCAAGTTCATGCAAACACACGTACTTTTTTATTTAGGGAATACCACAGTATGAAAAAATTAATTCAAATTAAGGTGCCAAATTACTTTAAGATATCTTGGTTGATGTTATGAATGCCATGTTTGTTGATTATTCTGAAAGAATGAATATAAAAGTTACACATACATAAGGCTTTAAACAGCTGAATGTTGATTTTCCAGTTCTGTTATCAGCAATTTTTGTCTTCCTTATTTTTTACTTGGAGATTTTTCTGTGTTCCTGATGCACCACAGACTTGTTCTGTACTTTCTGTGGAATTGGTGATAATGATGTGAATCTGAAGATTCACTGTGGAATTATCTAATATTCGCCTTACATTTAGATAAAACTTAAGAAAGAAAACCTCATCAGGTAGGCTAATCAGCTCAAGTGTGATTTGGACCAACACTTGAGCACACTCTTAGATCTCGAAGTCCGACTTGCATTGTCTGACCTACATCAGTTGACTATGTGGAGGTTTTACAATATTTTCTATAATACAACCTACATAGTTTTACTTAATTCTGATTTTGACACTATGATAAGTGATTGCTGAAATTCAAACAAAAGGAAACAGGATAAGACTAATCACTCTGTCTACTACAGAACAAGGTATGATTATAAGATTGCAACCTCTTATAATGCTGCGTCATAGTTTCGTTGTAATAGTATCTAATCTTGAAAGGAAAATGCTAAATTTTGACGTTTAGAATTTCTTCAACGTGAATTTTGAAATACTTTACAGGACAGATTAAGGAAAGAGAAGGAAGAAGCAGTGGCCCATCTGAAGGCTTTGGAAGCTAAACCAGGCTTTGGTATGAAAGATGAGCTTGCTGCTATCGAAGTTGAGATGGATAAAATAACAAAAAGTGATCTCTCTCCAGATGAAGAATCAGTATTGCTTAAGCAAGAGTTGGAGAAACTAAAAGCATTCTGCAAAAAGATGGCAGTCAATGAAGAAGAGAAAGATATGTTGGCTGGAAAATCAGCATTGCTGGAATCACTTGTAAATGACTTGAGAAAAGAGAATCAGATACTAGAGAAACAGAAAAAACAGTTACAAGATGAGTTGATGGGTGGCATTAGTCAGGATGAAGCTATACTGAAGAATAGAATCATTAATTTGGAAGGAGAAGTGAAGTTACTGGAAGGCATAAGGAATGAGAGAGACAAACTACTGAGTGAAAATACTGGTCTTAAACAGCTTCTTGGCGGAACATATGATGAATTGCAAAAGGAACGTGATAAATATCAGAAAAAGATAAAGGAATTAGAAGATGAAGAAACATCACAAAACTTAATGTTGGAAGTTGAAGACTTAAGAAACACATTGAAATTGTACAGTGATATGGAAGACAAATTGATAGAGTTGAAACTAAAGGCTGATGATGCTGACAGATTAAAAGAAGAATTGGACTCTCTCCGTGATGGTGCTACATTTCCATCAGAATGTAACGAAATAAAGCAGAAGTTGGAAGCACTTAAAAATGCTGGCATAGATGTGGACGGCATAGCTTCTGGTCATGTGCAGGGTTCCAATGGCGCTCTTGAAGCATGCAAAGAGTTACGAGAGAAGATAGAAGCTCTTGAGCTTGCTGGTGTTGATGTTGATGGTATAGTTTCTGGCCATGTGTCAACCCCTGCAAGTTCTGAAGAGTGTGACAAGTTAAGACAGAAGTTAGAAGCTCTTAATCGTATTGGTATTGATGTTGATGGTGTAGTTTCTGGCCGTGTGCCACCCCCTGCAAGTTCTGAGGAGGGTGAGAAGTTAAGACAGAAGAGAGAAGCTCTTGAGCATCCTGGAGTTGATGTTGATGGTATAGTTTCTGGCCATGTGCCACCACCCCCTGCAAGTTCTGAAGAGTGTGACAAGTTAAGACAGAAGTTAGAAGCTCTTAAACATATTGGTATTGACATTGATGGCATAATTTCTGGCAAAGTACCATATTCTTCTGATATTGAACAAAGACTTAATTATCTAATAAGTGACTTGGAAGCTACAAAAAAAGAGAGAGATGATTTAAAGGAAAGAGCTGCTTTAGCTTCTGTTAGTCAAACTAGACTTCCTAGTCTAATAGATAAACTGGAAGCCATGAAGAAGGAGCGAGATGCTCTTGAACAAGATAAGGACTCCTTGAAACGAGAGAGAGATGCATTGAGAATTCAGACTGAAGACACATATTCACAACTTGGTGTGTTGAATTCAGAACTCGAAAGCCTGAGAGAACGTGGTGCTTACTATGTGGCACTAGAACAAAGATTAAATATTGTGAGAAGTGAACGTGATTCTCTGCAATTGAAGCTGAACGAATTATCTGGTCTTGAAGCTGCTTATCATGAATTGGAATTGAATGTAGCACATATTCATAATCTTATTGCAGAAAGGGATATGCTGAGAATGAAGTTACAAGATTATGTTGACATTGATACAGAACTGGAGAGACTCCGTTATAGAGCAAAGGAATCAGATGTTTTAAGAATTGAACGTGATAGAATGAAAGTGAGATTAGATGAATTATCGAGTATAGAAGTAGCATATCTAGCTTTACTGGAGAAAACCAGAAACATGGAGATTATAGCAGCAGAGAGAGAAATGTATAAGACAAAATATGAAGAAGTTGCTGCTTTGGAGTCTGAAATTGATGCTATGAGAAACTGTGTTGAACGTCTGAAAGAAGCTGATAACGAGAATAATCTGTTGAAGAGGAAGACCAGAGAGCTCCAGTGTGTGATTGCAGATAAGGAGGAAGGAATAAAGCGACTACTGATTCACATAGACAGACTCTCACAGGGTACTGATGAGAAACAGGTAAGCAAAATTAATAAGGGACAAGTACACACGAACATTTTATTTATTTTATGCCCTGACACTTTCATTCTGCATTATTGCACTGAAAGTAAACCATATTTTAAGGAAATAAATATTGATATGGATTGAATTGAGTTGGCTGAAAGGCTATAAATTACAAGGAGAATTTTGTTAGTTTGTACCTGTCCTGTTCTGGAATATAAATAAAATCATTAGTGTTAGTTATATATTCTAATTTTTTAACTTCAACTATGCTGTTATAATTTACAGTAATGCTTTAAGCAGAGGAAAGAATGAAGATAGAAAATATCTCTGCCTTTAGTTTTATAGTTGTAATAGCCATACTCATTCGCTTCGCTGCACGTCTTGTTATAAATAAATATCATTGACTTAAATCTGTTCTATTTCCAAATACAGCTTTGTTTTTAATTTTATTTTACTGGGTTATTTTATGGTGCTGTATCAACATCTAGGTTATTTAGCGTCTGAATGAAATGAAGGTGATAATGCCAGTGAAATGAGTCTGGGGTCCAGCAACGAAAGTTACCCAGCATTTGCTCGTATTGGGTTGAGGGAAAACCCCGGAAGAAACCTCAACCAGGTAAATTGCCCCGACCAGGATTCGAACCCGGGCCACCTAGTTTTGTGGCCAGACTCGCTGACCGTTACTCCACAGGTGTGGACTACAGCTTTGTTATTATTAATGAATCGGTCTAATCAGTTTATTATAAGGTATAAGTCGTTTGCTCCTGAATTATTTTCAACGTGTTTAGAAGTATGAATGTAACTGTTATTGCCATGCAATACACTCCGGAGTTGTTCAATTAATTCTACTTTTAAGCTTGGTATTACATTAGACCTGACATTGTCTGAAATAGAATACATTTGTAAGAACAGAGGATTGTTCTCTCAGCTGGAAGTAGGCTTTGTCATCAAATGGCACCACTTGGAATAAAGTGTTGCTCTCTCTTATATTATTTAAAACATGTGTTGTTAACAGATGTACTACTATAAGCAAGTTTTTAAATGGTTGTGGGGGATCTTGAATCTTAAGAATAGCAACGTTTTCAGCAGCAAGACATAATCCATTTGACCCTTTACCCCATTTTATCTCATTTTATTTGTTTTAGCGATTTGAATATCATTAAAATGAGAATAATCAATATTTAGATCATAATGAAATGCTAACCTACATATTAACATGCGTATTAAGTCTCGACTATTCTGTCTAGTTCTAGTAATATGCTCTCGTTGTTTGTTAATTTATAATTTACGAGTTTTTTTTTTTTTTTAATAATATTGCGGAAATCTGTCTTTCTCAAAATATTACATCTTGAGTCTTTCGCCAAGCAAAAACGTCCCTTTAACTCACTGTAACTTGCAAACCTATAGGCCTAAAGATTTTGAAGAACATGAACTTTTAAAACTAATTTTCATTCTTTTTCAACATTTCTCTCGCTTTACCCCCCCCCCCCCCCAATCTAAAGAGAAAAATAAAAAAGTTTGCTAGTTACCAACTTTTCAATATGCAAATGTCTATTTTAAACAAGAAGTGACTATTTTGTTTTCTCTTTTTAAGAAAGATTTTGATTTCTAATTTTTTTCCAGGCTTCCCTTAGACATTCATCTATCAGTCATAAAAATTACTGTAGGATTGATTATCATAGGAACTACGACATGATAAATGTTAACAAATTCGGAAAATGGTCATCTCCTTCCTCTCACGCGAGATGTCACTCTCTTGCACAAGTCAGCAACACTACAACGCCGCAGCAATGTTTAATTGGTTCTCGTCAAATGCAAGAGATTTATCGCTGAGAATAGTCAGCGTTGTATGACATGGAGAGGGAAAGGAACTGGGTACCCTGTTCCATTATCTCCTGGCTTAGTTGCCTTACTGGTGTGATTTTAAAGGTTCAAAGCTGTCCTCAGACAGTTGACCAAACAACAAGCTACATATAACCCATTTAACCCCTTCATAGAATACAATTTTAGAAATTGCTTTGAAGACCACATGTCATGGTCTTCTTGTGTCCTCTGTTTCCGTTGCAGCTTGCTCAGTATCATGACCAGAAAAATGCTCTTCCATCAGAAGCTTTATCATCTCTTCAGTTGTAGTGGTAAATTCACAATTTGGAAAAGACAGGTTCTTGGAAAGGACTTTGGGGAATCTTGCTGCAGGAGGCAATTCATTGATCTCACAGTAGTTTCTTCAAGCTTACTTCTTTGACTTCCTAATCTTATATATAAAATCCTTTCTGGCAGACTTATAATCCTCTCAGTCAGATTGCAGATCAGTTCCAGTTTTGTGAATAGCTATTTCTCCAAATTCTTGATCCAACTGGGTATTTTGAAGTTGCTATTCCTCTGATGAAAATCACAGGTTCTGTCATAGGCTTGAATGATATTAGTATCAGGGTCTGTACAGACGACTGTAAGTCCAACTCTTTCGTGTAACTCTTTGAAGCCAGTTTCATTTTTGCGAACTAAAGCTATAAATAAATATTATAGGCCATTCGGTGTCTTGTGAAACTTAACCTGCGTGTGAGGGGAAGGAAAAAGTGTACTGAGAAGCATCTCTCCCTTGCTACACTTCGAGTTGCAAGCTATCTGGCTCGCTTACCCCCACTATAAGGTTCTTCCCATGAGCTATGGTGCACGAATGCATTTTGTTTCACATGATAACGAATGACCTATACTGCGATAAGTTGTTTTCTTTTTCTCGCTTTCTGTGAAATACGAGTGATTTCAAAAAATGTTTAATCTTTTTTGTAATTTCAATTTGAATACATTTTTCAATTTCTGTTTCGTTCTTCAGGAAATGACCTGGAATTTCTTTTTTGAGGAGTCTGGTATATCATGAACAATGCATGCATAATATTGATCTTTGTTTTCGTCTGCTACAGAGGATGTGGACTATAGAGGGTAACTCTGTTACTTTCTCAAGTGGGCATGGATATCGTTACCAGACAGGTTGAAGTGAGTCACTAGCTGTTTGTAATGTTTTGATCATTGTTATTTAAATTACAATAATTGGTGGTTGCATTTGAATTTGAAGAATGTTCATTCAATGTCATACTGTTATAGCAAAATTGGTCGTCCTCAACATATAAGTGTATTTTTTCATGGTTTTTGTTCGCTTTGTTTTTTTTTGGGGGGGGGGGCAACATAATTGAAACTATAGTTATTTAACTGGTCATTGTAACACTGATCAGGTATATATATTACCATTTATACATCTTAATTTAATTTTTTCATCTCAAAAACATACAATAACAAAATAGGTTTAGGTAATAAAATGCTATTGCTTCAAATAATTACTGCTATATAATGCTACTATTTTTTAAAATTTTGCTGTAAGTACAAAAAATTAATGCTATAAATTCACATCTCACCCATGAGAAATCGAACCAACATACATTCTGTAATGCAAACCCTAGGCATTATGTCTCAGACTACAATGCTACAGTGCAGGACTTACAAACTGTCAGTGACTCTTATATTGAAATATGGTATTTTATTTAAACTGGGCATGTGACTAGCGCACAATATACAATTTTATGTTTTATTGATTGAGGTGGCTAGGTATTTCATTTCTAGCGCAAAACCAGTTTGTCTAAAGCACAGCACAACAACATTCGGTATCGGTACTCATCCTTCTCACATATTTCATATCTGATTAAGAAATGGTCGTTCACATGCAACAGTTCTAATAAGTTCTCTTTGTGTATTTTAAGTTTCTCTATCGTAAGCAGAACTGGTTGTATACAATTTGAATTGTAGCATTCTTCAGAAGTAAAAGTTACAAGGTGTGAGATCTAGGGAACAAGGAGGCCACAGATTCTTGCTAATAATTCTGCTCTCAAATATTCAGCGCAATTCGTCATGAATGCATTAGCTGTAAGTGCTGAAAATATGTTAATTCATCAAAAAATTCTTCCAGAAAGCCAGAATGCCTTTCCTTCATAAACAGTAGTCCAAAAGTGTTATGGACACTGATGATACATTACACTGGTATTTTTGCACCTTACAGTCTCATTCAGTATTGTTGGCTTCTCTCTTAACCACTACTCATTGTTATATGTTACTACATGGCCATTCAGATGAAATTAAGACTCATTAGAAAAAAATCGATCTAGGATTAATTTCTTTGCTCTTTTCTTTTTCTAGCATCCAATTACAAAAGTTAACTTTATAATTGAATTACTGATTGGAAAAGGGAAGAATGTCCATGCACCTATGTTTTGAGAAAACTAAGAAAAACTTATTAACACTTACAATATTGTTCCTACAGCTTCTTGATGCATTACAAACTTGTAGAACTAAGTTTCCTGAACTGTATGGTGGGTCGTTTTAGCGCATTCGATAAATATTTTTGAATCCATCCTCTTTTGAAGTTGATGGACATTCTTCCTTTTTCCAATAAATTAACAATTCTCATGAGTAATTTGCAAAGAAACTCAATTAAACACAGGTTTAATCTGCTATTTATTGTTAGTTAAATTTCTATAGTTAACACAGTGTGAATATTATTTAATTTCAGTCAAACATCTTAAGAATTTTATAAATTGTGATGTTGTATTAAAAATAATTTTAATTAACAATTTAACTACTAATCTTCTTCATCAGATTGGATAGGATTTCTTGTGGCCATTGAAGAATGTTATAAAACTTATACTCTGATGGAATATATTTAATTATTTTGTTAATGTCTTGCAGCTTCTTGGGAAGTATAGGAACTTTGGAGTCGTGTGCCATATTTCTAGGAGCAGAGGTGTTCCTCTTCCCTTAAAGTTTGTATGTCTTGCAATTCAATCCATCTATCCATTCCGAAGAAACGACATAGCCTGTGGTTTTCTGTTTATAGGTCAAATGCTGGCAGTTAGCAAGTGAAAACGTTTACTTCATGTGCCTATTTAGAGCAATTTAAGATTCTTTTTAAGAAGTGTGGCCACCATTCTTTAACATCAATGATATCTTGATGTCCAATAATCTTGACTTGAAAAGCATTCTGTGTTTTTCTTGAATTAACTATCATCTCAACATATTGTTTCACAGAGTTGTTTCTGTCTTTTTTGTATCACTCTTTTTATTACGTTGAAATCCCTGTTGCATGGGAAGAACGAGTGACCTCGTACAGGATAATAGTGCTGAATTATCTTAAACTTGGCAGTCATTGTTCGATACATAAGGAAACGTTCAACAGTGTTATTGTCCACAACTGTGAAGTAACAGCGCGTGTAGCCCGCGAAACCAGGTGGCCCGGGTTCGATTTCGGTCGGGACTAGTTACCTGATTGAGGTTTTTTTGGCGTTTTCCCTCAACCCAAGATGAGCAAATACTGGGTAACTATCGATGTTGGACCCCAGACTCATTTCACCAGTATTATCACCTTCATCTCATTCAGACACTAAATAACCTAAGCTGTTGATAAAGCGTTGTAAAACAACCTATTAAAAAAACAGTGTTATTTCGATTCTGTCCGCCACAAGGATCACTAAACACATGTAGTTCTTCCACTGAGTCAAGTTCACTTATGATTTATGTAGTCATTGAGAAATGTGCAGACTTCAATGGGGCCTCAATTAGCTTTCCTTCATGGTAGCAATAAAACTGTGCTGTAGTGTTTTCCTGGTTATGGATTCCAAATACGAAAAGCCACAGTTTTCTTAAATAGAACATTTCCTGTACAAGAAGACAAGAAAGAGGAACATTTTGCATAAGTCGAACACTAGGTCGACTACGTCATTTCTTTCAACCTCTTGTTGTTTTCTTTTATAAAATTTTGATGCTCGTCATTTGTGAACTAACAATTCTGCGAAAGCCATCGTTTTGTATTTTCATTAAGAAAAAAAGATTTAATTTTGGCGTCTTTGTACAGGTGAATGTTCTATCAGTGCCATTGTATAATGTAGTGATTGTTTCCATTTGGTCTTCATCTTTAAAATTTTCAAAACACCTTCTGGAACAACAACAATAAAACAAACACCAAACTGCAGCATATATTATATGTTCACAGAAATATTTAGCAGTAGCAATATATCCAAATAACACACAAAACATACCAGATCTTTCCTTCATGATGGACCAGGCAGTTTTGCTGGCACAACTCCTCCTTTTGAAGTTACGTATTCTTTTCCCAAGATCTAGTTTTCTTGCGTTTTTCTTTTACATATATTATTCATCAATATTTCTTACTCCCTTTCTTCTCCAGTGTATTTGTTCATTATCAGAATTACTTTCACTCAAGTTGCTATGAATGATTTACAGACAACGAACTTACAACCACACTGACAGAAAATTAGCAAATTTAAACGAGAGACAGACATCCTACCTGACATCTGGTGGTGATGCTTACAATATTGATTGGAAAAAGGAAGAAAGTCCTGACATTCTTCCTTATTCCACTAATTGAAAATTTTACTGGGCTGTTACTTCATTGTTATTGCTGGTAGACTCTTCCTTTTTCCACTAATCGATGGGTGGATGGCTCAAGAAAAAAATGTATATCTCAGTCTATTTTCGAAAAAATTGGACTTTCTTCCTTATTCGAATCAGTGATTCAATTGTAATCTTGAGGTTGTAGTTCATGAATGTCTGGAATTAATGAAAGCTTTATTTTCAACAGTTTTGTTCCTCACCTTGATCAAGTTTTAGAAAATTCTGCCTCCTACGCTACATGTCTTAGGAATTTTGTGGACTATGTTCGAAAGCAGCTCTTATTTTGTTAAGTCAATAAGCACACAGAGTTTTTTTTCTTATTTTACGGTTATCCAAAGAACCTGTTTTGTTAAATCTATCAGTTAAATTTATTATTTTATTTATACACGGAAATTTACGTTCAAATTTTTGTTGTTCACAAGAAATATTAGTGAAACAAAATAAACCAGAAGAATATAAAAGTCATGGCCCATTATCAAAATATAAGACACTCTTTTTTTGCCACATGACTTCTTATTCTTTATGTACGATGTATGTGTTTGCTTAATGAATATTTTGTTGACCACATAAATGAGAGAAATGAACTACACTCAACCAAAGTGAAACTAGAACTGAGGTACGTACTCCTATCTGTGTTTATCAAAACACATCCAAACACGCCTCCTCCTGCTGATAGATCGTGACAGTGCACTGCAGCAGTGACTGGGACAATGACAAAGCAAGCAGTCAATAAATGGTCTGTCAAAAATTGACAAAACGTGTGAAGACACCTACCAGTGTCTACCTCTGATAGTTATCCCAACATCGATGATAGTATCTAATACTCTACAGTCCTAGAATGTTCCATAGGACATTAGGAAAATAACATTTTCATTGCTGACTTTTATACTAAAATCAATAGAACTCAAGATGATGTCACAATAAGTCAGTCTTAATAACTTGTAACAAACAAGATTGTGTTTGGTTGAGATCATAGATTAAGAAGTGTCTGTTTTCATACGTATGTACAATACTTCTTGACATATATTTGTTGTTATGGATCTTATTCTTCTTCTAATATTAACTACAGGGTTGGGCAGATAAAACAGGCCCCTGTTATGACATTGATAGACACTAATGATTTGAAACAAACTTCAAATGGAATGAAAATAAAATGGATTTACCTTCATAATAAATGTTGGAAGTGCCCTCCATCTGCATCTAGACACTTCTGTGCACGTTTTAACAGGTTCATGAAAACACGTGTCAATTCCTCATGGGTGATACTTCGGATGCAATTCCTGAATGCTGGTTTTCATTGGTACTGAGCGAAGTGGATATTTGTCTCTGAATAATTGTTGTGTTTCCTTAATAGAGTTGGTCTGTATGCCTCCACAATGAATATTCGCTCTGGTATTAAATAAGTCATGCTTATTTAAAGAACAACTCTTTATATGTGTTTAGAACGTCTGACTTTTAAACAGCAACCAGAAGAGGTTATAAGCAACAATGGCGCAACAACAATGACACAAAACACGCGGAAGATACAGTATAGCCAACATAATTACATTTCCAAGAAAAAAGAAAGAAATCAATACCCTACATAATTTATTTTCCAAATCATATGACATGAGATGGGGCCGGTTTTATCTGCCCAACCCTGTAGTAACCTTAATCTACTCCATCATTGTTGATGTACTGTGGTAAGGTATGTGATGCAAATATGGCCACAAGCCAACAAGCCACTGGCGTGGCTCAGTCAGTTAATACGCTTGACTGCTGGTGTGAAGTTGCGTTCGGGCGGGGGTTCGATCACCACTTGGGGTGATTACCTGGGTGGGTTTTTTCCGAGGTTTTTCCCAACCGTAATGTGAATGCAAGGTAATCTATGGCGAATCCTCGGCCTCATCTCGCCAAATATCATCTCGTTATCACCAATCTCATCAACTCTAAATAACCTAGTAGTTGATACAGCGTCGTTAAATAACCAACTAAAAAGAAATAATAATATGGCCACTTTATTGTTCTATAGCTGATTGATAGCTAATTGATATAATAAAATTAGTGCCAATATGTCGAACCACGTGTTAGGAAGTGTACATGATCATCAACATTAGTGGATAATAGCACAACTGCTTCCACAGGCCTTCTTTATTTGATTTGTGGCAATGGATTAAGGCGGTGTTGTAATATTGCTGTTGGTAAGTTTGTCTTGTATTTCCTTTCGAACAATTGGTAATTATATTTTCTATATAACAGTTTATAACTGTTCAATGCTCGTTACAGACATATAGTGCTTATTTAAAATGCATTCATAATGAACTGAAAAATAACTGATTTTTCGAGAGGTGCTGAATGGAGGTTATATGGCCACATGGATATGCGACTATATGCAATTTGTGATGTGTACATGCATGAGGAATGTGTTGGACTCAGAAAAGACTTATTTATTTGTCACACATCTAGACCTACCCATTGATTTTTCTTTGTGTTTGTTAACTTTGTCATCATTATTATTATTATTATTATTATTATTATTATTATTATTATTATTATTATTATTATTATTATTATTTTATGTTTTTTTCAAATTGCAATGCTTTATAGACCTAGCCACAAATTATTTGTGGGAATATATTTTTGAATCCAAGAACCATTATTTTCAGTCCAAACTTTATTAATCCGAAAGAAATGTTTTACATTCCAAAATAATCCATTTTCTTTCTTCATATGGGTGTATTATTTTCACAATGTAAGATTTTTCAAAATGTAAAAAACGCAGTGAACTCTGGTTTAAAGAAAAGTCTTGAATAATTTTTCTATGTATGCCTAAAGAATCAAGTTCATGCAAACACACGAACTTTTTTATTTAGGGAATACCACAGTCATGAAAAAATTAATTCAAATTAAGGTGCCAAATTACCTTCAGATATCTTGGTTGATGTTATGAATGCCATGTTTGTTGATTATTCTGAAAGAATGAATATAAAAGTTATACATACATAAGGCTTTAAACAGCTGAATGTTGATTTGCCAGTTCTGTTATCAGCATTTTTTGTCTTCCTTATTTTTTACTTGGAGATTTTTCTGTGTTCCTGATGCACCACAGACTTGTTTTGTACTTTCTGTGGAATTGGTGATAATGATGTGAATCTGAAGATTCACTGTGGAATTATCTAATATTCGCCTTACATTTAGATAAAACTTAAGAAAGAAAACCTCATCAGGTAGGCTAATCAGCTCAAGTGTGATTTGGACCAACACTTGAGCACACTCTTAGATCTCGAAGTCCGACTTGCATTGTCTGACCTACATCAGTTGACTATGTGGAGGTTTTACAATATTTTCTATAATACACCCTACATAGTTTTACTTAATTCTGATTTTGACACTATGATAAGTGATTGCTGAAATTCAAAAAAAAGGAAACAGGATGAGATTAATCACTCTGTCTACTACAGATGATTATAAGATTGAAACCTCTTATAATGCTGCGCCATAGTTTCGTTGTAATAGTACCTATTATTGAAAGGAAAAAGCTAAATTTTGACGTTTACAGTTTCTTCAACGTGAATTTTGAAATATTTTACAGGACAGATTAAGGAAAGAGAAGGAAGAAGCAGTGGCCCATCTGAAGGCTTTGGAAGCTAAACCAGGCTTTGGTATGAAAGATGAGCTTGCTGCTATCGAAGTTGAGATGGATAAAATAACAAAAAGTGATATCTCTCCAGATGAAGAATTAATATTGCTTAAGCAAGAGTTGGAGAAACTAAAAGCATTCTGCAAAAAGATGGCAGTCAATGAAGAAGAGAAAGATATGTTGGCTGGAAAATCAGCATTGCTGGAATCACTTGTAAATGACTTGAGAAAAGAGAATCAGATACTAGAGAAACAGAAAAAACAGTTACAAGATGAGTTGATGGGTGGCATTAGTCAGGATGAAGCTATAATGAAGAATAGGATCATTGATTTGGAAGGAGAACTGAAGTTACTGGAAGGCATAAGGAATGAGAGAGACAAACTACAGAGTGAAAATACTGATCTTAAACAGCTTCTTGGCGGAACATATGATGAATTGCAAAAGGAACGTGATAAATATCAGAAAAAGATAAAGGAATTAGAAGATGAAGAAACATCACAAAACTTAATGTTGGAAGTTGAAGACTTAAGAAACACATTGAAATTGTACAGTGATATGGAAGACAAATTGATAGAGTTGAAACTAAAGGCTGATGATGCTGACAGATTAAAAGAAGAATTGGACTCTCTCCGTGATGGTGCTACATTTCCATCAGAATGTAACGAAATAAAGCAGAAGTTGGAAGCACTTAAAAATGCTGGCATAGATGTGGACGGCATAGCTTCTGGTCATGTGCAGGGTTCCAATGGCGCTCTTGAAGCATGCAAAGAGTTACGAGAGAAGATAGAAGCTCTTGAGCTTGCTGGTGTTGATGTTGATGGTATAGTTTCTGGCCGTGTGCCACCCCCTGCAAGTTCTGAGGAGAGTGAGAAATTAAGACAGAAGATAGAAGCTCTTGAGCATACTGGTGTTGATGTTGATAGTATATTTCCTGGTCCTGTGCCACTCCCTGCAAGTTGTGAGGAGGCTGAGAAGTTAAGACAGAAGATAGAAGCTCTTGAGCATGCTGGTGTTGATGTTGATGGTATAGTTTCTGGCCATGTGTCACCCCTTGCAAGTTCTGAAGAGTGTGACAAGTTAAGACAGAAGTTAGGAGCTCTTAATCGTATTGGTATTGATGTTGATGGTGTAATTTCTGGCCGTGTGCCACCCCCTGCAAGTTCTGAGGAGGGTGAGAAGTTAAGACAGAAGATAGAAGCTCTTGAGCATGCTGGTGTTGATGTTGATGGCATAGTTTCTGGTCTTGTGCCACCACCTGCAAGTTCTGAGGAGAGTGAGAAGTTAAGACAGAAGTTAGAAGCTCTTAATCGTATTGGTATTGATGTTGATGGCATAGTTTCTGGTCTTGTGCCACCACCTGCAAGTTCTGAGGAGAGTGAGAAGTTAAGACAGAAGTTAGAAGCTCTTAATCGTATTGGTATTGATGTTGATGGTGTAATTTCTGGCCGTGTGCCACCCCCTGCAAGTTCTGAGGAGGGTGAGAAGTTAAGACAGAAGATAGAAGCTCTTGAGCATGCTGGTGTTGATGTTGATGGCATAGTTTCTGGTCTTGTGCCACCACCTGCAAGTTCTGAGGAGAGTGAGAAGTTAAGACAGAAGATAGCAGTTCTGGAGCATCCTGGAGTTGATGTTGATGGTATAGTTTCTGGCCGTGTGCCATCACCCCCTGCAAGTTCTGAAGAGTGTGACAAGTTGAGACAGAAGTTAGAAGCTCTTAGTCGTATTGGTATTGATGTTGATGGTGTAGTTTCTGGCCGTGTACCACCCCCTGCAAGTTCTGAGGAGGGTGAGAAGTTAAGACAGAAGATAGAAGCTCTTGAGCATGCTGGTGTTGATGTTGATGGTATAGTTTCTGGTCATGTGCCACCACCCATAAGTTCTGAGGAGGGCGAGAAGTTAAGACAGAAGATAGAAGCTCTTGAGCATCCTGGTGTTGTTGTTGATGATATAGTTTCTGGCCGTGTGCCATCACCCCCTGCAAGTTCTGAAGAGTGTGACAAGTTAAGACAGAAGTTAGAAGCTCTTAATCGTATTGGTATTGATGTTGATGGTGTAGTTTCTGGCCGTGTGCCACCCCCTGCAAGTTCTGAGGAGGGTGAGAAGTTAAGACAGAGGAGAGAAGCTCTTGAGCATCCTGGAGTTGATGTTGATGGTATAGTTTCTGGCCATGTGCCACCACCCCCTGCAAGTTCTGAAGAGTGTGACAAGTTAAGACAGAAGTTAGAAGCTCTTAAACATATTGGTATTGACATTGATGGCATAATTTCTGGTAAAGTACCATATTCCTCTGATGTTGAACAAAGACTTAAATATCTAATAAGTGACTTGGAAGCTACAAAAAAAGAGAGAGATGATTTAAAGGAAAGAGCTGCTTTAGCTTCTGTTAGTCAAACTAGAATTCCTAGTCTAATAGATGAACTGGAAGCCATGAAGAAGGAGCGAGATGCTCTTGAACAAGATAAGGACTCCTTGAAACGAGAGAGAGATGCCATGATGGAAGAGAGAGATGCATTGAGAGTTCAGACTGATGACACATATTCACAACTTGGTGCATTGAAGTCAGAACTAGAAAGTCAGAGAGAACGTGGTGCTTACTATGCGGCACAAGAAGAAAGATTAAATATTGTGAGAAGTGAACGTGATGCTCTGCAATTGAAGCTGAACGAATTGTCTGGTCTTGAAGCTGCTTATCATGAATTGGAATTGAATGTAGCACATATTCATAATCTTATTGCAGAAAGGGATATGTTGAGAATGAAGTTACAAGATTATGTTGACATTGATACAGAACTGGAGAGACTCCGTTATAGAGCAAAGGAATCAGATGTTTTAAGAATTGAACGTGATAGAATGAAAGTGAGATTAGATGAATTATCGAGTATAGAAGTAGCATATCTAGCTTTACTGGAGAAAACCAGAAACATGGAAATTATAACAGCAGAGAGAGAAATGTATAAGACAAAATATGAAGAAGTTGCTGCTTTGGAGTCTGAAATTGATGCTATGAGAAACTGTGTTGAACGTCTGAAAGGAGCTGATAACGAGAATAATCTGTTGAAGAGGAAGACCAGAGAGCTCGAGTGTGTGATTGCAGATAAGGAGGAAGAAATAAAACGACTACTGATTCACATAGACAGACTCTCACAGGGTACTGATGAGAAACAGGTAAGCAAAATTAATAAGGGACAAGTACACACGAATATTTTATTTATTTTATGCCCTGACACTCTCATTCTCCATTATTGTACTCAAAGTAAACCACATTTTAAAGAAATAAATATTGATGTGGGTTGAATTGAGTTGGCTGAAAGAGTATAAATTACAAGGAGAATTTTGTTAGTTTGTACCTGTCCTGTTTTGGAATATAAATAAAATCATTAGTGTTAGTTATATATTCTAATTTTTTAACTTCAACTCTGCTGTTATAATTTACAGTAATGCTTTAAGCAGAGGAAAGAATGAAGATAGAAAAAATCTCTGCCTTAAGTTTTATAGTTGTACTAGCCATATGCATGCGCTTCGCTGCACGTCTCATTATAAAGAAATATCATTGAATTAAATCTGTTCCGTTTCCAAGTACAGCTTTGTTATTATTAATGAATAGGCCTAATGAGTTTATTATAAGCTATAAGTCGTTTGCTCCTGAATTATTTTCAATGTGTTTAGAAGTATGAATGTAACTGTTATTACCATGCAATACACTCTGGAGTTGTTCAGTTAATTCTACTTTTAAGCTAGGTATTACGTTAGACCTAACAGTGTCTGAAACAGAATACATCTGTAAAACAGAGGATTGTTCTCTCAGCTGGAAGAAGGCTTTGTCATCAAATGGCACCATTTGGAATAAAGTGTTGCTCTCTCTTATATTATTTAAAACGTGTTGTTAACAGATGTACTACTATAAGCAAGTTTTTAAATGGTTGTGGGGGATCTTGAATCTCAGAAATAGTAACGTTTTCAGCAGCACGACATAATGTATTTGGCCCTTTTCCCCATTTTTGCGTTTCATTTTATCTGATTTAGCTATTTGAATATCATTAAAATGAGAATAATCAATATTTAGATCATAATGAAATGCTAACCTACGTATTAACACATGTATTAACTCTCGACTATTCTGTCTAGTTCTAGCAATATGCTCTTGTTGTTTGTTAATTCTCTGAGAACATTCAGCGCTGTTTTCTCTTTTTCGACCCTGGTAAGTTGGAACTCTTATTGGCATGTCAATCAAAGCGTTTAATCCTAGTTTCTCTTGCTCAAACTACTAAAAGGGTAATTCCATGCAAAACAGTATGACGCAAAACATTGATATCTCCAAATTTGTTAAAAATTGCACTTTCAATTCTTTGTTATATATATTAATCATGTACAAAATTATGTTTGCGGCACCTACCATTTAAATGTTATGGACAGTTAAAATAATTTGATTTGAGCACATAGGCATATTTTCAATGTGTTTCCTGACCATAAGAGTAATTACAATTTTTTTTTTTAAGATATCTTTAGATAGCTTAAAAAAGAGGTTATTAAGATACTATAATTGGGTGCAGCTCTGAAATTTGTGTTTAAAGAAATTTAAAAATACATTTTAGAAAACGCCATTACATTAAATCGAATACTTCAATTCACATAAAAAAATATATGATAATTTACAGAGCATTTTCATTAGGCTGTCAAATTTTCATAATGGGGTCTTCAAACGTAGGGAAGTTATAAATTAAAACAACTCACCGCGTAAAGGGTGATCTATGCCGCTGCGCCATGCGCTATCACTGCTGCTGGTCACTGCTAGAAACGTCTCCACGTTGACGACCGGTGCGCGTCACACATCTGATTTCAACTAGTTTCGGTACTTCTGGTGAAGCAGAATAGGGTTTTATTGCTAACTTTCCATTAACTGGAACCACACAGTGAACACTTCTTGTTCCGGGAACAGTCTTGAGGCTGGCAAATCTTTGAGGATTTAGATTTGTAACTACTTCTACAACATCACAGATGACTCCAACTTTTCGTCTTTAATTTAGGCATATTGAACACTTACAACTTACAATGACAGAACAGAACAAAATCATCCTCTAAACTGAAGGGGAAAAGTTGTGCTGAGATTAACACAGTCCAAGAAAACAAATCTCCACATGAAAGCTATTAGAGCGGATGTCGTAACATCTGGCAGTCATATCGATCACTAAGGCTGGCCGCACACAGGAAGATCTCGAAGAAGGAGTAGTTTCGAATCTGCAGCGAGATTCTAATACGACATACACTGTTCGTAACAAATATGTGGACTTCCTTTACTCCCAAATATAACCTTGAAATTGATGTCATGATCTCGGTGGTTCTTGAAGAATTTATATTTATTGGTTTTTATTGCAGAACGTAGCGATTAGTTCGCCATAATATCGCGAATATGCAGTATTCACTTCAACAGCAATAATGGCAAAATAGAACAGCTCTTTTGGAATGAGTATAATTATGTATACTATTAAACACGATACATTTATATTTTGTCATTCTATGCCATTAATTGTTTATGGTATTTGTGTTTAGATAGTCTTTTAATTGTTAATTTTAAAAATATAATAATACTATAATAGTAGCAATAATAATGTTACTGTATACCTGAAGCATTCATTTCCTGAGATATTTCTTCCCAAAGCCAGTCAATAGTATCTCTTTTATCATGTTCTTTTAATTTAAACTCAAATAATTGTATATTGCAGGTCTTGTCTGAAGCAGAATAACAAGTTTGTATCTAATTCCACTGTAGTACTGGTGCAAGACAAAGACACTGAATTCAAATTAATCTGAATCTCCTCCCAATACTCGACAACGCTGATAATTATAATACGAAATAATGAAAGCAGAAGTATGCGCATGCAGACACTGGACTGTCTCCAGTTTCCTCGAGACGAGACATAATTCCAGGCACCTTCATTGTTTTCCCTCAGACAGTCTCTGAGAGCCTGAGACAAGCATCTCTTCCTATGTGCCTGCCTACCTATCTAACTTAATCCTCGAGTCGGTCTCTTCCTGTGTGCGCCGAGCCTAAGCACGCGTGCATCTCTGATATGAGCGTGTGACTTAATACATTGCATGTGACTATGAACCTTAACAGCAAGATTTCCAATTCTAGTTTATTCAATATTTCCCAAAGTTTTAGAAGTGACATCATAATTTTTTTTTTAAATCGATAAGAAAATTGTTTGTCTCACCGTAAAAAATATTCAATTTGAAAATATTAACATTTCTTTATTTTACTGTAAGTTTTAATACATACTCGAAGTAAAAATCGATAATAACTCAAAAGTAAGTGTAAATATATATAGTCACCATTGTATTGGGACAATTTTTACGTTGATACAATGAAGCATGTCATTTTAATAATATTTTTAACAATAGTCTACATATCAACTACCCGAACATTTCACCTTTCATTACCTTTCAACCATTGATGATATGAGGTTCATATTAGGCCATTTAACTATTTATTATTATGACATTCGTTTACTAGAATATTGGAAAAATCCAGAACTTGACGTTACAAAACTTAAAATTTTATATGGAATGACCCAAAATGTTTGCATAGTTGTTTAAAAAACGATTCTCCCGTTCTTCCTCACTCTTATTAAGTCTGAATTTTGTTTTGCCTTCAAGCAGAAGTGTTTCGGTATAACTGAGACTTTTGTTTTGCATTTTCAAATACAGCACAGGCCTGCCTGCCTAACGTTAATGTATAAAATCTTTTCTCACAGAACATTACCGGAAATTATTAATGTCCAACTTATACTTATCTATTAAATGAACGAAACACAAATCGAATTCAAAACCCACATGCATTACTGCTCCTCTAGCAGGCAGTGGAACCTGAGTGCTGTCTGCCATGATTCTCGGTAGAGCAAGACACAATCGCGTGGTGTCATCTACAGAGCATTCATTTACATAATATAGGTCGACTAGCATGAAGGCCTAGCAACCTGTAGCAACCATCTCCTGGACCCTCAACAGTCCATTTCAGTAAATCTGTTAGAATGTCTATGTTGACATTAGGTTCCTTGTTATTCTTCTGATTGTGTTAGTGAAGTGTTTAGATTAGGTCGTTCACATAGCACGACATAAATTAAAAGTTTACATTAGAGCAAAGGATGTTCATGGTAGAAACTTATCGGAAAAGAGTGATTACAGAAAGGTAAAAAAGATTATTTGCAAGAAGATTTTCTAGTGCTACTGTTCCATGTGTCAACACTATATCCATCTGCGTTAAACATTTAGAGAAACTCGGTCAGTATTGAATAAAAGCAGCAAAACACCACGTTGTGTACTTACTAAGGAAAAACTGGATGAAACATGAGAAAGATTGGAACACACCTCATAAAAATATCTCCATCATCTCGCACAAAAGATTGGTGTCTCTAAAATCAAAGCATATGAAGCCATTAATATTCTTAAACCGTTAAGAGATATCAGAGATGTGTTGCATCATTTTCAGCACCTCTTATATTCCAGGTAAGTTCAGTAATAATAAAATTGCCAAGAGTACACTAAACGGTTTGCCACGTGTTGCATGACCTTCATGCAGGTCGCGTGTCACCCAGTCGATCTACATTATGTAAATGAATGCTCTTTAGTATATAGAACCTACAAAATGGGACACATAACAAAATAAGGTGATTGTTATAGAGTTCCTCTTGCATGCACCAGTTGTGAATTTTCCTCAGTCCTCGATTGATTAAGTCAGAGATTATACTAAGAAATTTCCCGAAGACAAGGAATGCTATGTCATCTGCATAGCTCTGTATATAGTATTCCTCCTGGGTCATATCGTTGAGCAGACCATCCACCACGAGGCTCCAAAGCAGGGGAGATAGGAACCCCCGTGGGCATCCTCTCGTGGCAACAGTCTCTCTCGTTTCCCCAAGAAGACTGGCTGATATATTTCTGTACCTGAGCATGGAGTTCAATTACAAAGGGTGTCATTGACACCATGTTTATGTGCAGATAGAATTATGGACTCGTAAGAGGTATTGTCGAAGGCACCATCTGTGTTGAGAAAAGCTCCTAGAACTATTTCCTTCCAGGCCATATACTCCTCCAGTCTGCTGACAATACTGTGCAGTGCTGTTATACATGACTTAGATGGCTGGTAGGCTTTTTGGTCTCGGTGAAGAGGAGTTTCTGATAGCATCCTCTTTCGGCTATGTCTTTCGGTCATCTTCCCAGGGTCTGCAACAGAAACAATGCAAGACTGATTGGTCTATAAGCCTTTGCTTCAGTGTAGTCATTATGACCCCACTTAGGAATAAATACCACTGTGGTAGCTCTCCAGGCCTGAGGAATATAGCTGTAGGCTATGTTGGCCCAGAAGAGGTTGCAGAGGAAAATACAGAGTGGGTCAGGTCCTTTCTGCAGTAGTGTAGGAAAGATACTGTCTCTACCTGGTGACTTAAATGAGTTGAATTTATTTATTGCCCATTTTACATTGTGAATTGTGACAACGTGACATACTAGTTCCCAGTTCTTCTGTGATGTTCTCGATCTAGAGTTTTACAGTGGCCTGTGAGTACGCAAGTCTTGTTGTCATGTATGCACCCAGGGAAGTGTACTCAAGTATAATCTCTTGGATTGAAAAGGCAGCCTTGTCGATATCACCAAAGGATCTAATCTTGTCGATTTGTCCAATCCTGCCAAAAGAGATCTTGTGTGCAGAATTCCCAAACAGGTTCTGCTGGGATTTCTGTAAAGATTAGTCTTTTTTAACTACATTAACATTAAATTATATATAGTTATGATCGGAAAGTGACAGTTCATCCAAGACCCTCCAATCAGTAATCTGAGTAATAATATACTCAGTACAAAAGGTAATATCGATAACTTCCTTTCTAAGACGGTTAGTGAATGTAGGCTTGTTACCGACATTAAGTATGTATAAGTTGTTTGAGAGTAGGAAGTCTAGAATGTATTCACCCCTTGTGTTGACGTCCCTACTGCCCCAGATTTCATGATGAGAGTTGGTGTCACATCCAAAGATGGTCTGGTCCCCTCTTTGGATACAGTGTACCACCAACTGTTCTAGTTTCCTATTGGGTGAGTTTCCGCCATCATAGGGGAGATAAACAGAGCTCAATGTAAGGTCTCTGTTCCCTCTCCCAACATGGCAGTCGATTTTCATCGTTGTGATATCACTGGAATAGAATTCCAGAAGAGGTAAGCATTGAATTTCCTTACGAACAAGAATACAAGTCTTAATTTGGCTGCCCTTGCTGCAATGTATCAACATACTTTGACATTCTCCTAGTCCTGAAACTCGACCTCTGTTAATCCAGGGTTCCTAGATCAGAGCTAGGTCAATTCTCTCTTCATTGAAGAGTTCACAGAAGGCGGCCTCAATGAGGACCTTTAGAGCCGTGTTTGGATAGGATCACAAATGTGGTTCTCCCAAGGCCCAAGAAGGCTCTGTTGCTCCAGTCTTTTAAATACTTGATAATTGAGTCGTCTACCAAGCAGACAAGTGTTTGTCCTGATGAGTCTGATTTTGTACTAATTATTTTCCAGTCTCCCTCACTTATTCTTTTGTCCAGATCCTTTAGCATCTTGATGATGTTTTTGGGATCAGTTTTAACCAACATTTTTAGTCTAGAATAGCACCTTAGTTGTTCATATCATCTCTACTCTTGGTCCCATGGCAAATTTGGCACCTGCTCATGGTTTTAGTTGAGGATTCTTTTCCATCACCCTCTTTTTGGTGATCTCATTGGCGCAGGAGAGAATGAGATCACCCCCCCCCCTCCTCGTAAGATCCCATAAATAGAGGAAAACTTCCATCTTCGAGATTTTCAAAAGCTTCTACTATTGCTTCTTGGAGTTTGTCAATTTGGACCTCCGATAATTTGCTGGAAGGGAAGTTGCCAGGAATCACTGCCATTTTAAAGCTTGTTAGTGATTCCTTGTAGGTTTCCTTGACTTAGGTGGAAGCTCTTTCCTCTCCTATACCATCTGTTTGATCTTTTCATTCACACCTGAAGAAGGAGTAGATCTGTCAGACCAGCTATGTTTGGCATCTGATTTAGGGGTCTCAGCACTTCCCTACTGGTGTATTTTAAGTAGAGGCTTGGAGTTGCCTTTTTTCCATTTTGCAGGATCCCAGGCAATGCCTTCCTTTTAAGTCAAACTTTTAGGGCTTTCTTCCTTTGCGCCCCAGAAGATCTTTTTTTGTTGGACCTTAAGTTTATCCATTTTTTCCAAGGTTTCATCCAGCCCTGGAGTAGAATTCTTAGGTTCTTTTTCATCATTCGAGGTGATCAAGTCACCCTCAGAGGAGATATCATCCAGGTCCATATCAGAAGCTTGCTTCATCAGCAGAAATGGTTGTATGGTTATTGTTGTGGTTACAGAGAGCTCACGGATATGGTACTCAGAAACAGGTTTTCTTTTATTGTTCATGGATAGTCCCACGAGTATCTAAAGATGTGTAAAGTCCACCTGGGTAAGGCTGATACTCTGGAGGTCGTCTGGTATCCAGAGGCCCTGTTTAAAACACATTTGCCCTGTGCCATTCACCCCCTCAGCACGGGTCGCACCGCACCTTGGGGTTGGACTTAATAATAGGAAGGATAGGAAAATAGGATAAGGAAGAATGGCATTGGGAAGGTACAAGGTCATTGCGAGACACTCGTCTGGTTCTTCATATTTGGTCTATCTGGTATGGGTGACTCTGTCCATCATAGCTCAAATAATCATTAGAGAACGCAAAATCTCCCACCAGCATGGACAGTGCTTTATTAAGATGGTGTCCCCTTGAGGGAGTCGAACACGATAAGCCACAATGACGTAATTTATTATTGACTGTGGATCATACATCATTTCTAGTTAGGCTAAACAACTCATTAATTTTCCAGATCGATGAGGAGGAAGAATCCACATTTTTAAGCAAAATCGAAATAGGCATAATTTCTTTGTAATAGGTCCACAACTCATGTATATTCATAAAAATAGGAAAACAGTGTCTTGGTTTTCATATACCTTTTTTTTTTTTTTTTTTTTTTTTTTTGTAGAAAATAGTGGTAACTTTATTAGACTAATCACAGTGAAGATTCGAAGATTCTGTCTTTTAAGTATTCTCCTTCCATTCAGATATTCTTCACATTCAGTTTTTTCTCCCTTTTACTCATATGGCTTCCTATCTCGACAGATGTTTCTGTTTTATTTTGTACACCTTGTTCTGAACGCCTATCTGTTGTAATTGCTTATTGCCTTAAAAAAAATATGCTTTTTGTGTGCACTTACTCATATGTAAAGATTATTTTAATAACACTGTTCGTGTCATATCAATATTTTGAAGTGTTGGTAAGTTTGTTGTTCTTTCTGTTTTGAGAATTTCATATGGACGTTATTTCATAAGAATTGTGTCTGGACATGTTACTTATTATCGCCATCCTCATCCTCCTCTTCCTCTTCCTTTAACTTGGTAGCCTATGTAGCCTCTTAGAGTCTCATTGCAATATGTCCTGAATTTCTTGTTCCTTTTCACTAGTAAGGCAATATTAGTGAATTCTAGAGTCTCACATGGGTAAAAATATGTTGTTCCCATTTCATTGTTTAATTTTGAATATGTAAGGCTACATTCTATAGGATGTAAATTCGATTCTTCCACAATTTCTTTTTATGGTTCAATAAAGTAGTAAAATCAGCTGTTCACTTAATGAACCTCATTTCTGCTGTGACGATACCGTATAATTTTTCTTTGCAATTATACAGCCTTCACATGTGTATTGTGAAAATAGGTTTCTGATGTACCTATTACTGCCTTAAATCTTGTACATTTCTGTAGACTATGTTCAGTTTTTAAAACTTTATTACATCCGTTTTATTATGGTGTGAGAAATTTAAAACTATTTGTTTGCTTGATGACTTTGTTGTTTATGGAGACTTTAGTGATTAACACAGGGATGGGCATAATGTTGCCACATGGATACTGCTTAAAGTGTAAGTGGGCACCAGTGGCGGCTCGTAGTCAAATGTCCAGGGTAGGCAAAATTTACAGAACATTTCTATGTATTTCCCGCGATTCAAAGAGAGCTCGCTTTCATCATGGCCCCCCAAAAACAACTCTTGCTTACATAACAATACTGTTACATCATTAGCAGTCTCATAATTTGTTGGTTTTTTCTAGTTTATTGTTATACTCTTGTCTTGCAACCCTTGTTGTTCAGACAACATTTCTGAAATTGGATTCAAATTCTTTTCAAGTCTCTTTAGATTTACCTAGTTACAAATATGATCTGATTCCAAGTACCTTCTTTAGATGACAATAACAAACATAGCCAACAGTACAGCTTAGCTTTGACTTCACTTCCTGTTAGCCATTTATGTGTTTCATACCATACTTACTTACTTACAAATGGCTTTTAAGGAACCCGCAGGTTCATTGCCACCCTCACATAAGCCCGCCATTGGTCCCTATCCTGTGCAAGATTAATCCAGTCTCTATCATCATATCCCATCTCCCTCAAATCCATTTTAATATTATCCTCCCATCTACGTCTCGACCTCCCCAAAAGTCTTTTTTCCTCCGGCCTCCCAACTAACACACTATATGCATTTTTAGATTCGCCCATACGTGCTACATGCCCTGCCCATTTCAAACATCTGGATTTAATGTTCCTAATTATGTCAGGTGAAGAATACAATGCGTTCAGTTCTGTGTTATGTAACTTTCTCCATTCTCCTGTAACTTTATCCCTCTTAGCCCCAAATATTTTCCTAAGAATCTTATTCTCAAACACCCTTAACCTATGTTCCTCTCTCAAAGTGAGAGTCCAAGTTTTACAACCACACACAACAACCGATAATATAACTGTTTTATAAATTCTAACTTTCAGATTTTTTGACAACAGACTGGATGACAAAAGCTTCTCAACCGAATAATAACAGGCATTTCCCATATTTATTCTGCGTTTAATTTCCTCCCGAGTATCATTTATATTTGTTACTGTTGCTCCAAGATATTTTAATTTTTCCACCTCTTCGAAGGATAAATCTCCAATTTTTATATTTCCGTTTTATAGAGTGTTTCATACCATGAAGGGTGAAATTTTCTTGCACCTTTAGCACTGACTTTATGAACAGTAGAGCTTAATGCAGGAGTGGGTCGTCCATTGTCCAAAATACTTCTCTTTTCAATGTAATTACAACGTAACAGTTCACTTATTATATTAGTCATAATATAATATTATTGTTATCACTTACATTAACTATAAATCACCAAATATATAGAACATTAATATACAGTACGTACTTGCAAAAATCACATTTTCTAAAATAAACTGTTTAAAAAAAACATCTTTTAAAACACACTGTTTAAAAACTGTTATTGTACTCGAAACAGGCTACGTTCCAACTCGTGAAACTTTCAAACAGAAATTTCGCAAATCGTAGGTGTTCGATAATGCTCGTGGGTTCTCGTTAGGGCAGGCAGAATCCAAGCGCGCTGGCTTAAGCATTGAATTCATGCGCTAAGAAAGCATTTAGAATAGCGATCTCTTTTAATGCTTACTCCAGGGCCAGATTTGAAGTTACGTGGAAGGTCGGCTAACTTCGCTACTGCCTACCTTCAGATGCATTGTGATCTGCCCACTGTATTCTTGTCGGATAAATCGAACTGCTAGTAGTAAGCAACGTTCAACTAACCCTCAAAACATCCCATTCATAGTTAATTGAAGAATTTCTAAGAAGCTAGACAAGATTATATAATTATAATTATATAAGGTTTTCCAAATGTGTTGGGGTAATTAATAAATACCCACTTTTAGGTTTTTCCAAATGTGTTGAGGTAGGCTTAGCCTACCCTGCCTGCCCTGAGGAGCCGCCTCTGGCGGGCACATTATGTCCATCTCTGGATTAACACTTCAGTGTTAATGCTTTCATTAGGTGTCCCTTATTTTAACAAAAAGAAAAAAGAATCGAAAATTTTTGCGCCCATCCCATAAATATTTTCCATTTGGTTAGATTTACTCAAAAACAAAATTTCATCTCAATAGGATGACATTTACCCATGCCAATTTGAGCACCAAATTTGAATGTTAGAAATTCTAGGTCTTGTAGTTTGAAGTAAGTGTAAAAGCTATTGATGAATGTATAATATCTAATTTTTTATTAAATAATTGCCCATTTAATTCTCCACAAAGAGGAATACATATCTTTTCCATGTGTAGATTCTCTCTCTATTCAAATTTGCTACCATTTTGATTTTGAGTAGTACATCTACTTCATCATTGAAGAGTGATAGGACAGACAACTCTTCTAATAAATACCACATAATGGTGACTAAATTTCTTTACAGCTGCTTTTGAAAATATGGAATCTATTTTTTCATATGATTTCAGAACTTTTAAGAAGCAGAGATCTTGATAAGGAGCTTTTACAGCTGCACTACACTGAAGCCACGGTTTGACATAAACAGTTATAATGAACAGAGAGACATCCCTTAAGGCATTTTTATCTTTAATGGATAGTTTGAGTTAAGATCTTAGCAGAAAGATTTTTAAGCACTATATTGCTCTTGCCATCCATCTTGCTTGTTGCATCACTCCAGGAGGGCATATTTTTTAGTTCCCCCCCCCCCCCCACCAGAGTCTCTTCCCAAAAATATTACAAGGAGCTCTAAGAGTTCACGGTAATCATCTCTCAATGTTGGTTTATCTAATTCACTGTCATAAAAATCTAAAATTTCCAGTTCATTGAGAAACACTTTCACATTCCTTCTGCACTTCGAAAATTATTGGCATTGACACTTTTCTAGCTTTCCCTCAAATGTTTAAATAGTGCTATGTCAGGACTGCTTGTTACATCACGTACTTTACATTCAAATACACATCGTAAAATCAGTGGCGGCTTCTGCATATTTCTTAAGAGGAGGAAAGAAGTTAACAGTGCAAAATGACACCTTAAGAGAAGCATGCTACAAATTAGTCTACATGCATACATGTAAGACCAGTTAGTGTTAGGGTTGGTCTTCCCTTTTGTATAGCAATAATCTGTTTTTGTAAACTGAGTTTCCTAAATTGTCCAAAATATAATATGTTTTCATTTTCATTCATTGTTGAATAATTGCACAAATTAACAATTACAAGGAAATTCACAACCTCGCAGCATTTTTCGCGTACACTACAGCATCACATGTGTTGGAAGAGACCAGCTATTAACACGAAACCTAAACCGTTTTACGGAAATGGGAATGAGAAATAATCTGTTAGGAAAGGGAGAACACTGCACCCACCCACGTGGTCTGTGTTGCCACATGTACATTTTACAAGATCAGTATCACATGCTTTTTAAGAATGTCAGTTCTTGCAAAGTCATACTACCATTACTGTTCAAAGCTGCCGATGGCCAATTAATTTGTTATGTTAAAAATAATGTAGTTTGCAGTACTTTCAATTTCAAATATATTTGTACAAAACTAAAAACTTGGCTGTTGTCCTGTCTAGTAGACAATGAATGGAAGTGAATTTCAGAGGCCAAAAAGATCTGCGATACTAACTTAGAACTACTTCCTCTTTGTTTTATATAAATTCAACTTCAACTTTCAGATATCCTCGAAAGTTTCAAACCATGAATAGTAGCTTATATAAAGCGCAATGAATAATATATTTTGATTTATAATTAAAAAAAAAAGCTTATATGATGTCTTTCATAGCTTTGCGTTAAAACTGTTTTTATTGTGTCTCCTCCTAGATGTGTTATAGTCTGGTTGAATGCAGCATCGTTAGATGGCAGCGGTAGCGAGCTTGCTGCATGACCAGTCGGTTTCTATTTCCTGCCCATGCACTGATTCAGAGGAGGATCTCCTCCCTATCCGTTCATTTACTTGCTTTAAAGCTCTGCTTCTTTCTCTGGCCGCTAGCGCGCTGTTGTCTATGTGTGTTAAATGTAGTAAAGGAGGAATGGATTGACTTTCCTCCACACAAACAATCTCGCATCCTTCTCACAGTTTTATAATAGCACATGAGTGCGCGTCGTTTAAAACTCGATCAACCAAGACTTTCTTATAGCTGTGAACTTAAAAGTTATCGAATCTTCCTCGAATTTCAAGGCATATATTTCATTTGGTATTTACTTTCAGAAGAAGAAAAATGTGAGGAGGACGTTCCTCCCTTCCCTCCTCCGAGGAACTGCCACTGCGTAAAATAAGTTCATATGTGATGACAGCATGGGAAATACAACTTCTCCCTCTCCAGTTTTTGTTCGAGTAAGACACGTGCCCCATTAGAACGGCCAGTGTTTGAGGTAGTTGTGTTGCTGCAGAGAATTTGTACATTGTCTTCAGTACCCCAATATGTTAATGCATTCCAAACAGCATTCACTTGCTCCATACCAGAACTATTCTTTAATTTTGGAATGCCGATGGGTTGCTCACTGTCCCCAATGTAATAATGATTGGAAGTCTTTCTTCTTTTGGGTCTCTGACATTTAATGTGGGCAACAATTTACCATCCCAATGAACAGTAAGAATTGCAGGGGTATCATTCTTGAAACTGGATATAATTATTTCAGAAAGTTCTCTTCTCATCTTCTGTCTGATTCGATGAATAGAAGCTTTATTAATAGGGAACTCTTCAGTATTGTGGCCAATAGCCTCTGCTGTTGCCTGAAGGATGTATACAGAATCTCTTACACGCATCTGACATCTATCCAAAGCAGCCACTAATTTTGTAGTGATAAAATTTTTGGTACCTCACTTGTAGCATTCTGCTCTCAGAAGTCTCTCCTAAAAACTGACCAACATCGATTTCATCTAAACATGGAAATGCCTTATTTTAATCTTCAGATGATGAAAAAGGAGGTACAGCAGAAGATGTAGAAGTAGATGCTGCACACTTTTGTCTCATTTGTCTCTTCTCTTGTAATTTTCTTTGCCTCGCCCTTTTTTCTTTATCCACAAGTTTTCTGTCTAGTTCTGGGAGATTCTCGCTGTTAAAGTAAAAATATCCTCTCTTCTTCCAACTTCATTGTTTGTAGAACATTGGCATTTGAGATATTAAATAGAATCTCCAAATTATTTATAAACTCCTCTTCACAGCGCTTAAAAATGTCTGCACACTTCTTTGCATTTTTTTTTCTTCAATCCGAATGCAAGATTAAGTTTTTGTGAACAATGCTGAATAGCTCTTCTCTGAATTCTTGCTTTCTCCAAAAAATATAACACACTCATGAACCACAAGATTAGCACTTTCGCATTAATTTTACGTCACATATGTTATAAAATAAAATTTCCAACACTTCTATATTTGATGATAATTTGTGTCCAGTTATTTGGTGTTTTATATCACCTATTAAAAACACATGTTCCCTAGCAATGTGTAATTCATGTGACATTATATTAGAGTAGAGACCCGAAAATACGTGTGACATGATCAATAACAGATGAACTGACTGTACTGCACATACTTACAGGCCGAGGCCTGACTCAGCGTGACAAGTCCAGAGTCATGTGAGCTTGCTCTACAGTTGGCATGGATTACAATGCTTCAGTCACAACAAAATTTTGTGTAGACATGTTTTAGTCATTCGAACAAAATTGGAGGGTGGGTGTTCATGAATGTCGGAAAATAAGAGACACCCTAGCTTTCATGTATCTCATGTTTTCTGTGACGTATAATGAAGTGATTTACCGTATTATTTGCCGAAACTATAATATAGTCTGTAAAATATGAATATGTAAATAACTTTATCATTTCATAAAATTGCAACACGTCGGTGATGCTGATATAACCTCAGCAGTTGCGAGCATCGTTAAATAAACCATAATTTAAATAATTTTCTAATTAATAGTCTTTTCTTTTAAAAAATATTAAACAGACCTTGTTTGTATTCAGTGCATACGAAATATGAGAAGTTTTACTCAAAAATAACTTTTCACAAGCTTTTTCAACCATAAATTGGCAATTAACTGCAACAATGTTCATGTCAATAATTAGGCCTACTGATGAAAGAGTAGCATGACGTTAGTTATTGCCAATCATTGTTCTGACATCAACCCAGATCTGTTGACTGGAAGTTCCAGTTCTATACTGCAAGTGAGGATGAATGTGATGTATAACTAGGGGTAAAGTTGCTTTCATAACCTGTCTTGATAATATAATTTTAATCTTGAGTGGTTTTCTCACACGTGCATATTGTATTCACCAGTAATTTTTTTTCTGGATTTTAGGATAAAAGAATTGAGGTGCGTATTATATTTGAGTAAATACGATACATAATGTGTCTTTTTCTTTAGAGTAGAAGATATTTGTATGTGCGATATTATATTCCATTCTTCCTTTAGAAAGGATAGTAGGTAGTGGGATGTTTATGGATTTTCAAACAGAAAGAGGTGCGGAAATGGTAGTCTGTTATAAAGGAACATTTCTTTCATTAGTACTAATAACACATGTACTCTATGTTTCTAACGATGCTCAATACATTATTACATATGCATGATAATAGTAACAAATTAATGATATTTGCATATCTATGGATATTTCATTAAATTTGCTATTGGTATATAAGTAAAATAATCGTGCAAGTATGTTAATGTGCAGTATGAGACATTGCTTCAGAAAAGCAAAGATTCCTTTTTTTATTGACCTTATTAAGAGGTTATTAATTCTGAAGCTTTTCGTTAAAACTTGAACATTATCTGAACTATATTTAAAAAGTACATAATGAAACCTAGATTAATTTTATATATATATATATATATATATATATATATATATACTAGTAAATTGTCATTTATTATAACCATTAAAATCATCTAAATGGGCTTGATTCCTTCAAATTGTTAAAAAAAATAGCAACATAATAATATATCCACACCATGAGGTGAAATCTGTGTCATAATTGTTTCACCCCTTGTTATTTCCACGTCCTTAAAACCGACAATATTTTCTTTTTAAGAGAAGCAGAAGCAAGTGTGGCAATTTATTTTTCATTACTGAATAACATGTATCAATGTATTTGGTTCTCCTATAACTTGGATCTGATGGTGTGAATAAAAAAATGTTGCTTGTTGCTTTAAGTAGAAAAAAATGAATTAGGTTGCTACTCAAGCAAATAATTTTGTAATTATTATCATTCAAATTATAGCAGAGCCAAGCATAGTTTTTTATGTATAAGTATGTAATGTAGCATAGTACATAGTGATACTTATTTTC